>NC_067398.1:270021029-270757279 GCF_016432865.1 Antechinus flavipes | reverse complement strand
ATCTCTAATGAGGTTGGCTGTACTCATGTCCTAGAACTGTTTAAAAACCATCCCCTTTATATCTATCTTTCCTAGTAGCCACAGAAAGAATTGTGCTTCCAGGGTAAAATTCCTTCACTGCCTCATTGATGAGATCTCCTTATTAATATGAAAACTATAGTTCTTCTCATGAGTCTCATTTCAGAGTAAAAGGGATTCCCAGACAATGTTTACAATTACATGTAGAGGTTCTTGATTAAAATGGGGAAATACCCCAGCTGAGAATTGAGCAAAAAGATTTTATTGATGTGTGATAGTCAATTTGTATGTTTGCTAAACATCTTCTGAAATCAGGGTGCTTGACTTGGGTATGAAAGATAACAGCTCTTTACCTAATTTAGTCCCCCCCCCCCCTTTTTTTTTTCCATCTTTTTGATATTTGCCATGATGAGCTGGTATAGACACTGATTTCCCACTGCCCTTTTGCCTTGAAGTATTGTAGTGAATTACAAAGAATTGACTGGGCTGGTGGGTTTGTTTTCAGTGGTCTTGGTTGGCCTTATATTATTTTCAGAGTTGAGCTTGGTGCCTACGAATAGTTACTAACAAAACTGCTAGATATGTTTATGGGATCAAAGCCCATCACTTTCGGAAGCAACTGACTTTTAAGATAGAAAAGGAAGGGGGTGGGCACATGGCAAAAGAGATAATTTACCAGTTAGGATTTAACTGTCTAGCCAGGATATTCCTACAAATCTTTTTTTCCAAAACTTCATTCTTCATGAGTAAGCTAATGCTTTCATTGCAAGAAGAATACCAATCTGTGAAGTCATTGAAAGAATAGGGCTCTTGTGTAAGATGAATCTATTTCCTAATCTTGAGGCAGAATGCAGAAAACTTCCTTTTAAGTTAACCAAATGTGTTTTCTAAGAGTGGTGATACACAAGTTCCATTGAACTTGTTCACCTGTGGCTAAAATGCTCTGCCTTCTCACCTTTGCTTCTCAGAAACTGGCCTTCTACTCTGTTTGTAAGTAATATAAGAGCCTCCCCTGACCTGCCAAAGAAGCCCCTCAAAAGTTACCTTATCAGTAAAACTATCAGTAATGAACCAATGCCTCTTTCTTAATAGTGGGGTGTTTGATATAAGAGAGCTGAAAATTCCCCAGGAATCTTCCCTTCCTCCAGTAATATGAATTATTACTTTGGAAAAGGATATCTCATTCCCTGTGTAAACCAGACTCCATCCAAGATGACAGTGGACTACCTATAATGCACTCTTCCTCACCACCCCTTTATTTTGTGATTATCTTCCCTCAATAAAACTTGCTTAATAATCTTGTTGCATCCTCTGGATTTTCTTGTATTTTGGTGTTTTGACCTGTCTAAATTTTCCTTGATACATTGTATCATGCACGTATATACTTGTGTAAATTCATAAATATGTTTCTTTACCTTTTGCAAAATCATTTTAGGCAAGGGCATCTTATTTTTTCCCCCCATATCTCCAGCATTTAGCTCAGTAATTGATACATTCTAAGCCTTTAATAAATATTTTCTGATTGGTTGATTGACTTTGCAGAAACAGAGTAGGTCAGATAGGGAAGGGAATTCATAGCAAAATTAATGAGTTCTCTTTTCAACAAGACAGTGATTCAGGGCAATTCCAATAGACTTGGGAATGAAAGTGTAATCCTCATCCAGAGAGAAGGTTATAGAGACTGAATGTGGATAGCATTTTCACCTTTTTTTGTTGTCTCTCATTTTTTTCCCTTTTGATCTAATTTTTCTTGTACAACATGACAAATACAGAAATATGTTTAAAAGAATTGCACATATTTAGCCTATATCAGATTGTTTGCTATCTTTGGGAGAGAGGGGAGGCAAGGGAGAAAGAGAAAAATTTGGAACACAAAGTTTTACAAAAATGAATGTTGAAATCTTTTAAAAAATTGAGTTCTGTTTTGTACATATTGAGTTTGAGAAGGCATTTCTATCCTATCAGTCAGAAATATTCAATAGGGAATCAGGGCTGAACATATTATAAATCTTGGTATCATATGTCTAGACATGATGGTACCAGATGAAGTAGATCAAGAGAGGAAAAAAAATTCTCAGGACAAAGCCCTGTAGTACATATGGTTAGTGAGTATGACATGGATAGCAATTCATCAAAGGAGTCTCCAAAGGAACCCCTCGGGAACCCAAAGAGACCAAGGTCTCAAAGGATGCTTAACAGAATTGAATGCCGCAGAAGAATCAAGGATGAAGTAGAATTGGATGCCAAAAGTGGATAACTACTTTGCAAGCATGTTCTAGAGAAGATTCTGTGCTCTAAGATTGGAAATAATGATCTCTAAAGTTCCTCCTAAGTCTGATTTTCTATCCCCATTCATCTCTAGAAACAGATTTTTAACTTTCTCTGTTTCCTGGATCCCCTTGGCAGTGTGGTAAAGTCTATGAACCCCTACTCAGAATTGTGTTTTTAAATATATAAAGTAAAAATGAATAGTACAATCAAATTATATTGAAATACAGTTAGCAATTTTTTTTTTAAACTAGAAAGTACATTATGAAATCATGGTTTTAGTTTCATAATAACAGGACCAGAATTTTGCCATGTAATTTTGTTCAATGACATGTAGTCTGCATCTGACATCGAATTTTATAAGATAATAAAAAGTTTAGAACAAAAGAGAACCATACAGTTACTCCCTTCATTTGATGAATCAGAAAACATTCCCAGAAAGAAATGTTTTCCCAACGTCACTCATTAAAGTTATTCAAGGAATTAGTATCATCCAAAATAAAACATTAATTACTTAAAGAGAATAAATAAAACAGGCCAAATGTCCATACTAAAAGAGGAAGATTCTCTGATGTCACTCTGAAGACAGTTTGAGAATTAAGATACTATGTAGTAGTCTTTGCAGAGTGGTGCAAAGTCATCAACTTCTTAAGAGACATAGAAATAACTACTGTGCAGTGTTGTTACATAGATACTTTTGAATGAAAAAAAAATTTTTTTTTAATGTGAAAATGATTGTATTTCTTCCCTTCTAATCTTGTCTATATTAGTTTTGTTTGTACAAAACCTTTTTAACTTAATATAATCAAAATTATCTATCTGGTGTTCAATTATGAGTTGCAATTCTTCTTCTTCTTCTTCTTCTTTTTTTTAATAGCTTTTTATTTACAAGTTAAATGTATGGGTAGTTTTACAGCATTGATAATTGCCAAACCTTTTGTTCCAATTTTTTCCCTCCTCCCCACCCTCTTCCCTAGATGGCAGGATGACCAGTAGATGTTAAATATCTTAAAGTATAAATTAGATACACAATAAGTATACATGAAAAAAAAGCTTTTCTTAATAACTCACTAACTTTACAGGAACTGTGCTAAAGATTGCAAATACAAACAAATGAGAAGGGATAGACACAGTACTGGAAGGGCCTGGCTCACTGTCACTTGGTGTTACCAATACCAAAAACCCTCTCTTTTTTTTTTTTTTAACCATGAAAATGCTTAAATTAATAAATTCAGCCACATGCCTAGAAAGTTACATATTCTCAAGTCAACACAAGGAAAGTCAGAGTTCCTCTTTATTGGGAGTTTTGCCCTGCTTCTGGTGAGAAATATGGTTAAATTGAAATAAAGCGTGGATGCCAGATGTCCAATTGGTGAATATGGGAAATCCTAGACAGGATATGACTGATTCCTAGTGGCGATAATTGCTACCTCTTTCTTTTCCTGTGCCTCTTGCCTTCTTTGATCTATTTTATTTATTTATTATTTTTTTGAATAAGCTGTTACTTCACAGGGAGAAAAAAAGAGGGTTTCATCTCCTAATCAAACACATATGTATTTCATAAAGTGATCATTTCATTATGGTTGTAAAAATTAATTGCAAAGAAGATTTTTTTTTTCTTAATAAAATCTACTGTTGGAGATTAATGGGACTGGGAAATTGGGCAGTATCTAGCATTAGTGGATCATGCTTGTAAAGTAACCTTAAGGTTCTAGGTTTATATATATATTAATTTAAGGGAGGTTTCCCTTTCCCCATCCCACCATGTATATTTACTATGTCCTCAACACCTCATTTAAAAAAAAAAAAAAAAAAAAAGCCTTTTCAGAGTAAGATGGAAAAAAATACCTGAGCAAAAAAAAAGATCATTTTAAACATATTTCATTATAAATCTAATGCTACATTTTGGGAGGCAAAATTGAGATAAATGATTTCTAGATCCTTACTTTTTTGTATCATTGAGATCTAGTAAATAATCCTAGGTTCTCAAAGATTATGTCAAAGCTAACTCTCAGAGATGATACTTGAGCAAACAGCTATCATTTTTTAAAACCAGATAGTAAAAGGCATTCTTCTTGTGAAACAAGGATTTTTAATCTGGGGCTCTATGAACTTAGATGGGACAAACATTACACATATATTTTCACTAGTCTCCAATTGAGACTAGCATGTCCTTCAATTATTTAAACCCATTATTCTGGGAAAGAAAGCATGGGCTTCATCAGACTGACAAAGATGGATCCATAGCACAAAAAGGAAACAGATAAGTTAATCTTGCTTAACATGCAAGAAGGATGGCAGAGGGAGGGCTTTACTTCAGCAGTATAGGTGAACCAGTAGGGGAAAAGTATTTTATCCCCAATCTTGCCTCATCTGCCCATCTACTTCAGTTACCCAAACTGTAGAATAGTAGATTTATATTCTACCTTTCTATATGATTTGAGGCAATTCAATATAATATAAATAAAATAAATTTATTTCTTTTTCAAATCCTGACACAGTTAAATTTCCACTTAGTATAAATATTTCTAAAAATTTGTAGAACTGTGTTAACACATAATAATAAAACAATAAATTAATTATATACATATATATATAATTATAAAATATGAAAAAAGGACTCCTTTTTTAGCCACTATATCACATTGAATTCTTTTTATTTTTTTTGGAATTATGATCTTATGACCCAGGATTACATTTCTCTAGGAGAAATATCATTTTTTGTCACTTCCTTACCCTTTGAGTCAGTATATGAGAATGAACTAAACATTATTAAATTTAAAATCAAGAAATCTTGATTCGGATAGGAAGTCAAAGTTTTCTAAATGATGTTTGCTATTATTCAACCTTAAATAGCTCTGCTCCTCTGAGCTTTAAATTTGCTCATAAAATGTAATTATGAACACTTTTACAATCATTTCATAGGTTATCAAGTAATAATGTATGCAGAGTGCTTTGTCATTATCTCAAACTACAGGTGGAATCCTCATGGTTCCACAATAATGTCATTAATGTATCACAATTAAACTCCGTCTCTATCTAACATCTTGACTCCCTGTTATATTGGGCTAGTTACCTAAGTGAGGTACAAGTTGTTACTCTGGTATTAACTCCCACACTAGAAAATTACCTGCTTAATATTATATTTTTATGGAACTAAATAATGGCATTAGGTAGCATGTAACTGCTCCTTAAAGCATTTTTATAGTTAAAAAAAATTCATATAGCAGTCAAACCTACTGGTAATGAATTTCTTTTGCCTAGACCATCCTTGCCCAAATCATTTGGTGACATCATTTTGAGATAGCAAAACTCTCCCAAAAAAAAAAAAAAAAAGAATCCTTCCTTTTGGCTCTTTCTTGTTGTATGGCTTAGAGGCTCCAGGGGTCCTCAAGCTTTTTAAATAGGGGGCCAGTTCACTGTCCCTCAGACTGTTGGAGGGCCGGACTATAGTAAAAACAAAAACTTTGTTTTGTGGGCCTTTAAATAAAGAAACTTCATAGCCCTGGGTGAGGGGGATATGTCCTCAGCTGCTCTTTCTGGCCCGCGGGCCGTAATTTGAGGATCCCTAGTAGACATTTAACAGTAAATCTATATCATTTAGGCCAAACACAAGCCATGCCTACAGTGTTACAGATTTTTATAAAAATTAAAGTAAGAGTGTTACTAGAAGGGTGGGGATGGGGAAGAGTGTGACGAGGTCAGAAACATAGAAAGTAGAATTCAATTAAGTATTTATCAGCAACTACTTATATCCAATACACAGTTTCTAGCACATTTACTTTATTTTTATTTTTCCACTGGCAGTATGTTTAATACCTATGGTGCAAGACACTACACAAATAGAAGCTATTGTTGTCTTCATTTTTGAAGAGGACCAATGACAATAGATCAGTTCTCTCTCTCTTTTTTTTTTTTTAAATAACTTTTTATTGACAACCCATGCCAGGGTAATTTTTTACAGCATTATCCCTTGCACTCACTTCTATTACGATTTTTCCCCTCCCTCCCTCCACCCCCTCCCCCAGATGGCAAGCAGTCCTTTACATGTTAAATAGGTTACAGTATATCCTAGATACAATATATAGCACATTTACTTTAATGGACTTTTTGGTTTGATTTGCTGTTTTTTGTTTTTTGTTGTTGTGTTTTGGGTTTTTTTTTTTGGGGGGGGGGTTCTTATCATGATAGACAATTGATTTCTACTTTCATGTGGAAAAATATTCAGAAAAAACGTTCCCTTTCAATGTAATCTTCAAACACCATTTCCCTAACTTGTAGAAGCATCAAATTTTCAGTACCCTGTTCAAAATTAACAAATTGATTTTTAGAATTAAGATTTACTTAGTGAAACTTATTGCAAACTACACAGCTTATACTTTTATAAAGGAAGAGATTTTTATTATGGAAGTCATGTTTCTAATGTGTTTCTTCAAGTATAGTGAGAGCCACAACTATTCACAACCCACATTTTGATCTTTTCCATACTTGTGTGTGGGTAGCAACAGTACAATGGTACTTTATGATGAATTGGGTTGTCTTTGGCATGAGGAAGGTACTGATGGATAATCTCTTCACACAGTCAAGACTTGTCACTCCTAGGGAATGCAGTCACCTTGCAAAATGCAAGAAGGATGGCAGAGGGAGGGCTTTACCAATAGGGGAAAAGTATTTTATCTCCAATCTTGCCTCATCTGCCCAATCTCAGAACTACAGCAAAGCCATTCTTGGTAAGCTAGTAACCCAAACTTACATTACCTTCAGTCTCCACCCATTTTTTTTTCCCCTTTGTGAAAGCAAAGATAAAAGTGATATAAAGTGAGATTCTTGCAGTTTGCCTAGTGGGAAAAAAACCTTGCTGGGTTTAGAATCGGAAGAAACTTAGGTTTGAGTCCTTACTCCATACTGTTACTACCTTGGTGATAATAAAGAAAGAAGGCATTTCTGTTTCCTCATCTTTAAAGTATGAATAATATTATCTAGGGCTATCTAACTCTGTATTTATTGTAAGCACTTTTTAAGTGCTTTATTATTAAATGTCAGCTGTCATTATAAGCTGACCAGCACATAGGCAAAGTCTTTTCTGTTACCTCTTGTATAGCAAAGATAATTTCCATTTATTTTCCTGGTTAATAGAAGATCAAGTCATATATAGTAAAGGCAGGTAAGAAATGATCTCAATATATATACTTCTCTTCCCTCTCCCCCCCTCCCCCCACTCCCCGAGGCAATTGGACTTAAGTGACTTGCCCAGGGTCACATAGCTAGGAAGTGTTAAGTGTCTAAAGACAGATTTGAACTCAAGTCCTGACTTCAGGGCTAGTGCTCTATCCACTGCACCACCTAGCTGCCCTGAAAACTATATTTCATACTATAGAGCAGGGCTTCTTAAACTTTTCCCACTTGAGACTCCTTTTCCCCAACAAATTATTACAAATCCCCGGGTATATGAGTATATAAAGCAGGTATACAAATCAAACACTTGATAATAAATCAAAACTGTATGACCCCCATATTCAGTTATAAGACCTAATATGGGGTCACAACTCACAGTTTAAGAAGCTGGGCCATAGAGTACTATACAATAGTAAGTTATAAAGGTGAAAGTATCATTTTTTTTTTTAAGCTAATTTTTATGTTTTCCTAGTCCCTTCCTTTTCTCTGTCTCATAGCATCTTAGACTTTAGAGAAGCCATGGGTCCAAATCTCTCTTTTTACAGATAAGGAACTGAGGTCCAGTGAGTTAGGATTTGTCCAGAATCACATAGATAATTTTTGAGGTGAGCTTTCAGTCCAGGCCTTCCTGGATTGTCAGCATGGTATTCTGACTTTCTTGGTATTTTATTTGAATTCCTCTGACATTATAATTTTACTCTTTATCTTTTTTGGATGATGATGATCTTTATTTTGTCTCTATTTTTTTTTTTTTTTTTGATTTATCACTGTCTCTCCCTCTTCAGAGAGTGTGGGGAAATTTGAGTGCCCTAGGTTCAAGCTTCAGATCTAGAAGGGCCTTAAATTCCATCTAGTTCAATCCTCTTATTTTACAATTGAGTTAACTGAGACCATTGAGCTTAACATGCTCAATGTTACATAGCTAGAACATAGAGACAAGATTTGAACCTTGGTTTTCTGACTAAATTCATCATTCTTTTCATTGTGCCACAGAAAAAGAAAGAGCATTGCATTAGAAAATAAATGGTAAACAAAGTTTACTCACTCCTCAATTATCACTTGTTAACAGTGTGCCATATAATTTACTGACTCAGCCAAAACCTATCAAACAAAACGCTAAAGATATTTCTTCTCTAAGGAATAAATGACCATTTCTTACCTACAGAAACAACAAGAGACCATTAGTATAAATAAATTATCATTGAGACTGTATCAGAACAGTGGTGTGCTTTGAGAGTTGAAATGAAACCCAGTGGCCTGAAGGTTGAGAAGGTTTTTTGTTTTTTGTTTTTTTTAAACAGAAGAAGCTATAATTGTGAATTATCCCAATAGTATGGAAGAAGAAAAAGAGGGGAAGGGGAAAGGAGATCGAGAAAGGGGAGAGGGGGAAAGTAAGGGAGGAATTAGGGGAAGATGGGGGGAGAGTGGGGAAGAGAGAGAGAAAAAGAAAGGGAGAGGAATGAATTTCTGAATTCCAGCTGGACATCAGTAAAGGATGTTTTTGATTGAGGTAAATAATTTTTCTGGTTTTCCTGTGCTATGGGAAAGTTTAAGGACTCGATTAGCAAATTGAGTATCTTAATACCACTTTTTAGTTGCAATGAGTTTATTTTCACAGTGTGGGGACTGTGCAAAAAAATCCATCTCCTGCTAAAACTTTAATAAACTGTTATAAACCCCTCCAATGTACTAATAATTTAAACTGCAGACTCCTTTTTCTGGAGATGTTTTGGTCTTGCTAAGTACTCTGTCCTTCCGAACCATTTCCTCAATATTCTCTCACTTTTAAATCAACTGCCTCTCAGGCCTTTTAAAGTTTTTCTTTATCTATGGTTTGTGCGACCTCTAGTGGACATTAATTCTTACAAATGGCTTAATAGTTGGACTAAATTTTTGCTTTCCTGTATTGAAACAGAATGATAGAATATTAGACCCCTAGCATTTGGAGTTAAGAATTATCCAGTTGAACCTTCTAATTACATATATATAAAATTGCTGCAAGGCAAAGTAAAGTGATTTATTTCAGGTTGCATAGTCAGGAGCTAAGACTAGAATCCTAGGTCTCCCAATTCTTTACCTTTTGTGATTGTAATGCAAAATGTATTTGAAGGAGGAGTCTTCATTCCTCTTCTTCAGGCAAATGAAAATTATTGTTGAAAGTCATATGGTATATATTTTTTTAATTTTCCTCAAAATTTTGTGTTTGAACCTATCTCAATTAATTGGATGGTACACTTGGTCAAATCTCTGGAATTTGGATTTGGGTGAATGTAAAAGATTACTGGAATTCTTTGTGCCTTGCTTTTTCCCGTGAAAGAAAATGAGGACAAGTCATTCATATTCATACAGTGAAGTCATATATATATAGAAATAGAAAATCACAGAAAAGCAAAATATTGAGGGTAATTCAACTACTTTTCATAGGATTGTAGAATTGTAGATTTAAAGCTAGAAAGGACCATCAAGCCTAACTATCTTTTTATAGATAAGGAAACTTTTTTATATTATTGTATTTTATTTTATTTTATAATAACTTTATATTGACAGAATCCATGCCAGGGTAATTTTTTTACAACATTATCCCTTGCACTCACTTCTGTTTTCCCCTCCCTCCCTCCACCCCCTCCCCTAGATGGCAAGCAGTCCTATATATGTTAGATATGTTGCAGTATATCCTAGATACAATGTATGTTTGCAGAACCGAACAGTTCTCTTGTTGCACAGGGAGAATTAGATTCAGAAGGTATAAATAACCCGGGAAGAAAAACAAAAATGCAAATAGTTCACATTCATTTCCCAGTGTTCTTTCGTTGGATGTAGCTGCTTCTCTCCGTCATTTATCAATTGAAACTGAGTTAGGTCTCTTTGTCAAAGAAATCCACTTCCATCAGAGTACATCCTCATACAGTATCGTTGTTGAAGTGTATAATGATCTCCTGGTTCTGCTCATTTCACTTAGCATCAGTTCATGTAAGTCTCTCCAAGCCTCTCTGTATTCATCCTGCTGGTCATTTCTTACAGAACAATAATATTCCATAACATTCATATACCACAATTTACCCAACCATTCTCCAATTGATGGGCATCCATTCAATTTCCAGTTTCTAGCCACTACAAACAGGGCTGCCACAAACATTTTGGCACATACAGGTCCCTTTCCCTTCTTTAGTATTTCTTTGGAATATAAGCCCAGAAGTAGCACTGCTGGATCAAAGGGTGTGCACAGTTTAATAACTTTTTGGGCATAATTCCAGATTGCTCTCCAGAATGGTTGGATTCGTTCACAACTCCACCAACAATGCATCAGTGTCCCAGTTTTCCCGCATCCCCTCCAACATTCTAGATAAGGAAACTGTGACCCAGAGGTGTGACATAGAGGGTCACTTAAGCCAATAAGTATCTGATATGGGATTTGAAGCTAGACCTTCCTAACTCTACTGCCTTTATCAATTTTTGGAATGATTCAGGATAGAGCACCAAGTTTTACTAAATTATCTAAGTACATATACTTTTGTAGTTTGTTTAGGACATTTTCTTCAGTGCTTTAAAAAATACATGTTATCTGATCTTCATATTCAATATTCTGACCTTTTGTGAAGGCATTACCCTTGTTTTCTGAATTTCTTTCAGTTTATATTAGCAATTTTACATCGAAGATACAGAGATGAAAAATGACACTTGTCCCACCACCTTCAAGGAGTTTACAGTCTAATTGAGGGCTTTTGATCAGATCTAGGCAAAATAAACTTAAAACAACAACTTGAAGAGGGAATCCTATTTAAGTGAGAAAATCAAAGGTTTTATGGAAAAAGTGCCATCTGAGCCATCTTCAGGGTCTTAAAGAGAAGGCTTTTAACAGACTGATAAGAAAAGAGTACATCTCAGATATTGGGGCTGCAGTGGGGGAGGGGAAAAAGTGGAGACAGCTTACATGAGCACATGAAAATGGGAAAGTGAAAGACAATACTGTATTTAGGGACTAGATAATAATTTTAAATGGAAGATTCCATAGAGTGTTTAGAGGATATGAAATCAATCTGGAACTGAATTGAAATAATCCCTGTTTTATCCTCTGAATAATAGAAAGCCACTATAAATTTTTGAAAAAAAAAAAAAAGAGGAATGTCAAATCTGTGCTAAAGGACAGATGAGGATGGGGAGAGAAAGGAGTATTATAGTGTATATACTGGGGAGGATGAGATAATGATATGATGAAGATGAACACCTGAGAGATAGGAAGTTTAGACTGACTAAATTTGTCAGTGAAGAGATTGGATGTGGGAGGAATGGAAAGAAGGAGTAAAAGATGATCAAGCTTTCATCATGGGTGACAGGGAGGTATTCAGATGGCACCATCTCAGAAATAAGGAATTAGAGAGAAGTTAGTTTTAGGAAAGAAAATTTCAGAGCTAAAAAGTCACCTTTATCATTGAATTTAAATGCTTCAAATATTGAAAACAGAAGGTACCTAAGGGACAATTTAGTTCAGTGCCTTCATTCTATCTATTAGCTCATATAAGCCTTAATTTCCCAAGTGATTTGTTAAATATCATTTAATCAGTGTCTTAAATCCAAGCTTCTCAATCCAGTGTACATGGAATCATAGATTTAAGGTTTGAAGGGACCTCTCTTCCCTATAATTCTTAAACTATAAACTCTTAATATATGCAAAATTCTTTTAATATTTTAATAATTCTTTTAATATAATTGTTTCCCTTTGTAATCCCATGTACTTTATTCATTTAAAAAATTATTCTGGCATGGTTTCATGACTCAAAAAAAAGTTAGGGACTTCTGATGTGGTCCATGCCCCCATTTCACAGATTAAGAACCCCCCCCCCTTTTTTTTTAATTACTTTCACAAGTAATGTGAAATTTTTAATTACTTCTCACAAGTAAATGACAGAGCTGGGTTTTGGATTCTGGTCTTCTGAACCAAAATCTCATGGTATTTTCTACTGGATGATTTTGTTTTCAAGAATATATCATGCTACCTCTATAACCTTTGCTCCCAGAGAAATATTCAGAGCTCAGACTTGCCCTTTTCTGTGGTGTTTTTCTTCTTTAAAATATAATGGTTCTCTCTGGGAGCAGGTTTCTTGGGGAGGTTTTCTGGAGGTAGCCTTAGTTTCAGTTAAAAGTAATAATCACCCAAATGCAGCCAGGTGCTGAAAGTTCAGATCTTTTATTGCTTCCTCCAAAATAGCCCGGTTAGCTTAGAGGCCTATCTCTGCTTGGTTCCAAGAGCTCCCTCCGAATGTCTCCAAATCCAAAGATTTGTCCTTCAGCCTCCAGCCAACCAGGTGGAAAATGGAATGACTCTCTCTTGCCTCTGAGAGAGGGCTTGTGGGCTTCCTGCCAAAGTGCTCCTGGCTCCTTGAAGCTTTATATATGCTCCTTCTCCAAGAGTGGGATTGTGGGATACGAGAGAGTGGGATTATGGGTTTCCTCTCAGAGTGCTCTCTGGCCTTAAGAGCTTCTTGCTTATATGAGCTCTCTAAAGGTGTGAACACAACAAGCATTACTGTCTATCAGTTGTACTTAGTACCTTGTTTCTTCTGGCCCATAACATCTCTTTGTAAGATCAGATCAATCATACTGAACCATGCTAAATTAGATAATTATTGTCTCTATCAGTTCTAATGACTTAACACTTTGTAAGAATTCCAACACTTTTCTGAGTTCATAGCAAGATTATTAATGATCTGAGTTACAAAGTCAAAATTCTTTTTCTTACAAACTCAGATAGATACAGGGTCATTTTACCAACAGAAGGATCTCTGCCTGCCATATTTAATATATTTTTTAAAAACACATATTGACATTATGATTTATTTTGTTAAATATTTCCCACTTACATCTTATCTACTTTTGCTGGCAGTAGGGAGTGTTGCCTTCATATGTTTGACATCTCTGGTCTAGACAGCCCAAATTTATCAAATAATTTGTAACAGTCCCTTTTTCATGCATCCTTTTTCCCTTAATCAAAACCACACACATTTCACTTATAATGTGTCAGTTTTACTGGATCGACAGCATGGGCTGGCCATACAAAACATCAGGATGTTAATGTTGACCTTCCAACCTTGAAGTGTGACTCACAGATTGTTGTCAGCACTGAAGTGAGAGGCTGATTTACAAACCAGGCGGATAAGATATTTAGAATTTGGGAGATCAAAGGCAACAGAGAGGTAAAGCACCTTTTAAGGAAAAAAAAAAGCTGGGAACAGGGGATTCATTTCTATCAAACCTTGTTCTCTGCCCAGTTTTGCTTGTATAGCAGCTAGAAGCATGTTTCTCTCACAGCTACTATATCCCAAGGCTTTCAAGTATTTTTTTTTGCTTGAAAGTCTCTCCTACCAAAAAAAGTTGCTTTTTTTGTTTGTTTTTTTGCACTCCTTTCCAATTGTGCAATCTCCAAAGGGTGTTGTTGTTCAGTAGTTTTAAAACTCTTCATGACTACATTTGGCTTTTGTTTGTTTGGCAAAGATACTGGAGTGGTTTGCCATTTCCTTCTTTAGCTCATTTTACAGGTGAGGAAACTGAGGCAAACAGGGTTATTTAAATGACTTGCCCAGGGTCAGTCACACAACTAGTAAATGCCTGAGGCTGGATTTGAAATCCAGTCTTCCTGACCCCCAAGCCCATTGCTTTATCCACCTAACTACTCCTCCTTAGGAGGCAATCCTCCTCACAACAGTTATGGCATTTTGGGGCAGCAGCCATTCACAGGCTGCTTAGCAAAAATGGGTGGGGGGGAAATAGGAGGAGTGAGGGTGTGGGGCTGAGGGGGTGTGATTGCTTTTAAGCAAAGCATCAAAATGCTTCTGGCCATGGAACGAGGCTTTAAATGTGTGGGTGGCCAAGTGAATATTCAGTTATAGCCTCGATTAGCAGGAAGGAATTTCCAACATCTCTGAGGTCCCCATCTAGGAACCACTGTTACAGTCATTCACCATCCCTTCTTCATGAGACATTTTAATAATCAAACTATAAATTCAGTCCTATATTTCTACCACAGTGAATCCACACTCTATTTAGATATCCATGCCTTAAGATCTATGTTGATTCATATGCTGAGTAAATAAGCACCTTGTGGCTCTCCCAGAGACCTGGGTATCTTTGTGTAGAAGTGTAAAATGTTTGCCTGACCTACTCATCTGACTATTAAAAACCAGTTGACTTTAAGTTTTTAGCAGTCCAATCTTTAAGCTCTTTAGTCTCTACCAGAATTAGTTGCTTGTTTCTCTTTCTGTATTGAGGCTTTGGGGGTACCATTCTTTATGCCAAGGGTTTCTTTTGCCAATTGTTTCTCCTCAATCCGACGGCATTCATGAGCTGACCAGCTTAGAAAGGGTCTTCTCTTCCTGTTGTTGCAGGGAAAATAGAGAAAGTCAAACCTCCTCCATCCCCCACAACAGAAGGCCCCAGCTCGCAGTCTGATTTACTTCCCGAAGAGGCTGCCGGATCCCAGCGGCCCAAGAATCTGATGCAGACCCTCATGGAAGATTACGAAACACACAAATCTAAAAGGCGTGAGAAAATGGATGAGAGCAGTGTAAGTTTTTCCTTTCCTTTCACTTATTCTAAGGCCGTTGCTAAAGGCTTTGACTTCATAGGGAAGGATATGGCTAAGTTTGTCTGGTCTCCCCCTTCCTCCCTCCCAGTTTTAGACTATTTGGAAGGTTTCTTAACTAGTTTGGCAATGTGTGACTCTGGGGAGGTTTTTCTTTTTTGTTTCACTGCCTGCAGAGTGCCAAGGACCAAAGGATGGGCATTGGAAGTGCCAGACCTTTGGCAGAATTTGTGTGTCCACCACACCTTTGAGCTCAGTTTTAGCTGTTTGGTACATTCAGAAGCATAGAGAGAAGAATATAGGGGGAAAGTTGGGTTATCCACTAGACCATTAAGGATAATCATAGTTACGATTATGAGTGCTCTCGACTCCTTCAGTAAACCTTTGGCTTTCCAAATAGTGTGATAACAGGAGTCCATCATGGCACTATCCATTTTACGCTTGATAGAATACTTGGAAGAGTTAGTAGTGGTTTCAAATCTTTGTGCTTATTGTTGTAAGAAAGGATGATTTTAAATGACAGTTTAACATGTTTTTCTACAGAAATCTAAATTAACACCTTGGAACTTCTGCTTTGACAATGTCACCAGGTCATCCAATCAACTACTTCGGATTTGGCTTTTGGGTTGTGAGCTCTAAATTCACACAGTTGATACATTTAACATTCTTTTACAAATTAGCCTTCTAAGGATGATCAGACTTCTTGAAGAATTGGTCCCCAAGATAATGCCCTTCTTCTGTGACCTACCACACTTATCCATCTCCCTCAAACCTCCTCTCCACCCCCCCTTTATAAGTTTTCAACATACCTCTTTCTAAGCTTAGTGCTGACCCTTTTGGACAGTTTTAACCTGTTATGAGGGCATTGGAAACTGCTACAGGTATCACTGGGTATCACTGGGGAAATTCTCCCAATATACCTACCTCTTGCCCCCAAAATCACTTGGTGGTTGTGGCAGGTTGGTTCAAAAAAGAGTTCTCTCACCGTTTCATTTTAAATAGTGACCTGCATCTCAGATCTCACAACACTACCCAAACACTTTTTAATTTCCCTATTTGTGTCAAGAGCACGGGCATTCTTTTAATCACTCAGATTCACAATATGATTAGCTCATCTTTGCCTCCTCACTCTGTCCCCCTATGGACCTAATCAGTTACCACATCTTGTCATTTCTCAATCCTCAATATTATTCACATATCTGTTCCCTTCTTTCTCAGATACTTATATCCTTTCCCCTAGACTATTTCCATAGTCTACCCTCTCCTAACTAATTCTACACAGCACTGCCAAAATGGTGTCCAATAGATTTTAGGGTTAAATATTTTAAAAATCTTTATCTCATCATTTTTAATGTCTATTTTTGTGGAAGTTTTATAATGTTCATAATTATTCGTATACTAGCACAATTTATAAGTACATATATACATATTGGAGTTTATATTCAATTTTTTTTTTTTTGCTGATGGGGAGCTATTATCAAAAACTTTGGAGACCACTACTTTAGAGGATTATGAGCATGAGTGCCACAAAAATAACTTTAAGATACCTCTATGAAATATTTCTGAAGCATCTGGCCTCCATACTGAATAGAGCTTACTCTTATCAATGTTACCTTTACCTATTGTATTCTTGTTCAAGTAAATCAGAACATAAAAAGAGATTTTTTTTATACCTGTGTTGAGCCAGATACTGAGAAGGTGTTTCAGAGACACAGTTGGTGTGAGGTATTGAAATTGATTATTTCAGCTGTTACCAAAGGCCCTGAATTTTTCCTAGGTGGCTGTATTGAAAAGGGCTTTGAGCCATAATCGATAAAATTGGAACTTTTCTATGTGGAGCATATCATGAAAGGAAGGAATGATTCTATATTCATGAGCAGTTTGTGCATTGCACAAAAGCAGAAGTAGGACTAGAACTCTACTTAATTTGTTGAAAGGAATGGGGTAGGATTATTTTGGCAACCCACAAATTCAAGCTCAAATTTAAACACATCTCAGTGCCTTCCACTTGGTTTAACTTGTATATGGGTAACCCATTCAGATCACTTTCCCAGAGATTATCCCAGGGGCCTTATCCTTTAACATTAGACTATCTGTTCTTATAGTCTTTCTAGAATTCTCTGAAGCATCATTTTCAATCAGACCCTCCTGGAGGCTGTAACAATTTTGAAATTATTTTCACTCAGCTTCCTATTTATTTTCTTTTTTTTTAACCTTGCACAGTACCTAAGCAGCTCTGTGGAAAGGTAAGCCTGGCAACATTACCCCATGCTCTCCCCTGTGGTATGGATGTGCTTGGGCAAATGTAATCTGCTTCTGCACATACTCCCAACTGTAATGGTCTCTTCTTGCTGTTCTGGTCTATGTTGTGATCCGCATCATTAGCAAGTGTTTCTGTTTTAAGTTTTGCCCCCACTTGGAGAGAAGGTTTCTCCTACTTGAACTTAAGCACTGGTAAGTCTTACCTGAAAGTAGGAGTTAGGTAATGGGACCACCACCACAACTAATTAATAAGTACATGATATTCCTGCAGTCCTTTCACATTCTCATAAACATTCTGCTTTAGTTAATTTGTTACTGTCAAACTAACAAATAATTAGAACCAACTATGATGGGCTGTCACCTTTGGCTTAATGAATTCATTTGGAATTTGTTTTGTTTCATTGGTCCTATGATTTTTCACAGTTTCTATTTAAGTAAATCCTAGTGCAGAAGTTTTACCAGGGCAGCAGATTACCTCCCTCTCCCCCTCCCTACTCTTACCCCACCCCCCCATTCCCCCTCTCTACACACATTTCTTTCCAGACCTTCTTTTCTTCCCTTCTGTAAGCACATCTGTTTGAAGAGAAAAGCGAACAGCCAGCTAATCCTTTCTTGGAGCTTAAATATACTTAAATACAATGCCCAAAGTAGACTAGACTAACCATGGAAGCTCATTTTGCTTCATCAGAACAGAATTCCAACAGAAAACATCTGGATAACTGCATCTCTCATTAAGGACCAAACCACAAGAGCTTCCACCATCATCATACCTGAGATAATGTATAAAATGTTAGGTATAGGTAGATTACCAGTTTATATTATCTTGTTCATAGAATTGTGGGCATTTATGTTGTCATCAAAAGATATACTTAGCCCCACTGTGTTCCTCTCATATGAAGAGTCTCTCTTTGAAAGTATGCATTGGATCTGAAAGCTTATTATGATAAAGATGTGTATGGTTTTCTCTTGTGGACTTGTGGCCCCACCTTTTAAGAAAGAAAAAGAAAATAAGTAGATTAGGAGTGTTATTAACCGCTTGGTGACTGCACTGTGCACCTTCTGTTGCCTATAAGGTTTGGCTGTGGCTTTCCTGTATTGATTCTGTGCACATGATCTATTTCGAAAGCTAAAAATGTGAATTCCTAGTTACCATTGTAACTAATGCTATAGCCATCAATGCCCTATTCCTCTCTTCCTTCAGATATTCCTTTAAGCAACTATCAGTGACTGAGCACAAATTTATCTGCATCCAGTGATCTGAATAACTTCCTTTACCAACTTACTGAAAATATTGCAAACCCAAACAAACCAATCAGACTAGCTTTGCAAGTAACTTCTTATCAATTTGTTCATAGAAAGTCATAGTTGGCTGTTGAATTGTATTCAAAAGAATGTTTATCTTGTGTTCTTCTTGAGAGGAAAGCTCAATTTTCAAATGGGGGTTGGCCGGCTTATTGGATATATGTGCAAGTTAGATGCATGTACTTAGGGGAAAGTAAAAAAAGTTGTGGTTTTTCTTCCCCTAATCAAATTCAACAATTTACTACTTAACAAAGTATTCTTTGTGATAAAACATCTTAGACCTTGCTAAGTTGAGGTTTTAGTTCACTCCAGTTTCAGTAGTTTTAGTGGTCATTGTGGCATAGTGGCCACTAACCCAGAGCCCTTGGGATTTCCTTGGCCTTTTTTTCATAATCTTCAAATGCCAAAAAAATCAAGGCCAGGAGTAAAAATATGATAGTCCTGCTCCATATAAAAAAAGAAAAAGAAAAAAAATAACTACTAAGGAGTAGTGCTAAGTAGCTCTATGTTAGCTTTTCCTAAGCCTGGATGATTATATTGTTAGGCTACCCTAATATCCAAGCAGACTGCAACCAAGATGAGAGATTTGAGTTGTTTTAAGTAAAGTGGCCACTGGAGGCCACTATCCTAAAAACCATTACTAACAATTTCAGCACTTCAGCTCTCTTCTAGTAGGTGAGAAAAGGCTAATAAGAATAGAGAAGATAAAGTGCTTCTCATTAGAAAAGGGATTGTGAGTGCCCACCAATTGGTGAATGGCTGAATAAGTTATGGTATTTGAAATGTGATGGAATGTGTTGTGCTGTAAGAAATGATTAAAGGGTTATGTGGAAAGACTTATATAAACTCATACAGAGTAAAAGCAAGATCATAATTTCTACAACAATATTATAAAGAGCAATAACTTTGAATGGCTTACGAACTCTGACCAAATGCAATGATCAACCACAATTTCATAGGACATGCTACTTACCTCCTGATAGAGAAGAGATGGGCTCAGAGTACAGATTGAGAATTTTTTTTTTTTAACATGGTCAATATAAGAATGTTTTTGGCTGACTGAACATTTGTAATGAGGTTTCTCTCTCTCTCTCTCTCTCTCTCTCTCTCTCTCTCTCTCTCTCTAACAGAATGGAAAGAGGGAATCAAAAAAAATTTTTTTTTAAACCTCAAGCAGACTTTAAAACTCATCAGTAAGCTAGAAACTTCAAATGTGCTATTTGGGAGCCACAAGGATTTTCTTTCTTCTTGAACCTACTTTTTTTTTTTCTTTTATAGCTACATATTTAGATAGCAGTTTAAAATACTTTAGACCCACTTATACACATTCAATTACAATCATGTTACTGTCACTGATTTCACCTAAACCTCAAGCACCAGGTCTATTTTCATCCTCATTCCTAGGTATTCTTTTTGTAAAGAGACTATGAGAGCTTTAGAAGATTTGAATGAAAGAATAGAATGAAATTTTAGAAAAATTTAGATGTATTTAATATGATCCAGTGTTTAGCACAGTACTTGGCTCATAGTAAATGCTTAATAAATATTTATTGACTGATCACAGTCTCTCATCATCAATCTCAAAATAGTATTAATGTATATGTAAATAGGAGTTAGAGATCATAGTTCCACAAAGCTAGCACATAGCTAGGGAGTTTTAGATTTCAATTTTATTAACACTGAATCTTTTCCTCCAACTCATTCAACTCAACGCTCAGATTGTCAAGTCCCCAACACTTTTTTATAAATGAGAGGCTGATTTGTCATTCATATTTTGGAGTTCTAATACTACTCTTCTCTTTTCCCTCTCATTTACATTATCACTCTGAAAATTTCCTCAGTGCTTTGAATTCTCAGTTCTTTCCAAATACCCCTCATCAGTTGATCACCAACCTCAAAAGAGATCTTGATCTTTCTAGCGATGCCCTTGATATTGTAGGCAGTTATTCCTAGCATAGCTTTACTTCTTTTATGTCCCCAAGGCCTATTACCCTGGAGTGTGAGGTCATTCCTCTCCATGTCCTATATCACTTCCCTTTCTGCTCCAGTCATTGTTGTTGTGATGACTCCCAGAGAAGGACTGAGTTGCTTTAATCTTTCTTTTTTGGAAGTTAGGGGTAGTCCTAATTGTACTGGAGTTTTATAAAGCATAGTGACTAAAGATATGCATTGTTTTTATTTTTAATTTTTTCTTCAAGTAATTTCTCTCCCATATTTCCTGGCAGCTTGGTACATGAAAAGATGATTTGGGGGAAGTGATTCATTCATTCATTTATTTATTTATTTTTGTGGTGTTTCTCCTGTTCAAGCATATCATAAATTCCAGCCTTCTGGTAGAACATTTATAGAGAACCTTCAGTTCATTAAATAAAGTTTATTTTTTCCCCTTAAAATTGCCCTTTCTTAATCTTTCATTTATGTAAAATAGTATAACACTGCCTGGCATTTCTCCATCTCTTATAGACCTATAGACATAAATAAATGAAAGCCTTATAATACATGCTTACTCCAACAAAACACATTTCTTCAGTGGTCATGTTCAAAAATGTATGTCTTATTCTATACTTTTAGGTGCAAAACCTCTCTAGCAAGAAAGCATCTTCAGCATTAGTCTAAAAGAACCATACATTGATAAGAGTTCTTGAGTCTTTCAGAGTTGACTTTTCTGTATAATGTTGTCTTGTTATAAATTGTTTTCTCATATCATTCTGCTTCTATTCATAGAGGCCTTGCTAGTTACCTCTAAAATATCTCTATTTTATCGCTTCTCATGGCACAAAAGAATATTCCACATACTTCAGTTTGTATAGCCATTCCCCTAGAGCTGGGCTCTCCCTTAGTTTCCAGTTTGGAGCTACTATGAAAAAAACAGCTATAAAACTTTTTTGGTTTATTATAGGTTTATTTCTTTTTTCTTTAAACTCTGGTGTATAGACCTAATAGGGTTATAGCTGGATAAAGGTTACTGTGTCACTATGAAATGTTATTGACTAATTATTGTTTTCTCCTAAGCCTACTGTTAGCATTGATGCCTTCCCTGAGAAAGTGGCTTAGCATTATAAAATCCCCATTTTTAATGGCCCTTTGATAAATGATCCTTGCAGGAAGAGTACAGCGGTAACACAAGCCATCTGTGACGAATGAAGTACAAGCCCTAACAACTCTGATAATATTGAAACTCTCTTTGATGCTTTTTCATATTTAGTGTCCCACATCATCTGGTCAGTGTTCCAACAACTATGTCCTCAACTAACAATTTGGAAGGGAGACATTGTTCATGTACCTACTTAAGTCATGGTCATATAATCCCAAATGGCAGCTTTGGAAATGTCCATTTCAGCCCCACTACTGACATTCAGCATAGACAGCTTACATTGGAATCAAAGATGGAAGTTTTAGCACTGTGTTTGGGTAGAGGATTCAAGGAGAAATGAAGTTCTTTGGCAGGAAGAACAAGGAAATACCCTGAGGTTCATCTAACCCAAGTCATTTCTATTAAAAGTAAACAAAAAAGCTGTTAATGGACTGGTGACACACAGTAAAACCTTGTTAATTCAAAAAGCAAAAGGCTAGAAAACATTTTGAGTTAACCAGGTATGGCTTAGCTGATATTTTTATTAAAGAAAAAAATAGGACATCTCAATGTCTCAAAGCACACAAAACTTTAAATAAATATCAGGTAAAGCCTTTGGAAAGACTGTATTTGGAAATGTCTTCTAAAACCACTTCCAAACAGCATCAGTCCATCACATAGAGGTAGACTTGCTCTCAGCTATGGATGGTTTTAATATTGGCATGTCTATTCAGTGTACTAATGTTGGTCTTTTCCCTCTCTACCAGTACACCTGTAAATTACTGTCTAACAGCAAGGTTACTTCTGAGGTACTTTTCAACTTGTCTTTCTTGGTTTCTCCTTGCATGGTGTTTTATAAATGCATGCTGTTTTGGCTTGATGCTTCATGTTGATTGTGCTTCTCAGTAAAAAAAATTTATAGTTTGAAAGTTTTATTGTTGAAACACTATAGTTTATAGAAAGAAAGTTTGTAAATTGGTATGGGTATTCCTTTGATAAAAATTGAGATTATTTCACACCTTTAACCATTTATGAACTGCCCTGGGGCAATAGGAGTCAGTGGGGGCAAGTGGGGCGAATGCAAGTGGGGGCCAAACTTCTGTTGATGAGTCTCTCTCTAAACTTACATAGGCTGGATTTTGATAAAAGCTATATATTCCATTAATAGGCCCCAATTTCCAAAGTTCCCAACCTTTTTTAGTACCCAATACCCATGGACATACTTTTTATTTAGTATGGAAAAAAAGGTATTTTCTATATGTACATGAGAAATAAAATAGATTAATCTCTTTTAATAGCATGATACAATTATTTACAGAATATTCCCTAACAACTTGGTTAGCTTCTCTTAACATCTTGTGAATATGTGTCCCCAAGATTGTAAATCCTTTCCCTACATGTTGAAGTCTATCATGATTTGCTTTCCTTGATAAATCTTTGGAGCAGGGTTTTTTAATCTTTTCTCTGTTATAAACCCCTTTTCAGAATAATGTTTTTAAATGAATAAAATAAAATATAGTCTTACAAAAAAATCAATTTTGGTAAAATAGTTACCAAAATATATATATTTTTAAAATCAGTTCATAGATCCAGGTTTAAGAATCCCTGTCTTTTGAGAGTCCAGTGAGACATTAAGAGTGGAACTGTAGTGGATAATAAATTCCAAAGGAGAAAAAAAGGAAAACTTTTTTTTTTTTTTTTTTTTTTTGGCCTTTTCTAATTTCTAGTGATATCTGAAAAGGATGAGAGAATTGCTATGGTGTATTGGACAAAATGATATTGTGTTATATATTATGAAGGGTGTGGGAAAGTACCTTTTAATTGATAACTAGCAGGCAGAAATGCTTTTGACTGATGGAAATTAATTAATGAGCTTTTTCAGTCTAGATATTTATTCATTGTTGTTCTGCCTTGCCAACTACCAAACTATTTTCCCCCTTTTGCACCTTGAGCTTTGAGTTCACTTGGAAATGTTTAAAGAAAATTCCCCAGATAATCTCTTCTACAATCTTAGGTTTACAATAATTACTTTCCCTGTAGTGGATTAATCTAGTCCCACATGTCTATAAATTCCTTATTCTTGCAATGAGTAAATCCAAATGAAAACTACATACAACCTCAAAGAAAACTTCAGGTTGAACTTGTACTCTTGTAAATTGGAAATTTCCATAAGCCATGCATTAGGCAGAAATACTATGTGAAACGTGTCTCTTGGTTTTTTCCTGAGACTTTCTTCCAATCATCTCCTCTTTCCCCCCAGTTCCAGTTGGCAATTTTTGCACTGATAAAATTGCTTTTGCAAGTAATCAATAAGAAGGTATGCTAATTTTGTACAGTGTGCTATATTCATATATTTGGTGGTTATTTTTTAAAATAGTAATTTTAAAAAATAGTAATAATCCTTCATTGTTCCAGCATAGAAACAGTTATACTCTGTATCTGATTTAGGAATTTTTAAACATTTGGTTTTATTTTATTTTTTAATCTTTAGTATCATATTATAAATATGGATAGGGCATAACACATCCTTGTTTTCCAGAGACATTTGATGACTATTGGAAATCTTAATTCTGTAATACCTTCCTTAACATCTACTAGTGAGATTGCTAAACTTTATATAGAATAAATGAGTTTGAAAGTTAAACATTCCAGACTATATTGGCTTTAAGTTGCCATAGTTTGATTAAAATGACAATCTAGAATCAGTTACCTAAGTGGAACCCTCAAAACTCAGTCATATTTAAATTATCAGAGAAATAAATTGTTTACATATTATACAGCATTAAAATTTTCATGTCATGTACTTGGATCTGTGATCTCACCAATGTGCCTATTGCTCCTTCATTTGGTGCAAAACATGACCCACTCTCCTATCCTGTGAAATTTCAGCCTATAAAAGATACAATAGTCTAGAAATTTTTCTTTAGAGGTTTTTTTTTTTTTTTAATAGTTTATGTTTTCCAGTACAGTGGTCAAAGTATTCATCCATTTCACATATTTATAGAACAGTTAAAAAGTTGGCTATTAATCAAAGATTAAACAGTCATCTCATTTGAATCCATTTGGTTCTCCATCCTTTCCAAATAGCCATCTAGGGTTCTAATAGAAAAATCCTGCACCATGGTTCCAAGGTAAAGCCATAATTGTCCCCTGCATCCATTTTGAAAAGTGTGTTCATGTCACATTACAAACAGTAATTTGAAATAGTTTCATTTGTCTTCACTCTGAAATTTAATCCAGTATCATGCATTGATTTCTGCTTGAAAAAGCATGTTCTTTTCCACTTTCATAATCAGAAAACAAAACCAGGAGTATAAGCTTAACAGCTCATTCTGTTCTGCTAAAGAGATGCTTAGAATCAGAATGTTGCTCCCATGACCAAGGCTAGCCACTTGACTAATGACCCTGCCAGCATCTCTCATCTCAGGTTATTTATCTATAAAATAGGTCTAACTATAGTGCCTACTTCACAGGGTTGTTGTTAGGATCAAAAGAGGTATTACATATAAAGTGCCTGACAACTTTTAAAGAATCATATAAATGTCAGTTATTATTATTTCAAATGTGGAAGTGGCTGTGACACCAAATGCAAATTTGTGTGTGTGATTACTAATTAAAATGCTCTTGTTGCTTTACTGACCTGAGATCACATTTGGCTGCTTATATTTTCTTTTAATATTTTGCCTTGAATGCTCCTCTTTGCTTGTCTTGCCTTTTTCTTTATTTTATTTTATTTACTACAATTAACCTCGTTTCTTTTCTTGGACTTTGGGTAAAAGACATTGGGACTAGGCTAACAGTGTCTTTCCTCTTTGTAACCAATAATTTTCCCAGAAGCAATTAGTTCTTTCTCCCTTCTTTTTTTCCTCCCAAGTTAGAAAATAAAATAGTGGGTCATCAGCTTGACTTCTTATTCATTGAACTTCTTTAAGGTACCTGGCTTTTATTCAGGTATGTACACATTTTACTCTTTAGTGTTATCAGAGACAACTTCTGGGGTTTACAGATGTTGATAAATTTTGCCAGTAGCACTCTGCCTGTTGGTTTAATTCAGACTTCTCATCTTGCTTGGGAAGAGGCCCAAAGCCTTTTCATTAGAAGAATGGTGTCATATTTATGACATTCAGAGTTGTGTTTTATCATCATTTAGATAATTATGTAGAGTAAGACTCCAGCCTGTGATTTCAATGGTATTGGGATCTCCCAGGTGAGGAAATTCCTCCTGCCTATGCAAATCAGCACCTTCTCTACAATGGCTAGCTTTTAAGAGTTGTCTATTGAATGGAGAAAATAAGTGACTTGCCCTGGATCACACTGCTGGCATGGGTTAGAGTAGTTGACTAGCTTCAAGGCCACCTCTCAATGTTCTATGCTTACATAGCCCATTCCTAACATGATAAAAGTTCAGAATATTTTGCCAGAATGGTTATAGATGTTCTATGATGCCAGACCTCAAAGGAATAAATATTTCCCCATAACTTTATTTTTAGAATGCTTGAACATATACACAATACACAGAACATATGACTACTCAGAATATCCCAAGTAATATTCAACCCTTCTCACCTACTGATATCCTCTGGGAAAAAGTCCCATGTTATCATAAAACCTGTTTATTTGGCCTCTTTGGTACTATTGTTGACAGAAAAGATTTCAGGTCAAACTTAAGGGAAGGAAAAAGAGAAATGGATAAGGATAATGTTTATTTAGAAGCCCTTGGTCATGAAAATCTGATTTTCCTCCCTTTCTTTAGGTCCTTGAGGCAACCCGGGTGAATCGTCGGAAGAGTGCATTAGCCTTGCGTTGGGAAGCAGGAATTTATGCCAACCGGGAGGAAGAGGAGGATGAATAAATATTTCTCAATCAAGTTCATTTGGTGCATGGAACAAGAAGAAACCAAAAAAAAAAAAAAAGAGAGAGAGAGAGAGAGAGAGAGAGAGAAAAGAAAGTAACCCTTTTTAATGAAATACTTATTAAGGAGTAAAAAAGCTCAGTGATTTAGACCAGAAATACTGCAAAAGACATCTTTGGGAGGAAACTTAAAATAAATTGGAAACTCATCTACTGAACTCTCAGCATACCCCAAGGGAAAAAGAGAGCAAGAGAAGATTCCTATGACTTACTGGGTTTATCCAAAAGGAGGATATCACCACCATCAATAAGAACAGCCACAGCTGTGATGCCTGCAGCAAGTAACTATTGAAGGTCAAAGTAATTACAAATGGTGGAAACCTGAACAAATCAATGTGCTTCCTTCTAACAGGACTCCCTGCCTAACTTTGCGCTAAGGAAGAGCAAGCAGTCCATGGTGAGCTCTATCAAAAGAGCACATCTTGTGCAGGAGCAATTTAACAAGGCACATGGTATTCCTTTGGATCCTCCTACAGTTTCATTGTCCCCATTCCCCATGCTGTGCTAGGAACATCATGTTCACCCCAGTTACAGCCATAAATAGGATGTTTGGGTTTTTTTTTTTTTTTTAAAGAATTTTTCAAGGGAGAGGTAAAGTTACTCTCTTTCTCTTAATTTAACTTTTTAAAATCAGGACTATCACTGCAAAATGTACAATCCATATTTTACAATCAGTATACTTAATAAAGTATTTCTTCCTATTACAATCTCTTTTAGATTAGGAGGTTGAAGAATGACAGGGAGGGGAGCCAACACAAATGAATTATTTTAGCTTTAGGATCCTGTCTGCTTGTAATATTGACTGGTCTCCAGTTCTTGAGGACATATTTACACAATTATGTTTCTTAATATAAAAATCTGTATTTAGTGGGCAACAAGTATTTTTATGATGGGAAGAGGGCCATGCTTGTATACAGTCTTTACACATTGAACAAATAAATGATTCAGAAAGTTTAGGGGTGGGAGAATAAATATAGTTTTTAGAGAGGCAATAATTGAAAACAAAGAAGGGCACATTTTGACTTAAAGTGTATTAAACAAGAAGAAAATAGTTGTGTTTATAACTATATTTTGTAATGATAAAGCAGGCCTTGAAGAGAGAGAGTGAGAAATGGAAATCTTTGTATTTCCAGAAAGTGAAAATTTTGAGCGGTCTTGAAAGTAGATAAAAAAAGGTGAAAAAGAGATGAGAGGGAAAGAGGTTATTTTTGCTGTTCAGCCAGTGTTTTCCAGAATGATACACAGAAACACATAAAATTAGGACTTTGAAGGATTGGAGTCAACTACAAATACTCAAATTGTGTGTGTGTGTGTGTGTGTGTGTGTGCCCGCCTACTTGCATACACAATGCAGTATGTGTACTTGTGAGTTAGGGGTGTGTGTGTGTGTGTGTGTGTGTGTGTGTGTGTGTGTAAATTCCAGAATGACTTTGGGTTAGAATTGTAAAATTATTTTTTTCAGAGCTGTTTGCTAGCTATGAGAGTGATTGAGAATTTCTTTTTTATGAAAAGGGATATAAAGGCACTGAATTGAGGCAGTATTTGTAATATTAAATTGACCCAACATGGTATTTGCATGAAGCCCAAATGCAGTGTTTTGAGGCAGTTTTGTAAAATGACTTTTAGAAAAAAGGATTGTGGTATTTATTCTTGTGCATTGTATTCATAGGTAGACTAGAGGATGCTGGTTTTACTTTCATTTAAAGCAATATAATGGTGATATTCTACAATTGAGTGCCATAATATCTAAATAAGAATTTTTAAAAAATCTGACAATGAGGAAACAATAACCTGCTTCCTTTTCTTCGTAACTAGTATTTTTATTTTTTTAAGGCAATAATTAAATTTAGTCTCATTAATATTCACTTCTACTTTGTTTCTGGTATGTCATATGATATGATATGTGTTGCTCTAACAAGGAGCAATTTTCACTTAAAGTATATGGCAAAGTCCACAATGCATCATTCTTAGTTTGTCTGTTTTTTTAAGTAGATAATATAAGTGTTAACTTGGGGTAGGGGGGTAGAGAATGTAAGCAAAAATGATATTAACAAAGGGGATAGAAATAGTGGACTGCCAAAGAGCTGTCTTGTTTGAAGCCAAGTTTTAGAAATGTGAACCAAAAATCGCACCTGCTGTTAACCTGATGTATCTGGACCTGTGGATTTTGTTTTGTTTTGTTTTCTATAAGTAATAAAGTAAAATCTCTTTGAGTCCTACATTGTCCATAGAAATCGGCAAATAATTCCAAAGTGTAGCAATTAAACACCAATAGGACATTTTTAAGACTGGTTTAAGCTTAACTTGAATATTGGGGGGGAGGGGTGTTTTTGTTTTTTTTTTACAAAGAACTTCTGCACTACTTTTGAGAAAATATACAGGTAGAAAAATAGCTTCTGAATAGATTTAATGTGCCTAGGTTTGCATTAACAGGCTTAAACCCTTCAGCAGAAGACGCTTGTTCCAAGGGCCACAACAAATTTTATAGCTAAAAGGAAAATTGAAGGTCAGGTAGGCTAATGCTTTCCTTTGATAGATTAGAAAACTGAAGCTAAAATTAAAATGGCTTGCCCAGAGTCATACCAAATGGGTCATCATTTGAATTTCAAGTTCCTGACTCTTCATCTTGCATTTATTCTGCTCTAAGATGCTGCCTTTCTGGCTATTTTTCCTCATTCTTCACCCAAAAATATCCTCTTTGGGAGAACTGCAAATTAGAATTCCTTAAGAGAATCTGGATTTTCCAGAATGTTTATTCATTTTGCAAGCAAGCATTCTTGAGCACCAGTGGTGTGCATAGCTTCAGACTAGCTAGGTTCCATCAATAAGAAACCCAGAGAGGATTTGGTCATTGGGAAAGAAAGATTTTTTTTTTTTTAAGTGAAAAGAGTAAGTTCTACTTACTCTCCCTTTCCCATCCCACCTTTCCCATACCAAATTGTGTCCTCTCCTTCATATCCACAGAAAAATATTCAAATAGATAGAATATTTGTATTCAAGCATATAGTGGAAATAACACTGCCTAGAATCTGAATTTAAATATAGCCTTTGGTGTTTATAACTTGCCTGACAAGGCGCCCAATCTTCCAAAGACCCAATAGTTCAATTTCCACAGGTTGACTCATGCTTCTTTCTCCCCTTTGTTTTTTTCATGCAGAAGTTTTGGAAACAGGGTTCTGTTCATAACAAGAAGCATGGGCTATGTGTCCCTTGGATCAAGCTATATAGTTTATTCTTCTTGTCGGTATCACTTGCATGTTATCACATAGGTATCCATATATATATGTGTAGTATATATATATAGTATGTATGTATACACATACATACATGTATGTATCCATATGCACACACATGCATATATAAGAAATTAAAAGAAGGAATACTATTACAATGTTAATGCTATCTCCATGGAAAAAATAAAACCTTTCTCCAGCTAAAGAACAGATGTAATGAAATTTCATTGCAAGGAAGAATAGCTTCAGCATTAGAGTCAATGAATATATCCAGTTTTGGTTTATAGCATTAATTTCCTCAACTGTTATTCATTGAGCTGCCAAACTTTGATTTTTGTCTTGCTTTTGATTCATATTACATTAAAAAGAAAAAGGAAAAAAAGGAACAAGACTTTTGTTTATCAAAACTCAATCATACTGTATACTTGGCTTTCTGTGTATGTTAACCTCTTAAATGTAACTATTCTGCTTCTGTTTTATAGTGACTGTGGGACATACAATGCAAGTATATAATTATTTTCTCATTAAAACCAAAGCCTGTGTTGTATTTCTATAAATGACTACTGTTTAAATCTTAGTCACCAATCTTAGTCACTAACCTTAGTCTGGAAAAGATGGATCCAGTGGCAGAAATGAAACAAATGAAGGCAATTTGGGAATTCCAGGCTTTGAAGATAAAATATTTTTTTTCTCACATGTCAATCCATAAAATGTCCAACTCAAGAGCTTAACACATACTGAGTATGAGCTTGTCAGAAATAAAACATGGTTCCCAGAGTAAATAATTATCCACGTCCTTTATTTAGGAATCCCATCTGAATACAACACCTACCTGGGTGTTGCCTTTTGTTTTTATCCCTTAATAATTACCTGATTCATTCCATCCTTACCTCTCACCCTTCTTCCTCCTCCCTAGCACTGAAATCTCCCCTGAAACAAAGGAAAATAGTCAAGAAAAAAACAACCAATGCAGAGAAAATGCCAGAGAGACTATGTAACATTTTGTAAGAGTTGAGAGAGAAGAGATTCATTACTTGTTTTCCTCAGGCATGCTCCTTAGAAAATATTCTAAATGTGGAATGCCCACCTTGCTTGATTGAATTAAAATCAAATAGCATTTATTAAGGGACTACTAGCAATAGTAAGGAAGGCAAAAATTAAATCAATTCAAAAATGGCAGTTTGACTGTACAAAACATAGAATGTGATAGTTTAACTAGTTCATTGGAGTTGTTTAATATTTGCTAGATCTATGAGAACCATGATTTTCCTGAATTAAATCAATCCCTCAGCATTTATTTGGGCTACTACTCTGAAGACTCTTTACTCTGAAGTAAAGCTCATTGTCCTTACAGATAATCTGTGAAGTCATGCTTTTTTTATTTCTAAATACCTTGAGTACCTATTAATAAAATTGTTAACTGAAATTGACCATCAAGGATGTGATTTACTTTATGCTACTTTTCTTGCTTGATAATATCATGAAATTTGGTATTTTTGTTGGAACTCTTTGCTAAAAGATCAGTTTGAATTCTTATGAGATAGTCCTTCAAAATTGTACTGGTATCCCCCTTGCCCACACAGTAGGAGACACTTAAATTCTTACTGATTAATAAGCTCAAAAGAATTTGAGCAAGTATGATATTTAACACTGCTTCTTTGCTATCCTGGGCCTCCTGTGTTTGATGTGAACCTTCAGTGGTAATTCTGACCAATGAAGTGGAAGTTTATTTTTTTGTTTTTTGCATGGGAAGGGTTAATTGAGAAAAGAAACTAAGAAGTAGTTAACTTATTAACTGAGTTTTATTATTTGTTTTATAACCAGAGGAGGCCAAAGCTAAAGTTTTATTTTTAAAAATAAAACTACTTGAAATAACTTACATTTGTATGGTATTTTATATAACATTAGTTTCTATATGTGATCATAATTCTTCCTCAGAACACTGAAGCAATCAGTGTAATTATTATCCTCATTTTACAAATGTAGGAGATGAAACTTGAAAACAGAATTTTTCCTAGGTCTCCCACACCAAGTAAGTGTAAACACCAAGAGGGGAACATTGGTTCTTTAACTGCAAATCTTAGCATGTTTTTCCATAAGGAAGAATCTCAGCTCTTAGAATTTAAATTAACCTCAGTTACTAATTCTGATAGGAACAGTGGGGAGGAAAAAACATTCAAGAAGCATCATATGTAATAAAGTATGAATTTGTTATTTACACTACTTTGCATGTAGAAGTTGAATAACAATGGACTTAGTGTTCTAATTTTTAAAGTCAATATGGTACTAAAATAATATGACCCCCTTTGGGGATTCTATGGTGTAACAAATAGAAAGCCAGCCACAGAGCCAGGAAAATTTCGGTTCCAGGCTCACTTCTGACACATTGGCTGTGTGATTGGGCAAATCACAAATTCTCAGTGCTTTAGGCAACTAAGAAGGTATGTATGAGTCTGCTTTGATAACATGGATTTTTATTTTTTATATAACCAATGACTTACTTAACCTTTAAAAAAACAAAAACAAAACCAGATCCTATACCTGTCACAATTCAGACTCATAGACAGATAGACACATAACATGATCCAAACATATGACTTTATTATATATCTTCTAATACCTGGTATAGGCTATCACTAATATTCATTACTTCATGGTTGGATTTTTAGGAAAATAAAAGTTTATCTTAGAAAAATGAATTAAGTGCATTCCTATAAACTCTAACTCTGCAAGGATTAATGATTTTGTATTGTAAATGGATCCATTCCCACATAGGGCTTTTGTTGTTCATTTGTTTAAGCACTCTTTGTGACCGTATTTAGAGTTTTCTTGACAATGGTACTGAAATGTTTTGCCATTTCCTCCTTCAGCTCTTTTATTTTATCCCTGAGGCAATTGGGGTGAAGTGACTTGCCCAGAGTGATCCAGCTAGGAAGTATTAAGAAGTATCTGAGGCCAGATTTGAACTTGGGTCCTCCTGACTTCAGAGCTGGTGCTCTATAAACTGCACCATCTAGATGCCCTCCTTCAGCCCATTTTGCAGGTGAAACAAATAGGGTTAAGTCACTCACCCAGGGTCACACAGTTAAGTGTCTTATGGTCAGCTTTAAACTCAAGTTTCCTTGACTCCAGGCCTGGCACTCTTCTGTGCCATCTAACTGCAGCATAGGCACAGTATATTTAATATTTTAAGTGTTTTGATGTCGTTGGCTATATCCTAAAGCCTCAGAATATGATGAAGTGGTGCAAAGTCAGGAGATTGCCTCTCTGAAACGATAATATAAATCAATGGGAAGTTTGTTCATTTTAATAGTCCTTTGATAAAAATGTGATCTCTTCATTTTCTAATGTGAAGCACACCTATCTATAATATAGGAGCTATGAAATAAACTGTATTGGGCGGGGCTGACCAGAATTCTGTCCAACAATTCCACACTTTCCCCTCACAAAAAAAAAAAGTTCAAAGATTGTGTAAATAAAATGCCTTAAGGTAATAAGGGGTGATATCCTTAGGGCTTTTAATAAGAAACAGAAAAAAATGGGTACTTAACCTGAGGCCAAGAGCTTGTTTTTATAAAATGCATAATTAGATAACCAACATAGATTCTTTTTATAAACTATTATTTTGTATTTATTTTAAAATATCCTGAGAAAGGGTATGTTAGATTTTGCTAGATTGTCAAAGGCCTCCAGGAAATGAAAATGATTAAGTACTTCTGACCTAGAATTTGTTTCATTGTGAGCCTTGCAGTCAGGCAACTGAAGTCCTGAACAAAATGGGGTGCCTGTCTCAGCAATTCCAAGGCTCTGAGCACCCAAGGGGCAAAAAAGCATGCTGCCTGCTTTGTTGGGGAGGGGGTTATGGAGATTTCATTTCTATCCCATCACTAGGAGGAGGTTAAGGAACTGAAACTAAGTGTGAATCCGTCTGTCAGGACCTAATCATTAAATGTTTTGACTAAGCTTCTGTCAATAAACACCTGCCATATCTTCCTACCTGCTACATCCCTAGGTTCCCACTGTTTGGGGAAAGAAACTGTGAAAGCTGATGATCAGCTCCTTTACATTGGTGATCTCGCTATTATGTCACAGTAGTAAGGGTCTTCGTGTGATAGAGCCCATTCTCCATATTTTGCTATCCGTCAAATTAAGCTTTAAGATCCTTATCCACCTTTCCTTTAGTATGTTTTCTTTGCTCTTTCTATATTGTGTCCTTTGGATCCTTAGTTTTGTTGTTGACAAATTTCCTTTCATCTTAGGACTTCTCATCTCAGACTCTTTCCATGGGGGAGCACTTCCCTTTCTAGTGAATGGCTCAGTATTTTCCCTCTCCTTATCTCATCCTTGGAGATTTCAATACTACAGTGAGGTCTCTTTAACAACCTAGCCTCTCAATTCATCAACAAATACCATGTCTATTCTATTCTGTTTTAACCATCCATCTACAAGGATCACTGTACTTGTGCTATCCACCACAAAGCATTTAAAACTTTGAAAAATAATTTCCTATCCTTTGTCATTTCCTCAGTTCTTCTTACTGCCTCCTAATACTATTTTTCAACTTTTCTGTGATTCCTCAGGCCCTCCATACTTCTATCCTCCCATTTCATCCTAACCTACACTATTCATAGTCTTGACCCTATGACTAACTAGTATAAATAAGATAGCATGGTATAGGGGACAAAATCTTGGACTTGAAATCTGAAAGACCCAAATTTGAATCTTGCACAAGATTAATTTAGATATATGTCACCAGATAAGTAAATTAATCCCTCAGCACCTCAATTTCTTCATAAATTAGGTAGAGTGACACCTGCTTCATAGGATTATCTTTAGGAATAAATAAGTTAATACAGACAAAGCTCTTTGCAAAACTTAGAGCCATACACACACACACACACACACACACACACAAACACACAATTAAATGACATTTTTGTCTTCTATCCTGAGTTTCCTGACCCTTTGTACGACTGTCATTCATACCCAATGATCCTTCAACCCTGGATCACTCCTTCCCACCATCTACCTCATCTCACTCTACTCTAGTTCCCCTGAATACCAATGGAGATGGTGTCACTGTGCCAAACAACTCCAAGGTGAATCTGTGTTACTTAACCATAGCAAAACTTTAATTCTTTCTTGACTGACTGTGTCACACTCTCTAAAGCAGTTCTATGAATGATCATCACAGGACTTCACACCTTTCACTTTCAGCAGATGACCTCATCTTAATTCAATTCAATCATTAAGAAGTACCAGACCCCAGGCTGTCCAGAGTGCTGAAACTATCCTTGAGTAAAGAAGATCTGAGTTGAGTTCCAGTTCAAAAATATCCTGGCTACCCTATCCAAGATGTGGACCTTAACCACTCAGTACCCGAGGCCATTTTCTAAGACTAACTTGCACAACAGAGCCAATTAGCAACAGTGGAAGAAGTTTCCTCACTGAGAATTCTTTGTGCCAATAAATCTGGTATACAATCAGTACCTGAACAAAAATAGGCCAAGAACTGTGATAAACACTGGGGATACAAAGACAGAAACCAAACAGAACCTATCCTCAAGGAATTTCCATTAAATCGGGGGGGGGGGGGGGGGAATAAAACATATATTTTAATGAGAAAACTGAGGCCAGACAAAAGCCTTTACTGTGCCTCCACTTCCCTACCACTCACCCAGTTTCAACACCTAAAAACAATTTTCCAAACTCACAACTCTACTGAAATTGTTTTCTCTAGGGTTACTTGTGATCTCTTAACTGCTAATTCCATTGACTTTCTCTGAGACTTCATGCTTCAGCTGTTGATATTGTTGACTGCCTTTTATATAGTCTTGTAACTATTCCTTCTTGATTCTCCCATTTATTTAAATCATTCATTTTTAGTCTCCCTTACTAATTTATTATTCATCTCCTGGATGGATGTTTCCCTGCAAAATGAATGTACCCAAAGCCTCTTTAGTAATTCTATACTCTTCCTTAACAATCAATTCTATCTATTCCCATGCTTGTGTTCAATTATATTTATGTAAGTGATTCCTATATCTATATGGCAAGTCTCGAACTTTCTCTATAGTTCCTGTTCAGTTGTATTTCAGTCATGTCTGACCCTTCAAAATTCCTTTTGGGGTTTTCTTGGCAAAGATACTAGAGTGGCTTGCCATTTCCTTCTCCAGTTCACTTTAGAGATGAAGAACTGAGGCAAATAGGGTTAAGTAACTTTCCCTAGGTGACTTAGCTATGCCATATTTGAACTCAGGAAGATGAGTCTTCCTTGTTCCCATCCCAGTACATCATCCATTTAACCATCTGGCTGCCCCTTTCTCTTATATTCCAATCCTGCATCACTAACTACTTGCTAAACATCTCCAACTCTACCTAGCCTAAATAGAACATGATTTCATCTTTGTTACATTTTATTTTATTTGGCTAAATGTGCTCTTCTTCCCAACTTATTCTTTTTTTTTTTTAATAACTTTTTATTGACAGAACTCATGCCAGGGTAATTTTTTACAGCATTATCCCTTGCACTCACTTCTGTTCCGATTTTTCCCCTCCCTCCCTTCACCCCCTCCCTCAGATGGCAAGCAGTCCTTTACATGTTAAATAGGTTACAGTATATCGTAAATACAATAAAAGTGTGCAGAACTGAACAGTTCTCTTGTTGCACAGGGGGAATTGGATTCAGAAGGTATAAATAACCTGGGAAGAAAAAAAAAATGCAAGCAGTTTATATTCATTGGGAAATGAACACTGGGAAGTGTTCTTTCTTTGGGTGTAGCTGCTTCTGTCCATTCTTGATCAATTGAAACTGAATTAGCTCTCTTTATTGAAGAGATCCACTTCCATCAGAATACATCCTCAAACAGTATCATTGTTGAGGTATATAATGATCTCCTGGTTCTGCTCATTTCACTTAGCATCAGTTCATGTAAGTCTCTGTATTCATCCTGCTGGTCATTCCTTACAGAACAATAATATTCCATAACATTCATATACCACAATTTATTCAACCATTCTCCAATTGATGGGCATCCATTCATTTTCCAGCTTCTAGACACTATAAACAGGGCTGCCACAAACATTTAGGCACATACAGGTCCCTTTCCCTTCTTTAGTATCTCTTTGGGGTATAAGCCCAGTGGAAACACTGCTGGATCAAAGGGTATGCACAGTCCAAACATTCTTTATTGCTGTTGATGGCATAACTCCTCCCAGTCTGCTAAATTTGTATCCTTGGAGTCATCCTTCTAGCCCTCTACATCTCCCACTTTCTTTTGTATTAGAATACAGGTGATCATGTCCTTCCTGACTTCTCCAGAAGAGGGGTGGAAACACTAAAAAGGAGGTGATCATGCCCTCCGACTTCTCAAGAAGAGAGATGAAAATCACCAAAGGGAAGTGGGGAGTCAAACCAGATATTGTTAGCAGGTTTCCTCTGGGATGAAGGGTCTTACTTGAAACAGGTATGCCTAAATCCATCAGCATGAGAGGTATTACACAAGCACATAGCAATATAGCACAGGCTAGCAGTGATGACTCTCCCCACAGCTGGTGCAGGTTCACTATGGTGTAACAAACACGAATTACACATGGAAGTAGTGATATAGTAGTGATATAACAATATGAATCAACATGTTATTGTAAAAGATATCTATAAATCCTAGAAGGAGAGTGTAATCACACTACACCTCCTTATCTAGAGAGATAGAATAGAAACAATCTTTAATGTCTGTAACGCAGAGGCCATTCTCTAGGCAATTGAGTCCAGGCTGGATCCATCCGGGATGGATGTCCAGGCTGAAGAATTCCCATAGTTTCCATCTGTCCATTTATTTTTCTTAAGTCAGTCAACATCCTCCATTTTCCAGGTTTCTTTCTTACAACAAATACTGGGGAATTCCAAGGACTTAGAGAAGGTTGTAAGTGTCCTTGGTCAAGTTGCTCCTGTACTATATCTAATAAGGCCTGAATTTTATCTTTGGCTAAGGGCCACTGTTCCATCCACACTGCTGTATCAGTTTTCCATTGAATAGGAATAGGAGAGAAGCCTTCAACAGCAGCCCTGCCTAAAAAACCGAAGTACTCATTTGTAATCCTAACTGTTGTAAAATGTCTCTTTCCCACAGATTGATGGGGATTTTTTCAACTATAAAAGGAGTAAAAACCTCTGTTTCACCTTCAAATATCCATCTCAAAGGAGTAGCACTAACTTCAGCTGCTATTGATCCTCTTATGCCAGACATGTAGGTGTCTGCCTTAATCTTTGGCCAGTGACTGAGCCAGTGGGCATTGACTGTACAATCTGCACCAGTGTCTACCGACCCTTCCAATGATATGCCATTTACATAGATTGTGAGCATAGATTCTGTTGTTGGGAGTCAGAATCTGGGTGACTATCACCAGATTGCTTATTAAAGGTCTGTATCATTAAATCTGCTGCTACTACTTCTCCTGGGTGATAAGTCACACATTGTCTCACCTTTATTAGTGACTGGGATATTATCTACATATTCCTATTTCCCACATTGAATGTATGGATGAACACTATTTTGTAAGCACTCTCAGGAGGTGAAATGGTCAAGCCTACTGTACCTGGAGGCAAAAGATCCATAGGCTAGACAGGGACAGATTTCACCTCTCCAGGTGATATCTCTGTACTCCCAGCTGCATACAACTCTATTCTCCCCAATTGTAATCCCTTTCTCTCATCAGATTGCTTCTAGGCTGAATAATCATCTTGGGGTATTGAATTTGTAAAGACTCTCTGCCTGTAGCATGGGCTGCCATCATGCCCCAAGTGTTTTGTTTTTTTTTTTTTTTGGTTTTTTTTTTTTTTGGTTTTTTTTGCCTGGGACCCTGGAGCTAAGCCCTGCTTCCCATTTCCCTGAATAAATCTTCATTCTGATGCCCAATGGAAGCCTCTGTTGCATTTTGGACATGGGGTTTTAGGTCTTGTTCTCCCACCCTGTTTTCTCACTTTGTCTTGATGCCAACATTGAGCTTTCAAATGCCCTACTTTACTACATTGAAAGCATTGATGAGTCTCTCTGGAATTCCCTTGTATTTGTTGTTAAAAAAAAAAAAAAAAAGAAAGAAAGAAAGAAAGAAAAGAAATCTGGAAAATGGAGGATGCTCACTGATTTAAGAAAAGTAAATGAACAGATGGAAACTATGGGAACCTTCAGCCTGGACTTCCATCTCTTACTCAGTTGCTTAGAGAATGGCCTCTTTGGGTTATAGACACTAAGAATTGTTTCTATTCTATCCCTCTAGATAAGGAGGATATGAAAAGATTTGCCTTTTCAGAGTTCCAGCCCTCTGCATCTTTCCAGCCCTCTTAGCTCCCTTCAAGATTCAGTTTCCTAGTCCCTCCCCATTCCCCATATTATTTGTACCATCTCTAATTACTTTGTACTTATTTAGACTTATATCTTTCCAAAAGAAAGTAAATTTCTTCAACTACTTTTGGCTTTATATTTCTAGCACTAGCACAATGCCTTGCACATAGTTCAATTGTTTTTTAAATTGAATTGCATTGTAGATGACTAAATAATGTGAAAAATTGATTTTCACAATGTGATTTCTCTGGAAGAATTAAATAAACTAAGTTCATCTTTTCAGAAGGAGAAAGTATCAGCATTGGAATGTGAAGATTTGTATTATAATCCTGGTTCTGCTGCTAATTAACAACATAGCATTGACTAGATCATTTTCCTTCTCAGAACCTCACTTAGTTTTTCTATCTGGAAAATGAAGAAAATAAAACTTGTACAATCCAACTCAGGATTGTCAGGAAATCCCTTTAAAAACCTTAAGGAGGCACCACACAAATGTGATTATAAACAATGAAGAAAGGTGGCTAAGGAGTGTTTTTAATGAATCTGATACCTATGATGGCATTGAAGCAACCAGAAGAATTATTCTCATTATCTACCAAAGAATGAAATGAAAGTTGGTTTCAGCATGAAGGCTTTAGATGCATTGTAAGAAAGAATCTATAACATTTACTCCATCTGGTGCTGTGCTTCCCTTCACCTCAAAGCATTAAACTGGAATTGCAGGCAAAGAATACCATAAATAATATATAGAAACAAATTGTCTGTGGGAGCCCTTGTATGCACAGACAATTTATTCCTATATATTATTTGGTAGAGTTGTGTTGAAGGTACCTTCAGAGACTTGGCTGACCAGACATGTTGATGGAATAGACATAGAGCTGAAAAAAATCTCAGAAGCCATTTAATCTAATCCCTTTATTTTATAGTTGAGGAAACTGAGTTCCAGGGGATGTAAAATAACTTGGCACAGATATTAAGTAGGTAAAGGCAATGGAGACTCAGTATATAAGAAAGTGAGTCCTTGACAATTTGTAAACAACACATAATAGCAAAGACTCTTGAACTATGGGGAATCTCCCTTCCTCTCTCCTTTTAATGAAAATTTACTTTTAGCAGCCCTCAACCCAATCCAAGATTCCTTATAATTATTTTTGTCAGAGACTTTCCACATTGGACTAGTGACATCTAGAGGACAATAACAAATCAATCAGTTTTCCTCATTTCTGGGCACCATGTTCTATTGAAAGGTGATGGAACCACTTAAAAGCCAAACTGTGCAACCTGATATGAGGCTGACATTACAAAGAAATGTTGGATTTTTTATATCAGTGCTTCCCAATTCAAGCTATATTGGAGATTAGTAAAATATTTCAGATCTCAACTAATGAATCAGATTCTTCTGCAGACCTGCCCAGCCTTTCAAAGCCGTGGTAGCAAGTCAGAAAGCAGAGGACAGGAAATTCGCAAAATACGGAAGCAGAGGTGGAAGATACAAAGGATGAATCAGGATATTTGGGGATTTTACTTTTATTTTTGAGGGAGGTAAAGCCTAGAACGTAAGCCCAAAGCTATAATCTCTGCTTACAGGAAGGTCAAGGCTGGCCGATATTTTGAACTTAAGAGTTCTGAGCTATAGTGGGCTACATTGATGGTATCTGCGCTAGGTTCAGCATTATTATAATGAATCCCTAGAGAAATGCAGAAAGAATGAGAGAGGGTTTAGGTTACCAAGGAAAGAGAAACTTACCAGATGGAAAACAAGAGCCAGTCAGAGCTTTTTAGGAAGTACAGGATAATTTCCTACAATTCCATCTTGGGCAAGATAGGAAGACCTAGTCTTTAAAAACAAATAAAAAAAGTAAGGAAGATGGCAGTAGATCCATAGTTAAAGGATAAACAGTTCTCAAAAGATTTGCAAACTATTAACATCCATGTGAAGGAATGCGCTAGGTCAGAGTTTCTTAAAATTTTCCTATTTGCAAGCCCTTTTTGCCCAAGAAATTTTTATGTGATCTCAGGTATATAACTATATAAAGTTGATGTACAAGTCAAACATTTACTAATAATAAATCATAATTTTGTGAATCCCATATTACGTTATAAGACCCTAGATGAGGTTGTGAACCATAGTTTAAAAGGCTGGACTCTCACTAAGAATAAGAGAGTTGAAAATCAAGACAACCCTCTTATCTCAATTCACAGCCATCAACTGACTATGAAATTGTCAAGAAATAGGAATAGTTGATATTAGAGGGGCTGTAGAAAGACAGGCACACCAATATACTGTTAGAGCTGTGAACTGGTCTGACCATCCTGGAAAACAATTTGGAATTATGCTTTAAAATAACTAAAATGTCCAATCTTCTTGACCCAGAGATCCCATTATTAACGCCTTTACTTTAGGAAGTCAAAGACAGATAGAAAGCTTTCATATACATTAGTACATTCATTGCACTGCTTTTTTGTGGTAGCAAAGAACTGGGAACTAATTAAATTAATTAGAGAATGACGGAATAAGTTGTGGTGGCTATATATAATAGAATGTGTCCATGATGTAAGAATGATATATATGAAAAACTCAAGGGAGCATGGGAAAGACGTATGAAGAAATGAGAAGTGAAATAAGCCAAACAGAAAATAATGCACATAATAATTATTATAATGTAAATAGAAGAAAGTGAAAACACTAGATAAAAATGGAAGAAACCATCTTCCTTTGTTGTAGAAGTAAAAAACTATGTCTATGAAATATTACTGATAGAATTAGACTCAATATATTCATTTTTAAAAACTGCTTTCTCCTCCCCCACCCTATCTCTGTCTCTTTCTTTCTCTTTCTCCTTTCATAGGAGAACTTGCTAGGTTGGCTTTGGAGGAACAAAAAAACAAAAGGTATCAATAATTTTTTTTTTTTTTTGATGAGGGTCACAGATATAGGAAACATTAAGTGTCTGAGGTCAAATTTGAACTCAGGTCCTCCTGACTTCAGAACTGGTGTTCTATCCACTACACCACCTAGCTGCCCCTATCAATACCTTTTTAATTAAGATCCTTTAGTAGAAAATATTTTTTATAGGCTGATAAATATGTGCCATCATGGCACATTTCCTTGATGTTCGGAAACATTGATTTAGGCAAGAAGTCAACTCAAACATGTTTTAGCTTTATTGTAGTTGGTAAAGATCTGACTGAAAGAAGGTAAACGTTAGACAAAATTCCTTCTCAAGATCCCTTTCAAGTCCAGGATGCCATGACTGGGAGGGATAGATACCAGAACATAGATTGCCACATGTTTAACAAGTGAAGGAACCAGTAGAATGAGAGCTAATAGTATTTGTTATTTGTGTCTTCAGATATTCAGGCAGGTACATTAGCATAAAATAGAAAAGAATGACTCGGTATGCATCAATAATGTGATATGATAATTGAAAAAAGTAATGCAATATAAGGATTACATTGAGGTCCCCCTGAATGTGGGACATTGGTTTTCTTCACCCTAGACAATTCAATTCTGAGTACCATATTTTAGGCAGACATGTTGGAGGAGAAAGGTAACAAGAATGGAGGAGAGCCTTGAGATAATTCTAAAATGATGTCTCTAAGAAGAATTGAGCCATATTGTCCTTCAAAGATTTGCAGTGTATTTTACATGCATTATCTTGGTGGATGCTCATAAGAACATTGTGAGGCAGGTGAATCTTATTTGTCCTTTGTTTTTGAAGAGGACCATGATATCAGGGAGGTGATGTTATGACATGCAAGTGAATTGGATTTAAGTGAGGGAGGGTTGTGTGACGTTACCTGCCTCACTTTCCCCTCCAGAACTATCTGGGTCCAGTGATCAGATATAGATCAGGATGATTGGAGATGGCCCTGAATGAAGTAGGGGATCTCTAACAAGTCTCAGGTTCACTGAAGCAATGCCTTATCAGTGATTAAAGTTAGGTAGGAAATGAGGCACAGAATGACCTTTTTTACCTAGTCAAAAATACATACGCACATATGTGAAAATAAATTTGGGAGAGGAAACCTTCAGTATTTCAGATACTACAAATATTAACTCTATTTTATGGATTAAGGTACTGAGGTTGAAAGTGTCTTTCCCGTGGTTACACAGCTAGTAAATATTACAAGCAGAATTTGAACATAAGTCCTTTGCTTTGTACAAACTGATTAGTCTGGAGATATAACCTGGGGGAAAGAAGACTTGGGGGCAATAAGATAATTAATTGAATAGCTGAAAGGTTATTGTGGAGAAGAGGAATTGGATTTTCTGGGCTTGGCCCCAGAGAGCAGAACAACAAGCAGAGGTTTTAAGTTAGAGAGGCAGATTTTGACTTGAAATAAGAAAAAACTTGCCAGGAATTAGATATTCAAAAGTAGAATGTGCTCTTTCTGGAGGTCATAGGTCTTTCCAATAAAAGGAGAATAGCCACTCTGATTTGTTGGACAGGGGATTCTTAGCCAGGTACAGGCTGCTCTAGATGGTCTCCAATGTCCTTTGCACCCCTGTGATTCTGTGACTTGGACCCTTTCTCTACCGGATCCAGAAGAGATCAAAGTGTAACAGGAAGGGAGCAGCCATGCTTAGGTAAGAACAGGTTGCTCTATTAAGAGATGATAGAATGCTCAAGTGAAAAATGAAACTTGGCAGTATCTTTTTGGGCATTTTGATGTGGAAGGGATTCTGAAGCTTCTGAAGCTTCAAGCCATATCTACTTTATCTACCATCTAATCAAAATTCTCATAGCTGTTACCTACTGACCCTCTGGACACTTTCTGGAGTGTTTAGTCTCGAATTTCTCTTTTACCCAAATCTTACTCTTAAATTAGTGGACTTCAATATAATTGCTGATATTCATTTAAACACCTCAACCTCACAGTTAGTTCCTCAATTTATTGTCACATGACCTACTCCTCTGCCCCACCTTAGCCACATACAAAGATAATTATATCCTTGATCTTGCCATCACCCACAAATGCTCTACTTCCATGCTCATGAACTCTTATGTTCCCTTATTTGATCACAGTATGTTATCCTTCCACCTTTCTCTCTGCCTTACAACCCCAAACCTGTTTTTCCTTCACAGCCCTCTAACCTCTCAATTCTTTCCCAGATTATCATCCCCAAACTAGCTACATTCTTTTCCTTTCCCTTTCTTGACTCCTAGACCAGTGGTTCTCAAACTTTTTTCTCAGTATCTCTATACTATTAAAAATTACTGAGTTTTTGTTTATTTGGGTTATATTTACAAATCTTTATCATATTAGAAATAAAAGTTAATTTTGAATTTGTAGCCCCTCTGAAAGGGTTTGAGAGACCTTCAGGATTCTCTGGACCACACTTTAAGAACTACTGTTCTACACTGTCCTCTGCTCAAGTTTCTTGTCCCCTTATTTTATTAGTGATCTTGCTCTGCCATGCCTCAGCTTTGAGTCATTTTTACAATCTATTGCCTTCACTCCTATATATGCTAGTGAAAGAAGTTGGAGAAAATCCTGAAACCATGTTGACTGGTTCCACTATAAATTTGTTATAGAATCTCAAATCTTACAAAACCCCTCCTCTGACACACTGTCAGCTGAGAACCTTGCCTCATACTTTTACAGGGAAAAATAAGACCATTTGCAAAGAAGTCCTTTTTCTACCTTCCTTCTTATTTTATTTTGCCACTGTCTCATATGAATAGGTTTCCTTTCTCCTCACCAAAAGAAAAACCTTACACATACACAAGTGATCCATTTTCCTATCCTAGTGTCTATCTCAGTGTCTTTTCTATCATCCTTACTCATCTTCTTTTTTAAAATAATTAATTAATTAATTTTGTTGAGGCAATTGGGATTAAGTGACTTGCCCAGGATCACATAGCTAAGGAGTGTTAAGTGTCTGAGATCAGATTTGAGTGGTCCTTCTTGACTTCAGGGATGGGACTCTATCCACTGTGCCACCTAGCTGCCACCTAGCTGCCCCCTCTTACTTAACTTCAATTTCGTCCTGCTTATTAGTTGTTTCTTTATCATCTACAAATGTGCTCCTGTCTCTTCTATCCTAAGGAAAAAAGCCAACATGGCATATCAAAAAACCCTCTTCACTTGTTCTGTTCATCTCTGCTATTGTCAAATAGCTGTCCTCCCTTTTGTGGCTAAACATCTTGAGAAAGTTGTCTGTAATTGGTACTTCCAGTTTCATTCCTCTTAAAGTTTTCTTAACTCACTAGAGTCTGGCTTCAATCTCATTTTTCTGTCAAAACTACTTTATGCAGTTATTATTGCTGAGTGTCCCTGGTTATATTATTTCATTTGGTGATCTCATCAGCTCCCATGGAACAATTATCATTTCTATGCTGAGGAGTCTCAAATAAATAACTTCTCTAAAAGCTCCATTCTTACATTGTCAAAAGTCTATTGAACATTTAGGGTTGGGGTGCTTGCAGAAAGTTAAAACTTAATATGCCTAAAACTGAACCTATTATTTTCCCCCACAAAAAATTCCTCCCTTCCTTCCAAATTTTCCTATTACTACAGTAGCAAAGCTACCCCAACATACCACTTGGAATTTTCATTGTGTGTTTTGAAGGGATAGAATAGATAGTATTAATCTCTTCTTCTCCTTACCTCTTTCCATGAAAGACTAATTTCAACCAAGAGAGGAAGCAAAAGGATGCAGTAGAGTTGGATCACTCTGCTCTCTTTAGAGAAAGGGGCTACTAAGCTAGAATTATTCCTGTTTCTTTAAATATTGTTAGTCTAGGGAGTGTGTGGTTTTCAGGGTCATGCTAAAGTTCTGATCACTGGTCATTCAGAAAAGAAGGACCTAAACTTTATAATTAGGGTTTAACTCCCCAACAAATTCCAGGTCTACAATGAACACACATAGTAGGTAGCAAATATATATATATATATATATATATTTATCCAAGTTGATAGCAAAACAAAAATGAGAAATGGCATACATAAGAGAATATATCAGACAATTACAGAGTAAAGGAGCTCTCTCACTGCAGGTGAAATAACAGCTCAACCAAGAAGTCTTAGATCTCACCCAAATCAAATTTCCTAAAGTCTGTCATATAGCAAACTGGGATAGGGATACAATGGATTTTGAGACTTAGCTTACAGTGTTAAGAGCACTAACATCTGTCCAGTTCCCTGGGTGTCATCCTCAAGTCCTTATTCCTTCTCATACCACCCTCTTATACCTGCCACATTCAATCTGTTAGTAAGGCCTGCCAATTTTAACCTTTGTAACATTTCTCACATACATTCCTTTCTCTCCTCTGATCTTGCCATTACCTTAGTGCAGGTCTTATTACTTCACACTTGGACTATCACAACAATTTGCTAGTTGATTTCCCATTCACAAGTCTTTCCCTACTACAGCTCATCTTCCATTCACCTATCAATGTCATTTTCCTAAAGCACAGGTCTAAGCCAATCCCTCCCCTGCTTAATAACTTCCAGTGGCTCCCTATCATTTTAAGATAAATTATAAAATTCATTATTTAGCATTCAAAACCCTTAATAATCCAGGCTGTTCCTACCTTTCCAATTTTCTTTAACCTTATACTCCTCAACATACTCTAAAATTCAATGATACTGGGATAGTTCTGTTTTTCACCTTTAATCTCAATCTGACTGAAGGTCCTGTAAAGAAAATTAGGATTGCCGCAGTTTCATCATCTATAGAATAAGAAAGTTTCAGTAGATGACTTCTTCTAGCTCCAAATCTATAATGCTATATGATTAGAGTCCTGAGGCAACCAATGAAAGCACAACTTCCAAAGAGAACCATAGACCTACTCCAACATACTTCAAAGCAAAGTAGTTTGTGGGCAAAACAATTGGTACTCCTTTTTAAAAAGTTTAAATCATTTTTTAAAAAATCATTTCACCTCCATCATGAAGTCAATTGACAATGTAGCAAAGGAGTTTCTGGGACACCAGTTAGGTGACACTTAAGTAAGTCTATCTTTCTCAACCTCTACTTTAAAAGAAAACATACTTTTCTCAGCAATAAAAACTAATTTTTAAAAAAAGGCATGAATAGAATTCTTCAAAAGAAACTTTAAAATCAGGGAGAACAAAATGATGCATACACATACATGTACGTGTATACAATCAAATTATAACAAACCCAAAAATGCTATAAGAAAACTGGACTGTAATAATGATTCCAGCAAAAGTATTAAAGCTAGAATTAAATCAAAACAATAAACCATAATTAATATAGAAAGCACTATAATAATTAATATAGAAATTAACTAAAATTATCACAAAATAAAATTTAAAAAAAAACAGCTAAGAGCTTCTAAGGAATCTTGAAGATAAGATGATAAGGTTGAGAAATGCCTATGGAGAATATGTAGAAAAAGATGGATTTAATGAAATATACTATTATCTAAGAGATTCATAAAATAGTAGAAGGGATAGTAGAAGCAGAAAATTACTTAATTTGGGGGAAAAAAACTTTGGGAAACCTAGACACTCTAATATTGCAACATATCTTTATTTAGTACCTACTTTGTGATGACAATACTACCTAATCTATTTATTTAGTGCTATACCAATCAAATTCCCAAAAAACTATTTTAATGACCTAGAAAAAAAGTTCATATGGAAAAACAAAAGGTCAAGAATTTCAAGGGAATTAATGAAAAAAAAAAGTCAAATGAAGGTGGCCTAGCTGTACCAGATCTAAAATTATATTATAAAGCAGCAGTTATCAAAACCTTTTGGTATTGGCTAAGAAATAGACTAGTTGATCAATGGATAGGTTAGGTTCAAAGGACAAAACAGTCAATAACTTTAATACTCTAGTGTTTGACAAATCCAAAGACCCCAGCTTTGGGGATAAGAACTCACTGTTTGACAAAATTTTCTGGGAAAATTGGAAACTAGTATGGCAGAAACTAGGCATTGACCCACACTTAACACCATATACCAAGATAAGGTCAAAATGGGTTCATGACCTAGGCATAAAGAATGAGATTATAAATAAATTAGAGAAACACAGGATAGTTTACCTCTCAGACCTGTGGAAGAGGAAGGAATTTATAACCAAAGAAGAACTAGAGATCATTACTGATCACAAAATAGAAAATTTTGATTATATCAAATTGAAAAGTTTTTGTACAAACAAAATTAATGCAGACAAGATTAGAAGGGAAGCAACAAACTGGGAAAACATTTTTACAGTCAAAGGTTCTGATAAAGGCCTCATTTCCAAAATATATAGAGAATTGACTCTAATTTATAAGAAATCAAGCCATTCTCCAATTAATAAATGGTCAAAGAATATGAAAAGACAATTCTCATACAAAAAAATTGAAACTATTTCTAGCCATATGAAAAGATGCTCCAAGTCATTATAAATCAGAGAAATGCAAATTAAGACAACTCTGAGATACCACTACATACCTGTCAGATTGGCTAGAATGACAGGGAAAGATAATGCAGAATGTTGGAGGGAATGTGGGAAAACAGGGACACTGATACATTGTTGGTGGAATTGTGAATACATCCAGCCATTCTGGAGAGCAATTTGGAACTATGCTCAAAAAGTTATGAAACTGTGCATACCTTTTGATCCAGCAGTGTTACTACTGGGCTTATATCCCAAAAACATTTTAAAGAAGGGAAAAAGATACAAAGAATGTATGTGCAAGAATGTTTGTGGCAGCCCTCTTTATAGTGGCCAGAAACTGGAAACTGAGTGGATGCCCGTCAATTGGAGAATGGCTGAATACATTGTGGTATACGAATATTATTGTTCAGTAAGAAATGACCAGCAGGATGATTTCAGAAAGGCCGGGAGAGACTTACATGAACTGATACTGATTGAAATGAGCAGGACCAGGAGATCATTATATACTTCAACAACAATACTATATGATGATCAATTCTGATGGACCTGGCCATCTTCAGCAATGAGATGAATCAAATCAGTTCCAATGGAGCACTAACGAATTGAACCAACTACACCTAGGGAAAGAACTCTGGGAGATGACTAAGAATCATTACATAGAATTCCCAATCCCTCTATTTTTGTCCGCCTACATTTTTGATTTCCTTCACAGGCTAATTGTACACTATTTCAGAGTCCGATTCTTTTTGTACAGCAAAATAACTGTTTGGACATATATACTTATTTTGAATCTAGTTTATACTTTAACATATTTAACATGTACTAGTCAACTTGCTATCTGGGGGAGAGGGGTAAGGAGGGGAAATATTGGAACAAAAGGTTTGTCAACTGTCAATGCTGTAAAATTACCCATGCATATAACTTATAAATAAAAAACTATAATAAAACATAAATAAGTACCTACTTTCTACTTAGCAATAAACAAACAAACAAACAAAACTATTCCTACCATTGAGGATCTTACATTGTGCTGGGGCTACATAGTATGCATTATTATTTACATAAAATATATATAAAAAATGTAGAGTAATTCTGGGAGGAAGCTAGTGTTACAATGAGGGCAATAATAAAAGGCTTCTTGTAGAAGGTGCCATTGGACCAGAACTTTAAGGGATCTAACATTACCAAGAGGTACAGGTGAAGGGAAAAAGTATAGGGGACAAGGGCAGGGGCAGCTAGGTGATGCAGTGGATAGAGTACCAGCTCTGAAGTCAGGAGGACTTGAGTTCAAATGTGACCTCAGACACTTAACACTTCCTAGGCAAGTCACTTAACCCCAATTACTTCAGCAAAAAAATCCTAAACAAACAAACAAAAAAGCCAAACAGATATAGAGGACAGTCTTTGCAACAATACAGGCGTAGGAGATAGAATGTTAAATACAAGCTGGATGTATTGATAAATGTTTAACAATCAACTCTCTGGGAGAGAAGGAATCTATACACACTTTTAAATTTAATCTGAATTATTTAATATTTTCTCTATCATAGTATTTGCTGCTTTCTGAGGTGTAAATGCTCTCACTAAAACTTTAACAATACAGTCTCTGGAGCTAGTAGAAGCTGGTTTCAGCAGGGAGAATAATAGCTAGTAGAAGCTGGTTTCAGCAGGGAGAATAATAGCTAGTAGAAGCTGGTTTCAGCAGGGAGAATAATAGCAATAAACCTGAGTTAGATTGAATTTAGACTTTTAAGGGTTTTAACTGCCAAACAAAAAAAGAAGAGTTTGTGTTTTATACCAAAGATAATAGACAACCTCTAACTTTTTTTTTCCCCTGAGGCAATTGGGGTTAAGTGACTTGCCCAGGGTCACAAAGCTAGGAAGCACTAAGTGCCTGAGGCCAGATTTGGACTCAGGTCCTCCTGACTTCAGGGTTGGAGCTCTATCCAATGCACCATCTAGCTACACCATTCTCTAATACTTTTTGATTAATGTTGAGTAACATTCAGGATTTAATATTATTAGAAATGTCAATGTCACTGCTGTGTTAAAAATGTATCAGAGAAGAGACAAACTAGATGCAGGAAAACCAATTAAAAGACTGTTGCAACAGTTTAGACAAGGAGTGATGAAGATCTGAATGGATGTGATTATAGTGAATAGATGAGAACAGATGTAGAAGAGGGAGAATTAAAACTTGTAAATTTATTAGATATGTGGGTGATTTTGAGTGAAGAGTCCAAGACTGACTCCAAAACTGTGAAATGAAGGACATTTCACAAAAGACACAAAAATCTGAAGGACATTTCACAAAGAAATATTAAAAATCAATTTCCTCATGAAGTATGAAGAAAATAATTTGCCCATTATATTTCCATGCCTTTGCCCTGGCTAGTCTCTACCTCTGCAATGCTCTTCTTCCTCATCTCCTCCTCTTAGAATTTCCAATTTTCTTCAAGACTCAGCTCAAATGCCCCCTTTCTGGAGGAGGCCTTACTCAGTCCCACTAGAGCCTTCTTCTAGTTCCTTCCTTTCTAAATATGATCTTCCATCTTCTCTGTATCTTATATATAACTACTTATTCACATTAGAATATAACTCCTTTCAGTGAAGGCAGAGACTTTTTTTTTTGCCTTTCTTCACATTCTCAGCACTTAGAGCACTAATTGGTGCATACTAGATGCTTAATAAATATTAATTAATTAATGGATTGTTTATAGAAGAAAGTTTCCCAGAAATATTGAAAATATGGAACAGATTACAAATAAAATTCACAGATTACCAGCAGGGATGAACTCCATATTCTAATCAATCATACATATTATTGTCATGCTTCAAGAATTTAATAATAAGGAAATTATTCTATAAGCAATTAAGTAGAAAAGCATCACATATTTATAAAAACACATAAAATATACCTTATCTAATTACCAGAATATAAGAAATGATAGAACCTGAATTGTAGCATGCCTCAAATTACTGAACATAAGATTGGAACCCAAAATTTGCTATCCAATTTAACTAAATATTCTTTTGAAAAATAAAATATGGACATTTAAAAATTAACATGATAGTGAGAACTCATGGAGAATAGTAGACAAAAACAGAGACAGTTAAACATTTCAACAAGTCATAAGATCAGCATTTTAGTCAATTGATTTAATGATAATTCCCAAAATTAAGAGTTAATAATATAAAGTAAGGAAGATTTTATTTATGTAAGGTAGATATGTGTGTATGTTAATATTAGTGAAATAAGGAAAAATATATTCCCCTTTTCACAAAATCAATCAACAAGCATTTATGAAGCATCTACAATGTTTCAGTTACTATGCTAAACATGAGCAATACAAAACCAAAAATGACTCAGTCCCTGACCTCAAAGAGCTTGTATTCTATCAAGGGAAACTATCTTGTGAAAATAACTTTACAGAAAATAATAGAAGTCAAAATAATGTCTACAAAAAGATATTTCTTTAAAAAGAAACATTCAAATTATAAATAACATTGTTTATGCCCTCTTATCAGAGAAATGCAAATAAAAACCTATTCATTTGGCAAAGACAATTTAAAATGATAATTCAATCTTGGCAGGACTGTGGGAAAACCAGCATACTATTATATTATGAATGGAACTACAAATTAATATAATCTTTTTGAAAAGCAATGTGACAATGTAAAACAGTTACAAAATTGTTAATACCTTTTGAAGGAAATTTATCTTCCTAGCACCAACAACTAATCCTCCAAACTTTCCAGATTATGATAAGGTCTCTTTCCCCCATCTTTCCAGTAACTCTGGTTTGTAGTCACAGAATCTCTAATCAATCCTCCACAACAGCTGCCAACATTATCTCCTAAAGAAAAATTTGGATTGTGGCAATCCTCTTAATTGATCATCATTTTTTCAAATCTCTTCTTTTCCCCAATCTATCCTCTATGCAATTGCCAACATTACTTAATTTTTTTCTTTTTTTTATTAAATATTTTTATTTACAAAACATATGCATGGGTAATGTTTTAACATTGACCCTTGCAAAACTTTTTGTTCCAAATTTCCCCCTCCTTCCCCTTCCGCCCTCCCCTAGATGGCAGGTAATCCAATACATTAAATACAACATTACTTTCTAAAGACAATGTGGACTGTGATAATAGTTTCTTAATTAATCTAATTTTTTCCAGCCTCTCCTCTCTTCAATCTATTCAGACAGCTGTTAATATTATCTTCTAAAGACAGACATCACATCCCTTGTTCAAAAAATGTCTTTGTTACCTCTAGGATAAAATACAAACTGATATTTTCGGCTTTTTTAACCATCTCTCTTCAATGTCCTTCCCAGTTTTATTTCACATTACTCCTTTTTCATATAATCTACATTCTAACCAAGCTGTTCTCAGAGTGTGTCTTTCCCATTTCTGTTGATTCATCTGAGTATGCCTGGAATATACCTCTCCTTCCTTCTTGGAATACTTATCTTTCTTCAAAATTCACTTATTTTAATATTATCACTCCTCATTGGAAGAGTGGTTTCTTTTTTCTTTTCTTTTCTTTTTTCCCCCCCTGAGGCAATTGGAGTTAAGTGACTTGCCCAGGGTCACACAGCTAGGAAGTATTACATATGTCTGAGACCAGATTTGAACTCAGGTCCTCCTGACTTCAGTGCTGATATTCTATCCACTGTGCCACCTAACTGTCCCAAGAGTGGTTTCTTTTAAGCTTTTTTTTTTTTTTTTTTTTTTTTTTAGAAAAACAGTTCTCTCAGACACAGATCAACCAAAACCTTCCTTGGAAATAGATAGAAGGGGGGAAAAACCTCAGCGTTTGCCTTTATACAGTGCCTTATCTTACTGATTATTCCATAATTTTGGCTGAGTTCTCTCATCTTCAGCAGAAAATTCTCAGTTCTAGGTGTCAAGCTCTTTGGAACAAAAAAATAGAAATACCACTAGCTGAATAACTAGTGCCCTTAAAGCCAAATCTAACTTAAAAAAAAAAATCTATGCTTCCAAAAATCTGTACTTCCTATTCAGTAGATTTTTATCTAACTCTAGCTTAAGATAGCTAAGTGTAACAGTGAATAGAATGCCAGATCTCAAGAAATGAAGACTCATTTTATTGAGTTCAAATCCAACCTCAGATACTCCTGGGCAAGTCATTTCACTATGTTTGCCTCAGTTTGCTCATCTATAAAATCCTCCTTGGAGAAGGAAACGACAAACCACTCCAGTATCTTTGCCAAGAAAATCCCAAATGAGATTACAAAGAGGTGGACAAGACTGAAATAACTAAATGACAACAATTCACTTGCACTATCATTCATTTAAGTACATTTAAACAACAAAAAAACTGACTTATGGGAACTATTATACTTACTGATTTTAATCTCTGAAGATTAGATCATACCTCCTCATCATCCATATGATGACCACTCACTTAAAAATCGCCCAAACTTTCTGGAATACTAAGGTTCTATGGTTTCCCAATTATAACTCCCTTCTGTTTTCTCTCATAGATGAAGATGGAAAAAGATACAGAAGCAAAATGAAACCAGTGGAACAAAGTCTCCAATGAGGCCAAAAGAGATTAAAAGGCTTGTCAAATGGCACATGAGCATGAAGTGATGTTGAACACTTGTTAAATATATTGAGTAACATAAAACATGTTGAGTTCAAATCCCATCTTTGTTTCCAACCTATGTGAGTCTTTTAAACTACTTGTGTCTTAGTTTCTTCTATAAAAATAGGGATTGCACTGGATTCTGAGATCCTTTCCAGCTTCATATCTAGGATGCTATGATCTATGATACCTGCCATTATCCCCACTATCCAGACTCTTACTTCTTTTTTTTTTCCTGAGGCATTTAGGGTTAAGTGACTTACCCAGGATCACACAGCTAGGAAGTGCTAAGTGTCTGAGATCAGATTTGAACTTAAGTCCTCCTGACTTCAGGGCTAGTGCTCTATCTACTGTGCCATCTAGCTGCCCCTTAGACTCTTATTTCTTAATTTCAGATTCTAAAATGTTAAGATGTTTTAGGGGATTCTTGGCAATAGCTCTTTTGTAAATAATGTTGGCCTTCTTTTAGCCCAGATATTACCAAAATAGAATTCAGGAAATAATGAGTTTCACATTTAGGTCAGTAGATTCTAATGTTTTTGGATAAAAGCCATTGCAAAACTGACACAGTAATAAGCAGGCACATTATGATCTTCAGTAAGTTACAAAAAACTAGCTGAGTTTCCACACATAAAAATATGTAACATTTCAGAGAATACATTGTTGGGCTGCTCATACTCTAATAAGAATCATCTAACTCTGGTTTTCCAAGCAGTCATTGCCAAAAAAAAGTACTGGAGAAAGGTAAAGGAAGAGGACCCTGGTTTTTAATTAATTTTTTCCTTAACAAACAAGCACTCATATAAAAAAAATAATACCCTTGTAACAAATAGTTAAGCAAAATAAAATTCCACACTTGGCCTTGTCAAAAAAAAAAAAAAAAGTATGACTCATCCTATCTAATGAAGGACTCCAATATTGATGATCAAAATTCAAAAATAAAAACTTTTATTTTATTTATCAGTTTTCATTCCATATACCCACTAAAGATACAAGTAAGGAACTAGGGAGAAATAGGGAAGAAGGAGGGGAGATACAAAAGCAAAGTGAAACCATCTCTTCACTTAAGGAGAGAATAAACACACAAAAGTACAGGGTGTCCCCAAAGTCTTTGTGTGGTTTCAAGCTCTGATATCTTTCCTTATTAATGAACCTTTAGTTTAATCCTAATCAGACCTCATCATTAATAATTTATCTTAGTCTTTTTTTTTATTTTACAAATGAAGAAAGTGAAGCCCAAGATTATAAAACTAATAATGGCAGTATGCCTTTAGGCACATAACAGTTCAATATAGAGAGAGGCATGAGCTGGTGGCCAACATATATCAAAGATCAGTCTTCAACATCAGAGTCTTGAATCCTTAATATCATTCATAAACATAAATGTTGCCTCACTGATAGCTCTACCTGTTATTACCATTTGTTTGTGTCTGTCTCTATCTCTTTCTTTCTGTCTCTGACATACACACACACACACACACACACACACACACACACACACACACACACACTTTGATTGTGTAGGAGATCAAAATTAGCCATACTAATTTTATAGGTCAGAAAACTGAAGCCCAGGAAAGTTAGGGGGCTTATCCAAGATAACATAGGCATTAATTAGCTAAGGCAGGATTTCAGCCCAGATACTTTCATCTTCAGCCATTGTTCTATGCCAAACTGCTCTGATTTGATGTGGTCAAGTGAAAATGAAAAGAGAATTGCCTGGCATACAGGTGTTGCCTGGATGATTCTAAGGATCCAGCCTCATACTGAGAGGAGGCCCTTGAGAGGGCACAGCTGTATAGAAACTTGAAGCTTCACCTAGCATACAGCTTCAAGGAAAGGAAAAAGTCAAGACAATTGCTCATTCAAGCTCTGATTTTACTCTACAGTCTAGTGAGCCAGTGAATTGAAAGATATGGTACTGGAACTATGAGGGAAAAAAACATGACTTTCCCCCTACCCTATTCATTTTTGTCAAGATCATTTTAGGAAAGAAACAAAATATTAAATTTTTGAGAGACACTGCAGTGTGGTACATACAGCACTGGACTTGAAAGACCAGAGTTTGAATTCTATCTAGAACATTTACTTTCTTATTATGTCACCCTGGGCAATTTAATTTCTCTGGGCCTTGGTTTCCTAATCTATAAAATGAAGGGATTAGAATCAGTGACCTCTGAAGTCCCTTACAGCTCTAAATCTATAAATGATACTATCAACTATTATCTTATCCAATTTGACAATTTGATTCTTGGCTTAGGAGGGGGAAACCAAGGTAAAGAGTTGAGAATGAAGATGGGGGGAAAGCTAGGAGAAAGAAAAGACATAGGGCTTCTTCACTCCTGCAAAAATCAAATCAAAACAATCAAGACTCAAAAATTCACCAAATGAGGCCCTGAGAGGGTGTGCTTCCAAGTAGGATCTGTCTGTAAAGGATAAGAGAGAAAGGGAAGGAAAAGAAATGTGCATATCTATATAAATAAGGAAATGAGAGTATGTAAGACCAATTGTAGTAATACTGAATCTGAAACTGTATTGTTTCCAGAAACATGCTGTGTGGTTATGATTTGTTCTGAAATCTGACTTGAATTGTGCTGGTGAGAAAATAAGAACTTATCCCCACCCCTCTTACTCTTTCACCATATGTATTTAATCAGTTGCCAAGTTGTTCAAGTTCACTTCCCCAATATTTGATACATCTGTCCCCTTTTTCTCTATCTTCCTAAGGCCAATACCCTGATTCAGGCTGTCACTGTCTGTCACCTAGACCACATTGGTCTCCCTACCAAATCTGATTCCACTACAATCTGACTTTCACATAGCTGCTAAAGAGATTTTTTTTTCCAAGTGTACATCTGACCATGACATTCTTCTACTGAATAAATGCCAGTGGTGCTAGAAACAAATATAAATGCCTGTCTTCAGCATATAAAGCTCTTTACAGCTAGGTTCCAACTACCTTACTGTTGTTGGATTATTTAAATTGACTCTTCACGACCCTATTTGGGTTTTTCTTGACAAAGATACTGAAGTGGTTTCCCATTTTTTTCCCCAGCTCATTTTAGAGATGAGGAAACTGAGGCAATCAGGGTGAAATGACTTGCTCAAGTCCCCACAACTTGTATACTCATCTTTCTGGTTCCAGACTTGGTGCTCTATCCATGGCACTACTTAACTGCTATCCTTTACCTGCTCTATTTGTTACTCTTCATACATTCTACAATCTACTTTCTATTCTTCCCATTTTCAAGTCTTTTTTATTGGCTAAAGCTCTACTGCTTAGAATCCCTTATTTCCTTCAAAGCTTAGCTCAAATGTTCCCTTTTACACAAAGTCTTTCCTGTTCCCCCTAGTTACTCCCAAAATCACCTTTAATTTATTTTTTGCATATTTACATATGTATATGCTGTCTTCTCACAAATAATGTAAGCTCCTTGAAAGCAGGAACTGTTTTATTTATGTCTTCATTTCCCTAGCACTTAGTGCAATGCCTGATACATGATAGGTATATAAATACATAAACTGAGTGAGAATTGATTGATTTATTTGGTCTCAGAGGGCAAGATTTGGAGAAAAAAATTGTTGTAAAGAGACAAGTTTAGGGCTTGAAACAATCAGAGATATTCAGAAGTGGAGTGGTCTACTTCTGGAAGTAATAGTAATATCCCTGTACTCTTTAAGCAAAGGTGGGGTCATTAGTTGAATGAGATAGAGTAGTAGGAGTCTTTGTCACATATAGGATGCGATAGTCATTGAGATCACTTCCTACTAAGAATCCTGGTGGTGTCTTTTTAGAAGACTTGGGGTTCAGGCTCTGATGTCACCATCTATTGGAGCTGTTTGACCTTGAATTACCTACATTGGAGAATCAAATAAGATACTGCAAAGGCTTTGTAACCTACAAAGGATCATATAAATATGGGATATTATTGTCATTATTATACAAGCTAAAATTATTGATAACAACTTGAATATATAATCTTGAGCCATCTATATAGTTTAATGAATAGAGTTCTGAACTTGGAGATAGGAAATCCTGAGTTTGAATTCTGCCCCAGACATAGTTTTTTATTTTAGAGGAGGATAAATAACATCATGGGGTGATGCCTTGACTTGTGCATGAATTGGATTTAAGTGAAGAATTGCACAAAATCATCAGCCTCACTCCCTCTTCAAGAATCATCAAAGTTCAGTGGTAATATAAAACTCAAATGATTGGAAATGGCCCAGGATGCACTACATGACCTTAGCAGATGTCTAACCAAGCTTTAAACACTTCACAGTGTCCACTTCAGCCATCTTCATAGACTTTTTTTATTATAGCTTTTTATTGACAAAACATATGCATGGGTAGTTTTTCAACACTGACCCTTGCAAAAACTTCTGTTCCAACTGTTCCCCTCCTTCTCTCCACCCTCTTCCCTAGATAGCAGGTAGTCCCATACATGTTAAATATGTTAAAGTATATGTTAAATACAATATGTGCATACATATTTATACAGTTATCTTGCTGCACAAGAAAGATCTGATTTTGAAAGAAGATAAAAAATAACCTAAGAAAAAACAAAAATGCAAGCAAACAATAACAGAAAGAGTGAAAATGCTATGTTGTAGTCCACACTTATTTCCCAGTGTTCTTTTGCTGGGTATAGCTGGTTCTGCTTATTACTGATCAATTGGAACTGATTTGGATCCTCTCATTGTTGAAGATAGCCACTTACATCAGAATTGATCCTCATATAATATTGTTGAAATGTATAACAATATCTGGGTTCTGCTCATTTCACTTAGCATCAATTCATGTAAGTCTTTCCAAGCCTCTCTACATTCATTGTGCTGGTCATTTCTTACAGAACAATAATATTCCATAACATTCATATACCACAATTTTCCCAGACATTCTCCAATTGAGGGGCTTTCAATTTCCAGTTTCTAGCCATTATGAAAATGGGCTGCCACAAACATTTTGGCACATACAGGTCCCTTTCCCTTCTTTAAGATCTCTTTGGTATATAAGCCCAGTAGTAGCACTGCTGGATCAAAGGGTATGCACAGTTTGATAAACTTTTGGGGCATAATTCCAGATTGCTCTCCAGAATGGCTGTATGTATTCACAATTCCACCAACAATATATCAGTGTCCCTGTTTTCCTACATCCCCTCCATCATTCATTATTATCTTTTCCTGTCATCGTAGCCAATCTGAGAGGTGTGTAATGGTATCTCAGAGATGTCTTAATTTGCATTTCTCTTATCAATAATGATTTGGAACACCTTTTCATATGAATAGAAATAGTTTCAATTTCATCATCTGAAAACTGTCTGTTCATATCCTTTGACCATTTATAAATTGGAGAATGGCTTGATTTCTTATAGATTTGAATCAATTCTCTATATATTTTGGAAATGAGGCCTTTATCAGAATCTTTAACTGTAAAAATGTTTTCCCAGTTTATTGCTTCCCTTCTAATATTGTCTGCATTAGTTTTGTTTGTACAAAAGCTTTTTAACTTGATATAATCAAATTTTTCTATTTTTTGATCAATAATATCTCTAGTTCTTCTTTGGTCACAAATTCCTTCCTCCTCCACAGGTCTGAAAGGTAAACTTTCCTATGTTCTTCTAATTTATTTATAATCTCATTCTTTATGCCTAGATCATGAACCCATTTTGACTTTATCTTGGTATACAGTGTTAAGTGTGGGTCAATGCCTAGTTTCTGCCATACTAGTTTCCAATTTTCCCAGCATTTTTTGTCAAATAGTGAATTCTTATCCCAAAAGTTGGGGTCTTTGGGTTTGTCAAAAACTAGATTATTAAAGTTATTGGCTGTTTTGTTCTGTAAACCTAACCTACTCCATTGATCAATTAGTCTATTCTTAGGCAATACCAAATGGTTTTGCTGATTGCTGCTTTATAATATAGTTTTAAATCAGATACAGCAAGGCTACCTTCATTTGATTTTTTTTCATTAGTTCCCTTGAAATTCTTGACCTTTGATTCTTCCAGATGAATTTTGTTTTTATTTTTTCTAGGTCATTAAAATAGTTTCTTGGAGTCTGATTGATATAGCAGTAAATACATAGATTAGTTTGGGTAGTATTGTCATCTTTATTATATTCACTCACCCTATCCAAGAGCACTTAATATTTTTGCAATTGTTTAGATCTGACCTTATTTGTGTGGAAAGTGTTTTGTAGTTTTGCTCATATAGTTCCTGACTTTCCCTTGTAGATAGATTTCCAAATATTTTATATTATCTACAGTTATTTTAAATGGGATTTCTCTTTATTTCTCTTGCTGTTGGATTTTGTTAGTGATGTATAAAAATGCTGAAGATTTATGTGGATTTATTTTGTATCCTACAACTTTGTTAAAGTTGTGAATTATTTTTTAGTAAAATCTCTGGGATTCTCTAAGTATATCATCATATCATCTGCAAAGAGTGATAATTTGGTTTCCTCATTATCTACTCTAATTTCTTTAATCTCTTTTTCATCTCTTATTGCCAAAGCTAAAATTTCTAACACAATATTGAATAAGAATGGTGATAGTGGGCAACCTTGTTTCACTCCTGATTTTATTTGGAATGATTCCAGTTTATCCCCATTACATATGATGCTTACTGATGGTTTTAAATATATGCTACTGACTATTTTAAGGAAAAGTCCATTTATTCCTATATTCTCAAGTGTTTTTTCATGGGTGTTGGATTTTATCAAATGCTTTTTCTGCATCTATTAAGATGATCACATGGTTTTTATTTTATTATTTTGGTTATTGATATAGTCAATTATGTTAATAGTTTTCCTAATATTGAACCAACCCTGCATTCCTAATATAAATCCTACTTGGTTATGGTGTATTATCCTGGGGATGAATTTCTGTAATCTTTTTGCTAATATTTTATTTAAGATTTTTGCATCAATGTTCATTAGGGAGATTGATCTATAATTTTCTTTCTCTAGTTTGTCCTACCTGGTTTAGGTATCAGTACCATGTCTGTGTCATAAAAGGAATTTGGTAGGACTCCTTCAATTCCTATTTTTTTCAAATAGTTTATATAGCAGAGTTAATTGTTTTTTAAATGTTTAATTGAATTCACATGTAAATCCATTTGATCCAGGGGATTTTTTTCTTAGGGAGTTGATTAATAGCTTGTTCTATTTCTTTTTCTAGAATGGAACTATTTAACCAATTTATGAAGTTCTTCCTCTGTTAATCTGGGCAACCTATATTTTTGAAGGTATTCATTTCATTTAAATTTATTGGCATTAATTTATTGGCATGAAGTTGGGTAAAATAACTTTTAATTATTTCTCTAATTTCCTTTTCATTAGTGGAAAGTTCTCCCTTTTCATTTTTTAGACTAACAATTTAATTTTCCTCTTTCCTTTTTCTAATCAAATTTACCAAGGGTCTATCTATTTTGTAGGTTTTTTTTCACAGAACCAACTCTTAGTTTTATTTATTAATTCAATAGTTTTTTTTTTTTACTTTCAATTTTATTAATCTCTCTTTTTATTTTTAGAATTTCAAGTTTAGTATTTGATTAAGGGTTTTTAATTTGCTCTTTTTCTAGCTTTTTTAGTTGCAAGCCTAATTCATTGATTTTTTTTTCTTTATTTTATGCAAGTAAGCCTCTAGAGATATAAAATTTCCCCTTATTACTGCTTTGGCTGCATCCCACATATTTTGGTATGTCATCTCATTATTGTCATTCTATAGGGTGAAATTATTAATTGTGTCTATGATTTGCTATTTAACCCATTCATTCTTTAGGATGAACTTATTTAGTTTCAAATTACTTTTTGGTCTATTTTTCCCCTGGCTTTTTATTTCATCATGATCTGATAAGGATACATTTACTATTTCTGCCTTTGAGATTTGAATTTGAGATCTTTATGTCCTAATATATGGTCAGTTTTTGCATAGGTTCCACAAACTGCTGAGAAGAAAGTGTACTCCTTTCTGTTTCCATTTAGTTTTTTCCAGAGAGCCATCATACCTAACTTTTCTAGTGTTCTATTTACTTCTTTAACTTCTTTCTTATTTATTTTGTGGTTTGATTTATCTAGTTCTGAGAGTGCAAGGTTGATATCTCCCACTATTATGGTTTTGCTGTCTATTTCTTCTTGCAGCTCTCTTAACTTCTCCTTTAGGAATTTAGATGCTGTGTCACTTGATGCATATATGTTTAGTACTGATATTGATTCATTTTCTATGCTACCCTTTAGCAAGATACAGTGCCCTTCCTTATCTCTTTTAATTAGATCAGTTTTTGCTTTTGCTTGACCTGAGATCAGGATCGCTACCTCTGCTTTTTTGACTTTACCTGAAGCATAATAGATTCTGCTCCAGCCTTTACACTGTATGTATCTCTCTGCTTCAAGTATGTTTCCTGTAAACAACATATTGTAGGATTCTGGCTTTTAATCCAGTTTGCTATCTGCCTCTGCTTTACAGGGGAGTTTACCCCATTCACATTTATGATTAAAACTACTAATTCTCTATTTCCTGCCATCTTGTTAACCCTAGATGGTTTTCTCTTTCCTTTCCCCCTTGTCCCTCTCCCCAGTATTAAATTTATGAGCACCACTTACCTCATACAATCCTCCCTCCATCTTTAGAATCCCTCCCTCCCCCTTAAAGTCACTCCCCTTTTCTTAAACCTTTCCCTTACTATTTTTGAATTCCTTTCTATTTAACTTACTCCTTCCCTTTTTGCTTTTCCCCTTTACTTTTCTTTTCTATATATATATATATATATGTATAATTTTTATTTTTATTTTATTTTTTTTAACCCATGCCAGGGTAATTTTTTTACAGCATTATCCCTTGCATTCACTTCTGTTCCGATTTTTCCCCTCCCTCCCTCCACCCCCTTCCTCAGATGGCAAGCAGTCCTTTACACATTAAATAGGTTACAGTATATCCTAGATACAATATATGTGTGCAGAACCAAACAGTTTTCTTGTTGCACAGGGAGAATTGAATTCAGAAGGTATAAATAACCCGGGAAGAAGAAAAAAAATGCAAGCAGTTTATATTCATTTCCCAGTGTTCTTTCTTTGGGTGTAGTTGCTTCTGTCCATCCTTGATCAATTGAAACTGAATTAGCACTCTTTATCGAAGAGATCCACTTCCATCAGAATACATCCTCAAGACTGGCGAGACTTACATGAACTGATGCTAAGTGAAATGAGCAGAACCAGGAGATCATTATACACTTCGACAACGATATTGTATGAGGACATATTTTGATGGAAGTGGATTTCTTTGACAAAGAGACCTGAGTTCAATTGATAAATGACGGACAAAAGCAGCTACACCCAAAGAAAGAACACTGGGAAACGAATGTAAACTATCTGCATTTTTGTTTTTCTTCCCGGATTATTTATACCTTCTGAATCCAATTCTCCCTATGCAACAAGAGAACTGTTCGGTTCTGCAAACATATATTGTATCTAGGATATACTGCAACATATCCAACATATAAAGGACTGCTTGCCATCTAGGGGAGGGGGTGGAGGGAGGGAGGGGGAAAAAAATCGGAACAGAAACGAGTGTCAATATAATGTAATTATTAAATAAAAAATTTAAAAAAAAAAAAAAGATCTCTTTGGGATATAATCCCAGTAGAAACCCTGCTAGGCCAAAGGATATGATAGTGCCAACATTTTGATGTAGTCTCAAGGACTGGATTATTGCTCTAAGGAGAGTTCCTTTTAACTTCATAGAGCATTACTTGACCCAGTCACTGATAATGATCTTTTTGGTTTTGTTAGTTTGGTTTTTCCAACATTTAAGTTATGTTAATTAGTGAGACATAAAAAAATGAGGGAATGGGGTAGATGGGTTGCATAATTGACTGACTTGTTGCATCTACTTGTAATAATAATAATAATATTAACATTAATGATAACATTTTTATATTCACTATGTATCAAGAATTGGAATAAATGCTTTAAAATTAAAAAAAAAAAAAAAGAATACATCCTCAAACAGTATCGTTGTTGCCCCTCTTACTTTTCAATGAGGTGGGAGAAGTTTCTCGTAAACTGAATATTTTCTCTTTGAGCCAATACTAATGAGAGTAAGATTCACACTATGTTCATTCCCCTCCCTTCTTTCTTTGTGAGATGTAATACCTCCACTTTCCTCTTTTTCTGGTACAATTTCCTTTCCACCTCTAGATCCTTTTTTATATTATAACAGTAAAACAAAATTATACATGTTCTCTTTATGTATACCCATAACAGAAAGACAGTTCTCAAGAGTTCTATTTACCTTTTTATGCTTCTCTTGAGTCCTATCTTTGGAGGGCAAACTTTTTGTTTAGCTCTGGTTTTTTCATCAGAAATAAGTGGAATTCACCTATTTCATTTAATGTCTATCTTCTTTCCTGGAAGAAAATGTTCATTCTGGTTGGGTAAGTTATTCTTGGCTGCATACTAAGTTCCTTTGCCTTTCGGAATATCAGATTCCAGGCCCTTCGATCCTTTAATGTCAACTCTGCTACCTGTGCTCTCACTTGAGTAATCCTTGTTGTAGCTCCTCAGTATTTTAATGTTTTTTTTTTCCTATTTTTCAATTTTTTTCCTTTGGTTTTGCTTGATTAATTCTTGGTGTCTCCTTGAGTCATTAATTTCCATTTGTTCAATTCTTATTTTTAAGGAATTATTTTCTTCATTTATTTTTTAATTTCTTTTTGTATTTGTCCAATTGAATTTTGTTTTTTTTTTTTTTAATTTTATAATAACTTGGACTTCCGGTTAAGATGGCGGAGAGGAGGCTCACAGCTGCATAAGCTCTGCGCTTTCTCTCACTATCCACTTCATTACAAGCCTCTGAATTAATGCTTGACTGAAAAAAAAAAACCCACAAATAGTTACCAAGAGAAGCCATCCTTGAGATTCGCCAAGAAAGGTCTGTCTTTACTGGAGGGCTGGGACGGTTTTAGATCGGGCGCAGGTGGGAGAGAAGGTGGGAGTGATCGCAGCCGTCTCTGCGGGGAGAGCTTCTCTACAGGTTTGGATACTTTGCTCCGGCAGCAAGTAAGCAGCCCAGCAGAGAAGCTAAAAACACCGGGGCTGAAGACTACAACCCCAAACAGCTGGAGTCTCTCGGGACCTGGCCGCCCCCCCCACAGTGACTCAACACGCTCTGGGATCTCAGAGCGCAGGCGCAGCACAGTCCTGCTAGTGCCTCACTGCTGCCCCCGCAGTCTGGAGAGGAAGCTCGATAACACACCCAACCCCTCCCTGAAAAAAAGACTCCAGTTTTTTCTGTTTTTCTTTTCTAGTTTGTCTCTGATTATTAGACAGAATGAGCAAGAAACTGAAGAGGACTTTAACCCTTGACAGCTTCTATACAGATAGAGAGCAGACTCTAAATCCTGAGGAGACTAAAAACAGACAATCTCCAGGTGAATCCCCAAAGGAGGAGATCATCTGTTCCTCAGCACAGATGAACCTCATAGAAGTAATTAAAAATGCTCTCACAAGAGAGCTAGAAGAAAAATGGGAAAAGCAGAGTGAGGCTTGGCAAAAGAGCCTGGAGAAGTCAGTTAAAGAGAGAGTGGATAAAGAAGTAAAATCCTTGAAAAATAGGATTGGTGAACTGGAAACAGAAAATAGCTCTCTAAAAAACAAAATTGGAGAAATGGAAAAAAATTCCACAGAACAAAAGAACTCAATTGGACAATTAGAAAAAGATCTTTAAAAAGTGAGTGAAGAAAATACTTCACTGAAAATCAGAATTGAACAAGTGGAATTGAATGACTCGAGGAGACAAGAAGAATCAGTCAAGCAAATCCAAAAAAATCAAACAATGGAAAAGAATGTGAAATACCTTCTGGGGAAGACAACAGACCTGGAAAACAGATCCAGGAGAGACAATCTGAGAATCATTGGACTCCCAGAAAAGAATGATGAAAAAAAGAGCCTGGACACTATTTTCCAGGAAATTATCAAAGAGAACTGCCCAGAAGTCATAGGAACAGAGGAAAAAATAAACATTGAAAGGACTCATCGATCACCCACTGAAAGGGATCCTAAAATCAAAACACCAAGGAATATAGTGGCCAAATGCCAGAACCCTCAGATGAAGGAAAAAAATATTGCAAGCGGCTAGAAAAACCCAATTCAAGTATCAAGGAGCCACAATAAGGATCACCCAGGAACTGGCAGCGTCCACATTAAAAGATCGAAGGGCCTGGAATATGATATTCTGAAAGGCTAAGGAACTTGGTATGCAACCAAAAATAACTTACCCAGCGAGAATGAGCATCTTCTTCCAGTGAAAAAGATGGACATTCAACGAAGTAAGCGAATTTCATCTATTTCTGATGAAAAAGCCAGAACTTAACAAAAAGTTTGATCTACAAATATAGAACTCAAGAGAAATCTAAAAAGGTAAAGATTAATCTTGGGAACTATATTTTGACTATATAGATGTATAAAGAATACATGTATACCTTGTTCTAGAAATTGATGTGGAAAGGACATTGTACCAGAAAAAGGGTAAAGTGGGGGTAGTACATCTCATGAAGAGGCATAGGAAACCTATTATATCTGAGAGAAAGAATGGAGGGGGATGAATATAGTGGGTATCTTACTGCCTTCAGAATTGGCTTTAAGTGAAAAATCTTAAGACATATTCAATCTATGGTGAAACTTCTCCCACCTCATTGAAAAGTGAGAAGGGAAAAGTGAAAAGGGAAGGAATAAGCTAAGCGGAAGGGAATACGGGAACTGGGAGGGAAAGGGGTAAGATAGGGGGAGGAACTCTAAGGCGGGGGGAGGGATACTAAAAAGGGAGGGGTGTGAGAAGCAAGTGGTGCTCACAAGCTTAATACTGGGAAGGGGGGGAAAGGGGAAAGAAGGGAGAAAAGCATAAACTGGGGTTAACAAGATGGCAAGTAATACAGAATTGGTCATTCTAACCATAAATGTGAATGGGGTAAACTCCCCCATAAAAAGGAAGCGGTTAGCAGAATGGATTAAAAGCCAGAATCCTACAATATGTTGTTTACAGGAAACACACATAAAGCAGGGAGATACATGCAGGTTAAAGGTAAAAGGTTGGAGCAAAATCTACTATGCTTCAGGTGAAGTCAAAAAAGCAGGGGTAACCATCCTGATCTCAGATCAAGCTAAAGCAAAAATTGATCTAATTAAAAGAGATAAGGAAGGGCACTATATCTTGCTAAAGGGTAGCATGGATAATGAAGCACTATCTATATTAAACATATATGCACCAAGTGGGGTAGCATCTAAATTCTTAAAAGAGAAACTAAGAGAGCTGCAAGAAGAAATAGACAGTAAAACTATAATAGTGGGAGATCTTAACCTTGCACTCTCAGAGTTAGATAAATCAAACCACAAAATAAATAAGAAAGAAGTCAAAGAGGTAAATAGAATACTAGAAAAGTTAGATACGATAGATCTCTGGAGAAAATGTAATGGAGACAGAAAGGAATACACTTTCTTTTCAGCAGTTCATGGAACCTATACAAAAATTGACCATATATTAGGACATAAAAACCTCAAACTCAAATGCAGTAAGGCAGAAATAGTAAATGCATCCTTTTCAGACCACGATGCAATGAAAATTACATTCAACAAAAAACCAGGGGGAAGTAGACCAAAAAATAATTGGAAACTAAATAATCTCATACTAAAGAATGATTGGGTGAAACAGCAAATTATAGACATAATTAATAACTTCACCCAAGAAAACGATAATAATGAGACATCATACCAAAATGTATGGGATGCAGCCAAAGCGGTAATAAGGGGAAATTTCATATCTCTAGAGGCCTATTTGTATAAAATAGAGAAAGAGAAGGTCAATGAATTGGGTTTGCAACTAAAAATGCTAGAAAAGGAACAAATTAAAAACCCCCAGTCAAACACTAAACTTGAAATTCTAAAAATAAAAGGAGAGATCAATAAAATTGAAAGTAAAAAAACTATTGAATTGATTAATAAAACTAAGAGTTGGTTCTATGAAAAAACCAACAAAATAGACAAACCCTTAGTAAATCTGATTAAAAAAAGGAAAGAGGAAAATCAAATTGTTAGTCTTAAAAATGAAAAGGGAGAACTCACCAGTAACGAAGAGGAAATTAGAGCAATAATTAGGAGTTACTTTGCTCAACTTTATGCCAATAAATTCAACAACTTAAATGAAATAGAAAAATAAATCCAAAAATATACTTGCCCAAACTAACAGAGGAAGAAATAAATATCCTAAACAGTCCCATCTCAGAAAAAGAAATAGAACAAACTATCAATCAACTCCCTAAGAAAAAATCCCCAGGACCAGATGGATTTACATGTGAATTCTACCAAACATTTAAAGAACAATTAACTCCAATGCTAAATAAACTATTTGAAACAATAGGGATTGAAGGAGTCCTACCAAACTCCTTTTATGACACAGACATGGTACTGATACCTAAACCAGGTAGGCTGAAAACAGAGAAAGAAAATTATAGACCAATCTCCCTAATGAATATTGATGCTAAAATCTTAAATAAAATATTAGCAAAAAGATTACAGAAAATCATCCCCAGGATAATACACTATGACCAAGTAGGATTTATACCAGGAATGCAGGGCTGGTTCAATATTAGGAAAACTATTAGCATAATTGACTATATCAATAACCAAACAAAAACCATATGATCATCTCAATAGATGCAGAAAAAGCATTTGATAAAATCCAACATCCATTCCTAATAAAAACACTTGAGAGCATAGGAATAAATGGACTTTTCCTTAAAATAGTCAGGAGCATATATTTAAAACCATCAGTAAGCATCATATGCAATGGGGAAAAACTGGAACCTTTCCCAGTAAGATCTGGAGTGAAGCAAGGTTGCCCTCTATCACCATTATTATTTAATATCATATTAGAAGCACTAGCCTCGGCAATAAGAGTCGAGAAAGATATTAAAGGAATTAGAGTAGGCAATGAAGAAACCAAACTATCACTCTTTGCAGATGATATGATGGTATACCTAGAGAACCCCAGAGATTCTACTAAAAAGCTATTGGAAATAATTCATAATTTTAGCAAAGTAGCTGGCTACAAAATAAATCCCCATAAATCCTCAGCATTTTTATACATCTCCAACAAAACTCAACAGCAAGAGATACAAAGAGAAATTCCATTCAGAATAACTGTTGATACCATAAAATATTTGGGAATCTATCTACCAAAGGAAAGTCAGGAATTATATGAGCTAAATTATAAAAAAGTCTCCCCACAAATAAAGTCAGACTTAAATAATTGGAAAAATATTAAGTGCTCTTGGATTGGCCAAGCGAACATAATAAAGATGACAATACTCCCTAAACTAATCTATTTATTTAGTGCTATACCAATCAGACTTCCAAGAAAATATTTTAATGATCTAGAAAAAATAACAACAAAATTCATATGGAACAATAAAAAGTCGAGAATCTCAAGGGAATTAATGAAAAAAAAAATCAAATGAAGGTGGCCTAGCTGTACCTGATCTAAAATTATATTATAAAGCAGCAGTCACCAAAACCATTTAGTATTGGCTAAGAAATAGATTAGTGGATCAGTGGAAAAGGTTAGGTTCACAAGACAGAATAGTCAACTATAGCAATCTAGTGTTTGACAAACCCAAAGCCCCTAACTTCTGGGAAAAGAATTCATTATTTGATAAAAACTGCTGGGATAATTGGAAATTAGTATGGCAGAAATTAGGCATGGACCCACACTTAACACCATATACCAAGATAAGATCAAAATGGGTCCATGACCTAGGCATAAAGAACGAGATTATAAATAAATTAGAGGAACATAGAATAGTTTATCTCTCAGACTTGTGGAGGAGAAAGAAATTTGTGACCAAAGATGAACTAGAGACCATTACTGATCACAAAATAGAAAATTTTGATTACATCAAATTAAAAAGCCTTTGTACAAACAAAACCAATGCAAACAAGATTAGAAGGGAAGCAACAAACTGGGAAAACATCTTCACAGTTAAAGGTTCTGATAAAAGCCTCATTTCTAAAATATATAGAGAACTGACTCAAATTTATAAGAAATCAAGCCATTCTCCAATTGATAAATGGTCAAAGGATATGAACAGACAATTTTCAGAGGATGAAATTGAAACTATTACCACTCATATGAAAGAGTGTTCCAAATCATTATTGATCAGAGAAATGCAAATTAAGACAACTCTGAGGTACCACTACACACCTGTCAGATTGGCTAAGATGACAGGAAAAAATAATGATGAATGTTGGAGGGGATGCGGGAAAACTGGGACACTAATGCATTGTTGGTGGAGTTGTGAACGAATCCAACCATTCTGGAGAGCAATCTGGAATTATGCCCAAAAAATTATCAAATTGTGCATACCCTTTGATCCAGCAGTGTTTCTATTGGGCTTATATCCCAAAGAAATACTAAAGAAGGGAAAGGGACCTGTATGTGCCAAAATGTTTGTAGCAGCCCTATTTGTAGTGGCTAGAAACTGGAAAATAAATGGATGCCCATCAATTGGAGAATGGCTGGGTAAATTGTGGTATATGAATGTTATGGAATATTATTGTTCTGTAAGAAATGACCAGCAGGATGAATACAGAGAGGACTGGCGAGACTTACATGAACTGATGCTAAGTGAAATGAGCAGAACCAGGAGATCATTATACACTTCGACAACAATACTGTATGAGGACATATTTTGATGGAAGTGGATTTCTTTGACAAAGAGACCTAACTAAGTTTCAATTGATAAATGACGGACAAAAGCAGCTACACCCAAAGAACGAACACTGGGAAACGAATGTGAACTATCTGCATTTTTGTTTTTCTTCCCGGGTTATTTATACCTTCTGAATCCAATTCTCCCTGTGCAACAAGAGAACTGTTTGGTTCTGCAAACATATATTGTATCTAGGATATACTGCAACATATCCAACATATAAAGGACAGCTTGCCATCTAGGGGAGGGGGTGGAGGGAGGGAGGGGAAAAAAAATTGGAAAAGAAACGAGTGCAAGGGATAATGTTGTCAATATAAAGTAATCATTAAATAAAAATTTTAAAAAATTTATAATAACTTTTTATTGACAGAATCCATGCCAAGGTAATTTTTTTTTACAACATTATCCCTTGCATTCGCTTCTATTCCAATTTTTCCCCTCCCTCCCTCCACCCCCTCCCCTAAATGGCAAGCAGTCCTATATTATAAGCAGTTAAATATGTTGTGGTATATCCTAGATACAATATATGTTTGCAGAACCAAACAGTTCTCTTGTTGCACAGGGAGAATTGGATTCAGAAGGTAAAAATAACTGGGAAGAAAAACAAAAATGCAAACAGTTTACATTCATTTCCCAGTGTTCTTTCTTTGGGTGTAGCTGCTTCTGTCCATCATTTATCAATTGAAACGGAGTTAGATCTCTTTGTCAAAGAAATCCATTTCCATCAGAATACATCTTCATACAGTATTGTTGTTGAAGTATATAGTGATCTCCTGCTTCTGCTCATTTCACTTAGCATCAGTTCATGTAAGTCTCGCCAGTCCTCTCTGTATTCATCCTGCTGGTCATTTCTTACAGAACAATAATATTCCATAACATTCATATACCACAATTTACCCAGCCATTCTCCAATTGATGGGCATCCATTCAATTTCCAGTTTCTATCCACTACAAACAGGGCTGCCACAAACATTTTGGCACATACAGGTCCCTTTCCCTTCTTTAGTATTTCTTTGGGATATAAGCCCAGAAGTAACACTGCTGGATCAAAGGGTGTGCACAGTTTAATAACTTTTTGGGCATAATTCCAGATTGCTCTCCAGAATGGTTGGATTCGTTCATAAGTTTTCCCGCATCCCCTCCAACATTCATCATTATTTTTTCCTGTCATCTTAGCCAATCTGACAGGTGTGTAGTAGTATCTCAGAGTTGTCTTAATTTGCATTTCTCTGATCAATAGTGATTTGGAACACTCTTTCATATGAGTGGTAATAGTTTCAATTTCATCATCTGAAAATTGTCTGTTCATATCCTTTGACCATTTATTAATTGGAGAATGGCTTGATTTCTTATAAATTCCAATTGAGTTTTTAGTTGAGTTTTTTTTCTATAGAATTTTTTTTCCATTTCACCAATTATATTTTTTAAGGAGTTATTTTCTTTTTACAATTCACAAATTCTGTTTTTCAGGGAGTTGTTTTATTTTCCCACTCTGTCTTTTAATGAGTTATATGCCTTATCTTGACCCTCTTGCAAAGCTTCCCTTTCCTTTCCCCATTTTTCTTCTAGCCCTCTTTTAAGATCTTTTTAAATTTCCTCTATGAGAACCTTATGTGGTGGGGACCAGATCATATCCACCTTTGGGTTTTCATCTAGAGACGAACTGTTTTTAGTCTCCTCAGGGTATGAAATCTGCTCTCTTTCAGTATAGAAGCTATCTATAGTTAGAACCCACTTTGCCTTTTTACTCATTTCAAAAACAAACAATGCAATCTGTTTATGGAGTAGTGAGGTATTTCTAAGCTACCTTTACAGATAATAAGAAGTGGCAGTGCAGAAGGGGTGGGACAGCAGTGGCTGCACTGGGATTATCCCAGTTGTGTGCTGACCCCTCCCAGTGCTGGATAGGTGTGGCCAGGTCCCGAGAGACTCTAGCATTTTGGGGTTATAGTCTTTACCCTCTGTGTTTATAGCTTCTCTGCTGATGTACTGGCTTGCTGCCAGAGCAGAGTAGCCAGAACTGTGGTAGAGTTCTCCCTGCAGATTTTCCACTGTTGAAGACCATACCTCGCCCCCGCTCCGGTCTGCTCAGTGTGAGCTGTTCTTCCTGCTCTCACTGCCTATCTGCTTGAGTCTGCACCTGGCCTAGCCCCATTCTGTCCCTTTATGAACAAAAACAGACCTTTTCTGCTGACTTTCAAGATTATCTTCTATTGGTAATGTGTTGTACTCTCAATATTCGTGGGATTCTGATAGTCAAGCACTAATTCTGAGCTGAATTTCATAAACTAGTTTGAGGGTAGAGGAGACCTCAGAAAGATGTGTGTGTCCTCTCCACCATCTTGGCTCCACCCCCCACCCCCCATCTTCATAGACTTTTGAAGAAATTATTCTTATCTACCCATTCCATTAAGAATGCTTTGGGGTAGACACCTCCCTAATCCATAAATCATTGGTTACTCTCAAGCTGATTTACCCCTTCTTTTGGGAAGGTTTTATTAGATATGGCTACAGCTTCCTGGAGTCACAGGTGAGAGCTGGGTGAAAAGTGGACACCAAAAATGAATGAGCAACCCTAAAAAGAATCTGGCAAGCTTTCATTCTAGAGTGTTAGTCCTCCCTTAATACTCCATACACTCCATAAACTCCTGCTCAGACACTTTCTAGCTGCATGACCTTGGGGCACAGCCTCAGTTGTCTCACTTGTAAAATGGAGAATATATAACCATCTACTTTACTGTGTTGTTGACAGGATCAAATGAAATGATATATGTAATTAACTTTATAAATTTGAAAATACTATATAAATGTCAGCTATTATTATTATGATTATCAACTGATGCAAATGTTCCCTCCTATTATTGAGATTGCAACCAGTCCATGTCTGCCCATTCTCTGTGATTGTTTTCCAATACATGGATGATGTCCAACAGAAATTCAATATAAGGCTTATCTAATCTGGGAGCAGTCATCCTCACTCTCTCCAGACATCATTTGAATAGTGTTAAAATTTGAATTGGGAATTCTATCAGGCTGCCTACTTGCCATTTTTTACTCTCATAAGTTGACCAATCCATCTATTCTTTCTCATATACATTTCCCTGATGATAAAATTTTCAAATTCCCCATTTTTCTTTTGTTGCAGCCTTCTCGCCTCTAGAAGTATTCTCTATGGATGATAAAATCCTCCTATTTGTGAATGCTTTTGAACTATTTCATTAAGCACTAAAACACTACAGAGTAAGAGTTCTTAACTTTTCTTATGCTTTTGGACCCTTCTGATAGTCTGATGAAATCTATGGACATCTCAGAATTTTTTTTTTTTTTTTTGCTGAGGCAATTGGGGTTAACTGACTTGTCCACAGTGACTTGTCACACAGCTAGGAAATGTTAAGTGTCTGAGACCAGATTTGACTCAGGTCCTCCTGACTTCAGGGCTGGTGCTCTATCTACTGCACCACTTAGTTGCCCCTGACATCTCAGAATTTTTTAAATGCACAAAATACACAAGATTACATAGGAAAATATATTAAAATAGAGTATATATTTTATATATAATATGCAAATATTATATTTCATGTGTATGTATAAATATTATATATAAATATATATATTTGAATTTGTGTATGTATATACATATATATCTACACACATATGCATACATACATTAACTATTTAAGAGGGGAAAATTGAATAAAGGATGCCTTTTGTCCGATTATAAATTGATGTCAGATAACCTATAGGGCTTGTCCATCATTATTTTTTATTTTAAGTAAAATTTAAAATTACAATTGACAAGCATTTATTATTTTCTTTCTTTCTTTCTTTTTTATATTATAGCTTTTTATTTATAAGATATATGCATGGGTATTTTTTTCAGCATTGACAATTGCAAAACCTTTTGTTCCAACTTTTCCCCTTCTTCCCCCCACCCCTTCCCCCAGATGGCAGGTTGACCAATACATGTTAAATATGTTGAAGTATAAGTTAAATACAATATATGTATACATGTCCAAACAATTAATTTGCTGTACAAAAAGAATCGGACTCTGAAATACTGTACAATTAGCCTGTGAAGGAAATCAAAAATGCAGGAGGACAAAAATAGAGGGATTGGAATTCTATATAGTGGTTCATTGTCATCTCCTAGAGTTCTTTTGCTGGGTGTAGCTGCTTCAGTTCATTACTGCTCTATTGGAACTGATTTGGTTCATCTCATTGTTGAAGAAGGCCATGTCCATCAGAATTAATCATCATATAGTATTGTTGTTGAAGTGTATAATGACATCCTGGTCCTGTTCATTTCACTCAGCATCAGTTCATGTAAGTCTCTCCAGGACTTTCTGAAATCATCCTGCTGGTCATTTCTTACAGAACAATAATATTCCATAATGTTCATAAACCACAATTTATTCAGCCATTCTCCAATTGATGGGCATCCACTCAGTTTCCAGTTTCTGGCCACTACAAAGAGGGCTGCCACAAACATTTATTCTTTCCCACCCACCCCTCACAAATTCCTATAATAGCCATGTCCAAAAATATATGTTTCATTCTGCACCTCAAGTTCAGCTTCTCTCTGTCAAGAGAATGGTAGCATGTTGCATCAATACATTGATCAGAGTTAAATCTTGAAAGTTAAATTGTTCTAACTTGTTCTAGTTTAATCACTTCACTCTTCATCAGTTCATATAAATATTCTCCGGTTTCTCTGAAACCATCCCCTTGTGTTATTTCTTATGGCACCATAAGTATTCCATAACATTCATGTACCAAAATTTGTTCAGCCATTCCCCAATTGATATTGCCTTCAGTAATTGCAAATTGACAGCGAGTTGTTTCTAGAATTACTCAGGCTAGAACAATGGGCTGGATGGCCTTCAGGCAATTGCAAAGTTCTTCTTTTTCCAAATGTTTCCCAGAAATTCAGGACTCTCTTTTTGACCAAAATATTCTACTAGCCATGATGTATGGCTGAAAAGATATGAAATGCAATTAAGTCCAAGGCTTGAAAATGAATATCATAGAGTGAGCAATGGAGAGGCATGTAACAAATTATTAGGGAATTATTCTGTTAATGTGAGCTATTTTTATGTGAGTTCATTGTAATCAGTATTATTTTGATTGTGATTTGGAGCTGATTTTTTTTACCTGTTCCTAATGTAAAGAAAAAATTATTTGGGGTATTGTTCTGCAGGTCCCAATCAACAACCCTGGAATGAATCAGGAGGAATAATTCCCCCAAAACTGGACAGTGAAATAAAACAATAGGAAAATCTCAAAGTGAATATATCATTATTTATGAGAACACTATATTTGCTTTCTTCATCATTCTCTTCCAATTTTAGCAGAGCCTTAGTCATTTCATGGGCCATTTAGCTGTAATGACGAGGCCAAAATCTCAGGTTTCTATCTTTCAGGTGCAGTTTGCTCTAAACAGAAAAAGCCACATGCTGAGAAAAAAAGATTAAAAAATACTTGAATTATCTCCTGCATAGAGGCAGTGGGGTGTAGTATATAGAAATTTTGTTCTGAAATCAGTAAGACCTGCCTCTGTCATGCTAGTTGCAAATCACTTAATATCTCAGTGATATAAGCAACTCTTTTTTTCCCTCTCCTCTTTCTTTTTGCCCCCAACAGTATTTCATCTCCCCCAATACATGTAAAGATAGTTTTCAAGATTCATTTTTGTAAAACTTTTTATTCCAAATGTTTCTCCTTCCCTCCTTTTTCTCCCTCCTCTCCATGACAATAAGCAGTCTCATATAAGTTAATTGGGGGAAAAAATACAGAAAAAACACAAAGAAAAAGGTGAAAACTATGTTTTTCCATCCCAAGTCTATTGGAATTCCCTTGAATCACTGCGTTGTTGAGAAGAACCAAATCTGCCCGTTATTACCACTATTACTCAATATTGTACTAGAAATGTTAGTGTTAGCAATAAGAGAAAAAAAAGAAATAGAAGGAATTAGGGTAGGTAATGAAGAAACAAAACTATCATTCTTTGTAGATGATATGATGGCATATTTAGAGAATCAACTAAAAAACTTCTAAATGAATAACTTTAGCAAATATACAGGATATAAAATAAACTCACATAAATCATCAGCATTTCTATATGTTACCAACAAAGTCCAGGAACAAAAGATACAAAGAGATATCCCATTTAAAATGATTGTAGCTAATATAAAATATTTGGGAGTCTACATCCCAAGACAAAGCCATAAACTACATGAACACAATTCATATTTCCACACAATAAAGTTATATCTAAACAATTGGAAGAATAAAATATTAATGAGTAGGCAAGTTAATATAATAAAAATGACAATTCTACCTAAATTAATCTACTCATTCAATAATATAACAATCAAACTGCCAAGAAATTACTTTATAGAGCTAGAAAAAGTAACAAAATTCATCTGAAACAACAAAAGATCAAGACTTTCCAGGAAATTAATGAAAAAAAGATGAAAAGAAAAGTGGCTTAGCAGTGCCAGATCTAAAAGTATATCATAAAGCAGCAGTCATCAAAACCATTTGGTACTAGCTAAAAAATAAAGTAGTGGATCAGTGGAATAGATTAAGTTCTTAAGATGTAATAATCAATGATTATGGCAATCTAGTGTTTGATAAACCCAAAGACTCCATTTTCTGAGATAAGAAACCACTATTTGACAAAAGTTACTGGCAAAACTGGAAAATCGTATGGCAGAAACTACACATTGACCTACATCTCACATACTATACCAGAAGAAGGTAAAAATGGGTTCATGATTTAGACATAAAAAGTGATACCATTAAGCAAATTAAGAGAACAAGGGATATTCTACCTCTCAGATTTGTGGAAAAGGGTAGGATTTATGACCAAACAAGAACTAGAGAATATTATGAAATGCAAAATGGATACTTTGATTACAGTAAATTTAAAAAGATTTTGCACAAACAAAACCAGTGCAGCCAAGATTAGAAGGGAAACAGAAAGATGGGAAAAAATTTTACATCCAGTGTTTCTGTTAAAGGCCTCATTTCTAAAATATCTAGAGAATTAACTCAAATTTATACAAATACAAGCCATTTTCCAATTGATAAATGGTTAAAGAGCTCATGAAGAAATTAAAGCCATTTTTAGTCATATGAAAAAAAAATGCTCCAAATCACTATTGATTGGAGAAATGCAAACTAAGACAACTTTGAAATACCATTTCACACCTCTCAGACTGTGGGGTCCTCAAACTTTTTAAATAGGGGGCTAATTCATTGTCCCTCAGACTGTTGGAGGGCCAGACTATAGTAAAAACAAAAACTTTGCTTTGTGGGCCTTTAAATAAAAAATCTTCATAGCCCTGGGTGAGGGGGATAATCGTCTTCAGCTGCCACATCTGGCCCGTGGACAGTAGTTTGAGGACCCCTGGAAGGTACCAGAAAAAGGTAAAGATAGAGGGAGTGTGGGAAAACTAGAATACTAATGTGTTAGTGAAATGATTAACCATTCTTGAGAGCAATTTGGAACTATGCTCAAAGGGCTATCAAACTGTGCACACCTTTTGATCTAACAGTGTCTCTAATGGGTCTGTATCCCAAAGAGATCATAAAAGAGGGGAAAGGACCCACATATGCAATAATATAGCAGTCCTTTTTGTAGTGACAAGTAACTGGAAATTGAGTGGATGTCCATCAATTGGGGAATGGCTGAGTAAGTTATGGTATATGAAGGTAGATGAGCAGGATGATTTCAGAAAAACCTGGAAAGATTTATGCTAAGTGAAGTGAGAAAACCAAGAGAACACTGTACATAGCAGCAAACAAGATTATGTGATGATCAGCTGTGGTAGACTTGACTCTTTTCAACAACGAGGTGATTCAAGGCAATTCCAATATTCTTGTGGTAGAAAGAGCCAACCAAATCCAGAGAGAGACTGATTGTAAAACAAAGCATAGTAATTTCATCTTTTTTTTCTTTTTTGTGTTTTTTATCCCTTTTGGTCTGATTTTTCGGGCATAACATAACAAATGTAGAAATATGTTTATCCTCTCATTCCTAGACAATTGCAATAGCCCAATTGATTTTTCTTCCTGCATAAATTTCTTCCCTATACAATCTATCCTCCATTCAGCTATCTAATTAATCTTCCTAAATTTCATATCTAATGTCATTTCTTCCCTTTCTCCCAATTCAGTAAACTTCAACAGCTCCCTATCATTTTCAGGATCAAATATAAAATATTCTTTGATTTTTAAAGTTCCTCATAATTTGCACCCCCCTCCCTTTCTAATCTTTTTATACCCTAGTCTTTCCTCTCCCTTAAAGTACACTGTGATCCAGCAACATGCCATTCTTTGAACAAGACATTCTAGCTCCTCAAATCATAAATTTTCACTGGCTGTCCCCCATGCCTGGAATATTTTCCCTCCTCATCTGTACTTCCTGGTTTCCCCAGCTAAAATCTGACTTCCTGCAAAAAGTCTTTCATGATCACTCCCCGAATGTTAGTGCTTTCTTTCTAAGATTTTCTCCAGGTTATCCTGTTTTTATTTCATTTGTACATTAGGTTGTCTCTCTTCTCCCTCCTCCCCAGATCATAAACTGCTTGAGGACAGGGACTGTTTTTGCTTTTCTTTGTATCTTTCGAATTTTGCAGTGTGTCACACAGTACAGCAATTAATAGTTATTGATAACTTTATTTGAATGGGGATTACCAACTTGAATTTAATTTGTAGAGGGCAGGGGTCAAATGCAAGCTCTATTCTCTCATATTTTCCTCCTAGAGTTTCCCCCTATGGAATGCCCTTATCCCTTGGCCCTCGCATAGTACTTTGTCAAGTAATTTTGAATATGATAGTGATTTTGACTATGATTTGAATATGATGTGTTGGTGTCATCCTTTATTTGTCTGTTATAGCAATTGGCATTTAAATAAGGCAGTTAAAGTTTACAATGTACTATGTTTACATTATCTCAATGAAAGTAGGGACTATATCTTAATCTAAATTTTGTATCTCCCCCAGTGCCTGACATAGTGTTCATGATTTAGGTGTTTAATGAAACTTTACTAAATGAACAGCTGTAAGGATAAGGACTAGACCCTATTCATTAGTCATTATATGATTCCATCATCATATGAATCATTTCATGATTTCATTAGTATAAGGAACTCCCTAATGTAGACACTCCCTTTATTAAAAACTTTTTTTGTTATGTTTAGTCTAGAGCAGTGGTCCTCAAACTTTTCCATAGAAACAGAACTCTTCAGTTTAAACAAAATTTTGGCAGCAGCCTTCTTGTAAAATCTTCTTAAGTTATCACTTAAAAAAAATCATTCAATTAAATTGTTAATCCTCACTTACAAACAATATAAGATTCACTAAAACACAAACAAAAAAAATAACTCAGGGAATTTTAGAATTTCTTTCCATATAGTTTGAGAAACACTGACCTGGAGTACTGAGAGATTAACTGATTTGCCTAAGACCACACAATCAGTATGTATCACAGGTGGATACATTTTAACATAAACCCATTTTAACATTGTTAATAATTTGAAAAATGAATACTTAGGATTATAAAGAAATTTCAGGTCCCTTTTTTAGAAAGATAGTTCAATGAATTCTGATATCTTAGCTCTAATCTTAAAAATAAAAAATGGGAAGAAGAGTCTGCCAAGTTTAGTCTATTGGTAGTTTGGGAAGTTGAGTAAGATTAACATGGTTAATCTAATGGTTTCAATTCTCTGCTGACTCACATGTTTTTCACCCTTTTCATACAATAAATTTAACTACTGCACTCCTTTGAATCCAAAATTTTGTCAACTGCTCTATTTCCATATGACAATTACAATTACAGAATTCCAAAATGTTGAATAAGAAGAGATCTTGGAGATGATCTGGTTAAACCCATTGTACAGTTGAGAAACCTGAAATCCAAACAGGGGAAAGTGATTTGCACTAGTTTTATTAATGGCAGAGCCAAAAATAAAACTCGGGTCTCTTGACTTTGACCACTAAGACTCTTTCCATCCTATCTCAGGGCTTTAGTTTTTTCATTGGGTATTAAGCCATTTTCCCCTTTAGAGTGTGTAACTTTATTGAGATAATGGCATGGTAAACAATTCATTTAAGCCAGTATATCAGTGACTTGTCAATTAATGAAAAGAATATTTAAAGTGCTTACTATGTGCCAGGTTCTAAGGATATAAAGACAAAAAAAGGAAATAGTCCTTGCCCTCACAGAGCCTTCATTTTATAGGGGGATACAACCTGACTACATATAAGAATAGGTAAAATATATACAAGGTAATTTGAAAGAAGTTAATTTTGGGGAGGATCACCAAAAGTTTTAAGAGAAAAGAGAGTTATTAAATGTCTACATGTGTACATTGTTCAGATTTATTGGATATTCTTCAATGGTGGTAGTATGGCATAGGAGACCCATCACTATGGCTTGCTTCAGAGCCACAAAAACCTAGGTTTGAATCCTTTCGTCGACTCAATTTGGTTGTGTGACTCTGGACAAGTGACTTTATTTTTCAATTTGTTAGACCAGAAGTCAGCAAAGTCTACTCTAAGTTCAGCGAACCTCCTGCTTTTTTGTATGCTGCCAGTTAAGAATAGTTTCTGCATTTTAAAATAAAGTTTTAAATTGATATTTAAAATTTAAAATTGTTAATTATTATTTATTCTTCATTATTTAAATAAGTTTTATTATATTAAAAATGCTTTTTTTTTTTTTTTTACTGACAACATAGTTTATCAGGGAGAATACAAAATCTTGCTATGACAAGATTTTGCCAGTCTAAGGCACTTAAGGTCCCACAGCAGAAATAATTCGGTCATCAAGGGGAAGCTTATAAATAGCTGGTGCAAAAACAAATTTTGTAAAACCATTCTTGGCATATGGACAATACAAAAACGGGCAGCTGACTGGATTTGCCCTTTGGGCCATAGTTTGCCAATCCCTTCTTTAGCAATTCTGAGACAAAGGAGAAGGTAACAGTCTATATATGGCAATTTCTTATAAAAATGAAATTGTAGATCCATCCCTATCCCTCTTTTTTTTAATGGTGAGGGTGTCACCTTTGATTTTTCTTTACTTCTTCCCCAAATCACACAGTAGAATTTCCTCATGTTTTGTGTCAAGGATTCCTTAAGCTCTCAAAGCCAAAAAACTTCATTCTCATATGGCTTGGGTTTTATGCTTCTTGAATTTCAATGGAATTAGTTTCATTTGATGGTCCATGAGGTGACGCAAAATGTAATTTATAGCAGTTTTTCCTAAAATAGAGGATGATGAAACTTTTCTTGGCTAGATGGGGGGATTCCCAGGACCTGAAACCAGTCAAAAAGCATTTATTGATCACTTACTAAGTTTGTACTGTGCTAAGCTCTATAGTTACAAAAACAAAAATTAAAACAAATCCTTGACCTCAAAACATTTACATTCAATTGAAGGAAACAACAGGCACACCTATAAGAAGATAGGAAACATGCCAAGGTTATGGAAGTAGGAAGGCACTAGCCCCTGGGCAGAGGACAAGGCATTAATAGGGAGTAGGGCTAGAGCTGAGCTTCAAAGGATATTGGGGATTCTAAAAGACAATGCTGAAGAGAAAGTGCATCCCAGGAATGGGGGATGGTGGGTAAGGATCAAAAAGGAAATAATGACTAGAAGGAAGGCCCTAGAATTAAGAGAGACTGAGAAAGTCTTCTTATAAGGATTCCTTAAGCTCTCAAAACCAAAAACTTCATTCTCATATGGCTTGGGTTTTTATGCTATATTAACATTCATAAAGTAGGGCTTTAAAAGTAGACAGTAGGTGAAGATGAGGAGAAAGTTCCAAGGACAGAGATCAGCCAGAGAAAATTAGAGTCAAGATGGAGTGTTTTATTCCTGGAACAGCCAAAAGACCATTATCACTGGATAGAAGAGTATGTGTTAGGGAGTTAGAAGACTGGATAGGCAAGAGGAGGTTAAATTATAAGGAGCTTTGAATGCCTGACATTGCGTTTTGTATTTCATCCTGCAGATGACAGGGAGCCACTAGAGTTTTTGAGTTGGGAATGGAGGGAATGAGATCATCAAACTTTTGTTTTAGGAAAACCATTTTAGAAATTAAATGGAAAATAGATTGATCTGGGGAGACCTACTCAAGGCAGGCAGGTAGGTCTACTAGCAAGCTATTACAATAGACCAGGCATGAAATAGTGAGGTAGGCAGGTCTACCAACAGGCAAAAGACCAGGCATGGTCTACATGGCTCACAGGGTTGTTGTGGGAATCAAATGAAATAACATATGTAAAGCACTATGCTAACGTTAAAGCAATATATAAACTACAGCTATTATTATTGTTATGATTATCATTGTTGTTAGACCACATTTTCCTCTGGATCTTACATAATAATTCTTTGTTTTGCAATTCTCTAACATATGTAAAGCCAGGGAATGATCTAAAAAGGGTATACAGAAGGAAGAAGGAAGAGACGGCAGGATTTTTTATTTTTGTTTCTGTTTGTTTTTGCTTTTATTTTTTTGGGGGGCTATTTTATTTGCCAATGGACAAGGGGACACTGATGAGGAAGAGGAAAGAGAGAACTGAGTTATTGAATTGTGCCAAGAGTGAAACCATATCATTGGAAATTAGTATCAAATGGTCATCTCTCAGCTACCTACAAGTCTAGCTAATGAGTAGAGCAGTAGAATTGAAATGAACAAGTCTACATCCTGCCTCAGATACTTATTAGCTGTGTGATGGTAGTCACTTAAGCTCTCTGGGCCTCCATTTCTTCATTGATTAAAACAGGAATAATCCCTCATGAAGTTGTTATGAAGATCAGACAAGACAATAAGGGCTCTGCAAACCTTTAAGTCTTGTTTTCACATTGTGATTTTGCAATTTATTATATTAAAACTACATTTCTGTGCTTCTGACTTGACATTTAACATTCATAAAAGTTAGCTAACATTTCCAGATTTAGTTCACAGATCCACAATTTTTTTTAACAACATATTCTATCAACATGTTTTACAATATTATTTTGTTGGTTATATCTCTATATCTTATACTAAAGTAATTTAAAAACTGCCATCAAGATATTTCAGAGTTCAAGATATGAGAACAAGATAAAAAAGTTATCTTTTAAAATGTAATCATTAGTTTCTATTTAACTAAAATGAAAAGTACTGAGTCTCAAGTTCCTAAAAAGAACCAAATTGATTTTTACCTTCTAATGATTCCAAACTAGAATCAGTAAAAATCAATGGAGAGGTTCCATCCCATCTCAATTCTAGAACTACTTATTCACAACAATCTGCATTCAGCTATGTCAATATTGACTTCTAGGTCCTTGTTATGAATATAACTATTTACCCCTCCCAAAAAAACTTATGTGAGTGTTACTAAAAAGAGCAGTAGCCCATCTCTAGCTGTAAGCATCCCAGCTATAGCTAATGGAAATGAGGATTAAAGATGATTTCCAGCCTAAATCTTGCTCCCTTTCTCTTTCCCCTTCTTCCACCCGTCTGTTGTTCTCAGGTCTATCTTTGAGTCACCTCAAAATATTCCCAGGGAACTAAATAATTTCTGAGAATTCAAGTCTAGCAATTTTAAGGCTAGGATACATTGATGATGATGATGGCTTAAAGGGGTCCTCAAACTTTTAAAATAGTGGGCCAGATCATTGTCCCTCAGATTGTTGGAGGGTTGGACAAAAACTTTGTTTTGTGGGCCTTTAAATAAAGAAACTCCATAGCCCTAGGTGAGGGGGATAATCGTTCTCAGCTGCTGCATTTGGCCCGCCAGCCATAGTTTGAGGACCCCTGCAAGAGTGATAGGATTTATATAGTCCTTAAAAATTTGCTAAATGCTTTACACATTACTTCATTTGGAAGGTAGGTACTGTATGGAATAGAGAGAGATAAGGTGAAGAACTTACAGGAATGTATGAATTCTTTTTCTGTTTTTTATTTTCATTATTTCTGTGTTTCCTCTATGACCTGTATATGTGCAGGTTCATATTTAGTTGAGCCTTGGCCAGTTAGAAACATATTTACTTAACCTGAGCTGATGATATTTATTAGTATTTGACGTTTATCGATATTTAATCTATTAGCTGGACCACTGTCTGCTTGATTAAGTCTGAAGGCCTGACTTTCTGTTTCCTAGAAATCAGGAGATTTCGGGGAAACAGAAACCTTCCATTCCAATCTCTCCAAATAGCAACAATCAATTAGATGCCTCCCCCTCCCCTTTTCAATGCTCTCTTACTTGTGATGTAATTTCTTGTATAAAAGCTATGTATCTTTACTACTTCTTTAGCCCTCCTACTGCGAGCTTTCTCTTTCTTATCTCACGATGGGACGGCTCATCCTCCAGAGGTTTTCAATAAACAACTTTTCTTCCTTCTACTGAATGATCTCTGAGTAGTCATTTTGGGTAAGGGTCTTCTACATCCCTCATAGTGCTATTATTAAACCTGATTTATAGATAAAGAAATTGGGACACATAGAAGTTAAGTGAACCTGAAAATAAAAATAAGATTGATTTTTTAGAAATGTAATTGGAAACTATTAAACAAAATTAAAATATAATAAAACAGACAATGTTAATATGTGACTCAAAGTCAATATGGAACCTGCAGGGATCCTTATGTATGGTGTAAGGGGGCCCAAGACCATACAGTTGGTAAGTATCTAAAGCAGAATTTGAACTCAGGGCTTCCTGACTCCAAAGTTCAAAACTCTAATCAACTCATTCCAGCATTAGACTAGTGCAGAAATCTCTCAAAATCCTAAAACAGTCTCCAAACTGCCCTGGATTTCTAAGCAATCTATAGTCTGGAGAAGATTTAATGACACCTGGACCTGTTAAACCCAGATCCAGTGTTTTAGATTTGAGGCACATAATACTTATTATGAAATCCTCACCCTCAAGTGTCCTCAGCAACTGGAATAGAGGAAAAACCTGAGAGGTTCCATGGCTAAGTAATAACTTGGTCCACTGGGATGGGTCTGGCTTGTATCTCTTTGCTCTCCATTCCACCTCCTCCAGCCATGTGGTTCAGCAGGTTTAGGTTGTTGTCTTCAATGCCAGCATCTAATTAGGGCCTTTCTTCCTATATATTCTACCCCTCCTCATTCTAAAGGAACCCCACTGGTTTGGCAACCTTGCTAAAGGTTTCTTCTGACTCCAGCAGTGCAAGATTAGGAATGGAGTGGGAGGACTCCCAATTGGCCAGGGCAGAAACCAGCACCTCCCTGGGTGGGCCTGAAAAGAGCAGAGGAGGGAAGATTTCAGTGGTGTCTTTTGGGGGTGGTAGCCGAGCTTTCAGGGGCATACCTAAATAATCTCTGAGGAAACCAGAGAAGAACTGGCTGGCCCTCAACTGAGATGTCCATCTTAGCCTAGAGTGTTCTCTTTACTAGTACAAACGTGGAGCAGGGGTTTTCTTTTCTCAAAGGAAAGGACAGAGTTTTTCCTTTGGGTACAATAAACCCCAAATCTGGAAGACAGTTTGTATAAGCTTGTGGGGTCAAACTGAAGTAGAGGGGGGCCTTCCTATACCATAATAAAGATCCCTGTAAGCTCCATATTGATGTAGAGAACAATATTCTGTTTTGTTGTATTGCAGTTTTATTTTCCAATTATATTTTTTAATAATAGCTTTTTATTTTCAAAATAAATGTAAAGATAGTTTTCAACATTCACTTGTGCAAAATCTTGTATTGCAAATTTTTCTCCCTCTCTTCCCCCACCCCTTCCCTAGATAGCAAATAATCCAATATAGGTTTAAATATGTACAATTATCCTAAACATATTTTCATCTTTATCATGCTGCGTAAGAAAAATCAGATCAAAAAGGAAAACATATATCCCAAAGAGATCTTAAGGGAGGGAAGGGGACTCATGTGTAAAAATGTTTGTGGTAGTCCACAAGTGTGGTGACAAGAAACTGGAAACTGAATAGATGCCCATCAGTTGGAGAATGGCTAAATAAGTTATGGTATATGAATGTTGTAGAATATTATTGTTCTATAAGAAATGATCAGCAGAATTACATGAACTGATGCTTAATGAAATGAGCAGTACCAGGAGATCAGCATACATGGCAACAAGAAGATTATACGGTGATCAATTCTGATGAATGTGGCTCTTTTCAACAATGAAATGATCCAGGCCAGTTCCGATGATCTTATGATGAAGAAAGTCATTCTACTCAGAGAGAGAAGTGGGGAACTGAGTATGGATTATAACATAGCATTTTCACTCTTTTTGTTGTGGCTTACTTGCATTTTGTTTTCTTTCCATTTTTTTCATTTTTGATTTGATTTTCATTGTGCAGCAAGATAATTATATAAATATATATGTATATATTGGATTTAACATATATTTTTACCATGTTTACCATATATTAGATTGCTTGCCATCTAGGGGAAGGGGTGGAGGGAAGAGAGGGAGATTTAGAACACAAAATTTTGCAAGGGTTAATGTTGAAAAATCTATGCATATGTTTTGAAAATAAAAAGCTTTAATAAAAAAGGAAAACAAGTAAGAAAGAAAAAAAAAAGCAAGCAAAGAACAACAAAAGGTAAAAATACTATGTTGTGATTCACATTTAGTTCCCATAGTTCCTTTTCTGGATTCAAATGGATCTCTCCATCACAAGTCTATTGGAATTGATCTGAATCACTTCATGTTGAAAAGAGTCAAATCCATCAGTCCAATTACATTTTTTAAAAATCAATTTTAGTTTTATTTTCATGTTCAAATTTTCCACTCCCCCTCTTTCCCTCACTTACTGAAGAGGCAAGAATTATGTAAGTTTGAATAACACTTAAGAATCGTGGGTCTCATGTGGCCTGCAGGATGTGTGCCTGACATATCTGATATCTGGACTTAAAGGAAAGAAGGCCAAAGTTCAAATTCTGCTTCAGACACTTCTTAGCTGCAAATCATGCAACATCAGTTTCTTTATCTATGCTAGCTATTGGGGATAAAAATACAAATAAGAAAATAATCATTCCTTCCTAGGAATTTATATTTCTAATGGGGGAGAAAACAAGTATTTATATTTATATATTATTATATAATATGAATATATAATAATTCTAAGAAAACAATGCATTTTATAAATATAATAATAGAATATAGTTACATATAGCAACATAGTATATATAATTATATATAATATGTTATATATAACAAATATAGAATCTAGATATTATATAGAATTCTATTATGTATTAAATATTAAATATTAGTTGAATAAATACCAGGTTTGCAAAGTAGTTAAATTCAAGGTAGAAAATTTGGATAGGAAGAGCACTAGCAGTTAAGAATATGAAGAAAAGCTCCATGGAGAAGATGATGCTTGAGTTGCCTCTCAAAGGAAGAGAGGGCCTCTGTGAATGAGACACACTGAGGGAGAACATTCCTCACATAAGGCCTACTGCAAATATACAGAAATGGGAGATGTAGTACCATGTGTAACAAATGAGTCCACATGTTAAAAAGACAAACAAAAAATTTTGACAGGATTAAAAGATTGCTGCATAGGGAGTAAAATCTGGAAGCTGGAACCAGATCATGAAGAGCTTTTGGAAATAAATATAGGATTTTTATCTGTAAAGTGAAGGAGCTGGACCCAAAAGCCTCTAAAGTGCATTCTAGCAACAAAGCTCTGATCCTAAAACTAGGCTTCAGAAAAATGACTAAAAGTAACTAGGAAATGACTACAATGTCGGTGAAAAGAAGTTGACTCCTATAAATAAGATCAGCTGTGTCACCATGAGTAAATTCCTAGTGGGAGCTCCACTAGATGGCTTCCAAGTTATTTACCATCTTTAAATCTATGACTCCATGAAGATTCAGTTGTCATACTCTCTGTAACATCTGTGATCAAGAATCAAACTTTTCCCCTGCTCTCCCCTTTATGACAATCTCCCCATTCAAAGCTGCTTTAATAGTCATTTTAAACGTGATTTTACTAAGATAATAGTACTGGGGAGGAGGTGTCCACAAAGGAGGGGAAGTCTCCTGTGGGATCAACAGTGCATTGTCTTCCTGAAGACTCCTGCTTCACAATTCTGTTAGCCCTCATGTCAGAAAGGAAGATGACAGACCAGTAAGTTTTGTACAGCAAAGGACCTTAAAGATGATTTGGCTCAGCAGTTCTTAACTTTGTGTGTGTGTGTGTGTGTGTGTGTGTGTGTGTGTGTGTGTGTGTGTGTGTGTCGGGGGGACAGAGAGAGACAGAGAGACAGAGAGACAGAGACAAAGACGGAGACAGAGACAAAGACAGATAGAGATACAGAGAGAGAAAAAGAAAGAGAGAGAGAGATAGAGACATGAAATTTGTGGAAACCTGGTTAAAAGCTTCTGATGTAGTCTAGCTCCTTAATTTCAAAGATTAAAAAACAAAATAAAAAATGAAGCCTAGAGAGATTACTTTCAACCAGCAGCAGCTAATGAAGTAGAGATGATATGTAGTACCTTAGGGGAAAAAATCCTGTGGAGATGGTAGAGCTCTCAATTCAAGCTCAGAAGATGGATTCAGGAGTTGATGGTTATAGGTATGGGGTGAGAGCATGTCATCCTTGTAACTCTGGTCTTTCCTATATTCTCAACCAAGCCTCAAGCTGTTTTCTTCCTCCAGTTCCCCATGGAAAAGAGCTTTACAATCTTTTTTTTTTTTTTTTTTGCTTTTCTCAATATTATTTTATTTTTTCCAAATAAATAGATAGTTTTCAACATTAATTTTTGTAGAATTTTGTGTTCTTATGCCCAAAGGGCTGTCAAACTGTACATACATTTTTGTGCCAGCAGTGTCTCTATTGCATCTGTATCCCAAAGAGATCATAAAAGAGGTAAAAGGACCCACATGCACAAATGTTTCTAGCAGCTCTTTTTGTAGTGGCAAGGAACTGGAAACTGAGGGGATGCCCATCAATTGGGGAATAACTGACTAAGTTATGGTGTATATGAATATTATGGAATATTATTGTTCTAGGAGACATATGAAATAATGAGTAGGCTGATTTTAGAAAAATCTGGAAAGATTTATATGAACTGATGCTGATTAAGTGAGCAGAACCAAGAGAACATTATATACAGTAACAACAAAATTATGTGATGATCAACTGTGATAGACTTGGATCTTTTCAACAATGTGGTGATTCAAGAAAATTCCAATAGACTTGTGATGCAAAGACCCATCTGCTTCCAGAGAGAGAATTATGGAGACTGAATGTGGATCAAAGCATAGTATTTTCACCTTTTTGTTGTTATTTGTTTATTTGCTCATTTTTCTTTTCTTTCTCATGGTTTGGTTTTTCATGCACAACATGAAAAATATGAAAATATATTTAAAAGAATCACACATATTTAACCTATATCAGATCTCTTACTGTCTACAGGAGCGGGGAAGATAAGGGAGAGAGGGGAAAAAAATTTGGAACACAAAGATTTACAAAAATGAATGTTGACAAATATAGAAACATGTTTGAAGGATTGAACATATTTAATCTATGTCAGATTGCTTGCTATCTTGGGGAGAAGGGAAGGCAAGAGAGGGAGAGAGAAAACTTGGAACACATACTTGTACAGGAATGCATGTTAAAAACTATCTTTACATGCATTTGGAAAAAATAAAATACTATTTAAAAAAAGAAACAAAAAACTTTGTTTTCCAATTTTTTTCCCTTCCACCCTTTCTTTCCCCCTCCCCAAGATAGCAAGCAATCTTATATAGGTTAAATATGTAAAGCTCTACAATGTTTCCCCTTTTCTCTGGATGGTCAGGGTCCAAAGTGTAATAAATGGACACAAGGTCCACACACTGAGGGCTCTTTCTTTTTCTTGCTCCTGGAAGCAGAGGATCAAAAAGGCTACTTGAGGAAGGCTTGCTTGTCAGGAATGAGAAGTAATACTCCCATTTTTGAAACTATGGGTTTTTTAAAATTAATTACCAACACAGGCTCCCTTTGATTTCTATCAAAAAAAAAATTCTTTCAGAATTTCTATCTACTTGATAGAAGTAGAAAGTACTTTTGACTCTTATTCCCTACCCTTTCATTAGGATCTTCCCTTTATAGTTTGAAAGTACCTTCTGTTCTTTCAATTGGACTATCTATTTGTCTTTAGCTACCTCTGTCCAGGCCTTCCTAGGCCAATTCAGCTGCCACAGATATTGTGTAGTACATAATTTTAAGATCTGCAAGGCTCTTTACAAATATTATTTCATTTTATGCTCATGACAATCTTAAGAGGTAAGTACTAATATTATTTCCATTTTATAGATGAGAAAACCAGGGCAGATAAATGTTATTTAACATGACCAGGGTCATACAACTAATAAGTTTAAGTCTGGATTTGTATTTAGGTTTTCCTCAAGATCCAATACTTTAACCACTGAGCCACCTAGCTGCCTCATAAATGAGACAATTTGAAGCCAGTTCTCCAAAACATTATGTGCTGAGTGGGAAGAATGGTACAAAATATTCTTTGACTTTATTGAAAAAAGCCATTTACCATCACTATGAGTTCCTTTCTACAGTTGAAAAGTTCAGTCTGGCTACAAAGAAATCAATCTTATCAGAAGCTTATTAATTTACCCTAATACATTATTATAATTATTACCCTTATTATCTATCCTAAAAATTAAAGTTGTCTCTCTGTGGTTTTTTTCCACAGTCTATAGTCTTCCATAGTTTTCTCCATGGTCTCTGGCTCTGAGTGCAGCCTGCCTCCCCTCTTAGACAATGACCCGAGGCATAGGTACTCAGTAGAAAGCAGAATTGAAGACTTAAGGAAATAGAATCCTGACAGCTGGCATGAGCCTGAAAGAAAATATACGTGTAACTCGAGGTAAAACTCTTGGGAGTCTGGGGGTCTATTGACAGGGTCGAGGGACACCCCGAGGAATTAGCCCTTCTAAATTTGATTTTGTGTTGACTGCTTTCAACCCCAATGATAAAGGACTTACCTGAGGAAGGTTTTGGGTGGCTGCAGAGAGTGAGGATAACGGAAACTTCCACCAACACCTGGATTGGGTCCAAGGTGGTAAAATGCGATCGAAGCAGTCCAAGAATTTGTGTCAAGAGGTTAGCTATGGAATTCCAGTCGACACCCCTCTTGGAAGTTGACTTAAAGACTGAGACGAACCTCCCAGATATAAAAGGGAAGAAAACTGGGAAGATGTTCCCAGGACTATTTGGGTATATCAGACTGGTTAATTTTAAAATAATTTTAAATTGGTAAGTGTATTAAAATTGGAAACAACACATTGGTAGCATGTCTAATAAATTAAACAAATGACATCTCCAATTCATGGCTAGACATAAATAAGAAACTGCAGATATTAGAAGGGAGGAATAAAAATAGAACAAGAGGGGTAAATAGCCAAACACAGAGGCTCTATGACCTGTTGGATCTGTGGGAAAACTAGGCATGCTTCTAAAAAAAAATTTTGTCCCAGGAGAAGAAAGAAAAATCATTATTAGTAAGTTTGCTTTCATGGAATTAGAGAACAGAAAGTTTAAGAGGGCTAAACTTGGGAGCAGGGAATAGGTAATTGTCTACAACATTTGATTAAAAATTTTGGAAACTTACTATAATTTAAAGAAGTACTATAATTTTGAAATTGGGGGAAATAATTTTACTAACTGAAAGTTAAGTTTTAACTGTTTATGTTATGTTATAGTCATGTCTGCATTTTTCCTCCTATGACTGATTTCGATGATCAGAACAATAGTCAATAAGAATTGTTAATGCAATTCAATTATGTCTTACCTTGCTGTTTCCAATCTGGTTATATGTAATCATTACATCCTAAATACTTGGGCAAATAAATATTTAGTCTGATCATCTACCTGTTACTGGATATTGTGTTTATGGTATTCAAGTGTTTTTGTTTTTCTTTTTTTTCAAAAGGTTTCCAACTAATGAGAGGACAATTAGCATGATGAGACCTAACTGCTATTTATTTGGGACTATAGCTGACAGCCATTTGCCTGCCCTGTGAAGCAAACTCAGCTGCTGGCTCCTCACATTTTGCAGCAGCCTGATGAACCAAGTCTTTCTATCTCAAACTGTTTTAACCTTGTTAGATTTGGTTTTTGTTGTTGTTAACAACATCAGATCTTGGTTAAATTACAGATTATTGAACCTCTTCTGGTTCATGGTTCAGCCCATCTGAAGTGTTGGTAGCTGTCAGCATGCCACCCCTACCCCCTGCATGGATTGAGAGCCTTTGCCCATTTCTCAGCCTGAAGCAAGCTTAGATTGAGACCATCGCCCCTGCTCCTGATGTAATTTGGACTGATATGGGGGAGTGGGAAAGTGATTGATGAAGTATTGTTAAAATTACAACTGTATTACTGTGTATTTAAGATTTGGGATGGAAATTATGTAACTAATGCTGTTATGGATGTATAGGAACTTTATATGTGGGATGGTTATTTGATGTTTTAGCTTTGAAATTCCCTTATTCTGTTGGAATTGCTCTGGCAGATTATTCTCTGATTGCCTGTTTTTAGGAAATCTCCAAGATATAGACACCTGTCCTGGGATTGGCAGTCTCCAGCCCTGAAACCCCAGTTTCTTAATTGGTATCTCAGCATTCTCAAAGGACATTGAAATTTTGAGATCAGGCCTCTAAAATTTGGGGTTTGCCTGCCTTCATGATCTAATTGTGCATATGCTGCTCAGAAATCTGGATCCTTTCTGGATCCTAGTAGCAGCTCCTATTCTTCTGAGTGGGGACAGGTAGAGTTATTCCAGGCCCCACTCTTTCCCTCCTTTGGAGTCCCTGACAGACTTGGGGTGCCCCTCCTAGCATGGGCAGCATGATTGTCTTAAGCATGGCTACTCTCTATATAAGCAGAGGCTGAATTAAGTGCACAAGTGACTGCAGATCACCTTATACAGTGAACTGTCCATCTCAAACTAGATTCTCTGGCTGAGATGAGGACCTTTGTACTATTGATAACTCGGATTATTAGGGAGAGACTTCCTCTTGCCACAAGTTTTTGCATTTTCTAGTTTTATTTTGATTTTATTTGCTTCACATTTGGGTTGGTCAAAATTATGGTACTGAGAACTCCCAGGTATCTAGGGGAGATAATTCAATAATTCAAATAGTCAGAAGGAGAGTGTGTAATGTTGTGCCTCAGATTATATTGTCATCTTTGTTTATTTATCTTTGTATTTTTATGTCTGCCAAATGCCAATCTGTTCTGTGATAACTGTTTCCAAGACAGCTGGTGAAAGAAACTTTTATGGTATGGACTTATTGCAATCAGTGGTATTATCCTGTTGCCACTATGTCTATCCTGTATAATTACATTAGTAACCAGAATAGTTCAACAGTCCCTATCAAAATATTGCATACAGAAAATGCTATTAAAATAATGATTCTTCAGAGAAAAGGTTGGAATGTATTAGAGAGGGATGATCTTGATGGTGAAGTTGATAAACAATGTGTAGATATGTTAACTGATTTTGAACAGTGTGTAAATTCTTCATAGAAATATGATGAAAAATCATTTACATATTACAGGAGGGAATTGTGTGGAATGGAGAGATGAAGAACTTACAGTAATGTGTGAATTCTTTTTCTTTATTTTCATTATTCCTGTGTTACCCTATGACCTGCATAAGTACAATATGTGCAGGTATATTTACTTAGCCTTGGTTAGTTATAAACATATTTACTTAACATCAGTCAGTGGCATTTATCAGGTAGGGGTCTTCTGCGTCTCATACACACTCTCTATATCATTGATCAATTAGTCTCAGGACAGGAACCTGCCCACCTGGACCAGGAATGTCTGGTGGGCATTCAGAAATCTACTCTGCTTCCACTGATTGTAGTGTAATGCTGGAGAAATTGAGGCAAGATAGAGATTAGAAAGTTTTTAATATTTTACTGAAAGGGAAATATTTACTGGGACCAAATGGATCCATCGTCTCCAAGAAGCCAGCATCCAGCTGCCAATATGAGTTCTCCATGACATATTTATACACAGTAGCTAAGGCAGGAGAGTGGAGTCCAAACTCTGGTGAGTGGGAATCTCCAGGCAGGAACCATAAATCTGGTTTTGACAGGCTGGGGGGTAGGACTATAAATTCTAACAAACTGGGGACTAAGACAGTGTGGCTGGAGACACAAAGTCTGGACTCCCCCTTTTTGAGTTTACATATTGACAATTTATAACCTTAGAGCAAATAACCCTGAGTTATATCAGTCTTAATGAACTGGAGGCGGGGTTTGCAACTAAGGGGATTGAGGCAGAACAATTAAGGAAACTGAGGCAGCACAATTAGGCAAACTGAGTCAAGACAATAAAAGAGAACTGTGGCACAACATTGGACTTGGAAATCAGGAAGACCTGAATTTAAATCCCACCTCAGGTACTTAGCTGTATAACTCTGTAGAAAAGTCATGACATATTCCTGGGCCTCAGTTTTCTTGTCTATAGAGAGAAAGAATCCCAGCTTTTTTATCCCAAGACTTTAGAGGCCATCTAATCCAACCCTCTGTATTTTGTACATGAATCTGAAGCCCCCAGAGATTAACTAATTTGCCAATTTCCAAAATAATTTGCCAAGATTAAATAGCAAAACTGAGATCTGAGTCCCCATCTTGCAATCCAAGTTCAGTGCACTTTCCATTACATTGTGCCTTTTTTTCCCCATCAATTCCTCTTTTCCTTCCCACAATCTGTCCTTTTCAGGCTGAACACCCTGAGTCACAGCTAAGGCTCCTTCTTCCTTGCTTGGCTCCTCCCCTGTCCCACTGAATACATTTATCTAACTTTGGATGCATCAAATCCCCTGGCAGGCATTTGTCTGTGAAAACTGTGCCTGCTGCTTCTCCAAGGACTCCTCCCCGGAGTGACACAGCCACTTCGGGGGCTCCTACCCTCTGGCCTTTCAGAGCAAAGAAAGCAAAACTAATCCCTCCCATTGTGGGCGGGGAGCTCAAGGTAGAGCTCTCGGTCTCTAGGCTTCTGACAGTGGGAGGGAAGAACAAAGCCAAGTTAAGGCCAGTGAAGCTGCTTCTGTCTACTATACAGACAGCCTCTCTTTCTCTCTCTCTCTCTCTCTGTCTCTCTCTCTCACTCACTATCTCATTCTCTCTCTCTCTCTCTCTCTCTCTCTCTCTCTCTCTCTCTCTCTCTCTCTCTCTCTCTCTCTCTCTTCCACACATACACACACAGAACTCAGAGAGTTCAGTGTTGCATTTGCTTTCTATCTCTAGCCCTTTCTCTCCTTTCTCTCCCACTTCCCTGAACTTCACTCACCTCTCTTTGCAAGGTAACAAACTATGAGATTTTCCCTTCTGCCACAGCAGGTCTCTTTCCCTTCGTTCCTCTAAGCTTCCAGCACCCCCCCCCCCAATTCTCAGTGAGTGATGGACCAGCACTCGAGGAGGAGCTGTCTGGAGACAGGAGTGATGAGGACCTGGATTGAACCGGTGGTGGCCTCGGCCCAGGTGGCCGCCTCATTCTATGATGCAGGGCTGCTGCTGGTGGTCAAGAATTACTACAACCTTTCGAGTTTCTCTAACCACAGCAATTCCTCCACCCCCAGGGGGGCCAGTGAGGATGCTCAGCAGAAAGCCATCTCCAACTTCTACATAATCTACAACCTGGTGGTGGGCCTCACTCCACTGCTCTCAGCCTATGGGCTGGGGTGGCTCAGCGACCGCTACAACCGGAAAATTTCCATCTGTGTCCCCCTCTTGGGCTACCTCCTCTCGCGCCTCCTCCTCATGCTGAAGATCCTGTTGGACTGGCCAGTAGAAGTGATGTATGGGGCTGCAGCCCTGGCAGGACTGTCAGGGGGCTTCACAGCTTTCTGGTCTGGCGTCATGGCTCTGGGCTCACTGAGCTCCTCCAAAGGCCGGCGCTCAGTGAGGCTCATCATCATTGACTTGATTTTGGGCTTGGCAGGCTTCTGTGGGAGCATTGCTTCCGGGCACCTCTTCAACTTGCTTCGAGTGGGCAACCGGCAAGGTGTTGTTCTTGCTGTCTCTAGTGTGGGTTGTGCCACGTTTGCTTTCCTCTATAGTCTTTTTGTCCTCAAGGTCCCAGAGCCTGAGGTCAAGCCCAGTAAAGCCTTTGGTGTAGTGGACACTGTATCTGGGACCATAGGCACTTATCGCACTCTGGACCCCGACCGTCCGGAGAAGAGGGGAGGGGTGGTAGAGCTTCCCTCCCTGGGGAAAGGAGAGCCTCGCAAAGCTATCATTGCTCTGCTCTTCGCAGGGGCCATCATTTATGATTTGGCAGTGGTGGGTACAGTTGATGTGATGCCCCTTTTTGTGTTAAGGGAGCCTCTGAGCTGGAATCACGTGCAAGTAGGCTATGGGATGGCAGCTGGCTACACCATCTTCATCACCAGCTTCTTGGGAGTCCTGATCTTTTCTAGGTGCTGCCGGGACACCACCATGATCATGATAGGGATGGTGTCCTTTGGAGCTGGCTCACTACTCCTGACCTTTGTGAAGGAAACCTACATGTTCTATATTGGTAAGTTTGGCTATTTCCAATTCAAACAGTAGAAAGGGGGTTAGTGGAGTCAGGCAGAACTAAGTTCAAATCCCAGCTCAGTCTCTTACTACTTGTCATGGGCAAATTATTTAACTTCTTTTGGCCTTAGCTTCTTTGCCTATAAAGTGAGCAGGCTGGGAAGAGCTATGCTATGGGAAATGCAGAAGAGGAGTCAGATATCATTTCTACCCTAAAGAGGCTTCTATATTCATATTTTAGAGTCAAGAGTAACACATAAGAAAGAAATCCTGTAGAGCAGGATTAGAGGGAAACGGCAAACCATTCCAAATATCTAGCCAAGAAAGCCCCAAATGCGGTCACAGAGAGTCAGACAGGACTGAAAAATGACTGAACTGAATTGATTGGGTGCCAAGATTCCTAATAGAGATAAGTGCTAGGAGATCAGAGGAAAAGATCCCTGAAGAATAGAATAGTCATAGAAGGCTTCATGGGAAAGATGGGACTTGAGCTATTGTAAAGTTTGGATGGTGAAACATAGAGGGTCTGGAGGCAAGAAATTAGTAATCAAATAAGGAAGAAGTTTGCTGGATCTATCTATAACTATATCTAATTGCTTATTTTCTTCATAAATAGACTCTTCAGGTCTAGAAAACAGGCAATTAGATATAGTTAGAGATCTATCTTCATTGCCAATACTAACCCATCAGGGTACCACACACAGCTCTTATCTCTAGATTTGGGAGAATGCTATCCCAAAGCTTCTTGCAGATGGAAGAAGGTGAACACAGAGGCTTTACATGAAAAAAAAAAATTATTAAGTGGCAGGGGAAAAGATTGGTTATGCTGAGAGCAGTTTGGACAAACTTTAGAAGGAATGTGCATTTATGATCATTCATATGAACTTTGTTTATTGCATTCATTAAATGTTTAGATAATATACTTGGACATGTATTGAAAACTGAACTGGATCTGAGATGCCATTGACTCCAAGCTCCTCATTTTACAGATGAGGAAACAAGAGATCCAGTGAAGTTAAGGGAAGGAAATAACAGATGGATTTCAATCTCAACTGTTCTGATTTTGAAACTGGTGGTCTTTCCATTATATCATATTGTGCCCCCACAATATTCTCTCCTTTCCCTTTTCCAAACAGTGGGCTGATTGGAGTGGCTACTGTTTTTTGTTGTCCTGAAAATGTGCTGGTGAAGTACCATAGCTTGACAGTGAGACGGCCCTCCTGAGCTACAAAAAAGAAAAAAAGAACAAAGGGAAAGAATTGGGAGAAAGGATGGGAAGGGGCTTCATCTTCAGAGACCTGTTCCCTAAGATGGGTCTTCTGTGGCAAGGAATTGGCTCTTGGGAATGCTACTCCCCAGATGACTGAGGGAGGAAAAGAAGGCTTTAACTCCAGTCTCCTCCCCCACTTTGCTCTTTCAACTCCTCCCCCCCTCCTCCTCAAGAGGAGCCCTCAGAGACCTACTAACCTGCTACTGAGAACAACTTCCATTAGATCAAACACTAGGAAAAGTAACCTGAATATGTGAAAAGAAGCAGACATTTTTTCCCCTGAGGCAACTGGAGTGAAGTGACTTGCTCAGGGTCACACAGCTAGGCCAGGTTAAGTGTCTGAGGCCAGATTTAAACTCAGGTCCTCCTGACTTCAGGGCTGGTGCTCTATCCACTGCACCAACTAGTTGCCGGGAGAAGCAGATTTTTAATTCAAAATATAATTGTAGCAAAATGGAAAATAATGTTGATTTGGGAATCAAAGGATCTGAATGCAAATTTTGCATCAGACACTTACTAGCTACATAAATTATTTACTCTCTGTGCCACAGTTTCCTTATCTGAGGAATAAGGGGAGTAGATTTGGTGATTTTTAAGGATTCTTCAGGCTCCAAATTGATGATTCTGTTGTATGACCCTGGTTCTATACCCCTATCCCGTCTTCCTGTGTGGCTTTGGAGAAGTCCCATAACTTGTCTAGATCTCAGTTTCCTCTTCTGTAAATGAGGCATGTTGGGTTAGATGATCTCTAAAGAGACACTCCAGAAGCTCTAGCTCTGTGACCTAGCATCAGCTTCTGGTCTATGAGAAAAAAAAGTCATTTCCTGGCAGCTCCTCCAAGTATTGTTTTTCACTGGATACAAAGACAGAAGGAGGGAATGAGGGAGGGAGCATAAATAGATACTTGTTTTTTTTTTGTTCTCTACGAGGATGAAGAGGATTACTACATCATTTTACCTGGGGCTGCCTCAGGTGTCCTGCCAGCAGGGTTAGGCACAGACCCCACCCAGCTTCCTAGCAGCTCAGTCCTCAGGACAGGCAGAAGTGACTGGGTCAACACTGAACCCTGATAAGGAGGCTCTAGGCAGACAAAGTCAGGCTTCATTAATTTTTCTCGTTTGGTCACGTTGTAGCCCGGGCCGTCATGCTGTTTGCTCTCATCCCTATAACCACCATCCGATCGGCACTGTCTAAGCTCATAAAGGGATCTTCCTACGGTGAGGAGAAATTGCTCATGGATTACTGCTGCTCTCATTAACCTGGCCTAGTTTGGGGAAGGGGGAAGCCCAAGGATATACTCTGGGGTCTTGGAGAATCCATGGGGGCTGCCAACCAACCAACCCAATCAACATTTATGAAGGTCTTACTACATACCCCAAACTGTGCTAGATGCAGGAGATTAAAAAGAGGCAAAATCAATCCTTACCCTCAAGGAGTTCACAATTTAAGGAGGGAGACAACAAGCAAATACATACAAATGAGCTACATATAGAATAGGAGATAATTAAGAGAGGGGAAGGCACTAGAATTAAGATGGCCTGGGGAAAGTTTTCAGAAAAGCTGAGATAGAATAGACAGGGTACACCAAACTTTTTAGTACACAAATAAGAATCAAATTGGTCAACACAGCCCAAGAAAAGGTGGGAAACACTCGAAGAGCCCCATTATTGGCTCTATTACCAACTTATCTCCAGAAAGTCCAAAGAAATCCAGGAAGAAAGCTTACTGGGAGAAATGGATTGTGATTGCCTAGGTGTTGAGGATACATTATTTTTTCTCACTTTACTTGTTGAACTTACTATATACTTAAAAGGGAACAAATCAAACTATGTCATAGAGATCAACATTTCACATACACTCCTTTTCTGTTCTATTTATATATGGAAATACTTTGGGGGTGGTGGTTAAGAAAAAAACCCAAATAAACCCCAAACTGTACAAGGAACACTTTCTCCATCAAGCCTTTCCTGATTCCTCCCCCATTTACGAGGGTTCTTTTCTCTCCTTTTCCCCAAATAATCTTTTTTTTTTTTTTTTTTTTGTACTTTGGATATACTTTTTCTCCCTCAAATACACATAAAAATAATTTCCAACAATCATTTCTGTAAGATTTTATGTTTCAAATTTTTCTCTTGAGGGAACATATTTTAAATAAAGAACCCTGTAGAAGCTTTCTTAAGTTCCAGAGTAGAATGGAATATCCTGATAAAGTTCTCCTCAGTAACCTCTTCTGTCCTTCTATAGGAAAGGTGTTTGTGATACTGCAGTTGGCACTGGCCCTCACTGGAGTGGTGACATCTACAACATTCAATGAGATCTATCAGCTCACCATGGATAAGTTCACTGGCTTTTGCTTTGCCCTATCATCCTTTCTAGCCTTCTTGAGCATCATCCCTATTGGGTAAGGGTCACTGTGTGTTCTGCTCTGTTGACGCTGCTATTGTTACATTGAGAGCAATGGGGATGAGTTCATCTCCCTGGAGCTTAGTAGTGGGGGGATGGGGAGGACACTTATTTCATCTCATTTATAAAGTCCTGGGTATGTTACCTGAAGAGGAAAAAGTTCTTCCCCACAGAAATCCCAGACTGAAAGTATGGCAACTTGGGAATTTCCCACTAAGACAAGCAGTAAATTAAAAACCACAGACTCAGCCTGGTCATTTGGCAATGAAAACTTAGAGGATCCCAGTTCTACTTCCTTGAAATCAGATACTCAGATATTAGCATAAATGTAAAGAAACCCTTTTTAATCACACTAAGGATTTTCCCTCCTCCCTTCCTTTCTTCTTTCCTTCCTTCCCTCCCTCCTTCATTTGTTTGTTTCTTTCTCTCTCTCTCTTTCTTTTCTCTTTGTTTTTTCTTTTTCTTTTTTCTCTCTTTCTTTTTGCTCTTTTTTTCTCTTTCTCTCTCCCCCTCCCTTCTTCCCTCTCCCTCTTCCTCCCTTTCCCTTCCTCCTTTTCTCTATCCCTCTGTCTCTCTGTTTCTGATTCTCTCTCTCTCTTTTTCTTTTCTTAGCTTATTTTAGCTCATATCAATTGATTAGTAACCTCTGCCTTAGAGGCATCTTTCTCCTAAATTATCCAGGCTTATTTACAGATATTTGTTGGCCCACTACTTGATAAACTCTGTGTTCATAAGGTCTGTGTCTTGCTATACCACTGGACAAGGGTCATCTGTGGGTGAACTAGTCATACTAAGACACACAAACTCACATGGCAAAACACTGACTGGGCAAAAGGAAAAGTAGAGAGGATGGCAGATGATGCTTTCCATCTGTCATCCTCCTATCATACAAAATCCTTACACTGTAACAGTGATTCTCAAATGGTAACATGAATGCAATCAGGGGCCTAAGGCTGCCCTTGTGTACAGTGTGTATTTCTAACATGACCACATCAGTACTTGTGGCTCTTGGCCCAAATTAATCATTTACGTGGTTGCTGTTGAGCAACGGAGCTATGTTTAATAAGAATTAAGTTGAATAAAAAGAAAGCATCCTATCATTAGTGCCTCACCCCATGTAGTTCCATCCTTCCCATTAATATTGGGGGTGAGGTAGAAAGAGGAGAAGATAAAATTTTACTGAGAAGGATGGAGGGAGATCAAGGGTGAGGGGAATCTGTGAAATGTTTATCCCCATTGAAGTTGTCCATGGAACAAGGAGGACCATGAATTTAGGATGTATGACTTCTCCATGGAGCACCACTATCTAGGCTTCCTTTACAGGTAATTCCCCAGAATTAGGGTCATGGTCCAATATTGTATCTTACTGCTGGAGTTGGCCTCCTGGAACTAAAAGTATTTCTTCTCTCTGGCTGTGCCATCTTCCTCCTACTCATCTTAATTTTTACTCAAGAGTGGCTACAGTTTGTAGCATTCCTACATTTAATAACTCACATTCCTCCCCAAAAGAGCAATAGTTTATTTGTCATTAAGCATATTAATTATCTGGGTATCTGCCATAAACATTGACTCTTTCTGGGATAAAAGAATAAATACTACTTCTATTCAAGACTCTTACTGGGATTCATCATTCCCTGTATCTCCTTCCTCTACACCAGCTCTGAAAAATGTGTTAACCTCCAATTGTCACGGCACTGGGTCTTAGCATTCATTTTAAGGGGGCTGTTCATGATGTACCCAATGTTCAGTTAAATATTGTGATTTGCTGTACTCCTTTAGAAGGAGCATAGACTTAAGCACTGGGACAGTCCTCAGAGGTCAACTAGTTCACCTCACCCTCTCATTATTTTATAGATGAGGACATAGTGCCTTCACACAAAGATAAGCAAGATACAATTCCTACCCTTGCAGATTTTATAGTTTAATAATGAAATTGAATCATGAAACAACTCATTTTCTCAAAGGGAGGAAAAAGTCAAGATAATTAGAGGAAAGGCATTGGGGAATCATGAAAGCAATATTGATTTAGAAGTTAAAAAGCCACTAGATGTCCATTTCAGGGCAGAGAAAATGATAGCTGAGGACCATCATGCTCTTAGCTTAATTAAATAAAAATGAATAGTTGATTTCTAGAAGAAATAAGATGAGATTTCCTTAAACAAACAGACAACTTGATAGTCTATTTGGACCTACCAATACTGAATCGTCTTCAGGAGGTAGTCAAATTAATCTTAAATCTGCTAGATATTTCTAATCCTTCATTTTATATTCCTCCTCTTTTATTTATGTATATCATATCTAATCAAACTATGTAAATAGGGACTATGTCCTGTCTAAATCTTGTGTCTTCCACAGTGCTCTGTACATAAAAGGCCCTAAAAATTATGTGATCAATTAAACCGAATCAAATTTAAGGTCTTCTGGATTTGGTTGAACAAAGTTGGGTAGACAGAAAGCTTTATTTAGGAAAATGGACTTCAGAACCACATTTTTCTCCCTTAATTTTTGGGCTAAAACAATGGCAAACTAAAAGCTTGGGGGATGCACTTCAATTTAAAAATTTCAATATTTAAGGGCAACATTCTATCTGAGATTGACTTCACTTATTCACCTTTTCTTCTATATTTATATTCAATATCTTCTCAATTCAATTCAGTTCAGCAAAAATGTAAGAAATATGGACAATGTTTGCTAAATATGTAGAGCATTGCAGTAGACACTGGGAGAGATATAAAGATGGAATGACATGGTCCTTGCCCTTATGGAGCTGATAATTTAGCATGTGTATGTATGAGTGTGAGTGAGTGTGTGTGTGTATGTGTGTGTGTGTGTGTGTGTGTGTGTACATAGAGAAGTAACCAGAATGCACAAGAGAAAAAAGTCATAGTTTTAGGCCTAAGGGGGAAAAAAAAATTCTGATTGAAGGGATTAAGGAAGGCTTTGGGGAGAAGGCGATATTTGAGATGGGTTTTGTGGGATGGGTAATATTTCAACATGTAAAAATGAAGTGATGTAGGAAAAGGAATTAATTCTGGATGCAGAGAAGTAAATAAAAGCAAAAAGACAAGAACGCATGGCATATTGTAAAAACAAGATAAATTATCTAGTTTTGCTGAAGCATAGAGTAAATGATATGGAGGAAAGAGAAGGGTGAAACAAAGCTAGAAAAGTAGATTAATGCCAAGTAACAGAAGTCTCTGAATCTCTAATTTGTTAAATTAATGGCCATGGAGCCATTGAAGTTCTGGGTCATCATACTGGATGGAGGTATATGAGTAGGGCTTGCATAAGAAAAATTCATCTGGTATCCAGAGTGAAGGGGCAAGACTGGAAAAGATACAACCGAGTTATTACAATGACTTGGATCAGAGTTAATGAAAAACTGGACTGGGGTGGTGGCAGTAGGAGCAAAAAGGAAGGTAAAAGATATTGTCAGAGATGGTATTGATAGGATTTGGCAATTAAGTGGATGTAGGAGTGAAGGAAGTGGGAAGGGTCAAACATAATACTTGAGGTTTTGAGTCTGAGTGAGTAGATAAATTATGGGCACCATCAATAGCAATAGAGAAATTGGGTTGGGGCAAACTATGAAAAAAAATTCAGTTTTCATTATGCTGAATATGAGATACTGATGGGACATCCAAGTAGATACAACCGGTATCAGTTGAAATGAGAGTCTTGAGTTGAAAATAGAGTCGGGGCTGAAGCACTGGCTCTAGACCAGGGTTCAAATCTTACTTCTGATGCTTTTAACCTTTGTGATTTTGAGATAGTCACCCTCTGGGTCTCAATTTCCTCATCTGTAAAGGTTGGCCCTCATCAGCTTAGAGGGCTGATGAATTTTGTTCCAGTTCTAGATCTATGATTCTATGATATTATTTTGGGAAATGTCTCCGAGGTTGAAGCTATGGCATAGGATGAAATTACCAGAATAACAAATATTGAAAAAGATCTGAGAGGGATTGGGCTTGGAACTTCTCCCAGAAGAGGATGGATATGAGGTAAAGGAAATGGTGGTAAGATGTGGGCACAAACCTGACAACCAATCTCCTCCTTTCTACTCCCTTGTTCTCACAGAGTGGTATTATGTTTCATGGTCAAACATCCTATTTATAAGCTAACATTTTTAACAATGGGAACAATTACAGAATTCATGTTCTGGATTCCTTTTTATACAAGGGCAACTATATGACACCAGAGGTAGGGATTTGGTCTTGGAATTAGGAAGACATATACTGGTTATATGACCGGGGCAGATTACTTAGTATCCTGGGTAACTCTCTAAAATAATAAGTTATAGAAGAACTTTTACATTTTTAAGGGAAGTGATAGTTTAATGTTTAGTATTAATACTAACATATTCATACTATTAATTATAGTACTATAATTACTTTATAATAATAATGTTTTAGTATTTAATGTTTAGTATTAACTTTGGAAACCAAAGCAAAAGGAAAAAAAAATCATTATCACATATTTCTTTCCCTTTTCTGATGCAAATGTTAACTGACTAAAGACCAAATTATAGTTTGTGTTTGGAGCTGAGAACAATTAGCAAATGAACTTTTAATATTTATTTGAATAAGTGCTTTGATTAGCAATTAAAAATGTTTTTGAAATATTCTTTAACTTGAATTTCATAGTAGGGATCTAGACTCAGTGTATCCACGCCAGTACTAATCCATATAACCAATGCCTAGTAAATTATCCAAGTTCATGAACTGTATTTTTCCAATTGATGCGTATCAAATATTTGAATGCCACTATGTGCAAAGCACTCATTAATTTGCTAATTGTTCTGTTTGTATCAAAAAAGGGGGACAAACATGTGTTGACAATTTTTTTTTTGCTTTGGTTACTATAATGTTTACATTTAATAACGTTTTAAACCATATTTCGCTGGTCTGGGCACTCCCTATTTTAATGTAGATTTAAATTCTTCAATGACTTAATGAAAGATTTAATGAGTGACTATGGAAAAAAAAAGAAAAAAGATTAATTTCTATTGACTACCTAGAGAACAGTGACTAGCCTCTTCCTGCTTGAGCTAATTATACATATAAGTCATCCAAAGACTAGTCTAAGTTAGGAGAAGCTTATTACCTATCATTAGTCAATAGATTAGAAAAAAAAACCACAAGCGTTCATTAAACCTGCAAAAGGTATAGAGAACTTTAAATCTACCTTGGTGAGAAGTGCCTGGCCTGATAAAAAATATGCTCAAATATTATTAAATCCAGTGATGTGTGTGGTTGTGATCCAAGAACCAGACTAAACCTATATTTTATCATTGAGCTCACACTCCAAGTCTTTGCAGCTTGGTATAACATTCAAAACACACTGGTCTAGGCTTCAAAACCTCAAGCCAGCTATATGGCTTGATGAGGATATAAGTGGAAGCTTATGATAACATGATGGTAATAAAACCTTGAATAGCACTTTACAATTTACAAAGTACCTTCTTCCTAACTTTGTGAGACTAATAATAATTGCTAATATTTACACAGTTCTTTCTTACTATGTGACAAAAACCATGCTAAGCACTTTACACACATCTTATTTTGTCTTCACAATGACCTCGATGTTGTTATCTCCATTTTACATGTGAAGAAACTGATGCAAATACATTAAGTGACTTGCACAAGGTCACACATCTATTAAGTGTCTGAGGCCAGCGTTGGATTAACATCCTGAATCAAGGCTCGGGGCTTGATCCATTGCACCACCTGGTTGGACCAATAGTTTGTGTACCCATTTAACAGATGAGGAAATTGAGACTTAGAGGAGTCCTATGGCTTGGCCAAGGTCATAGGGCTAATAAGGACCAGAGCTAGGTCTCAGGTCTCAAATCTATAAAGTACAGATATTACCTATCATAACTGTCTTCCAAATGCCTGGGATGCTCTTGGCTGCCCCCAATCCTGTGGTTATTTTGCCTGTTTTGTGACATATTTATTATTAAATAACTTCCCAAAGAGCAACTGGGACCACCTGGATTATTAGCCACTCACCTTTTAAACTGTAGATTTAAGTATCTTGGCAGGCAAGCTTCTACACCTAAGCTCTCTTCACCTTAAAATATTGGCTCTCTGAACAGTATACTCTGAACAAATATATTGTTCTCCATTGTGTGCCCCAAACTTTTACAACTTCCTCATCTCCACCCCTTTTTGCCCATGTCCTCGCCAAATTCAGCATTTACTCTCCTGTGTCAACAATGCCGATGAATAACTGGGAAATTTTAAAAAATGTATTTAATGTATGTCCATATATGTCTCCATGTAGATATATGTCTATCTATAGACACATATGTAAGTGCATATACACATCTATCTGTAGAGATGATGACAGGTCACAGAATGTTTGCTTTAGTAGGATTTATCTAAAACTGACTAGCTCATAGAGAGCCCTTTCCAGAAATGAAGTTGACACACTCTCCCATGTATCTGGACCTCTTTGCAACAAAATTGCACATATGTATTTAATTTATTGCTGCAGAAACATTAATTTTGGATAACTATTGCTGAAACCAGTGAGAGTTAGTAGTGTCAAAAGAAACATCCCACAACCACTTCATCAGAACATATTGGGGATATCTAGTCTGAACCCAGTGCAAAAGTCCTGCTACTTAGCTCCATAGATGGTACATTTCTGCTGAGACAGAAAAGAGCAATCGACCTTGAGGGAACTGAGCAAGGTCTAAGGAGGAACTATGATAAAGTGAAAAGCATTCTTGATTTGGAGATAGCTCAAATCTAAACCAAAACTTTGCTACAATCTTTATAACTTTGGATAAGTTAATTTCATCTCTCTTAGTCTCTATTTCATTATTTGTAAAGTGAGGGGATGGGATTTAATGTCTCTTCCTGACCTAAATATTTTATCATCTTTGTCTTTAGCCAAGTCCTAAATTCAACATTTCAGTGCTGGCAAAAGATCGTCATTTCTTCACATCCTTACATCATGCTTCCTTCCCGTGAGAAGGAACTCTGGCTGGGTGACCAGATTGTGTCCAAACTTGGAGGAGAGGAAAGAAGGGAAGGAGTTGGATCAAGTCTTTGGCAGGCTAACCTAGGCATTTGGAAGTTGTCCTCTAGGGGTCATTAATTTCAGTTTATAACATGTATAGTATATATCAGCAATGGGTGCTACCTAATCCTAAACCTGTGCTAATGTCTCCCTCCAAGGTGATCTCCCTCCTCCATGACCTGTTTTTCTTTTTCTTTTTAAATCCTTTTCATATCCTTAGTGAATACATGGACAATTTCTCATTCATCTCCTTCCCACTCTTTTCACTCCCCACATATACCCAGTTCAATGAACTATGGTTTGATGGAAAGCAGTATTTTGGAAGTAGACTTGTTTTGGTGACTTAGTTGCTACTAATAACATTTCTGTTAATTTCCTCCTTTCTCTATCTCTACACTCTCCTCCCCATCCCAAACCCAACAGGATTGTGGCCTGCAAGCAAGGAGAGATCACTGAGAAATGACCAAGCTGATGCGTCTAAAACCCATAACCAGAATCCCCTGTGGTGTGGATCCCACTTGAAAAGAAGTAGTTGGACAAAGGAAACTGCTAATGAAAACTAGTGTTCCACCTGGGGTCAGCCTCATGAACCAGCTATTTCCAAGGGTTCCATACTGGGTGGGGAGAAACACTATACTGGTGGAGGAAACTTCTATTTTAAAAATTAATTTCAGAAGGAAGATGCCAGATTTTGTTGGTGACACAGAGAACTTCTCCAAAAAAAGGAATTTGAAAGGCCAAACCTGGGGCACTTCTCAACTCTCCTATAAGGACTTTGGTTATAGATTGGTACTTCAACCCCCTCCACCATGCTGCAGATAGTTATCCAGAAATAGCCACCTTGACTACCTGCTTCAGGCCCATATACTAGAAATAAACCAAAGATATAATTTCCCAATCCTTTTAGATCCAGGATTGGTTGCCATGGAACTTTTTTTCTTTTCCAAAGTTGTCATAGACAAAATCAGCATTAATACACACACACACACACACACACACACACACACACACACACACACACACACACCCCCAGAAAACCAAAGGGACACTAAACCTTAGGAGCAAGCTAGTTGTCATCTTCACTATGGTCTTATCAGCTACAATACCTGAGGACTCTTCAGGTAGCTGTTGCTTGGCCTTTGGGGGTGTTCATTTCTTTATTAAAAATCATTTCCATGAAAGGCTCTTTGGGTCACCTTATCTAATTCATGACATCATAAGAGGCCTTTTTATTAAATAAGTAAAATAAAATGAGGATTACAATTTGCCAATCATGTCAGTAGATCTGAAGAGACATTTTAGTCTGGCACAAATAGTTCCTAGAAAGAGAAGTGTAAGGGAGAGTGTGTCAGGGATATAACAATATCCTGTATTTTGAGGCATTTATTTAAAAAGCTTGTTTGTTTAATCTGCTGAGACTATTTTTCCTATATGATAATTTACCTAAAGTACTGTGTTTGAGCACACAAATAAATGTGAATTAATTTCATTTGATTCAATAATGCTTTTCAAGTGTCTGTATTATGTGCAAGGTTGGTGCTAAAAAAACAGCCTCTATGCTCAATTTACATGGCGGGCTAGGGAGTAGGACATAGGTAAGAATTGCACTAGGTGGGTAATAATGGAGACAAAGAAGAGATTCAAAGTTCTATTTTGAATCTGAAAGAGAAAAAATGCTTTCTATTTGGATTTGGAGAGGGAGAAGAAAGAAAATCAAGGAGGAGGGGATATTTGGAAATGGCTACTTTCTCAATAGGTTTCTCTTTCATAAACTGATGTAGTTGGGTTTTTATTTTGTGGATTTTTTTTTTTTTTAATGAGGGGTAAATGCTTATGAGCAGCTAGGGGATACAGTAGATAGTACCAACTTGGAGTCAGGAAAATCTGAGTTCAAATTCAGCTTTAGTTAGCAGTGGTAAATCTGGGCAATTGCTTAATCCTGTTTGCCTCAATTTCATCATCTGAAAAATGGGCTAGAGAAGGAAGTGGTAAACTGCTCCAGTATCTTTGACAAGAAAACCCCATATGGGATCACAGAGTCAGATATGACTGAAATGATATTGAACAAGAAAAACAAATGCATCAAGGAAAGTATGGCAGAAGTCATGAAGACCCATATTCAAATCTCATCTCTCTCAAATACTGTGTATGATTTATATAACTTCTGTATCTTAAGCAACTTCTAAGACTAGAAATTGCAGGACAAAGGCCTGTCTGCAATTGTGGGCGAGTTCCCTACATGGATGAAAATCACATACAATAGAGCCTGGAATCTTCATTCTGATGTTAGGAAGATTCAGGACCATACCAGTAGAAATGTTTTGAGAGACACTACATCTTTCAGCATTGTGAGACATTGACTTTATAATGTATTTATATAGCACAAAACTTTTTACAAGTCTTTTCTTCACAACTACCCTATAGGATAGATTTGTGTAAAGATTATTATCATAGTTAATACTAACCCCCACAACTTGTTGTTTGTCCTTTGTTCTCAAAGAGGATCATCAAATCAGGGAAGAAGATCACCTGCCTCATTTTCTCCTCCAGAGCCACTTGTGTCCAGGGGCCAGATATAGATCAGGACAACTGGAGATGGCCCTAGATATAATTTCTTAAGAGTTTACATGGCTTGCCTAGGGTCAAGGATCAAATCTCAAGAGTCAAGATATAAACCAGTCTTATATATGGAGTCAGAAGACCTGGTTTTGAATTATGGTGCTGTTAGTTGTGAACTCTGTGTCTGCAGGCAAAACCCCTTTCCTCTGTAAACCTTACTTTCATCATCTACAAATGAGAGATTTGGACTAAATGGATTCCTAAGGTCCCTCCCAGTTTTAACACTACAATTTTATGAATCCACTTTGTAGTACTTCTCCCTTTAGATCTCTTTTGTTATAGTGTAATATAATAGTATAACATAAAGAATATTTCTTCTATTCTACTTCATTTCTTTTTTTCATCTTCATCTCTCCCCACTCCTTAGAAAAAGTCAGGAAAAATTCTTATTTTAAAAATCTTATTTTCTATATATTACTAACAAGATTCCAAAGGAAGAAGTTGGAAAAGAAACTATATTAAAAATAACACCATAATTCAGCCCAAGACTATTCTGTACCTCTTCTCTTTTCTTTCAACATATTATTTTTTAAATAGTATTTTATTTTACCAAATGCATGTTGATAGTTTTTAACATTCATTTTTGTAAAACTTTGTGTTCTGAATTTATCTTTTTCCCTCCTTCTCTTACCTCCATCCTCCCCAAGATAGCAAGAAATGTCATATAGATTAAATCGGTCAACATGTTGTATCTTGGAGATTTCATCACTCCTATGGGTTCAGAACACTTCTATGGAGATGACTCCAGAACTTATTTATCTAGCACTATGCTCTCCTACTCACATTAACATCGTTTATTGATCATCTCTACTTTTGAGTTGTTCCATAAACAACTCAAACTCAACATGTCAAAAATAGAAACTGTTTTCTTGTCCCTTTCATCTGCCTCGTTTCCATACTTTCCTATTTCTGTTGAAGGTCCAGTCATATTTCCAGACACTAATGTTAACCACCTCAAAATTGTCATCAGTTCTGCCCTTTCCTTCATCTTCCCCATACCCAATTGTCAAATATTGTAAATTTTACCTTTACGATATTCCTTTTATTTGTCTCCTCCCTCCACTCACACATACATTCTTGACTATTCCTCTCAAGAGAATCTTGATTTGAATCTAGATTCTACATTTTACCATCTGGGTGAATTTAGACAAATCCCTTAACTTTTAACTAGTTTCCTCAATTGCCTGAAAAAAAAAAGGCTAAACTTAATGGTCTCTAAAGTCTCAGGAAGATTAAATAAAAAGTAATGTATTGACAAAAAACAAAGTAATGTTATAGTTGTGAGGTAGGGTGGTATAATGAACAGATAGCAGTCCTCTGACAAGAAGACCTAGACTGAAATCTGCCTCTAATGTATACTGATTAAAATACACTAGTGGATATTAAAAATAAAATAAAATATAGATGTTACATTTTAAAATTAAGTCACTCTATGGCTCACAAGGATGCTTATGAATAATTTAGTGACCTCTACTTCTATTTGAGTTTGACAGTCATCATTGCTTTAAACAACTGAAACTATATGTTGTAGAGAAGGCTCCTATTTGAACTGAGATGGACTTTCCACATCTGGGAATTCTTTGCCAAAAGAATCATAAGTCTAGTCCCTGTCTCTTCCTTTCAGCTATAAAAGAGAAAGTTAGAAGGTTGCAAAATTAGAACTATGGATCATTGTTGATGTAGGGACTAGGGCTCTCTACAAAGGCTTCCTCCTAATAAATGCTACATCTGGGAATTCCAAGGTGACTGTATTATTTGGGAAACAGGAGAAAAATCTCCTGTGCAATGTAATAGAAGAAACATTGTACCAAGAGTAAGACCATCAGGAGTCTAGTGAATTAGGGTGAGGGGGTGAATTTACACAAATCCTTCTGCTTTTGTGAACCTCAATTTCTTCATCTATAAAGTTACTTAGGTGTCTCCGGGCTCAAACATTCTGATGAGAATTAAGACGAAGTCTTCTGCTTGAACCAGAACCATACAATAATCCCCTTAAAGAACTTGCAATGATATTTGAAGTCATACACCAATATTTTCAGTGCAATAACACCACCACACTTATATGACACGTCTGAGTTCATAAAGCTTCATCATACCCTGAAAGGAAGATAATGCAAGTACTCTCCAGCTGACAAGAGGAAACAATCTCTGAGAGGTTATGTGGCTTGTCTTAGTCTAAGTGGAGAAGGTGAACCCTGAATGTAGTTGTCTGACTTCAATTTTGACATTTTTCCCCTCCCCTAAATTGCAAGTAAGGATGATACTTTGGTGCTACCTCATGAATTTCTTCTACTCTCACTTCCCATCATAAGGTCCACAAACCCAATGTACATGAAATTTTGTTCTGTAACCAACGCCTAAATATGCACTTTCAAACCTTATTACACTTTCTGGGAGAAAATTGGAGGGGGTGAGTGGGAAGAATATCAAACACCTTTTACATGTAGGATGATATCAACCTGGCTTTTATTGCATTTTGTTCTTAAAATTGAATATACTCCATTAATGGTGCCAGTTAATTTAAATTGTGTTCCCCTAATCTATTTCCATAGTGAAATTTCAGTGTAAATATACATATACATATATTTTTCCTTTTCCAAGTACCCTCCTTTCTTGGAAATATCATCGTAGTCAGGTATTGAAATAAAAGAAAACACTCTTAGCAGACTATACGAAAACACTTTCAGCAGACTATAATGCTTTGTATTATCATTTAAAGGTAGAAAAATACAGGCACAGTGGACAGAATTATAATGGGCCTATCTATAATGAGGAAGACCTATGGTCAAATCTGACATTGGACACTTTATATCTATGAGAACCTGGGCCAATCATTTAACCTTTATCTCAGTTTCTAATCTGTAAAATGAGGATAAGAAATGATCATGCTTCCTAGAGTTTGTTCTGAGGAAAAAATGAGAAGTTTTTCAAAAGCCCATGAAATACCTTAAAATATCACATAAATGCTTATTATCATTATAATTATATATTTTTAATATCTTCAGGACCTAGATATTGATATATCAAATTGTCAAAGTGTAGAAACTAAATACTCGTGTAGATAATAACTTTATAATAACAAATAATTTTCAAATACATTTTTGTTTGATCCTCAAAATAACTCAGTGAGAAAAGTTAAGTGCTTCACTTTACATGTAAGAAAATTGATGCACTGTGGCTAAGTGATTTCTCCACTGTCACATAGCAAGAAACAGGAACACTGGGACTTAGAGTTCAGGTCTTTAGAGTTTTTCTCTTGTAAATTATTCATATCTAGAAGAGTTAAGTAAGTGAAGGGAGGGTAAGGAGGTAAAGAAAGGTAATGGAGAGGATGAAAAGAACCACAGTTTTTTCTTTGTATATGGTTTTTTTTTGGGGGGGTGGAGGGGAAGTGTGGAGAGGCAAGCAGGAGGGAGGTGAAAGTGAACACATGTAGCTAACTGATCTATTTTTAAAGAAAATAAGAAACCAAAAGAACGTACCCATCTTTCTGTTCTATATAAGGAGCACAAAACAAAATATTCAAGCTAATAAGAGCATTTTTATGTGTTTATTGGTCCATTCCTTTAAATTAACTGAGGTAAAGAAACTTAAAAAAAATTTACAAGCTAATAGTTCATCAGGCAATACAAATGATTTTTTTTTACCTCAAAGTATAATACTAATCTCATAGTAAACAATAAACAGGAAGGTCTATACACAGATGTATGGGAAAAAAAAAAAAAAAAAGGTGAACTAACACATTAGTGCCAGCATTGGAAAGTAAACAAAACAACTTTATACCCATGGTATTGGTAATAAAGGGGGGCACCCTGTTTAAAGTGTGATATCTAGAGCAAACAAACCACTCCATTGTTTGAATCATGCTCACAGATAATCTATACACATGCTCTCCCAAACTCACAAGTTTTCACAGCTTTTGTTTTGGTTTATTGGTAGCAGGGATAGAGAGGAAAAACAAGCAAACAAACAAAAATCCCACAACTTTTCAGTGAGGAATTTCCCTATTCTTTTGATCTGAGTGAGTTTTTAAAACTTTTTTCCCCCTAAAAGTCAGAAATAAGCAATATAGTACACAGTCTGAATAGCTGGTCAATTGATACAAGCTAAATAAAATTTTTATCTCTCTACTGAAACAGTTAAACTCTAGATCCAAAAGTTTGCTGGCAGAAACTTATTTCAAGGAAATATATTATAGTATATATCTTCCCAATGCATTTACTAAACCGACAGGCACATAGGAAGTACAATGGACAGTGTCTCTTTGAAATGACCAAAATCACTTGGATATTAGGCTGCTTCCACATTGCCCCAAAACAACACTGTTCAGAGATGCTGGTTTGTTAAATAAGGAATGTCTAGCTGGTATCATAGCCATGTGGGCCACAGTTTATCATATTGACTGTCATTCCTCTCCCTACCCCCAACATTCTTCTTTTTACCCACCATTTTGAAGTAGACAGGAAATAATGGAATGGTGTTTTGTTTTTTTTTTTTTTTTTGTCCCCTGCACTTATCCCCTTACAGCTGTTTTGGATGTTGGTAGAAGTTACTCAGAAAGCTTGGTCAAAGCAACAGAAGATGTTACTGACCCTGTTTAGTGAAAGCAAAAAAAGAAAATCGCTTAAGAGGATGTCAAGGTCAAGTGTTCCGACCTACTCTTACTTCATTGGCTCTACCAAAAGGGAAATTATATACCAGGTGGTAGCAGCATTGGTTCACAGATTCAGCCAGTGAAAGTCAAATGGCAGCTATGCACAAATGTATATGCAGTAACCTTCACCCACAGTTTTAAAAGACAATTTTTTGCTAACAATGAGAAGGGAAATAAGCATTCAATACTCAAGCCAATAAAGCATTTCATGTTTTTGGCATTGAAATTATTGGATTTAAATCTAAAATTTTGTTAGGTGTCCATGATATTTTAAAAAGTCCCTTTATGGCATTAGGGCATATCCTTAATACTGTTATAACTTGGGAATTTCTTCCTATCAAATAGACTTGAAAAGACTAGCATGCAGTATAATTTGCCATTAATTGATCCCATATTTCTTATAATTTAAAAAATATCTAAAATACATTAAATTTGTATTAATGCTTTTATGGTCCCTGGCTTCACTTCCCTCCTCCATGGTAATAATAAAAACATATTTGGCAAAAGCAACATTTAACATTTTAAAAAATATCTTTTTAAAAAAGATAGTTCCCATTATGCCCCTTTGTTTTCTGTTGATCCAGGTTAATTTGTTTCTTATAAAGGGTGCAACTGTCCATATTGTATCATTTGTACAAACAGAAGACAACTGGAACTTTATAATCACCATTTAAAAAACACTGCTAGAAGCATCAAAGTGTCTGGATAACAGCTTCAAAAAAATACAGTTAGTATTTAGTAATTTGCACCATTAAAAATCAACAACTTCAACTTGAAGTAGCTGATTTCATGATGTTAGATCATCATCATAAGATACATTTGGAATCTGCATCTATACTGTACAAATAATCTGACATTTTACTTAGTGTTGACCAAAACACTGATTTATTGACTTTTTCCTAGCAGTGGTCATGATCTGGATTAGTTTTATCAGCCCAACTGAATGGGGTTTGAGTTTGTGCCAAAAATGTATTTCTAACATACAGGATTAAAAAGTTGTTGAAATGTACATGCTGCCTCCCTATGTGTGACACAACAAATATCCTGAGACTGTAGATTTTGCAATCTCACCAGGAATTTTTTTTTTTTTTAAATCAAAAGGCAGCCTGTTTTCTTGAGAGGTTTGGTGGAATGTCAGGTGATACTCTATTCCCTTCACAAGGTGACCAGTTGTGGTAACAGAAGAAAAGCTGCTATATAATATGTCACTGTCTAGCCATATATTTAAACAAAAGAGACTTTTGTTCCTAAAAAGTTCATTGGTAAAATCTCCTGCCAATTCTGAGAATCAGGAGAAACATGTGAGAAGAGATGAATGGTATAAACTGATACATTGTGAGAAAGCAAATCCAAAAATGTGGAGCAGTTTTCCCTCATAAGAAACACGGACATGGCAAAATAGCTTCAGAGCCTGGTTGCTGGGGACAGTCAATATAGGTGGCATGAGAAGATGGATCCCTGGGCTGGCATGCCAGCCAATTTATAAGCAGAAAAGGGAAAGTCAGCATTCAAGTGAAGGGACCTCATCAGGTAGCTCTGTAGTTTCTCATTCATTCTAGTTAGATTTGGGACAAATTCCATCCTTTGCTCCTCTGGCAAGTGAATACAAAGAGCCTTCCACAGCTATAGAAAGGAATTACACATTGCTCAACAATGGCCCTCCCTACCTTTGAGTTTTCTACCACTGAGAACACACCCATGCCATTCACCAGCTCCAGCAAGAGAGCCCATAAACTTCCGATGAGAATGATTATCATTTATCTGTGGTTTCTGAGCTCAAGTTCTAAGTAGAAATACCAGGCAATTCAAGTCTGGGGTGTTATTCAGGTTGAGTAATTATTCCATTTGACTGCCTGAGCTAGAAATTTCACCTATGACCAGGTACACAGAACCTTGCCACGCCTCCTCCAGTTCCTGCCACTCCATGATAAAAGACAGCCTCATTCAGGCTCAATATCCAAGGTTTATTTGCTGTTCTTTCCTTTCTGAAAGGGAAATAGAAAAGAGGCTGATGACAGGTCAGAACATGGCCTCCACTTTAAAAATATCTAGAAAACCTGGGATGTACAATGACTTCACACTAAAAGAAACCTCTTTTACATGTAATAAAAATGGTCCCCTTAAAGATATGCTGGTTTTTCTATTGTTGACTCAAAAAAAAAAAAAAATCTGAGGGTTGACTTTGGCCAGAGTAGCATCTTGAAGAGCCTTGTGAGTAATCCAATTAACAATAATAATGCTGTTTTTTTTTTTTTTTTTTTGAGAAACCAATGGCAAATGGGGACATTCATGGTATTCTCCCCCCCCCCCCCCATCTCCACATCTTTCTCCAGAAAAAGAATGACTTCCTCATTTCTAATACAATGGTAGGAAAGTAAAAATACAGATTAGTGTGGTTACATTATACCAAGACAACATTAAGATAGCCAGTGGAAAAAAATTGTTTACAAGATATTTCCTTAAAGTAGTAAATTTTACCTAAAATTTTTTTTTCAATTTTTTTTTTACGTAGATACGGAAAAAGTAGGAGCTCAAGTCAAAAGACCCATTGTCCTTAAGCTTTTCTGTTCCATTGCATGGCTATTCTAGTTAGAGAAGGATATTCTTCTCCAAACTCTTGGGGAGAGAGAGGGAGACAGAGTGTGTGGAGTGTGTGTGTGTGTGTGTGTGTGTGTGTGTATCTTGAAGGTAAAGAACAACAAAAGAGATATTGCCATATTAGGCTTGTGACTTTGGGGGAAGAGTAGTGATAACCCTTGTTTGAAGGCATTTTGAACATTAGCCTCTTTGGCACATAAGTACTAATTCACACATCTCAAATGAAAACATTTCCTGTATTGACCAAAAATTCAACATCTTGATGCACAGCTATGGTTGAAGGTGGGAGTTAGAAGAGGTAAAGGACAGTGTTAGGTATTGCTGATCCTTAAGATGTCAGATGAAAGAGGAGGCAGTTGGCACAAGAGGAACTGGTTATCTATCCTCTAGACCTTTCTTCCTCATTTTTTACCACTAAAAACAGCTTTCCAAATCAAAGAGACACAGACTCTTCTCTGAATAAATCTTTTCCACAATACCTGGTGATGGTCCCATTGGTGCACACCCATTGGCTTTAGGGCAAAGCTTGCCTCTCTCTAGGCATTCTGAAACTGATAAACTCTGATGTATAAATGTTATATTTTTTCTGCATTGTAAAGTGACCAAAACAAACTGAAAAAAAATCTGAAGTCCAAAGACTATCAACATCCCTTCAGAGAAGAGTTATCACATTAAATTAAATGAGAGGGAAAAAAAGGACCTTGGGAAAGATAGTTTTTCCCTCCGTCCTGTCCAGGGCCAACTAACTTTGAGGAAGCCTCCTTACACTGATCACTCCCTCCCCCGCATCATCATTACATCATACAGGGGCACTGTCATGCTTTGGCAAGATAGCAGGAGGTTAGATACTGGTTCTTATTGCAGCTCTTTTTCCAATGTTCCTTCCTCCCAGGAAGTAACAGAACTAAATTTTTAAAGAGCACTTCTTCCACTGAGAAAAGCTTTTTCCTAAATTGATTTTTTTTCTTTTACTGAGTCAATCTAACATATTCTCACTTCTATCAAAGAAGGTGAATCAAGTATCAATATGAAATATACATTAATTCTAACAAACTAGGACCCAGATACACAACAAAATCCCGGCTTCAAAAAGATGGGTTTTTAGAGGTAGAATGAATGATATGTTGAATTGCCATTCATGGTGCTATTCACTTAGAAATATTGTTTAGAACTCTATGTACCAAAATAAAAATTCACATCAAAGGATTTAAGTACTATGTTAATGGGGATCTATCAGGGTAGGCAGTACCAAAGAGAGACAAAGATGCAGCTGGAAAAAAAAAATTCTCCCATGATTTCTTAAGGAAAATAAGGACTAGTCACATCAAAATAGGACCAAACATAATAAGTAGTTTAACTGATGAACCAACAACATCAATTTTAAGCTTATCTGATACACAAACACAGCAGACAACCATTCTGGAGTGGTTTTGAACCTAAATTAACTGCTTTAAATGTTATCTGGTAAATGTTGACCGGTACTTTAAATGTTAATTTCTGTTTACAAAGTGATATTTTAGAGCAACTAGCTCCTGAAAATTCTAACTTGAAGCCTACCTTGAATTTCATAAGGACAAAGCCACAGATGAGAAAAAATATACATATTCATTAGAGGAATAAGGGAAGAAAAGAATATGGTTTGCAAAGATATACAAGTCTGGAAAAAGGAAATTTTTTTTTTAAGAAAGGGAACTTCTCATTTTTGTTTTGTTGTTTTTTAAAGCTAATCTTGGAACGAATACTTAGGACTGGTTGCTATTGAAGTTATCTAAAGGCTAACTTAACTAGCTTAAAAAAAAAAAAAAAAGAGGTTCCATTTTGAGCACATGACCTCAAAAATAGCGCCTTTCCTTACCAAGAAGGAAGGTTGGAGGTCAAATGCTTCTTAGAGAGCACCTGCACGGTTTTGTTTTTTTTGTTTTTGTTTTTTACAAATTTAGATTGACTAAGAAAACAAGATCTGTCTCAGACAAGAAACCTTTCAAAAGCTGCATTGACATTTGATTTACATAGTAGAAAATATTAAACTAGTTCTTTAGCTGTGATAAAGGCAAGTTTCACAAAGCAGACATAGGAGGAACATGATGTGTTCCTCAGCCTAAAAGCACTTTGAATATTTCAGGCTTTGGGGCACTGGGCATCCATTATTCACCACCAGTACTCCATTTAATTAGGAAAAAAAAAGGGAAAGGATATACAAAAAATGTCAGAGAGCATCAATGGTACCTTCTTCTTTTGATACTCAATTTCAAATCACTGATTCTAATGCCAAAAACATGCCAAAAAAAAAGGTTCAATTAACAATTTTATAAGGCTATGGTATAAATCTAATCTCCTTGCTGACCCTCTCAGCTGATTTACGTGTGTATATACGTAATTCAGCTGATTTAAATGGACTTCATATCACCAAAAAAGAACAACATACATGATACTACTCATCACGAGCAGACAGCATGCCACATTCACAGCTAGAGGCCATGCTTGCATCACGCACTTTAGGTAGAACAAAAACACCGCCTTTTTATCTAAGACAAGTCAAGATCCACAGAAAATTCCATTCCACATGTGGAAGGAGTGTACAGGAGCTAAGGTCTTCCTCCAATTCTGGCCTCTCTTCCTGGATCACAAAGCAGCAGCCAGATTCTCTTTTATTACATAAATATAAGGTTGGTAGCACTTCCTCTGAAATCTCAGTATTCCACTGAGTAAGTCCCTTCAAAACATGGAAGTATGCTTCTTTTAATAAGAGATGATAAAATCCATATAGAATCCACCAGGCACTCTGGGTCCCACCAGGAAGTAGATAAGGAATACGGAATGGGAGGAAATATTAATATGAAATAAGAATGGGATCAAGGACTGAGGAAGGAAAAAAAAGAAAAAAATCAGAAATGTTTCAGTGGGTTGGTTTCCAAATGCCACCTGCCATGGTGTTTTGCCAATTAGTATGTAGCAAGCAGACTTTCTGGTGAGGGACATTGTACACTGGGATCTCTTTGTTGGAAAGAGCTTATTTGGCCTCTTGTTTCTCTTGTAGCAGCGGTATAATTGACTCCCACGCCGTAAGGCACTGCAACAAAAAATACATATAGACAGTCAGTGTCGGTATCAAGGGGCACTTTCTTAATTCTATTCAGACCATAGTTTTCAATCTCAATGTTACTTTGATCATATCAGAAAACACACCCATGTAAAGGAATCTGCAACACATCAACAAGAGAGGTGAGTGGGAGAAAAACACATACACAGAGACAGAGAAACAGAGAGACAAGGAGAGCTAGAGATAGAGACAGATATAGAGAGAGACAGATGGGAGAAAAGAGAGAACCATTTGTTTTGAATGTTTCACTGTCAGCAAATAGAGTTTAACTCACTAATGATTATGCAAGACATATCATTTCCCAAGTCGTGAAAAAGGCAAGTACTACTTAGGATGAAAAAAATATGAAGAAGAAAGAACTTAACTTTCTTCCTGACCTTTCCCAAAATGAGCCGGGAGATACTTGACAAAATTATTTACACTGGTTTTCTGGATGGTTAGGAGCATTATATGGGAAGATGGGAGAAGGCTGGAATAGTAAGGGCTTGCCCATAGGTGTAGGTGTATAAAATAATTGTGGTGGCCTCTCCAAGTGAGATACAAATGTGATATTTCTCCTTTTCTTCATCAAGATCTGATTGATTTGTTCAGTGTTGAACTGGGAATGGGAAAATCACCCTGCCTCTTCATGGGAGCTATTAGGAAAGGAATAAAGGGGTTTTCCCTTCAACTTCCTGGACAATAAGGCAAAAAAGGGGTTCTCTCCAGATCCATGCAAGAATCTTCAGGTTCAATAGAAATTTTGGCAGTAAAAGAAAGTGGTCCTCTTCTGGGGAGCTCCTTTGCTATGAAAGAGGGGACACTGACTTTGAGTCTTTTTTACCAATGGGATTAAAAAAATAAGGGTGGTGTTAACTTTTTGTGAGGATCACATAAGAGATTTACTTGAGTTTAGAAGAGTCAAATTTTCTTAGGGTCATAAGGGATACCGAGGAACATGAAATTTCCACCTACTTTCTAAACATGAGTTCTCTCTTGGGCTCGGGAATATGGTTATGAATTCTTGCTTCCTTAAAGAAGTCTTGAAAGAGGCAACAAACAATTAGTCTCAGGACAAATGGAGGAAGTAACTGATTAAATCCATAAGCAATTATAAACTTTTCAGGTAATATAGCTTTAGAAATTATGGGAACTGTTTCTAATTTTTTTTTTTTGTTTTGTTTCTAATTTTTTTGAAGAATATAGCACATAAAGTGGATTTTCTGGTCTGACAGGAATACTGGAATGGGTTAGAAGCCCTAGATTTTACTGCTGACTTGGTCACTAATTTGCTGGGTAACCCTGGAAAAAGTACTCCTTATTCTCATTTGCAGAACAAGGGGGTTAAAATAGATGATGTCTTAGGTCCTTTTCAACTGTAAGATTCTACCCTGTGTTCACATGAAATTCCCCACACACCCCCTCCTGTCCCACCTCCACCTACTACAGAAATCACTTTCCTGGGACTGCTAGCTATTATTATAATTTCCTCTCCAGTTCTGGTCCCTGGAGCAAAAGGCACAAGGGCTTCTCCCCTGATAAATTATCTATCATCCGTGCTTTGAAATGCCCATGGACAACTCTCCTCCATTGTCCCAAAAAAAGAGTGAAATTGAGTCCTTACAGGAAGCTGCTGCTTCAGCCAGTGGGAAAGTTGGAATATCAGTCACAAACTCTTACCTCACATATTAATTAGAATTCTAAATCAACAATAACTTGGATTTAATTTACACACACACACACACACACACACACACACACACACACACACACACTCAATGGGCTTTACTAAGCATGATGAAAATGTAGGCCAGTGACTAGCCTGAATAAATAAACTCATTAAATTCTATGGCCTTTTTGGGCTCTTGGGTAATCACCCTCTTAGTGAGGATCAAAGGGAAAAGGCAATTTAAACTAACTACAAAGTTGATAATACACTTCTTATATTTAAAAAAATGTCCCTAAGCTGATGTTGTTTGACCCTGTTAGCATTTGTTGAAAGATGAAAAATTCATGTACACTCACTATCCATCCCTTATCTGTGACTCTGAAAAATTGTTTTGTGTTTGTCAGAAGAGAGTCAAAAGTATTAAGGATATAAAGTATAAAAGGAACCATTCAGAAAGGTGTACTCAAAAACTTTATGCAAAGTATGTACAGGGGAAAATACCCATGCTTCACACCCACCCAGCCCAATTTTGCAGCAGGTCCTGGCCTCTAGCTTGGTAAATTACTTCACAAAAACCCACATAAAGACAAACACAATTTCAAGACAAGCAACACTGTCTATTATGTTTGCATTTGAACAGAATTACCTACTCCACTCTGCTTTAGAAATCCCACAGGTAGCACAACATCGGGAACTTGTGAAATAAATCGACAACCATATACAAGTATAGTCAGAAACTCTTGGGCACAGTCTCACCCCTTTTCAGGCCTGGCAATGATGAAAACATGGGTTTTAGACTTGATTTGGCACAATTAGGGTCCTTTTCAAGGGAAGGGGAGCTAAGAGAAGAGTATTCTAAACTTGATCTAATCTTCTGCAACTCTCAGCAAATTTTGGAGGCTCGACATCACGAGACAGAAAAAGTGCTGCCCAGCAGTCCTGACATAATGAAACTGGGGGGTAGAAGGAATGATAGAATAGGAATCCAAAGAGCCTCTCTACCTGCCCTGCCAAGACACTCCTGGCTATCCGTCAGCTCATTCACTGTCCAGAGTCTATAGGCCTAGGACTTCTTACAAACTTCTGCTCACGTATACATCAAACTGCCAAAAAGGATTGGGACTAGGGATTACATGAGCAAATTCACTGGTACAAGGAACTCCCCAATGAGAAAATTCCTTCTGCAAATGCAGGTTTGCATCTTCTCTGGAATTTAAAGTCTTAAGAAATTACCAGGTACATTGAGAGATTGAGAGACTTGCTTAGAAGGTCACATACAACCAAGAATGCCTGAGACAGGACCTGAAACCAGGTCTTTGGGCCCTGAGGCTAGTAAACATACTTTCTCTTTTGAACTACAAAATATTTTCTTAAAATAAGAAGTGACCCAACTTGGTATGAAGTGCACAATTAATGATAATCATAACAACATGATAATAATACCACTTATATAGTGCTGTGAAACAGTTTGGAATGTGTTTATTATTTTGTTTGATCCTCCCAAAAACCCTGACAGGTGCATGAGGAAACTAGGGGCAAGGAACTTGTGTAAAGTCACAATACTAATTGGTATGGGAGGCTAGAGTTGAACCAAGGTTTCTGACTCCATACTTGGCTAGTATGAAACAACAATATCTATTATAAAGTCTGTGGAATGAGAATAACTGGATTCTATTCTCTGCTATGATAATAAATGAACTGTGTGACTGCAGGCAAGTCATTTAATTTCTCAGTGCCTCGGCGCCCTCATTTATAAAATGAGGGTCATAATAAATAACTGTCTTACCCAAACCCACAGGGCTGTTGTGGAGATCAAATGAGGTGATATATATGAAAGTTTTTTTTAAGGCTGTATGTAAAATATCATATAAAATGTAATAATAAAATAATTGCCATAAAATGTTAGTAACAATAATAAACAATAATATAAAAAATAATAAAATAATAAACAATATTTATTATTGTAGCTAGCATTTCTATAGCATTTCAAGGTTTGCAATCCTAACTAGAAGGTAGAGGCTATTATTACTATCCTCATTTTACAGATGAAGAAATTGAGGCAGACAGAAAATTGAGGCAGACTAGTCAAGGACCACACAGTTGTTAAGTGTCTAAGGTTGAATTATAACTCAGATCTTCCTGACTCCAATGTTCTATGTTTCATGTACCACCTAGCACTATTTATAAATACATGATAGAAAGAAGAAAAAGGAAGAAGCACATATAACCTCTACTTCTGTGTTTTTAAGATTTATGCTGAGAAAAGCCTCATCCATTATTTTAATCTGTCCCAGTACAAACCTTACTTAGAAATAGAATAGAACTAAGCACCATTTCGTGGCCAATCAAATTTTAACATTAATCTTATATATAATTTTATAGATGGATATACAATTCCAGTGCCTAGCACATAGTAGGAACTTAATACTTATTGATAATAATATAATATAATATATATTATGTTTAAAATGATTGTATATGTATAACATATCAGATTGCTTGTTATCTTGGGGAGAGAGGAGGAAGAGGAGGAACAGAAAAAAAAAATTGGACCTCAAAATCTTTACAACAATGAATATTGAAAACTATCTTTACATGTAATTGGAATACTAAAATACTATTGAAAATAAAAATACAAAAATAAATGAATGCCTGTTGACTGAAAGGCAGATACCAGCAGTCATAGTAGCTTTTGAGATCTGGAGGGTACACAGATCTCTTGAATTTGTAATGTTTATAGAAGATTCAGTTTTTGTTCAGTGTGTTAGAGATGGGCTCTCTTAAATCTGGCTATTCAATTTCAAGCCTGCAAGTCATTTGTTTATTTGTGGCTCTTTATAAACCTTACATATTTCACAAGGTGAAGATCTAGAAGGATTTCATTTCTGGTCATCTCTGTCTTTTTATGTAGCTTCACTAACTTTTCTGGGCCACAATTTTTAAATCTGCAAAACATGAAGAGAGTAGACTCAGTGACTCCCTTCAAACTCTCAATCTTAAACCTCCAACCAAGTACATTGTATATATAAGTTACATATAAGTTGTTCCCTGCTAGCTGGCCTATTTTTTGTTGTATTAACCTTTAAATTGTCAACCAAGTGAATTTCTTTATCTTCTCCAACCAGAGAGAGAGCTTATCACTATGTAACTGTCTGTAAGCTAACGTGTTCATGAACAAACCATATGGGACCTCTCCAGTTCCTCTTTTAGAGGAAAAGGTCTCTGCCACAATTTTTAAAATGCTACTTAAAAAAAAAAAAAAACAGGCCTTTCATGTATAAAGAATTAGGCTTAGATATGGGATTGTACTGTTTGATATTTAAAAGCCATCCCCAAAATGTTACCTATAGCAATAAAAGAAAAAGAAATGAAAAGAATTCGAATAAGGAACAAAGAAACAAAATTATCACTCTTTGCAGATGATATTATGTTATACTTAGAAAATCCTAAAGAATCAACTAAAAAGTTGAAATTATTAATAGCTGTAGCAAAGTTTCAAGACACAAAATAAAACCTTATAAACCATCAGCATTTCTATATATTACCAATGAAGATCAAGAAGAAAAGATAGAAAGAGAAATTCCATTTAAAATAGCTATAGAAGTGTAAAAATGTTTGTATAGCAGCCCTTTTTGTAGTGGCAAACTGGACATTGAATGAATACTCATCAACTGAGGAATAGCTGAATAAGTTTGTGAATGTAATGTAATATTACTGTTCTATAAAAAAATGAGCAGACTGATTTTAGAAAAGCCTGGAAAGACTTACATGAACTGATGCTGAGTGAAGTGAGTAGAACCAAGAGAACAGCATACACAGTAACAACAAGATTAACTTTGATGAACTTGGCTCTTATACTTGGGGTGGAAAATGCCATTCTCAGACACAGAGAACAGGAGACTGAATATGAATTGATACAATGATTCAAAGCAATTCCAATATACTTGGGATGGAAAATGCCATTCTCAGACACAGAGAACAGGAGACTGAATATGAATTGAAGCATAGTATTTTTATCCTTTTGTTGGTTTGTTTTTCCCTTTTGTTCTAATTTTTCTTGCACAGATGGAAAATATATTTAAAAGAATTGCGCAAATTTAACCTATATAAGATGACTTGGGGAAGGAGAAATTAAAGGAAAAAGAGAAGAAGAAAATTTGGAATACAAGTCTTACAAAAATGAATGTTGAAAACTATCTTCATATATATTTAGAAAAATAAAATACTATTGAAAAAATTTTTAAAAGAATTAAAATAAAATAGTTGTAGTCAATATAAAATACTTGGAAGACTACCTGCCAAGACAAACCCAGGAACTATACATAACTATAAAACACTTTTCACATAAATAAAATCAGATCTAAACAATTGAAAAAATATTAAGCCAATATAATAAAAATGACAATTCTACCTGACATACCAATGAAACTATCAAAAAATTTTATGAAAAAAATTATAGAGCCAAAAAATAATAACAAAATTCATCTAGAAGAATAACAAAAAGCTCAAGGATATCAAAAGAATCAATGAAAAAAATACAAATGAAGATAGTCTAGCTATATTAGATCTCAAACTATATTACAAAGCATTAATTATCAAAACAGTCTGGTACTGGCTAAGAAATTGAGTAGTGGGTCAGTGGAATAGATTAAACACAAATTACATTATAGTAAATGACTGTAGTAATCTAATATATGATAAACCTAATGATCCAAGGTTTTGCAACAAAAACTAATGATTGGACAAGAATTGTTGGGAAAACTGGAAAACCATTTGCAGAAGGTAAGATCTGAGATGAAACTTGAAGGAAGCCAGGGAAATATTATGCTTTAAGATTTATAAATCTCTCTCTCTCTCTTTTCTTCTCTTCTCTTCTCTTCTCTTCTCTTCTCTTCTCTTCTCTTCTCTTCTCTCTCTCTCTCCCTCCTTCCCCACTTTCTCACTCATTTGATCCTCACAACTATCCTAGGGAGTAAATGCTATTATCATTACCCCCATATTATAGATGGGGGAGCTAAGACCAATTTGCCCAGGATCACAAAGCTACTAAGTTTCTAAGTCAGGATTCAAATTTGGGTCTTGACTGTAAATCCAGCACATTCCACCTCACCTAGATATTGAGGATGGAAAAACCATACACTTCAAAGCAACCTAAAAACCCCACATGTGATTTGTAAATTTCCAGACTGACTTTATTTTTTAAAATTAATTTTTTTGGGGGGAGAAGGCAATTGGAGTTAAGTGACTTGCTCAGGGTCACATACAGCTAGTAAATGTCTGAGGCTAAATTTGAACTCATGTTCTCCTGACTCCAGGGATGATGCTCAATCTACTGTTCCACCTAAGCTGCTCCCCTGACTCTTTTTTTTTTTTTTTAAATAGCTTTTTATTTACAAATTATATGCATGGGTAATTTTACAGCATTGACAATTGCAAAACCTTTTGTTTCAATTTTTTCCCTCCTTCCCCCCCCACCCCTTCCCCCAGATGGCAGGATGTCCAATACATGTTAAATATGTTAAAGTATAAATTAAATACAAAATAAGTATACATGTCTAAACAGTTATTTTGCTGTACAAAAAGAACCGGACTCTGAAATAGTGTACAATTAGTCTGTGAAGGAAATCAAAAATGCAGGCGGACAAAAATAGAAGGATTGGGAATAGAAGGAATAAAGGTAGTGGCTCATAGTCATCTCCCAGAGTTCTTTCACTGGGTGTAGCTGGTTCAATTCATTACTGCTCCATTGGAACTGATTTGGTTCATCTCATTGTTGAAGAGGGCCAGGTCCATCAGAATTGATCATCATACAGTATTGTTGTTCAAGTAAGTATATAATGATCTCCTGGTCCTGCTCATTTTCACTCAGCATCAGTTCATGTAAGTCTCTCCAGGCCTTTCTGAAATCATCCTGTTGGTCATTTCTTATTGAACAATAATATTCCATAATATTCATATACCACAACTAATTCAGCCATTCTCCAATTGATGGGCATCCACTCAGTTTCCAGTTTCTGGCCACTACAAAGAGTGCTGCCACAAACATTCATGCATATACAGGTCTTTTTTCCTTCTTTAAAATCTCTTTTGCTCCCCTGACTTAAAAAACTGCTTGACCCGTGTGATTTTGAGCTGACTTTGACACTCTCTCTACTCCTTTGAACATTATGGGTAAGGGAAATATGTGTTAAAAGAGAAAAGCTTAGGCTACTTAGCTCTGCTCAGCAGCCCCTGGGGAGGGAACAACTATGACAGAAGAATAAAAAGGAGGCAAGGATGCACAGAAGAACAATTGGCTCTGAGCTAGGAGAGATTTTGCTTCCAAAACTTATTAAGTGAGCAAGTCATTTATTATCACTTCAATTCCTCAGTCTGAAATAGAGAGAATACTTATAGCACTAACTTCACAGGGTTCTTTTATAGCTCAAATGAGATAAATATATATAATATATAGATATAGATATAATAGGTAACAGATATAGATATGTAATCTAAACATGGATATAGTTATAGACATAACAAAGCTCACAAGTGTCAACATTATTATTATATAGGCACCCAGTGCCAACCCAGCTAGGTTGTATAGTGGATAAAAGTCTACTCATGGAATCAGGAAGATTCAAGTTTACATCTGGCTTCAGACACTTACAAGCTATGTGACCCTAGGCAAGTCACTAAACTGTTTGCCTCAGTTTCCTCTCTGTAAAAGGAAATGGCAAAGCATTCCAGTATTTCTGGCAAAGAAAACCTGAAGAGTTGTACCTGACTAAAATAACTGAACAACAAAAAGAATTTCAGTTTACTCCAATGTCCTTTTTATGGATGTGTGTGGGATCTAGCACTTCAGCTATTTGAAGGGTTGAAGATCCTTATTGAATCTAATCCAATGCTTATTAGAAGGACTAAAGTTGTAGGCAGCTATAGGGTATAATGGAGTAAAGAAGATCCAAATTAAAATCTTGCCTTATATGCTTATGAGGCCTTATATGCTTGATTCTTCTCTCTGCCTCATTTTGTTATTGTTTAGTCATTTTTCAGTTGTATATGACTCTTCATAATCCCATACAGATTTTTTTTTTGTCAAAGAATGATTTACCATTTCCTTCTCTAGTGCATTTTTATAACTGCCCATAGTCTGCCTCGATTACTTCATCTGTAAGGCTCCTTTTTAGCTCTAAATTAGTGATCCTAAGAGTTAATCAGTGTGATAATTACCTTCTCATAATATTGGATATTTTTGTCAGCCATTCCCATGAGTAGCTGCCGAAAGTCCTGCCTCTTGTTGTTCTGCCATCTCTCCATATCTGCCTTGAGGTCAGCGTTAAAACATTCCACTCGATCTTGGCACTTCTCAACATCTGCTGGTACCTTGGGGAAAAACATCCAATGGGCATTTTGAGAGATAAGGAGGACAGATGGATAGATAACACACACACTCACACACACACACACACACACACACGTTAAGATTACCTATGACAACTTATTTCTCTTGTCATTGAGACTCTTTGGCTCATACATTTTTAAAAGGCTCAAAGTAATAAAGTCCTACTTAAAGATATCACAGTTAAATCTTTTCTTTATTCCTTGTTATACTTCTACTAGGTAAGTCACTTAATGATACACTTTTCAGAAAGTAAAATCTGAAAGTAATAATAATTTAATGATGAGCTGAACCCTATCAGAAAAATGTAACTGACACGTTTTCTCAGCCCACCATCAGATTTGCCAACCTTAAAAACAGGAAGAAATACTCCAGGGCTGCTGAAAATTACTATTAGTTCCTTTTATTAAAGTTTTTGTACTTAGGACTGACCAGTAAGACTCTTACACTTATTTTAGAAATTCCCATTTGAGTGAGGAAGTTGGGTTATTTCACTACTTTGTTGTTCAGTAGTTTCAATAGTGACCCTATTTGGAGTTTTCTTGGCAAAGATGTTGGAGTAGTTTGTCTTTTCCTTCTCCAGCTTATTTTACAGATGAGGAAAATGGGGCAAAGAATGCTAAGCAACTTGTCCAGCTAGTCAGTACTTGGTCCAGATTTGAATTCAGGAAGATGAATCTTCCTGACCCCAGGACTGCTCTCATTTCAATGTCACAAAATGCTAAGTGCTGTGCTACACAGGCATGCAAAACTCAATACTTCCCCTACCTTTATTATTCTGACAAGCATTTATTATAGTCAGTCTCTCTCTTTCCCATCTTTCCTGCCACTGTCTTCCAGGCCTTTCCATGTGCCATCTGATATATGGGGGAAGCCTAAGCACCCTGAGACTTGCTATTAGTCTTGCTATTGCCCCTTTAGGACTTTCTGGAGTTTCTACCACACTTCAGCTCCTTCTTTGAGGTCCTCTCTCCTCTAATTAAAGTGTAAGCTCCTTGAGAGCAGGGATTATCTTACTTTTTCTATTTATATTTTTAGGACTTCAAACCATGCACAGCACACAATTTAAGTGCATAATAAACACTTTTTGATTAATTCATTCATCTGTATTGATATAGGGAATTTCTATGGCAAGAGCTCCTACAAAGAACCAGAATTAGTTATAAATTAAAAAGCTATTTTAAAAAATAGCAGTTTAATTAAATTCCTCATTTTAACTGCCCCACTAGTTTTTTTGGAAGTCATTTCTTTGTAAGAGAATTTGACTTCCTAAAATTTGACAAACCTCTTTACTTTACTGACTTTGCTTCTAACATAATTAGAAGGAATTACTCAATGACAAAGTTGGTTTTTGAGGCTGATACTCAACTTTTCTTTATCAGATGAATGGTTCATTAGACCTCATTGTTCATGGAAGTTCAGACACAAAGGTAAATAAGTCAAGGAGGCAGCTCAGATAGAACCTTTAACACCTGAGTTCAAATCTGACCTTAGACACTGACTAGCTGTGTGATGCTGAGCAAGTCATTTACCCTGTTTACTCCAATTTCCTGATCTTTAAAATGAGCTGGACAAGGAAATAGCAAACTGTTCAAATATCTTTGCCAAGAAAACCTGAAATAGGGTCACAAAGATAACTCAACCGACTTAATAAAAATAATAATATCTATTTTTCAGGGTTGTTATAGGAACAAAATGAAATAATGTTTGTAAAATGCTTAGCACAGTGCATCACACTATATAAATGCTAGCTATGATGAGGATGATGCCCAAATATTCCCCAGAACCATCAAGTTATTTGTCATTTTCCAGTCTCCTAGTTACCAAATCCACATTCTTCAGGACTTGTTTTATTAATACCTAATTTCAGTGCCAGGCATTGGGGGAACATTTGAAATTTTGCCACAGATTAGTTGGGGATGAGGCATTCAGTAGGATCACAAAATCACAGATGTAGGTCTGAAAGGGACTTTCCTTAGAGCTGGATCTCCTCGTTGAGGAATTTGAAGTTCAGAGGAGTTAAGTAACTTGCCCAGTATCACACAGCTATTGTGTCAAAGAAGGAAGAGGAGGTTGATAGTAATAACTGTAACAACAATAACTCACCTATGTATATTATGTTTTGCAAAGTTTTTTACATACATTATGTCATTTGATCATCATGGCCAAGATACAGAAACTCAGAAGTGATTTGCCAGTCAACACACCTAGGAAATAGCTGAAGGCATCTCAGATCTCAGAAGGGTGGCAAGTCATAGTACTCACAGAACCTGACTCAGACCCAGATTTAGTACTGTCATAAACACACACACACACACACACACACACACACACACGTGACAACTGTGGGCAGGTCACTGAGTTCTGGTAGTGAAAGATAGAGGGAATAGTGTGAGCAAAAACACAAAGTTGGAAAAATTCAAACCTAATTTAGGAGTCACAATAGTCCAGTAAATATGGGACACAGAATGAAATAAGACTGGGAAGGTTGGAGTGGGGCAAATTATGTAGGTTATTGGATGTAGAAGCAATACAGTAGGAGAGGATAAAAGGTTAAACTGAAACTCACAGTTTAAAAAAAATCTCCTTCTTGCACTTCTTTCTAAAATGATACATTTGTGGATGATTGCTAAGTTCACAATAAAAAGCAAATGAAATGTTAGACATGAAGTTAGGAGGGTCAATGCCCCAGAGAAGAGATAGAAAACACCACACGCTCATCGCTGCACTTCTACTTTGCTAAAGTCAGGGTCCGTGAATGGGAAACATTGTATATAACATCAGATTTTCTTTTATGTACTCATTAATTATGCTAAAAATTAACCTCTTTTTAAGTTTGTTGTTCTTTTAAGTGATGGATCTCTATGAAAGGGAGGTGGTATGGGGCAGCTAGATGGTACAGTGGATAAAGCACCGGTCTTGATGTCAGGCGGAGCTGAGTTCAAATCCAGTTCAGACACATAACATTTCCTGGCTATGTGACTCTGGGCAAGCCACTTAACACCCCCCCCCCCTTCCCAAATTGCCTAGCAAAAAAAAAGAAAAAGAAAAAGAAAAAGAAAGGAAGGTGGTAGGATATGGGGAAATCTAGTAAATGTAAAAATAAAAGTGTGTGATGCTGGAAAGTCACCTAAAATTTTAGATCCCCCTCAGATAACACTATATGCTGATTTTCATTAGCAGAGGGAGGTCTTTATTGGAAATCTACTATGCCAATAAAATCAACAGATCTGGTTCAAATAAATAACAGTGATTTTGCTTAATAGCCCATCATAATGAATTTAACATTCTGAAGAACCCAATCATTGTTCCAGCACCCAAGGTAAAAAGGGTATTAACACTTTTATACGTATATAAATAAAATTCCAAGCAAAGGAATTATGCCCAAAAAAGGAGGACTGAACAAATTTATAACCAATTATCTTCAATCCTAATAAACCTCATAATCTTTCATGAAGCCCTGAAAGCCTGAGAAGTGCCAGGTATATAGACTGAATCTGACCATGTCATTTAGACTGATCTACCATCACAGGGATGAGAGATGGGAAGAAGGTACTGGCCTATGCAAAGTGGAACTCAGCTCTGAAATATGTAAAGTACATAAAGTTCCTTGCAAGAAATAATCTCTCACTCACTTTTTGACTTTATTGTCCCAGTTGCCTTTCCTGTTTTCCTCTGTGGATAAATGGGAATAAAAGGAGTACTCAACTACCATTTCTCCTTGAGATGGCTATCATACCATATCAACCTTGCTGAACACACGGAACACAGGAGCTCCAATGTCATCAGCACAGAATGTATTCTCTGGTTCTTTGACTGTAAAGTTGGTGATCATTTAAGTATACTTATGTGATCATACTGTGACCACAAAGAAGACAAGTTCCTTGGAATCAGAATACCCTAAGAGTTAAGAAATATCAGAAATAAATCAAATTCTTAGTGTCATACTTCAAACTTCCTTTCCCCCAGTCCCCAGTCCCTCATGGGCTGTTATAACAGCCCTCATACCAATCTTGTTATCCTTGTTCCATTATTCCTAACTCAACAAAGACCTGATTATCACTTTTAGTGTAATGCTAATTTTCCTAGTTCTAACTCTATAATCTGATCATCCCCTTTCCTCTACTTAAGAACCTTCTCTTTTGCCTGTGAACATCTATTTCCTTCCTGATTCTGATCAAAATAAACATTTTGCTACATATGCTTCATTAGTTTATGGAAGTTCAGACACGAAGGTAAATAAATCAAGGAGGCAGCTTGGATAGAACCCTGAACACCTGAGTTCAAATCTGACCTTAGACACTGACTAGCTGTGTGATGCTGAGCAAGTCATTTACCCTGTTTACTCCAATTTCCCCACCTAAGAAACCCCACCTTCCAAAGATGTGCAGTACTTAGCATACAGCTTTGCATGGAAGCAATTCATTAAATCTGTGTTCATTTTATAGATTTCCTTCTCCCTCTCCTTAATATGGCATTTCAAGGGCATTTGTTTCTAATATATTCAAGTTTTCATATCAGAACTTGATGAAAATATAAGCTATTCTTTGATTATTATTATTAATGGCCTCTTACCTACACATTAAGTTTTCCTTGCCAGTATTGGAGAAGGGATTTGTTGCTGTCATGATCCAACAGCATATTAGAATTGGAAAGTACTTCAGATGTCATCTATTTCAACTTGTACCTGACCAAACTTCCCTTTTACAGCATATCTGATAAATTAATAGACAACTAGCCTCCCCAGGGATGGGGTGTTCACTATTTCACTATTCTATTTTTGGATAGATAGACTTTCTAACACTTACTTCTATACTTCAGGAGTTCTTGACTTTTTTGGGGAGGGGAGGGTGGATCAGGGACCAACTCTGGCAGTCTGGTGAAGTCTATGTATCTCTTCTCAGAATATTTTTAAAGAATTCATAAGGGAAATACTAAACTTCAGAAAGAACTTAGTGAAAATAAAAACATTTTCCCCCATTCAAGTTCAAGATCCCCTAAAATCTATTCATAAATGCTTGATGAAAAACCCCTTATTTGGAAATTTGTCTCTGAAATGTACCTCTCCCTAATTCCTATTCAGTGATCTGAATTCTGTTGTAGGAGTAGTGAAACTAATCAAATGTCTCTTGCTTTAACACTTAAAATATTTGAGAAAGGTTCATATGTCCTTTTCACCCCCTCTCCTATTCCCAACCCAGAAAGTCTCTTTCAGGCTGCAAACCCAATCTGACCAATGCTCATTTCTATTATCTAGAAGAAATTAATTAGTCTTCCTCATTTTTTCTTTTTTGGTCCCTTTCCTCAGACCAAAAAAGGAAAAGTATCCACTGCACAAGACTGAAAGGGGAAGTTCAGATTAACCCTTAGTTCAAAAAAGCTTTACTACATGTCTCAAAAATCTGGGCTACTTAACCTCAATATTAGAGAATAGGCAGAAGAAATCAAGAGGAGTTTGACTTTAATTTGACTTACAATTTCTTTAATCTCATCAGATAATTCAAACTAGGAAAACTAGCTAAGCAATTCCAATTAGCCTGAAGAGAAATAATTTCAATTATATATGGGTTGGCTTTTTTTTTTTTTTAAGTGTTTTACATCCCTATGGTCTAAAATGAAAATAAGAACACTTTATAAAAAAAACTTTTCATGCATTTCAAGAGCTCATGAGCACACTTTGTACTGAAATGCAACTATAGGTACATGAAAGTCATACCACCGACAAAAGCTGATTACTAATTCCCATTATACAGTATAAATTCTAGATGACAGGAGAATTAGGCAGATGTTCATTTTCACAAAGGGCATCTACATAGCAGCTGAGGATTTCATTTTCCTTTTCCAGTCTGAGGAAAAACTTGGTAGCTTTGACACTGCTTATATTTTCTTTTTCAACAAAAAGGGGAAGGGAGAGAGGGAGAAAGGGGAAGGGAAAGAGGGAGAAGGGGGAAGGGGGGGAGAGAATATGAGATAACATTTGTCAAGTATTTAGTCTGACATATATAGTAAACACTATATAGATGCTAGTTATAGTTATTATTACGCCTCACCCTAGATCATTACTTCATTTTTACTGTTGAGTGAAAATGGAGGAAGTCATACAACCAAGCTGAATGGTTATGCTACAAATTTATGTTAATTATCTCAACTGGATCCTCACTGCAGCAAGGGAATCTTTAAATGACTCTCTAACCTAGTCACCTCAATAGTTCTTCTAAACTTTTATCTTCACTTGTCTCCCACACAACCTTCCCTCTATTCCCTTAGCTGAGATCCTGACCTCATACTTTATGAAGAGTATTTATGTTGAGTTCCTTCATTTCCTCTTTTCATTTTGCAATCTTGAGACATCATCCCCTACTATATCCTCTTTTGTTCCAGTTTCTGATGGAAAGGAGGCCCTTTTCTTCAAGGTTATACCTTTATGTATCTCCTTTTGTTTTCTAAATTTAAAATCTTACCTGTTATCTATAAAAAAATGCTTGTCTTTTCACCATTAAAAACAAATAAATCACAACAACAACAAATCCAAATCCCTTCCACTCCTCCATTCTCTGCAAAATTATTCACAAATACGATTTTTCCTCCATACTTCCTTCCATACTTCCACTTCCCTTGTCCTCAGTCTTTTAAAAAATTTAGCAATCTGGCATCTGATCACTTCACTAAACTGAAACTACTCTGCTGAAAGTTACCAATGACATCTGGATGGCCATATCTAATGGCTCATTTCAATCTTATCTTTTTTGATCTCTAAACAGTTCTTGACATCTTTTCATCCTCTATTCCTGGACATTGTCTCTTTCATAGATTTTTGTCACACTGTTCTCTTTTATCTATCTCACATAAGTGACCTCATGAATTCCCATGGGTTCAATTATTATCTTTATACAGATGGTTCAGGGGCAGCTAGCTCGTGTAGTAGGTAGAGTGCCAGGACTAGAATCAGGATGACATCTTCCTGGGTTTAAATTTGGCCCAGACATTTACTAGCTGTGTGAGCCTGAGCATGTTACTTAATTTCATTTGCTTCAGTTTCCTCATCTGTCAAAAGAGTTGGAGAAGGAAAAGGTAAACTACTCCAGCATCTGATAAGAAAACCCTAAATAAGGTTATGAAAAGTCAGATGTTACTAAAATATGACTGAAATGCAGATTATTCCCAGATCTGTATATTTAGTCTTACTCTCTCTTCTGAACATCAGTCCCATGTCACCAATTGGGAGGGCAGAAAGGGGAAAGGCACCTATTATGTGTTATATATTGTGCTAAGCACGTTACAAATATTAATTTATTTGATCCTCATAACAACCCTGGGAAGTAGGTGATATTATCATCAATCCCCATTTTATTTATGAGGAAACTGAAGCAAATAGAACTTAAGTGATTTACCCAAGATTAAAAGGGCTAGTAAGTGTCTGACATTAGATTTAAACTTAACCTGACTCCAGGGCTCTATCTACCATTCTACCTGGCTGTCGCAACTGTCATTTGGGCAATCATACTGGACATTTCAAACTGGACATCCCATGAGCATCTAAAACTCCATGTCCAAAAAATTACAACTGCTTACTCTCACTCTATGTATCAGACTAGTTGCTAAACCTTGTTGTTTCCTATGTTTACAATACCTCTTGCATGCATCTCCTTCTCACTACTCACACAGCCATAATTTTAGTTTATTTAAGCTCTCATCACCTTATCCGAACCATTTATTGCAAGTATCTCCTATTCAGCCTAACTCACATCTCTGCCAGCTACAACTATCCTTCACTCAACCACCAAAGTGATTTTTCTTAAAACCAAAACAAACAAACAAACAAAAAAAACCAACCTGTACATGAGCATATCCTTCTACTTCTCAAAAATGGAATAAAATAAAATTCCAGCTTTTCCTCAATAAGAACAAATAGAAATTCTTCTGGTTGGCATTTAACAGGAAGACTTCCTCGGTACTTTTGTATGTTATTTCCCTCTCATACATTTCATAGTCTAGCCAAAATGGCCTACTTTTATTCTTCACCCATCACACAATCCTCATCCCTGTGCTTTGTACCGGCTATCCCCCTCCCCCTATTTGAAATGCAGCCTCTTTACCTCTGCTTCTTGGAATCCCTGATTTCCTTTCACACTCAGTTCAACCACCACCTTCTTCATGAAATCCCTTCTGAACTCCCCAGAAACTAGGTACTTCTCCTCCTCCCCCATATTATACTAATAAATTTCTATGTCATCTCCTCATAAACTTCTTGAGGGAAGAGACTTATAGTGCCTGACACAGAGCAGGGACTTGGGACTTAATAAATGTCTGGTGATTGATTACAATAGACAAACTATAGAATTCTGATTTTAGGGTTATTTTCTTTTTAAAACAAGAGTGATAAAACATGTTTGCTTTTAATGTTCCATTTGATAACTGACAATCTGCAGAGCAGTAACCATGAGGGTTTTCAAGGCACTTAAATCAGCTGTTTAAGAAAAGGGAAGACACTTCTAACATGCCAGGAGTTGTACACTTGCTTCTCTGAAGAGTACAGCTCTGCTATATTTAAATTAGATGGTTCTCAGATTAAAAAATAAAAAAATAAAAAACAGGTTATTAAGAGGGTTTTATTGACATTTCATCTCATCTTATCTCATAAAAATAGTGTGGGACTTGGGTTTTGACTGACATTGATTTTTTAATGACGCTTCATTTATTCTTATAAAAACAATCTCAGGTAATGTTAATTGATAGGAATAGCAAAGAGTTATTGGATGGCATCAAGTTACCTGTACCATCAGTGTGGCATTCATGATTATATTATCCTAATCAATATTCGTTTTCTTTGTAACCTCATAGCAGGGAAAAATGCTGATGCCTTAAAACAGAGGTTCTTAAAACTTTTTTTTATATGTTCTGGATCCCTAGAGTAGCCTAGTAAAGCCTAAGGACTACTTCTAAGGTTGTTTTAAAATTTATAAAACTAAATTCATAGGATTACTAAAGAAACCAATTATGCTGAAATAATTATCAACTTTTTAATAGTTCCCTGGCTGAGGATTGGGAACCCTTTACTTAAAATAAACATATTTCCTCATCCACCATCATTCCACAGCACAGGTCATATGCAATTCTGCTTAAACTTAGTGAGATTGCTATGGGAATGATAAAAGAATTGTGATGTAAAAATTCAACACCAGGGGGTGCTCAAACATTATTATCAAGGCACTCAATAATCACATTAGAATACTCGGCCTCACCTTCTATCTATGTATATGTGTATTGTACTCACATATATTCATAAATATATATACACATACACATATTGTGTGTTTTTATTTATATACATACATATATACATAGCAAGCAAATTCAACACAATCTATATATATATGAGAATTGAGGCACAAGAATGAATTTCTGATGACAGTTTCTTTTAGATAGATGGCTACCCAGTTGTCTATGTTTTATAAAAAAGTAAAGCATTCCTCTGCAAACACTTCTGTAAAGCAAAATGTAATAAGCAGGATGTTTTTCTTGACTGAGGAGCAATCCAGGCATTCAGTTGAACTTGCCTTCTCTGCCTAATACAAATGACCTTACTTCAGTGACTAGAGGCAGAAGCCAGAGGAGGAACTTGCTGAAAGTAAGGCTGAAGGAGTTGAGACATTGAGAGTGTGGATAAGGGTGGGGAGGGGGTAGCAACAATCAGGAGCAGTTAGAGGCTAAATCCAGCTGTGAGTAACCCTCTTGGCATTTCTAGGCAGCTTCTTCTACAGGTAGAAGAAGGATTTCCAAACTGCACTAAAAATTGCTGGGTTTGGAAAAATACACCCTCCTCAAGCAGGTCTAACTTACCTTGGGGCGTTCTTCCTTTTTCAAAGCAACAGCTTCCAATTTTGCTTCATATTCTCCTTGGACTTGGTCTCTCTTCTTTAATACATTCTAGGGGGAAGAAGGATAGAAGAGAAAAAAAAGACAACTTTTTTTAAAGGACAAAAGGAATGGTCACAACACAAATCCTCTTCTCTCTTTAGTCCCCTATTAATGTGGTCATTGTCATCTCAGCATTTGGAAGGTTGAGGGACATCCTAATTCTTCACCAAACAAGTCAATTAATTTTCTTAGCCATGGGACTAAATACAAAGTTATATTATGTGATTCTTCGGGGTCTGAGGAGGGGTTTTAGATGCTCATGAGATATCCAGTTTGAAATTTCTAATTTGACTGTTTAAATGACATTTGGGGCAGCTAGGTGGCAAGGTAGATAGAACACTGGAATCAGGAAGACCTGAATTCAAATCCAGCTTCAGATACTTATTAGCTCTCTGACTCTTATTTGCTTTGGTTTCCTCATTTGTAAAATGGGAATAATATTTTTACCTACTAGTTATTAAGAGGATCAAATGAAATAATATTTATAAAGTACTTAACATAGTATCTAGCACATAGTAGGCGCTATATAAATGTTTATTTGTTCCCTCTTTATACCATCCCATTTGGAGATATGGGACTGTGGTCAGAAGAAAGACTAGGATTGGATCTACAGATCTAGAAATCATCTGCATTTCATTTTTCAGTTGTATCTGACTTTACATGAAAGGTCCTAAAATGGCTTCTGGGGCACAGTTGCTCTAGGATTCTAAAGAGATGAAAACATGTCAAAGACAGGTTCTTTATAAGGATGGGAAAAGTTAAGTTATGTCATAAATGATGGAGACAGCCCTTGTAATGGGTAATTACTAACATTATATACCTCTTCATAAATATTGAAGTGTGTTAAAAAAAAAAAACTTTTAAAAGCTAAAAGTATACTCTACAGCCACTTTAGGTAAGATAAAAACCAAACATTTTTAGACTTTTAAATATAGGTACATATTCATTTTTTCCTTAAGGGCTTTCAAGTTCTACATACTCTGGTTGATCTTTACTAACTTTCTGACCTTCTAACCTTTAGTAATTTTTAGTAACCTTTTCCATTTGTGACCTCTTTTTGCCAAGAAATTTTTTATGTGACCTCAGGTATATAGTTATATAAAATGGGTATGCAAATCAAACATTTACTGATAACAAATTATAATGCACAAAGAGTCATGAATTACAGTGTAAGAAACTGGGAAGTTAGAAAATCATAGGATTTAGAACCTAAATGTTCCTTGGAAATTATCTAATCCAACATCTTTGATTTATGAATGTGGAAAGTCAGGCCTGGACAGGTAATATAAAATCGTACAAGTAGCAAGAACAAAGATAAGATTCACACTCTCAGATTTGAGAATGTATCTCGTTTGTAAATTTCAATCATTGGTGCTTTCTGGAGATGATAGAGGGGATGCAAAATAGGGTCTCCTGGTCTTGCACTTTAAGCACCCCGTGAGATTAAGTTGCAGAAGTTGTATCAGCAATGGTACTTAGCAATCAAGGACTAGCTTGGGTGGGATATGGAGTCTGAAAATTGCTTGCATCCAGTCTTGAAAAAATTTATGGTTAAATAAGAAAGATGAGACCAATGGATTAATGCTGTCCTGGAGATAATTAGATAACAGCTGTCTCCAGCAAATGGAATCCTGTAACCTTATATTCATACACACTCATGCACCTAGAGGTATAAAGAGAGAGCACTAAGTAAGTCCCTACTGTATTATATCATCTAGATTTCGTTGATTTGTTAACAACTACCCACATTTATGCAGCATTTTTAAATTTGCAAATTCCTCTTCTCGCTTATCTACCTATCTATCTATCTATCTATCTATCATAACCATCTCTAGTTATATAGACAGAGCAAAAAATTACTGCTGGGACTGAAAATAGGGAAAAGAAACAACTATTAAAAAGCAGTAGATCTCTGCTTCAAAGGCCTTACAGCTCTCAATTCAACACTTCACAAGTCAATGATGGTTAGGATAATCCCTTCATCAACACAGACAACCATCTCTTTATAACTAGGAAGTTGTCCTTCATTAGGCTAAATGGTCGAAAAACTTTAAATGTCCCAAGGCCAAATCTTCCCTCCCCCACCCCTCAAAAAAGCAGACTGATAATTCTTGACATAGTCCCTTTAGTGGGCCCACGAAGACTAGAGAGAAGATATTAGGAAGTGATAAAGAGATCAAAGACTGCAAGGAAGTCAAGGAGGAGGCCAAGGGTAATGAAAAATGAGAAAGGCTATTGGATTTGACAGCTAAGATATCATTAATAATTTTGGAGAGAAGCAGTTTCAAATAAATAAAATAAAGGTCTGATAGCAAAGTACTACAGTGGATAGAGCACTGGGCCTGGAAACAGGAAGATCTGAGCTCCAATCCAGCTTCAGACACTTAGTAGATGTTTGACCTTGGGCAAGTCATTTAACCTTACTTGCCTCAGTTCCTCATTTGTAAAAATACGAACACAACGGAGAAGGAAATGGAAAAACACTCTAGTTTAATCTTTGCCAGGAAAATCCCATGAACAAAGTCCATGGGGTCAGCTAGAGTTGAATAGAACTGAATGATTGAATGAAGATCTAATATCCAAGATATAAAGAGAAAGCATGGATTAAGATCAGCCTTGGAGTCAAAAAGACCAGTTTAAGTTCTAACCCAAACACATCCTGAGGCATTTGCATGAAGGCAAAAAGTAGTATAAGTCAGAAGAATAAATGGGTTGTCAATGGAGAAAGTACAGAGACCTCATCTTGTGGCAGGGAGAATACAATTATTATTATACACATTTTACAGATGAGGAAGCTGAGGTTGCAAAAAAGTCTAAGTAAATGATGAAAAGTCAGAGAGTTAACAAATTTCTGAGGAGGAATTCAAAATCAGATATTCTCTCCAAATTAGGGTATGAATTTTCTCTCCACCACCTTGTTATAAGTAAAGCAGTTTTCAGATCCCTGGAACTCCAGTGCTGAGGCACTTTGCCAAGTAATTTAATCATTACAACAACTCTGTGAAGTGAATATGACAGGTATTATTCTTTTGGTTTTACTGTTAAGGAAATTGATATATATCACTGGAATTTTTTTTTTATCTTTGACCTTCTTGGCATATATATTATTTATACTGAGTCAATTGCTTTTATTGCTCTAGGTCAAAGAATACAAACATTTTAATCAGTTTGTTAGGATAGTTTCAAATTTCTTTCCAGAATGAATGGACCAATAGATAGGTTCAATAATGCATTTTTCCCCAATATTAACTATTACCTTCTTTTGTCATTTTTGTATATCTGTTGAGTAGAGGTGAAACCTTAAAGCTCTTTTGCTTTAAATTTGTCTTACTATTAGTGATCTTGAGTCATAGTTAATGGCTAATGAAGGCTATTAATATCTGGCTGTTAATAGTTTACAACTGTTCTTGCCTATAGGGTAATTTATCCAATTATCTACTGGGAATGGCTTTCAGTTTTGAATACACATGAGTCCCCTGTATATCTTGGATAGAGTCATCATCAATAATTGATGGTAAGCTGGTTTTTCCCCCAATCAATCACAGAGGACAACTGAATTTCAATTCCCTGTTCTATCCTGTCATTTTAAAAGCTTTAACAAAACATTGTTTATAAAAAGCTAAAGTAAAAACAAAAACCAGCCTTTTTGCCTATCTGTCCAATTATACTCTCATGGTGGGGAGCTGCCTCCTATCACAGAAAAACTATCACTGATCTACATGATTGAAATGATGAGGATCAGGATAATATCATCATTGCATACTCAAAGAATAAGCATTTATTAAGCACTTGTCATGTCCTCAGCATTACTATACTTTGAATAGACCTGTGTGAATTGGATCAACCATGCTAGAAAACAATGTGGAATTCTGTGAGAAAAGTTCCTACAAGGTTCTATGTCCTCTGACCCAGTGATCTCCCACAATGGGTATGTATCCCAAAGAAGTCTAAAATAGATAACTCTAATATACATCAAAATCACAATGTTTGTGGCAGTAAAAAGAAGTGTCAAAAACTGTGATACATGAATATAACAATGTTTTTACATCATAAAAAACAATAAATATGAGCATAAAATAAGTGTAAAGGACCATCTAGACAGGAAAAGACAATAAGGAAGGCTGGAGGGGATGTGGAAAACTGGGACACTAATACATTGTTGGTAGAATTGTGAACTGACTCAACCATTCTGGAGAGCAATTTGGAATTATGCCTAAAGAGTTATCAAACTATGAATACCCTTTGATCCAACAGTGTTTCTAATGGACCTATATCCCAAAGAGATCTTAAAGGATGGAAAGGGACCCACATGTGCAAAAATGTTTGTGGCAGCCCTGTTTGTAGTGGCTAGAAACTGGAAATTGAATGGATGCCCATCAATTGGAGAATGGCTGAATAAATTGTGGTATATGAATGTTATGGAATATTATTGTTCTATAAGAAATGATCAGGAGTGTGATTTTAGAAAGGCCTGGTGGAGAGACTTACATGAACTGAGACTAAGTGTAATGAGCAGAAACAAGAGATCATTGAGCATGACAACAGCAATATTATATGATGATCAATTCTGATGGATGTGACTCTTTTCAACAAAGAGATAATTGAGGCCAGTTCCAATGATCTTGAGATGAAGAGAGCCATCTATACTCAGAGAGAGGGTTGTGGGAATCACAACATAGCATTTTCACTCTTTTTGTTGTGGTTTTCTTGAATTTTATTTTCTTTCTCATTTTTTTCCTTTTTGATCTGATTTTTCTTGTGGAGCAAGACAAATTTTATAAATATGTTTGTCTACATTGGAATATATATATATATACATTTTTTTTTTTTTTTTACCATGTTTAAGATATATTGGATTACTTGCCATCTAGGGGAGAGGATAGAGGGAACGGGAGGAAAAATCAGAACACTAAATTTTTCAAGGGTCAATTTTGAAAAATCATCCTTGCATATGTTATGAAAATAAAAAAATAAATAAAAAAAGAAAGAGCCATTTAATAGAGTGAAGAAGTAAAACAAGAGAACATATTTACAACTGTGAGATCTGATTACATGGATGACTAATCTAGGTTTCTTAACACAAATGATGAACCATTTCCTTCTTCATCATAAAAAAGTAGTGGGTAAAAGGTATGAAGTGTTGCATAGTCTTTTAGGCTGGTTATGGAGGGAGAGGTGAATTCTTTTGGAGTGTATACTTTCTAATTTTTCTTTTTGTATCATCAGTGCTTCGCATACAGTAAGTGCTTAATAAATGTTTTATTCATTCATTCATACTCAATCTCTGTCACATATTCCTATCCCCCATTTCTCATCTAGAAGCACACATATGGTTCTTTTTATATCAAAACACAATTCACATTTATATCTTACCACCTGGACTTCCTTGGGAAAGGCAAACATACATACCAGTGTTCAAAAAAACTCTAATTCCCTTTATAATGTAAACAATATTCACCAAGAGGCTAGAATTATGTTATTTACACAAAGGTATTAAGTGGTAAAAGTTGGAGGCCAGCCTCAAGTAAATATTTACTACAAAACTATTCAATGTTGCATAAACAGTCAAATAAATCATTGTGTTAGTAGGGTTTTGCTTAGTTGTTTCTCCTTTAAAAAAAAGGCTAAAGAAAAGGCCCATGAGGAGTTGGGGAAGAAGGGACAGACACAACTGGAAATGGCTGTGATGAAAAAAAAAATTTATCAAAAAATTTTTTGAACCATTAAAATAAACATCCATTTTCTTCTTATAAAATGGAACTGCTTTGGATTTTTCCTATTTGCCATATTTTTTTTTCCCTAAAGAAGAATGAATAAACCAGAGAAAGCTAACTGTATTTTTATATCTGAAAAGAACCAATTAATACCCTTTTATTTGGAATCTCTGAATCAAAGAAAGGGCCATAAAGAGGCAAATCTGATCTCATAGATCTCACTATGAGAGGATGACACCCACAAATTATATATGGCTTTGAAAGTATCTAAATCAAAAGGAAAATGATGGGTTAATTAAAAAAAAAAAGGTTGAGAGAGAAGTGGTGGGTGGAGAACTCAAATTATATAAACTATCCTCCAAATTTTAGTGTAGAGTATCCCAAAAGTCATAGAGTTTTAAGAATTAAAAGCTGCATTAAACTTTTGGAACACCCTATATCTTAAGGAAATTTATTTATACCAGAAAATTCAGGACAAAAAGTATTGGAGAGTTAAGTATAGAAGGCATTTATTTGAGTGAGGATCCATGGAGGTAGAAACAAAAACAATGCTGTCATCAAAGTGTACCTGAGACTACTTAGGAAGGAAGATGAAACAGATGAGATATTTAGGAGGCATTCTACATCTTGCATGGATGTAAGACATGGCAGAGTTAGGGTATTTCAAATTAGGGGGACACTAATTGAGCAGAAACAGAATAACTAATATGACTCTAATTTGCCTTGATAATCCTTCAGCCAAACATTTATTAAGTAACTATCGTATGTCAGAAAACAAAACAAAACCAACGTTCTATTCTGGATATGAATCTTTACAAAAAGAAACAAATTGGTGCAGGATAGAAATCATGGAACCCACAAAAAACTAGAAAGTAATAACTACATCATACTTGTGACAGAGAAGGTATCAGGCATACATACGTTTTAGATTTTGGGAGAGTAAATTTCAAATAGTTAAGAATAAGAATAGTTAGGATTCCATGGACTATCATTTTCTGAAATCCTCTCAAGGAGGAGATTCTGAAATCATAAAAAGAAATGTTTGATAAAGGAAAAAAAATTATCTAAAGACACATCAAGGGAATCATCAAGAAATTGATTTTTGTTTCAAATCACTTAACATTAGAGAAATGACATTTAAAACAATTGCATTTCATCCTAGCAAAATTGACACACACACCCCACCCCCTTCTTGCCAAAAAATAAATAAAAACAAAATGGTAACTAATGGAGGGGCTAGGTGAATACTGATACAGTAATGTACTGTTGGTGGAATTCTGAAATGGTACAGCCATTTCAAAAAGCAATTTGGAACTATGCCCTCAAGGGTAGTCAACTGTGCAAATGCTTTGATCCCAATAATACCACTTTTTAGCCTACACCCCCAAAGAGATCAAAGAAAAACAAAAAGTACCCATATGTGCAAAAACATTTAGAACAGCTCTTTTTTATAGTAGCAAAGAAATGGAACTAAGGAGGTGCTCATCAATTGAGAAATTGACTGAACAAATTATGGTGGATAAAAATGATTCAATACAATAGTACAATAGTACTTACCTGCCATCTGGGTAGGGGGGTAGAGGAGGAGGAGATAATTTGGAACAGAAGGCTTTGGAAGGGTCAGTGTTGAAAAATTACCCATGCATATGTTTTGTAAAGAAAAAGCTTTGACAAAAATAAATTTAAAAAAAAATTTTTTTTTTTTAAGAATTAATTAGAATTAAACAAAAATACTATTGTGTTATAAGAAATGTCTAAAGATGGTTTAGAGAAACCTGGGAAAACTTATAAGAAATGAAGGTGAGTAAAATGAGTAGAATCATATGATAACCATAATATTATAAACAACAGTGAGACTTGGAAACTCTGATTATTAACATTATGATCAACCATAATTACTGAAGCAGCAATAATAAAGTATGTCAATTATCACCTGATACAGAGATGACAAGAGTAGGGTGGGTAGAAAATGAGAAATACTTTCAGTTCTGCTCAATGTGAGGATTAGTTTTGCTTGACTACTCTTATCAGTTTTATTTTTTTTTAATGGGGGAAGATAAAAAGAAAAAAAAAAGATTTTTAACTGGAAAAATATCTAATTTAAAATTTCGGGTTTTTAGAAGACACATCTAGATAATGGAACAATTTTGAGATTGCTAAAATGGTCAAAATGAATTGCGTCTGGCAAGAAGAATTATGGACAAAAAAAGAGGTGGTTTTTGTTGCTGTTGTTTTTTAAAACTATAGTAGGGAAAAATGGAGGATCAAAACTAACTAACTACAGAAAGAAGGCAGATCTGTCCAATGTTCATTTGGCTCCTTTCCTATTCCCCTCCAGCCCACCCCTATACTCTGCTAAATGGGCTGAAAGGGTAAAAATTACAAAAAGCCCAAGGTATGGGAAGAATATACATGTGTCACTGCTGTCAGTACTGCTGTCTTTACTGTCAGTGCTCTTTGAAAGATCATGGATAAGGAAGAGCCAAGATGGCAAAATACCAGGAAGCAAAATGGTAGACCAAGTTCCCATTCTTAGAACTTCAAAGAGACATAGAAAATGCATCAAACTAAATCCTGATAGAGAAATCAATAAAAGAATCACATGAGTCTTTTGTCTAGCCTAGGTTGCCATAGAGAGACAGAAGTCTTTGGACACTGGGGAAAGAGACTGTATATTATGATAACAGAAGGTACAATACTGAAGCCCTGTGACAGGGACAGATTTCAGCTTTATCACCCACTAGCCAGTTTTGGATCATAGATTCAGATGGACTAAGAGTATTGCATGGACTGTATTGGGCATAGATTTCCCAGATAAGAAGATACTGGATGAAGTGTATCAAGAAGCAAGTAGCAATAGTTTGGCTCAGTCATCAAGAGCAGAGAAAGATTTCAGGTACAGTACCCAAGCCAGCTTATCAAGGAATAACCAAGGCAGAAAACCCACACCAAAGGAAGTCTTCAGTTCTGTCACTGAACCAGTAGATCTGCCTAAATGATTAATAAGGACCAAATCCAATAGCAGTTTATTGTTGCCAGTGTAGAATATTGTTTAGATTGACTATATATATTCATGATGAGTTTCTTAAAGTAATATTTTACTTTTCCCCAATTATATATAAAAACAACTTTTAACATTTTTTTTTAAGGTTTAAGTTCCAAATGATATCCTCCCCTCTCCCTGAGATGATAAGCAATCTGACATAGGATATACATATAAAACATTTTCATATTAGTCATTTTGTGCAAAAAGATAGGGAGGAAGGAAGGAAAAAAGGAAGGAAGAAAAGAAAGAAAGGAAAGAGGGAAGAAGGAAAGGAGGAAGGGAAAGAGATGGAAAAAAGGAGGAAGAAAGGGAGGGAGGGAGGGAGTTCATTCTTTGGAAGTGAATAATTTGTAATGTGCTTTGAAAGATACATTTTGGCTAATTAAAACAAATACATGTATATATTTTAAATAATTTTTTTTGGAAAAAATATACATAAAACATACTTTTAAATTTAATCTACATAATAATCTAATCATTAATCTCCATTACTACCATAGGTCTAAACAACCAATAAAATAATTAACTCAAATCCTTGATTTGTATGTAGCATTTGCTGATTTCTAAGAAGAAAATTCCAGAAGGCTCATTCTGAAAATTTAACCAGAGGCTCTCATTGGTTCAAGCTGACCTGTTGGCTAACCATGTGTACTTGCAGATCTTCTAGAGGAATCTCAACTTTGTGCCACATTCTTTCATTTTTATCACTTTGTAACTTATCCAAGATTGATATTTCACTTTTAATTTCTACTCATGACCACACAGCTGAAGGTATTAACATATACCAGCCAGATCCAGCATGGATATGGTTAGAATTTCACCTTACTATGATCTTTTCCAATAATGTTATTTCCAATAATGAATTGCATGTGAAAGCATAAACCACCTGCAATACTGCTGAATTTGCTCTGATTCGACCATATGTACTCATATTCAATTTCTCTAATAATAATCAGTACACAGCTGCTAGGGAGCTAACAAGGTTCACAGAGCAGCCTATGGGTTCATGAATCTGAGCAAAGGCAAATCAGTATTGATGTGCCACACAATCTTCCCTTCATTACAACAAACTATAGGCAACTGAGATAATTGACCACAGCAATCTACAACATACGTGGAATCAGACTAAATCTAAATACTTCAAATCCCTTGCTCCTATATGCTCAATTTGAATGATTGCTGATGTAAGACATACTGATGTGAAACTGTTGCAAACACACCTTGAAACAAAACCAAAACCATATTTATTTCTTATTGCAAATGATAAGCAATGGATAAACTAATTCTCACATGATTTATTTTCATGAAATTTAGGAAACTGTTTCTTCCACTTGTCACTTCGCCATTGAATATCAAATGCTGTGTATTCTACAAACTTTTAAATGACAAATATTCTCTTGAAAAAAATTTAATTCACCTCCATCAATTTAAAATGATGAAAGAGGAAGAAGCAACACTAAAAACAGGGGGAATATTTTCTGGAGGAATATTTTTTAAGCAATGGAATCTACCTGTCTTTATGTCACTAAAACTTATCACTTAGCACATCAGTGACCCTTTCCACATCCTGTCTCAGTCAATTTCATCATCCCAAAGATCACTGCATTCTTTCCTAGTCAGGGCTCTTACAAATGACTGTATGGATTTGTTTATGGAACAGAGAAGCTGTAGAGGATCTATTGTCTTCTAATTGGAAAGTTTTTCTTCTTATTTGTAAGGCTTTCATGCTCAGCATGCATTAAGTTCATGTTTCAGAATTTCCCAGGGCTCACAAGTAATAGCTTCCTGGTTGAATGACATTGAACCAGAAACCCCTGTGAGGAATTACCCTTTTCTCACAGCATGATTAACCTATATTTTTCCATGCTCTGGTTGTTAAACAAGAAACTTAATATATGTGCCTCATGGGGCTAGAGGTGGGGAAAAGACACAAGGTTCATGTCTTATAGAGACACTTCAATTAAATTCTTATACAAATTTGGGGTACACTAATATTTTCATCAGAGTAGTGGTAATTAAAGCTCCCCTACACTGACATAGTTTTTTTTTTTTTAATTATTCACTGAAAAATACACAGTGGCCTCCTATGAGATTGTATGAGCATGGGAGATGGCATGGGATATGGTATGTCAAATTCAGAGATTAACTAGGAATCATCCAAGGCCATAATGTAAAGTTGAAAAAAACTCAATAAGTACAAAGTTCAAAAGCCAGGCTATGGAGTTAAGCAACATGAAACTATTAAAAGTTTTGTGAGCAGGGTATGGACATGGTCAGATAGGTGATTTATTCTGGCAGAAGATTATTCTGGCAGTAATGTGTAAAAAAAAAAAAAAATTGGAGAAAAGAGAAATGAGAACCAGGAGACCCCACAAGGAGACCATTACAACAGCTCAAGTGAAAGGTGCTATTGTCCCAAAATTAGGGTGATGGCTGGAAAGAAAAGGACTGATTAAAAAAGTTGTAGTAGAGAAATAATCAGCAGATTTGGCAAAAGTCTTTTATCTAGAGAGTATGGCTAGGTGGTGCAGTGGTTAGCGTGCCAGTGATTAGAGTTCAAATCTGACTTCAATCACATACTTCTTGTGTGATCCTTGGCAAATCATCTAATTCTGTTTGCCTCAGTTTCATCATGTATAAAAGAAGCTGGAGAAAGAAATAGCACACCACTCTAGTATCTTTGCCAAGAAAACTCCAAATGAGGCCATGAAGAGTTGGAAAAACATTGGAAGGGAGATGGAACAATCAAATTCAAGAAATGCAAGAATTGCAAGATGACTATATGGGTAGAGTAGAGATAAATGGTAAAGAGTTTTAGAGGCCAAGCTATAGGATTTGCATTTACCTATAGTTTACCATAGAAAATACACTATCAAATATGACTGGAAATTTTCAGGTCTGTGGGAAAGAGATGATGGCAACAACAAAAATAAAAAAGGGGTAAGTATGACATGAGAAATGGGTTCAATTTTGGATATGTAAAGTTGGCAGGGAGGTTGGCACACCCAGGAAGTATTCAATAGGTAGTTGGAGATATACAAGATATACAAATTTAGACCAACAGAGAGATTAAAAAATTATCTATGGAGAGCTAAGTGAATCCATGGGAGTAAATGAGTTTACCATGGTCAATAGAGAAAGAGAGGAGAAAGACTGAGGACAGGGCCTTGAAGGATGCTTATATTTAAAAATCAAGAGATGGATCCAGCAAAGGAGGTTCAGAAAAAATGGTTAGACAGGTAGGAATAGAACCAGGAAAGGGCAGTCACAAAAGCCAAGGAAAGAGAAAATTTCTAGCAAAAAAGAAGTTAATGGTATCAAAAATTTCTTAAGTCAAAGAGACTGATCCAACCATTTTGGAGAGCAATATGGAATTATTCCCAAAGAGTTATTGAACTGCCTATACCCTTTGACCCAGCAATACCACTACTAGGCCTATGTCCAATGATTACAGGAAAAGGAAAAGATCCTTAAGTCTAAAAAATTTATGGCAATTGTCTTTGTGGTAGGATAGAACAAGAAATTGTAGAGATGCCCATCAATTGAGGAATGGCTGAATAAGTTGTAATATGAATGTTAAGACTTGAATGAAATAATGAAGAGTGAAACGAGCAGAACCAAGAAAATATTGTATACAGTAATAGCAATATTGTTTTAAGAACAACATTGAGAGATTTAAGTCATTTTGGCTATTGACAGGAACTATGAAGGAAGATACTACCTGAATCCAGAAAAAAAACTGATAAATAGAAATTATATATAGAATGATTTTACATGTACATGTATAAAATGGTAGTTATCTATCATTAGAGCAGGAGGGAATAGAAAAAAGAAATTCACATGATTATTATACATTTAAAAAGAAAGCAAGTTGTATATAAGAAATTTGCAGCTCATATACAACCATCTTTTTAAAAAATTCTACTATGATCGCTTTATTTCATGAATTAAAATGAAATAAAATTTTTAGAAAAGAGTCAGATGAGGAAGACTGATAAGATCATTGGATTGGTTGTTAACAACTAATAATCTGTGAGAGAAATTAAATGAACAAAATAGATCTAGTACCTGCATTTAAGTTTATAATCTGTTAGTACAGAATTTTTATTTTAAACTTTTAAGGTTATGGAGAAGAGAGAATACAGTAGTAGTAATGATAAAGTCAGTGTTTATATAGTGCTTTAAGATTTACAAAACATTTTATTTATGTTAACTCATTTGATCCTCTTAATAATCCTATTACTATTATTATTCCTATTTTACAAATGAGGAAAATGAGACTGAGAGAGATTAAGTAATTTGCCCTAAGATCAAGTCCTAGGTTCCCTGCACTGTGATAATTAGTTGCTTCAAAAGCTAGTTAAAAAAAAAAAAAAAAACTAGTTAAAAGTTGTTACAAAATAAGCTCCATTATTTGGAGACCCTAGATACAAGCCACCTGGCTATCTGATAGCAGGCAAATCAATTACTCTCCCAGTATCTCCTAGCAACTTTCTAGGATTTAGGGTTCCTCAAACTACGGCCCACGGGCCAGATGTGGCAGCTGAGGATGTTTATCCCCCTCATCCAGGGCTAAGAAGTTTCTTTATTTAAAGGCCCACAAAACAAAGTTTTTGTTTTTACTATAGTCCAGCACTCCAACAGTCTGAGGGAAGTTTGAGGACCTTGCTAGGCAATTGTAGCCCTGATAAAGGGAGTTTCCTTTCAGATGTTCCTTACATCAGTGACATCCAGGATCTGGACCCAAAAGTTTATAGGCCTACTTCATCATTATTGTAAAGGAAAACAAAATATAAGCAGCACATTTAGGGGGAAATCCTCCTGTGGAATTTGTTTTCACTGACAGCCACAGACAGTATCAATTTTTCTTGCAAAAACATACACATGGCTTCTCCCTGTTGTAAGACCAGGGCATTTTCCTTCATGTGTGAGACACCAAAATTCAGGATTACTGTGCCAAGAATGGGCTTCTCTATTTTTGATGTGTTGAGAGTTAGCTAATGGAGAAAGCCACAGGAGGTGGATTTTTGGGAATGGCTTTCTCCTCCCTGCTCTCCCCAGCACATATTATATAATCACAGAGCTCTGGTGAACAGATTTGGGGTTTACACAGTAAACTGAAATGAATTCCTTTCTCATCCCAAATATATGTTAGATTGAGGAATAATTTTTTCCAAATTGGAGAAGATAGACTGGCAGCAAACATGTTCTTGGATAACACTTGGTTAGGGGTTTTCTGCCAAAAAATAAAGATGGAGAAGGGAGGCTTTCAATTTTATGCTCCAAGCTGAACTCAAGCCACAAACTTCTCTACCCTCAGTAAAAGTTACCCAATTATCTGACTCCAGTTAGAGGTTTTGAGACACAGAACTAAGATTCCAGGATCACAAATTTAGAGACAGAGTTTAAAGATTACTTAAATTTCCTTGTTCTACAGATGAAGAAGGTGAAATGTATAGAACCGACTGGTGTTACTGGAACCTAGGTCCTCCTAGAGCCAAGTCAATGTTCTGTTCATTATACCATGCTGCCTCCTTATGACAGTACTGATGATCCTTGAAAACCACATGCCTTTCACAAGATGTCATCCTGAAAATATACTTTTCCCTTGTTGAACTTTCTTTCTCAGTTTTATTCTATATCATATCTCAGATAAGATTTTCTTCTCTCTCCCTACCAGATTCCCCACTCCCACTGACCCCCACTGTTGTAGATATCACTAAAAATTATAATTAAAAATAAATAATCCAATATCATAATACTTTAAAAGATTACTCTGGAGCTCTTTTCAATTCATCCTATTTCATTCTATATAAATGTAGTTAAATGCTACCATGGTTTTTTCCAACATAGAATTTGAAGTCAGGAAGAATCTTAGAAGTCATCATTTTAGAGCTAAAGAAGCTAAAACATAGAGGGGGGGCAAGCAACTCACTCAGAGTCACACCATTAATAAGGGAGAATTTAAATCCAGCACTCCTCTGCATTTAGCTTTTAAAGCCCTTCATAACCTGTCCCTTTCCTACCCTATTCTAGGTTTCTTACATCTTTCTCTTCTGAAAGTACTTTGTGATTCAGAGATTCCACCTTCTAGCTCAGTAGAATTTATGGGCTAACTTCCATGCCTGGAATTCTTCCCTGCTCATCTCCACTTCTAGGCTTCCCTGCCTTCCTTTAAGTTTCAAATAAAATCACACCCTTTTCAAGATGCCTTTTCCTGGTCCCCTTTAAAGCAGATATCTTTCCACAGTTAATTATTTACAATTTATCCTTGTTTTATCTTGCATATAGGTTGTTTGCCTATTGTCTCCCCCTCATTCAAGATGATTCTGCCTTTTTTTTTTTTTTTTTATTCCTGGCACTTGGCACAGTACTTAATACATGCTTGTTATCTTTTAGCTTTTCTCTTCAAACTCCAGCAAAATAAACTTGTACAAAAGTGACTGTGGTCTAACATCATCAATAACTTAAACTCTACCTGTGAAATTCCTTTGCACACTAACTGCAACAACCCAATTTGTCTCAGAAGTCTTCTTAGTGTCCCAGGGCATGGGATATCTATTTCTGCATTAAGTGTTGGCACTTCTAATTTCACCTTTAATTTGTGCACTATGTTCAGTATTTGTTGTCACCTTGCCTGTGTTTCCATATTGCTTGCTTATGACCCTACTGAATCACAAAGCTCTGAATCCTATCACATGTAGACAAATACGTAAATGCTTGTAGGAATGATGAACAAAAAGAGTATAATAAACTGACCTTCATGGACTCAGAGTACAAAATGTACTCCCTGAGCACCGGCAAAAAGTCTTCTGTCATATCATCAGTCAGATCTTCCAGAGCAGTGCAACAGTTGCCAATACAAGCTGAAACTCCCTCCAGGGGCTCCTCCAGCTCCATTTCTAATCCACCCCATGTGGAGTACACGGGTCCATATTCTCTGAGTTCTACAAGGTATTCTAAAAAAGGAAAAAATATATAATTAGTAAGGTCTGGCTGGAAAGTAATGGACACGTTTACATAAGTAGGAACCCTAGGCATAGATACAGTTGCCCCTGTCAGATTTCCCCATAAGAATTAACCATAAAATGAGACACCATGATGATTTTTCTTGTTTGGTTTGTTTTGTTTTTGGAAAGAAGAGTAAATGATAGTAGAAAACTGTTTGCATCTAACTTATAAATTCTGAGGCTCCTAGGTCAAAAATCTAAGTTTTTGATATCTTGGAACTTGTGGACTTAAAAAATCCCCAAAACATTTTGACAACTACATTGCAACATAGTTGGTTTATTTTGTAATCCTATTTAAGTTATTTTTTGATTTAAAACATCATTCTGAGAAGGGTTCCACAGGTTTCATCCCTGGCAAAGAGGCTCAGGACATAAAACAGATTAAGAAAGTTTGTTTTATGAGGCTCTATTATAATTGGGTAGTTATATTAATACATATATATTTAGTTCCTTCAGGGAATATATTATACTTTGATGGTGCTTAATAAATGCATGTTGAACTATATTGAATAAATTTTATTTGTTGAATGCAAATAAATATATGTATTTTGCAATGTATATTTTATATATACATATATTTGGGTTTACACATGCACATACAAATATAAAGAAAATTATGGCAAGAATTTCCTCAACAGCCATACACTTGTGAACTAGTCTACCCATTCTGGAGAGGAATTTGGAACTAGGCCCAAAGGACTATAAAATTGTGCATACTGAGCAATACCACTACTAGATTCAAAGACATCAAAGAAAAATGAAAAGGACCTATAGACAAAAATATTTATAGCAGTTCTTTTTGTAGTAGCAAAGAATTGGCAACTGAGAGAATGCCCATCAACTGGGAAACAACTTGTAGTATATGAATGTGATGGAATATTATTGTGGTCTAATAAGTGATTAGCAAGATGGTTTCAGAAAAACTCAGGAACACTTAAGTAAACTAATACAAAGTGGACTAAGCAGAACCAGGAGAAAATTATACACAGTAACAACAATGTTATATGATGATCAAGTGGTAATGATATAAGTATTTTGAGCAATACAACTATTCAAGACAATTCCAAAGAATTCACTATGAAAAATACTGATCCTCTCCAGAGAAAGAAAAGATAGAATCTGAATACAGATTGAAGCATACTTTTTAAATTTTCTTTTTTTGGGAGAGAGGGGGACAAAATGGAAATATGTTTTGTAGGGCTTTACATGTATGTTCTATATCAAATTGCTTGCCTTCGCATGGAAGGTAAGAAAGGAAGAAAACAATACTTGGAATTCAAAATTTTTAAAAATTAATGTTAGGAAATATTTTTACATGTCATTGAGAGAAATAAAGTAAAATAGAGAGAGAAAACAAAAAGAAAAGTCATATCTAATATTTATCTATGACCTATTCAGAACAGGCAAGAAAAGTTTCCTTTGTTTTTCTTTAATTACACACACACACACACACACACACACACACACACACACTTCTCTAATCATAGAATGTTAGAAGTTTTGGAGATTTTAGAAAGCATCTTTTCTACCCACCTCATTTTTACAAATAAAGAAATTAAGAAGTAAAATGGGTTTCCCCAAGGAATACAGAACCACAGCACCAACATAGGACAATATGTCTTGACCTGACGTTTAGTTGACTTTGCTTCCTGACCATTTTTTTTTAAGTAGGGCATGAGACCCTGAATTATAAATTTGCATTAAGTGACTGCTAAAATCCTATACCAAAGTCACACTATGGCCAGATCATTAATTTCATATTAATGGAAAAATGGGAAAATTGCCAGTAGACCCATTCTAGTAGCTATAGTTGCTTAATCAAGAGGAAAAAATTCCCCATTGTCTGCTGTGGGAAAAGTTATCAAAATGAAGCATATACGTCATGCTCCTTTAGGATCAGGTTTCACCAATGAAGTCTTTGATGCCACTCTCGTTTTTAACAATAAATAAAAAATTTAATTCTTTTTAACATGAAGTAAATGTCAAGGTGAGCTTTTTCTTAAGTAAAAGAACACACATGCATTGTTTAATTTTAGCAAGCCCAGCTCACATACAAGCTACTCATGCAACGATATTAGCTGGGATATTGATCTGGAGGGAGCACAGCTTACCTACTTCTTCCTTGATGATCCTCTGAGCTATTCGATCAATAGTTCCAAGTTTTAGGGCAAACGTATCTAAATAATCACCCATTGCTGCAAATTCTAGTGGTCGACTTCTCAGCTTATAGCCTCCAGTGACATACTTGACAGACTCCCCAACCTTGGAGAGTAATGCCATCCCTTGCTTTTTGTAGGCATTCAGATCCTGAAAAGAGAAAACAGCATAGTTTAATGACTTGAGAAAAGGAGTCATTCAAATACAGAAAAACGGAATGGGCATTTTAGAGGCAAGTTGGAAGCAATAACTGTGCAATTAAAACACTTTCACTATTACATTTGTATCACATCTCCTAATGAACACATTCTCTTTTGAAGTGGGGACGCTTAATTTGAAGAAAAGGAGTCTTTTCAAGTGAATGCTGCTAAATTTCTTACGAATTCTCATCTATCAATATAGTAATCAACCAAAATTATTTATTAATCATTTACTACATGCCAAGCACTCTGTTGTTATCCATTCATTAATCTCGAAGAAGACCAATGACATCAGGAGGGTGATGAATTGACTTGCAAGAAAACTGGATTAGAGTGAGACAGAGTCATGCAAAGTCAACAATCTTACTTTTTCTTCCAGAATCATTGGCAAAACATAGGTCAGGATGACTAGTAATGGCCCAGAATGCAATGGGAGACTTGAGATCTTTCTAAGTTAAAATCTTTCAGAATCTTTCCCAGGTCTCAGTTTGTCTGAGGCAACACTCATTCAGTGATTAAGGCTAGATAAGAAATGAAGTAAAAGATGGTCTAGTTTACCCTTCACAAAAGAATCAATAAGGGTGAAGACCCTCAGTTTCTGAGCAGAACAGAAACAACTGCTCTTTACCCTGAGCCATCAAAACCAAAACAATGAGCAAATGAGGGCAGCAACCTATTGTTGATAGCCAAAGTGATTTGGGTTTAAAAGCATAGCCAAATAGCTCTATTTGACTCACAGTGGTTAAGCTGTCTTAAAAAAAAAAAAAAAAAAAAAAGAGAGGAACTCTGTGAAGAACACAAAAGGGGAGAGTGGGTTCAGGGCAAGGGGGAGATATTTAATTGTGAGAAACAGAAAAGAGGACAACTGGGCTAGGTCAAAAATGTGGGAAGGAGAATAATAGCCAATGAGAATGAAAGGTAAGTTGGGTAGAAAAAGATGAGCCCTTATGTTCTATCCCAAAAGACAGAACTGAGACCAAAGGCCTAGAAGTTTAAAGGGGGTATATTTTACTTCAATACAAGGAAAAACTTCCTACTTAGAGCTACTGAAGAATGGGGTATCCTTAGAGTTCAAGCAAAACTTTGGTTCAGGATGTTTCTTGAGAGGATTTGTGCTTTAGTCAGGAGTTGAAATAGATGAGGTCCTCTCCTTCTCAAAGATTAAGTGAAACAGGTATAATAAGAATTATGTTGCTTACCTTATGAATGGCTGGGGAGGGAAAAAATTTGAAACTCAAAATTTAAAAAGTATGAATGTTTTTCAATTGGCAAACAATAAAGGAAATGGAACTAAAAAAAAAAAAAAAAGACAATTATGTAGAACTATTCATTGTCATGGCTGGGATGTGCCAATAAAAAGAAAAAAAGATTATGTGAAACTTGAGAGGATGTATACATTTCCTAGACACCGCATAGAAGGACTAGATTTCCATTGAAATCAGGGCCCCTGAACACAATAATCCAATATAAGAAACTTAACATTCTCTCTTTCACATTTAACAAAGTTTCTAAAATACTACAGTTTCATGTGTAACATAATTTTATTATTAATCCTTAAATTATTTATCATTAAACTGCTATTAAGTAGGAACAAGGGCTCAAAAAATTAGAAATAAATGTCCTCTGTAATCTTTGGGAAAATGTTAGATGAGCAAATAAATTTGATAAAGATACAAGGCTTGATGCCAGCTAACAAAAAGGCTAATACTAAACTATAGGGCATCCAGTTGTGGTTTCAAGTCAGAGTAGGAAACACTCTCTCTGAAACCACTAAAATCAATAGATACTTTGAGAGGCAAATAGTTCTGTCTGGCATTTCTATGAGGGAAACTAGAAAGGAAATTCCCTTCACAACTGTAAGATTGTCAACATGGAATCATTAGCTTTCTGGCCTTATTCAGAGAGCAGAGTAAGTATGAAATCTACACCCTCCTCCCCCTGCCTAAAAAAAACCCAGACTGGTCTAAAGGAAAATTGGCAGAATTAGACATATGCTGGAAATCCTGGGCACAAGTTATACCATTTCTATGGACTCAAAAGAATGAGACTGTTCAACAAAGCAGATGATTCCCTGACACCCAATACTTCAGGCCAATTCTGAACCTGGTGGGGACAGTGAAAACCATTAGAATATTTGAGCTCCAAACTCTAAGGCTGGAAATGAGATTGCATCCCTATACAATTTTTTTCTGGCATTTGTCCAGGAAACAAATATTTGACTCCCATAAGGTTACTGTATACAGCTGGATCCAAGTAGATTTGTGCATTTCTTGAAACAACACCATATATCATGTGGTACACAGGAGTACACCAGCCCTAGGAAGTGTGACCATGATATCTTCTATGTCCATCATTCTTTTAAAAAACATACTAATCCTTGCTATTGGGAAATGTGGATCTCTCTTCTTCTTATACAAGGAATATTTTTGTGGACCTGCAATTTATAAGCACCTCTGAGGGAAATTAAATGCCAAAGTTAAAATGCAAGTCTGGTGGGTCACTTAGAAGATCAGTCACCAATAATATTTTATCAAATATTTGAGCATGAATTTGAAAAAATGGGAGGAAAAACATACAAAAATTCTGACATTACCTTGGCTGTAAGGAAAACGTTAAAGTGTTCATTGAAGGAAAGTACTGGATGATCGGCAATTCTTTTTAAGAATTTATCCAAAGCTTTTCTTCTAGTCTCGACAAACTCTTCAGAAAACCGATCCACAACTCCTTTTACCACAAATTTCTCTGGAAGAGGCTATGAAGACAGAGAAAGGAAAAGCACTCAGACTAATTGAGAGAACTGGGGGGAAGAGGGAGAAATAGGTCTAGCCATGCATTTTCCATTGCTCTTCTTTCTTTTAAATTTTTTTTTCAATTACATGTCAAGATAACTTTTAACATTCATTTTTTAAAAGATTCTGAGTTTCAATTTTTTTCCCTTCTGTGAATCCTCCTCCTCCCGGATATCTGATGTGTGTGTGTGTGTGTGTGTATCTGATATAGTTTGTACAAGTGCAATAATATAAACATATTTCTACATTAGTCATGTTGTGAAATAGAACAAAAGGGAAAAGATATACACAAAGTGAAAATAGTATGCTTCAAACTGCATTCAAACTCCATAGTTTTTTCTCAGAATGTGAATATCATTTTACATTATGAGTCTCTTGGACTTGTCTTGGATCACTGTATTGCTGAGAAAAGCTAAAAGTCTATCATCTGCACAATATTGCTGTTACTGTAATGTTCTTTTGGTTCTCCTCACTTCACTCAGCATCAGTTTATGTAAAACTTTCCAGGTTTTTTTTGAAATGTGCCTGTTCATCATTTCTTATAATAAAATATTATTACATTACATTCGTATACCATAATTTGTTCATCCATTCCTCAAATGATGGGCATTCCTTCAATTTCCAATTCTTTGATGCTACAAAGAGTTGCCATAAATATTTCTGTGTATGTGGATCCTTTACTCTTTTTTTTATCATCTCTTTGGGATACAAACTTAATTGGGATATTGCTGGAATCAAAGGCTATACAATTTTTGATTACCTTTTGGGCAAAGTTCCAAGTTGTTCCCCAGAATTGTTGAATCAATTTACAACTCCACCAAAATGTAGAGGGCTGAAACTCTTGAGTCGTTGCACTGAGGTCAGTTCAAGCACTTAGGGCTAATTACTGATTGGATAATACTATATGGGCATATGCTTGGAAAATGGCCCTTCCCACAATCCTGTGCTGGCTCAATGATTGGTGTATTTAGAGGATTGTAGGAGGGACTAGGGGATGGAATAAGAGAGTCAGAGTCACTTTTTGTGGTAGACAAGGAAGAAGGCAGTCGCTGAGATTCTACTTCCATCCCGTTCATTTCACCCCCTACAGACCAAGAATAAAGACTAAGGACTTTTGCTTATCCTGACTCCAGCTGATTCTGGGATGTCCTGGGTGATAGCACGGTTATCACACTAAAAATGCATTAGCGTCCCAATTTTCTCACATATCCTTCAAAATTTATCATTTTCCTTTTGTGTCTTCTTAGCCAACTTGATAGATGTGAAGTGATAAAACAGAGTTGTTTTAATTTGCATTTTTAAAAGTAATTTAGAACATTTTTTCATAACTTTAGATAGCTTTAATTTCTTCATCTGAAAACTTTCTGTACATATCCTTGGCCATTTGTTAATTGGGAAAGGACTTGTAGTCTTATGAATTTGATTCAGTTCTCTGTTTATCTGAGAAATGAGACCTGTAAAAATGTTGTGAAAAATGTTCCTCAACTTTTTGCTTTTCCTTGTAATATCGATTGCATTGGGTTTCTTTGTGCAAAACATTTTTAATTTAATGTAATCAAAATTATCTGTTTTATACTTTATAATGTTCTCTATATCTTTTTTGGTCATAAATTCTTCCCTTTTCCATAGATCTGACAGATAAACTATTCCTTGCTCTCCTAATTTGCTGATGGTATTACTCTTTATGCCTAAAGCATGTAACCATTTTGACTTTGTCTTGGGATAGAGTGTGAAAAACTGGTCTATGTCTAGTTTCTACCATCCTATTTTCAAGTTTTCCTAGCAGTTTTTGTCAAATAGTGAATTCTTATTTCCAAAACAGGAGTTTAACAAAACAGTAGATTTCCATCTATTTCTACTGATCTATCCCCTTGATTCACAATCCTATTTCTTAGCCAGTACCAAAAAGTTTGGATTGCTGTTTTGTAATTTTAGATTTGATAGGGGTAGTTCATCTTCCTTTATATTTTTTTCATTGATACACTTGACCTTTTGTTCTTTCAGATAAATTGTTATTATCTTTTCTAGCTTTATACAGTAAAATGTATACAGTAAAAATATGCATAATTAATTTAATTAGAATTGTCATTTTTATTATACTGATTTGGTCTATCAATGAGCAACTGATATTTTTTCGGTTGTTTAGATTTAATTTTATTTGTATAAAAAGTGTGTTCATATAGTTCCTGTCTTTACCCTGGCCAACAGAGTCCCAAATATTTTATATTGTCTACAATTATTTTAAATAGAATTTCTCTTTCTGTTTCTTGCTGCTGGTCTTTGTTGGTAAAATATAGAAATGCTGATGATTTATGGTGGATTTATTTTATATTCTACAATTTTGCTAAAACTGTTAATTATTTCAAGTAGTCTTTTAGTTGATTCTCTAGGATTCTCTAAGTATACCATCAGATCATCTAAAAAGAGTGTTTTATTTCCTCATTCCTAGTCTAATTCCTTCAATTTCTTTTTCTTTCTTTTTATTGCTATAGCTAACATTTCCAGAACTATATTATAAATGTTGGTGATAACAGGTATCCTTGTTTTACTCCTGATCATACTGGGAAACCTTCTAGCTTATCCCCATTACAGATAATGCTTGCTGATGATTTTAGATATACACTACTTATCATTTAAAGGAATGCTCCATTTATTCCTATATTCTCCAGTGCTTTTAATATGAAAGGGTGCTGTATTTAACAAAATCTCTTTCTGCATCTATTGAGATAATCATATGATTTCTGTTGGTTTTGTTACTAATACAGTCAATTATGCTAAAAGTTTTCCTAATATTGAACCAGCCCTGCATTTTTGATATAAATCACACGTGGCCATAATATATTATCTTCATAATAAGTTGCTGTAATCTCTTTGCTAGTATTTTACTTAACATTTTTGCATCAATATTCATTAGGGAAATTGGCTTATACTTTTGTTTTTCTGTTTTGCCTCTTTTTGGTTTAGGTATCAGCATCATATTTGTGTTATAAAAGGAATTTGGTAGAACTCCTTTGTCTATTTCTCCAAATAGTTTATAAAATATTGGAATTAATTATTCTTTAAATATTTGGTAGACTTCACTTGTAAATCCCTTGGCCCTGGAGATTTTTTGGTGGGATGACTTCCCTTCTTTCTCTCTGCTATAATAGATCTTTCAAGTTTTCATATAATTTACTTCATTCTGGCTCCCAATTTCCTCTTCTCCCAATACAAACCTTTTTTCCACCCCTTAACTATTTTTTTTTATGATCATATCAAAGTCAATATCCAACACCCTCTAAGTATACTCCTTTAACTGTCCTAGTAGAGCTACAGTTCTTCAGAGTAACCAATATAATTTTCCCTTATAGGAATGTAAATAGTTTAATCTTATTGAATACCATAGGGTTTCATCCCTTTCCTGTTTACCTTTTTAAGCTTCTCTTAAGTCTTATATTTGAAGATAAATTTTTCTTTATATTTCTGGTCTTTTTATTACGAAAGTTTGAAAGTCCCCTATTTCATTGAATAGTAGGGACTTACTTTCCCCTGAAAGATTATGCTCAGTTTTGCTGGGTAGTTAATTCTTGATTGCAATCCAAACTTCTTTGCCTTCCTGAATATCATATTCCAAGCTTCTGATCCTTTTAAACTGCTAAATCCTGGGTATTCCTGATTGTGTCTTCTTGATGTTTGAATTGTTTCTCTCTGGATGCTTGCAGATTATCTCCTTGACTTTATAAATTCTGGAATTTTTTCTCTCTCTCACCCTTTCTTGCCCCTCCCCAAGACAGCAAGCACTCTAATATAGATTAAATATAGGCAATTCTAAACATATTTCCATATTTGTAATACTGCACAAGAAAAATTTGATCAAAAGGGAAAAAAAAAACAAGAAAAAAAAAGCACACAAACAACAATAAAAGGTGAAAATATTGATCCACATTCAGTCTTCCTAGTTCTATCTCTGATGCAGATGGTCCTTTCCATCACAATTGACAGATTATTAATATCTCATAGAGTCATTAACTTCCACTTGCCCAATTCTAATTTTTAAGGAATTGTTTTCTTCGGTTAGCTTTTGTACCTTCTTTTCCATTTGACCAATTCTATTTTTTTTAAAGAGTTGTTTTCTTCAATTTTTGTGTTTCCTTTTCCATGGTGTTGACTTTTTTCATAATTCTCTTGCATAACTCCCATTTATTTTCCCAATTTTTCTTCAACCTCCCCTTATTTGAGTTTTTAAAATCCTTTTTGAGCTCTTGAGGACTTTTTGGACTTAAGATCAATTCATATTCCCCTTTGAGGCTTCACATATAAGCATTTTGGCACTGCTGTCCTCTTTTGAGTTTCTTTTTTGATCCTCCCTACAGCCATAGTAGCTTTCAGGGTTCTTTTTTATCTTTTTGCTAGTTTTTTTTTTTAAACTCGAACTCTGCTCCTAAGGTAAAGGAAACACTATCCTAAGTTTCTTTCACTGGGAGCAAGAGACCTGATCATTGGCTTCCTCTGCTAGGACCTCTGTAGCTGGTAGCTTGCCCATTGTGCTAAAGTGACCTATCCCAGGTGCATCTGCTGTTCTCTGGGTTCCAGAACTGGCAGTTTGCCTACTGCACTGGGGCTGGAGGTCTCCCAGCTGGCCTGTTGTACCATTGGCCTGCTGAAGCAGAACTACAGGGCCTCAGTTGCTGATCTGGGCTGTGGCTAAGTTTCCAACTGGCTTACCTCAACACTGCCTGCACTGGTCTACACTCCCCCTTTTACCCATATGAAACAGACCTTTTCCTGAAGTCCTTCCGAGTTATCTTAGGTCGGAAAATTGTTTCCTTCCATCTTTTTGTGGATTTTGTCATTCCAGAATTCTTTTAGAGGCTTGATTTAATATTGTTTTCAAGGGAAAATTGGAGAGAACTCAGGCAACTTTCTAGTTTCTCTCTGCCACCCTCCATTATTACTCTGAACAAGAAAATTAGTCCCAATTGAATTGACCTTTTAACATCCAGAAACATTAATGAACCACAAGCAATGAATGGTGGTTCCAATGCCACATTTATATCTTGCATATATAGTGGGCATTCAAAAAAACTTGAACGAATGATCATCATTATTATATTGTTTCCAACACAAAGGTTGTGATGGGGAATGGTATTCTTTTTTTTTTTTCTTTTTTTAAAATTTTTATTTAATAATTACTTTATATTGACTGAATCCATGCCAGGGTAATTTTTTTTTTTACAACATTATCCTTTGCACTCGTTTCTGTTCCAATTTTTTCCCCCTCCTTTCCTCCACCCCCTCCCCTAGATGGCAAGCAGTCCTTTATATGTTGGATATGTTGCATTATATCCTAGATACAATATATGTTTGCAGAACCAAACAGTTCTCTTGTTGCATAGGGAGAATTGGATTCAGAAGGTATAAATAACCCGGGAAGAAAAACAAAAATGCAGATAGTTCACATTCGTTTCCCAGTGTTCTTTCTTTGGGTGTAGCTGCTTTTGTCCGTCATTTATCAATTGAAACTCAGTTAGGTCTCTTTGTCAAAGAAATCCACTTCCATCAAAATATGTCCTCATACAATATCGTTGTCGAAGTGTATAATGATCTCCTGGTTCTGCTCATTTCATTTAGCATCAGTTCATGTAAGTCTCGCCAGTCCTCTCTGTATTCATCCTGCTGGTCATTTCTTACAGAACAATAATGGGAATGGTATTCTTAAGAGGGAAGCCAATTTCATATGATCACAGGATTATAGATTTGAGGACGGAAGAGAGATTTGAGGTTATTCACTCCCAAGATGAAAAAACTGAGGCCCACAGAGTTTAAGAGACTTGCCCAAATTCACACAATTAGTAGGTGTCTGGGATAGAATTCAGACCCAAGTTTTCCTGTCTCCAAATACACAGCTCGATCCATTCACTACTTTTTGCTATTTCTATCTAGTTTTTTTTTAGATACAGCTGTGGTTGTATTCCCCCACTTAAAACTATTCAATTTCTCTGCCAATTTCCCTGTTTGCAGAATGATTCTATGGAGTTTGACTACCTGGATATATTATTTTACGAATAATTCAGTCATTCAAGTATGAATACAAAAAGGATACAAAAGTCTAATTGTTTACTTTACTTTTACAAACTCTCATGATCTTCAACTCCTTTATTTAAAAAAAAAAAATTCTAATGGTTCTTGGAGAAAATAGACTTTAAGGTGAGCAGTGGAGAGATTGAGATAATATGGGTCAAAATATATAAATTCAGATTTCAGATGCATGTATCTGTCGGAAACAAGATTAAGCCCAGTTTTTCCTGACCTGATTTGTCCTTGAATATGAAAACTTGTGAACGTTACCATATACAAGGAACAGAATAAAAGGAAATGTGAAAGAGAATGATTGTACATTTTTAAAGAGGACATTAAATTTAACACCATAGTAATACAAACATTCCACTCGTTGTATCCCCTTCTGAACTTCCTTCTACAGTCTATGTATTCTTCTACTGTTTCATTGAAATTATTTTTTTTAATTGGCTTCTACTTTCTGGTATCACTACCACTACTATTCATCCTAACCCAAAACTACAAATTTCTTCCGCTGCAAATAAAAATCTTCCATTATAACAAATAGGTATAAGAAAACAATTTATATATTCATTGTACCTGAAATATGTATCTCATTCGACATTTTTATTTTTTTTTGCTGAGGCAAGTGGAGTTAAGTGACTTGCCCAGGGTCACATAGCTAGGAAGTGTTAAGTGTCTAAGACCAGATTTGAACTCAGATCCTCTTGACTTCGGGGTTGGTGCTCTGTCAACTGCACCAACTAGTTGCCCCCCATTCCATATCTTTAAACAATAACCTCTCTACAAAAAAAAAATGGGAAGCAAACTTTGCCATCAATCTTCTGAAGTCATACCTAGATATTGCACTGATCAGTTAGATCTTTCAGGGTTGAATGTTTGAATGATTATTATTGTTTGGTTTTTGCTAGCTGCATTCTACAATATTGCCTATCTACCTATTTGTTTCATTTTTTTAGTCCTTTTGTCATTTCTTAAGGAGAAATAATATTACGTTTACATACTATAATTTGTTCCACCACTCCCAAATGGCAATATACTGTTTCTAGCTTTTTGCTACAATAAAATCTAGTACAATTATTTTTATGCACATGTATCCTTTCCCCAATTAACCTCTTCACCACAAGGAATCTTCTTGCCTTCTCACAGCTCCACTAAGAGTTGTCATTTTTCTTTTTTTATTATCCCCTCCTTCTTTCTTATCATCGTATCACAGACCCATCAATCTAATGGGTCTAAGGTGGAATTTCAAAAAGTTTTTATTTGCATTGCTTTTATTATTTGGAGTCCTGGAGAAGGTTATTCTAACTTTTTTTTTTTTTTTTTTAAAGAACAGAAGCAGGTTCAGAAAAAGATACAAAGAAGACATTACTGAAGCTAAAATGTTCTTATGGTATAATTTTGAAAAGAAATTCAGTGTGTTTACAATAGCCATTTATGGATTCAGTTGCAACTGTTCTCCCTTCCCCTTTTCTTTGTATATGTCCATGTTCATGTTTGCAAAACTCAGAATAACAAAATAAAATAAAATGTTAAATTTGGGGCTTTGTTCCCCAGCATGGAAGAACCACTGTCCCAAACTCTTAAGCTTTTTTTGTGCAGCTGTTTTTAGAGCTAGCTTTGGGGATCTGAAATTTTTTAGCTCTTCTAAAGTAGAATGATTTAAGGAAAAATCTCTTTACTATTCTCCTACTTTGTGTTCTGGTCTGTGCATGACCTAGAATTGTGGTCAGGGTCCCTACTCCCCTGCTGCCACAAGCTCTGGTGTGCTATTGCTTCCACTTGGCTGGCTGGTGGCAGAAGAAGAGTTTTCAGAGGAAAAAGCTACGAGTCGAGAGTTCAGCTGACAACCAGATTCATCTTCATCTCACACCACTGTGGTTGGTGACTGGGCTCCTGCACTTCCCCCACTGAGACCAAGCTGGTCTGAAAGACTCACCAGAAAGCTAGCCGAGCCCCAAGTGAAGGAGACAAGAGATTCATTCCATCTCTGTGCTGGCTGGAGGCAGAAGAAAGCAGAGGCAGAGGCTGAAGGACAAAACCCTTGGATTTGGAGATATTTGGAGGGCTCTAAGCTAACCGGGCTACATTAGAGACAATAAAAGATCTGAACTTTTATCACTTGGCTGTGTTGAGGTAATTACTACTTTCAACTGATACTAAAACTGCCTCCAAGAAACCCTCCCCCGAGAAACTTGCCCTCTCCACACAGAGAGAACTATTTTACTTATTTTAAAAGAAGAACAGAATCACCACATTGTAACAATAACAGTCCTGTCCTCAGTGCCATCACAGGGGCCTCTGTAATCTCCTTCTGACTAGTCTTTTGACCCCTTTACTGTTTGTGGAAGCTGTCATTGCTACCACTCATTCAAACATCTCCAAGGTTTGCTGCTGGCTTGCTGATGCATGGTCTGTATTGACACAGACCAAACTCTCACCCCCATTGTGAGAGACATTCATTGCCATTCTTCTAAATTATCATGGGTTGGAAAATTGTTTTTAGCCCATACTTTTGTGGCTTCTGCTACTCCAGAATATATTTGGAGGCATTATTTCAAAATGTTTGGAGTAGAATTTGGGGGAGCTTAGGTGTTTCCCTGCCTTTTCTGTGCCATCTTGGCTTCCTCTCTCCATCAGTATATATTTGAGAAATGAGGCTTTTATCACAGTAACTTCCATTTATATTATTTCATGGTGTACCTTTTAGCATAATAAAGTTTTTTTAATTATCTCTTTAATTAGATTTATTTTTACTTTTGCTTTGCAGAGATCATGATTTAACTGAAGCTTATTAAATTCTGTTTCAGTCCCTTACTTTTAACTGTTTGTCTTTCTGGTTTCTAAACCAGTCTACTATCTGCTTCCATTTTATAGTGAGCTTATTTCACTCACATTCACAGTTATAATTACTATATACTTTCCTCCAACTCATTATCTTGGGGGAGAGGGGGTTGCCCTCTCTTTTTATTCTTTTTCTTCTTAAAAGACTATTTTGCTTCCAAACCCTGCTTTCCTTAATCTGGTCTCTCTTTTATCATTTCCTCCCTCCCTCCCCCCACCATTTTTCTTTTTACCTCTTTTCTCTATTCTCTTCCTGGATAAGTTAAATTGTGTGTGTGTGTGTGTGTGTGTGTGTGTGTGTGTATGTGTGTTCTTCCTCCTTTGAGCCAATTGTGATGAAAATTTCAAGTATTTTCTGCCACATTCTTATTTCTCCCTTCACTGTAAAAGCTCTTCCTTGTCTGCATTTTTTATGAGAAACTTTTCCCTATTCTATTTCTTCCCTCTGCCTTCTTGAAATGCATTCCTCTTTCTTACTCCTTCTTTTTTTGTGTGAGATTATGCAACACAATCTATTCAGATCTATGCTCTCCATCTAAATTTCTTTTAACTGACCTAATAATGATAAAATCCTTAGAAATCACATTATCTTTCCATGTAGGAATGTAAACAGTTCAATGTTGAGTCCTTTATGATTATTCTTTTATGTTTATCTTTTTATGCTGAATCTTCTATTTGAATGTTAATTTTACTATTTAGTTCTAGTTTTTTCATCGAAAATACTTGAAAATCCTTTATTTAATTAAATATCCATTCTTCTCTACTCTCCCCCAAAGTATTTTACTTAGGTAATTCTTGGTTATAATCCTAGCTCCTTTGCCTTCTGGAATATCATATTCCAAGCTCTGTGCTCCTTTAATAGTGAAGCTGCTAAATCTTGTATGAGTCTGATTGGGTCTATCATATTTTTATTGTTTCTTTCTGGCAGCTTGAAATATTTCTTCTTTGTTCTAGGGGTTATGGAATTTGGCTATAATTTTATATTGAGTTTCCATTTGGGAATCTTTTTCAGGAAGTAATCAGTGGATTCTTTCAATTTTTATTTCACCCTTTGGATCTAAAATATCAGGGAAGTTTTCTGTATAATTTCTTGAAATATTTTATCTAGTATTAAAGAAGAGAAAGGGACCCATATGTGCAAAAATGTTTGTGCCAGCCCTTTTTGTAGTAGCTAGAAACTGGAAATTGAAGGGATGCCCATCAATTGGAGAATGTCTGAATAAATTATGGTATATGAATGTTATGGAATATTATTGTTCTATAAATAAATGACCAGCAGGATGAATGCAGAGAGACTTGGAGAGACATATATGAACTGATGCTAAGTGAAATGAGCAGAACCAGAAGATCATTATATACTTCAACAACAATACTACATGATGATCAATTCCAATGGACACAGCTCTCTTCAACAATGAGAGAATCCAAATCAGTCCCAATTGATCTGTAATAAATAGAACCAGCTACACCCAGAAAAAGAACACTGGGAAATAAGTATGGATCACAACATAACATTTCCACTCTTTCTGTTATTGTTTGCTTGTATTTTTGTTTTTTCTTTTCAGGTTATTTTTACCTTCTTTCTAAATCAGATTTTTCTTGTTCAACAAGATAACTGTATAAATATGTATACATATATAGTATTTAATTTGTATGGGATTACCTGCCATCTAGGGAAGGGGGTGGAGGGAAGGAGGGGAAAAGTTGAAAAAGAAGTTTTTGCAAGGGTCAATGTTGAAAAATTACCCATGCATATGTTTTATATATAAAAAACTATAATAAAAAATAAAAATAAAGAAATATTATATCTAAGCATCATGGCCTTCAGGTATGATATATTTACCAGGTCAGTTATTTTGTCAGTAAGATATTTCACATTTTCTTCTATTTTTCCCATTATTTTGACTTTGTTTTATTGTTTTTTGATATCTCATGGAGTCATTTAGCTTTGACCTGCCAGATGCTATTTTTTAAGGAATGATTTTCTTTAGTGAGCTTTTGTGCTTTCTTCAATCGGCCAATTCTGCTTTTTAAGGTATTATTTTCTTCAGATTTTTTTTGTGCCTTTTTTTTTTTTTAAACCAACCTGTTAATTCTCTTTTCATAATTTAGTTGCATTACTCATTTCTTTTCCAACTTTTTTCTCTAATGCCCTTATCTTGTTCTCTAACTTCCAGGAATTCTTGCTAGCTTTGGATCCAATTTCTTTGAGACTTTTTTGATAGTTGTTTTACATTGTTGTCTTTTATGTTTTAGTCTTCCCTGACATTGTAATAGTTTTTTAATGATAAAATTCTTTTGTTGTTGTTGTATGCTCATTTTACCTACTTCTTGACTTTGAATTTTATGTTAAAGTTGGGCTCTGTTCAGCTGGGAGTGGAGAACCACTGTCCCAAACTTCAAGGTTTTTATGCTGCTGTTTTCAGAGCCAATTCTAAGGATCTGTAAGTTTTTGAAATTTCCAAGGTAGTGTGATCCTGGGAGAAGTATAATCACTGCTCTCCTGTCTGCACTCTGATTTTTACCCAGGAAGGGTCCCTAGTCCTCTGTAGCTATAAACACTCATGATGTACTTTGTTTTGGACTGTGATAAGGCCCTCTTGCTTCCTTGTGACAGAGCCAACAGTGGCTCCTCTTTATCCTGGCCCTAAAATTCAGGCAACAGTGTCTATAATAGGTGCCTTGTAATCATTTATTAACCAGTTTATCAAACCCCTTACCACCCTGGGCTAAGAGATCCTGAAACTGTTGCTGCTGTCACTACAGAATGTGTGGCCTATAAATAGGACTTCACCACAGTCACAGACTTCTCCAGCCAATTTCTTAAATTTTCTCAGTCCAGGGAAAAAGTCTTATCCAGACATTTTCTTAGCTCTGCTGCTCCAAAATTTTACTTGGAGGTATTATTTTAAAGTTATCTGAAGGAAAATGTTGGAAGAGTTCAGCTGGGTAGTGGCCCCTAATCTGCCATCTTAGTTCCATATCCAATTTTTTTTTTTTTATAATTTCACAAGATACAAATATTCCACTTGTAGGTTTAAGTCAGTATTTCTCTCACAAAAGTTCTCATCTGATTTATTTAAAGCACACAATATCCAGGTATTTACTGTTAAAAAATGAGGTTTTATATACATACATACATATATATAAATATAAGACTTAATAATTCTTCATTTACCTCAGAGAACAGTTCCTTGGGACACATAAAACAAATTCTGACTATTGTTTGCTTTTTTCTGAGGTATCAGTACATGAAAGATGTCAGACAATGATGAATTCCAAGTTTTTGGCTAGCCAATTTCTCACAGAGTATTCCAGACTGCCCATGACAATGTGGTCTTAAACCAGGGGTGGGGAACATCTGGCCTGCAGGCCACATAAGGCCAGTGAAATCACTTGCTAAGGCAACTGCAGGCAACGACGAACTAAAAGCTAGGTACAACAACCTCCCACTGCTAGAGTTCCATAAAGTTAATAATTTTGTAGAAACCAAGAATGATGTTATAAATATCCAAATGATTTTTGGCAGGAAAAAAGTGCCCAATCCTTAAAGAAAAGGGAAAAGGGAAGTAGCATGAAAGATAGAAAACCAGAAAGTCAGAAGATGAGGGATTAAGTCTTGACTAGACAATTTACTACATTTGTGATCTTAGAGAAAATTACAAAACATCTCTGAGCTACAGTCTACTCACTTACCCCACAGGTCTATCATGAGAATCAAAATGTGATCAATTGTGAACAGACAATTTTCAGATGAAGAAAAGCAAATTATTTCTAGCCATATGAAAAGATGCTCCATATCATTATTAATCAGAGAAATGCAAATTAAGACAACTCTGAGATACCACTATACACCTGTCAGATTGGCTAGGATGACAGGAAAAGATAATGCTGAATATTGGAGGAGATATGGGAAAATTGGGAAACTGATACATTATTGGTGGACTGTGAATGAATCCAACCATTCTGGACAGCAATTAGGGACTATACTCAAAAGGTTATCAAACTGTGCATACCCTTTGCTCCAACAGTGTTTCCACAGGGCTTATATCCCAAAAAAGATATTAAAGAAGGGAAAGGGACCCGTATGTGCAAAAATGTTTGTGGCAGCCCTTTTTGTAGTGGCTAGAAACTGGAAACTGAATGGATGCCCATCAATTGGAGAATGGCTGAATTAGTTGTGGTATATGAATATTATGGAATATTATTGTTCTTTAATAAATCATTAGCAGGATGATTTTAGAGAGGCCTGGAGAGACTTACATGAACTGATGCTGAGTGAGATGAGCAGAAAACAGGAGATCATTATACATTCCAACAACAATACTAGATGATGATCAGTTCTGATGGACATGGCTCTCTTCAATAATGAGATGAACCAAATCAGTTCCATCTGTTCAATAATGAAGAGAATCAGCTCTACCCAGTGAAAGAACTCTGGGAAATGAGTGTGAACCACAACATAGCATTTCCACTCCTGTTTTTGTCCACCTGCATTTTTTATTTCCTTCTCGGGTTATTTTTACCTTATTTCTAAACCTGATTTTTTTTGTGCAGCAAAAATAATTGTATGGATATGTATACATATATTGTGTTTAATATATACTTTAACATATTTAACACATATTGGTCTACCGGCATCTAGGGGAAGGGTAGGGGGGAAGGAGGAGAAAAGTCGGAACAGCAAGGGTCAATGCTGAAAAATTACCCATGCATATAGATTGGAAATAAAAAGCCATAATAAAAAATTAAAAAATGTTATCAAATGTCAAAAGTTTCTTAAATTATATATTTTGTACAAATAAGAAGCATTAAATATCATGACAAGAATAGGGATTATACCTGTAATTAATATGAGGAACTTTTAATCAAAAGAGGTTAGCACTTTGTTTTAAAGGAAAAAAAAAAAACAACACTATCTTAGGCACAAGTCGGCCAGAAAAAATTTATTAATTTAACATTATAGTAAATCTAAACATCTATAGTTTGGAGAGAGAAAAGAATCAACTGGCATGAGCCTTTATGCCTTTGGGCATCTCTATCCTGGAAAACAATTTGAATTAACATTTGTAGGAATCTTGAACAAGGAAATGAATCAAGATTGTAAAATGATCTTTTAATTTTCTATTAAAACTGCCCCAATTACACAATTCTTTTCTTGACCATTCAACTCAAAGGCTGAAAGAATTTCTTCCTTATGATCAATATTCTAATCCTTTCCAAATGGAAAAAAGGGTACTGCGCCCAGTAAGTCAACTCATGGCACCAATCATTACAGAGAATGGGGAAAGAAAGCAAAGATCTGAATTAGAAAAAGGTATTTTTGGTTCTAAAACTAGTTGCTTTCCTCAATTCACTTTCCTGAGGTCTTAGTTTTTTTGTTCCTAAAGAGAGAAGTCTAAAAACAGGTTTAAGGTGAAGAAATACTTAATTCTTAATGCCAGTTCAACTAAAAATATTTTGTTTTATTAATTTTTTTCCTGAGGCAATTGGGGGTAAAGTGACTTGCCCAGGGTCACATAGCTAGGAAGTGGTAAATGTCTGAGGCCAGATTTGAACTCGGGTCCTCCTGAAAAAGGTTTTTGATAAACTTGCAGGTCTACAACTGATAGTCTTACAGAGATGCCTGAAGCAATAAAGTTGAAATGGTTTTTCCAGTCACACAAGCCAGTTGGTGAAACAAGTGAAATATTTTATTTATTTATTTTTTTTTGCAAGAATAATCAGGATTAAGTCATTTGCCAAGGATCATAAAGTTACTAAGTGGCAAATGTTTCAGGACACATTTGAACTCAGGTCCTCTTAACACCAGGGTCTGTGTCTCTAATCACTTTATTATTTAGCTGCCTCCAGAAGTGGAATTGACCCCAAGTCTGCCTATCTATCTATCTATTAATCACTTTTGGGCAGCACTGAGACCTGTAAATAATCCCAAATGTCTACTGAATCAGATTAAAATATAATTAGTAAATATTTAATAAAGTACATAAAATATAATAAAACACAGTTTATTTGCAATTTTCAATAAGCTGTCTAGAAGGATCCTTCAGTACATTTTGGTGATCTCCATTTCTATTTGAGTTTGAGACTACTGTATTAAATCAAAATATTATGATGCTAGTCCAACAAATGGCCCAATGTTGAATGCCCAACAATGGCATTTTGTAGGAGGAGGCCTCATTTGTTCTTCACAAAATTAACCTTTCAAATAGCATTTGATTTGGAGGGTTTGTTTATTTGTTTTTAAGTTTTTTTAAAAAAAGCACAGACACAGGTTCAGAATTTCTTTTACTTTTAAGAAGCAAAAATATAAATAAAAGTCAAGAATTTTCTAATACTAGTAAAATGCAATAAACAAATGACCTATGACTAATCTGGGTTAGTTCTAGGCAAAATAGCAAGTTAAGCAGTTGGTTTTCCTGACTTTCTCATGTACTATTTTTTTTTTCCTTTTCATTATCCTAGATGCCCAGAGTCATTTATTGTACTGTTCTCTCAAACCCTGCCAACCCCTATAATTCCTTGTGATTCCAACCATTCTTCTTCTCCCTATCTAGTTCCTGGCCTCAAATAAAAACTTTCACCTTTGCAGCATACTGAACTGTAAAAATGAATGAATTCATACCAAGACATGAACAATCAACAGGGGTATTAACTCTACAAGGAATCTGTTTTTTTGAATAAATATAAAAGGTTGGCTCACAGAGCAGTCAAATAGGACTCAATAAATCAGCAAAGCATCCTCATGGCAAGAAGGATGCAGTAAATAATAAATCACCACCACTATCACTACCCTATGTATCCCCTGACCTTGGGCTGAACACAAGAAACCTTGGAAAACCCCAAACCTCCAGACCTGTTTCCAGCCCAATACCCACAGCCATCATTGAGAGGATAAACTGTTGTAGAGATGGACTCCACCTTCTTTCTCACCACTGGCAACAGCTGCTAACCAACCATTGAAAGCCATTCTCCTTCCCCAAAACTTGCTGCTTCTAGCTCAACATTCATTCACAGCTATCGCCCAAGGAAGCAACTCCAATGCAGGAAGAGTCCAGCTATTCCTACCAACTACCACTCATAGTCTAGACAAACTAGCCTAAGGGGAGCAGCAGGGTTTCCCAGTAGATAAGTTGGATGAAAACTAATGAACAATTATGTTCTCACCAAAAAGGCAGAGCTCAGACCAAAGGACTAAAAGTCAAAGGGAGGTACAAGACACAAGAGAGAACTTATTAGGGCTACCCACTAGAGTTCAAGTCAAAACACCCCCATTACCTTGGTTACCACCTTCCCTTGGATACTGAAATAGCTCAGAGGAGCTTAGGGAATGGCAGCTGTGCCCAGCACAGCATCTTCAGCCCTTATCCTGTGAGGCTATCTAGTAACTGTTCTTGGAAACCTAGCAAAGTCTTACTACCCAAGTCCTTGGTATTGTCAAATGATTCAACATCAGAAACTAATAATTTATCAGTGGACATGACATTAAAGAAGAAGCATTACCATCTCCTTTGCCTCTTTACCTTAAGAACTATGGAACCTCCATTTGACTTGCAGCAGAAATTTTCCATATGTGCTATCTTCCTCATTAAAATGTGAGCCCTAGGATATCAAGGTCTTATTTTTCTATTTGTATCTCTTTGTACATAATAATTGTTTAATAAATATTTCTCTCATTCATTCATCAAAAAAATGGCTATTAATACTGAAATTGCAGTTGGATTTTGAAAACAAACATAATAATTGTTTAATAAATACTTCTCTCATTCATTCATCAAAAAATGGCTATTAATACTGAAATTGCAGTTGGCTTTTGAAAATAAACAAGGCCCACTTGCTTAGGTCTCAAAAATTTGCACTGACTGATAAGATGATTCATATGCAAGTCTTTACTTTCTTTTCTTTTTTTTTTTTTTCATTTTTAGGGCTCTAAATTTTCTATCTATTAATGATTTAATCTTTCTATATCAGAAGAGGTATTTGAAGATTTTACACTGATTTATTTACTCAAGTTAAAAAAAAAAATCACCAGATATACAAGTTTCAGAGGGTTGAAAGGAATTTTTGTTATAGAAAGCCTCATATTTCTTAAGAAAAATCAGAATTTCAACTTTTCGTTTGAAATATTCAGATACAAAAAAGTTAGTTTGTCTCATAAAATAGAGATTTTTCTATTCTCTGCCCTACATCATTAGGAATTTTTAATGGATTGCTTTTTATAATGTGGATTACTTGTTGTTGTAGTTTGTCATTCATTCTCAAAAAGGACCAATTACATCAATAAAGGTTTGACTTGCAAGTAAATTGGATTTAAACCAGCCTTACTTTCTCCTCTAGAGCTATATGGGTTCAGTGGCCAGATATTGATAAAGACAACTAGTTGAATACATTTGTTGGTGGAACTGTGAATACACCCAACCATTCTGGAGAGCAGTTTGGAACTATGCTCAAAAAGTTATCAAACTGTGCATACCCTTTGATCCAGCAGTGTTTCTACTGGCTTATATCCCAAAGAGAGATCTTAAAGAAGGGAAAGGAACCTGTATGTGCAAGATGTTTGTGGCAACTCTCTTTGTAGTGGCCAGAAACTGGAAACTGAGTAGATGCTCATCAATTGGAGAATGGCTGAATAAATTGTGGTATATGAATATTATGGAATATTATTGGTCGATAAGAAATGACCAACAGGATGATTTCAGAAAGGCCTGGAGACACTTACACGAACTGATGCTGAGTTAAATGAGCAGGACCAGATCATTATATACTTCAATAACAATACTATGTGATGATCAATTCTGATGGACCTGGCCATCTTCAGCAATGAGATGAACCAAATCAGTTCCAATGGAGCAGTAATGAACTGAACTAGCTGTACCCAGTGAAAGAAATCTGGGAGATGACTAAGAACCATTACATAAAATTCCCAATCCCTATATTTTTGCCCATCTGCATTTTTGATTTCCTTCACAAGCTAATTATACAATATTTCAGTCTGATTCTTTGTGTACAGCAAAATAATGGTTTAGACATGTATACTTATTTTGTATTTAATTTATATTTTAACATATTTAACATGTATTGGTCAAGCTGCCATCTAGGGGAGAGGGTGGGGGCAAGGAGGGGAAAAATTGGAATGAAAGGTTTGGCAATTGTTAATGCTCTAAAATTACCCATGCATATAACTTGTAAATAAAAAGCTATTAAAAATAAAAAAATAATTAAAAAAAAAGACAACTAGTTGGATCTGGATGCAATAGGAGAGCTTGGGGTTTTTTGGGTTTTTTTGGTTGTTTTTTAAGCTAAAGTCTTTCTCATGTCTTAGCTTGTCTAAGGCAATGATCATTCATCAATTAAGGGTAAGTAAGAAATGAAGCAAAAAATGATCTCTTTTTCCTAGTCATAAAAAATTAATTTGATAAGGGAAGACTCTCAGAATTTCTGGCTAAAATAGAAACAAATGCTACTTATACATTCACTGTGAGAAATCAAAATTAAGAAAACAAAAACTATAATAAATCTTCATTCATATAAGTCAATCTCAAAGAAATAGAAAATGTGTTCAAATTGCATGAGAAGTTATATTTTTAACTATTCTAAACTAGCATTTCATCATGATAGAAAATGAGCGTCAGTGCACAACATAATATTTCTCCCTGTGATATCATTTTCATAATTAGTAAGGTCAATAATTACTGAAAACTTCTCTTAGTGTAGCATTGCCATAATAGATTTGCCAAGTTTCAAAGGTTCCTTTATACCAGTTTCAACAACATATTATTTTTTATTTTATATATATTCACACTCATATACATATTACATATATATTATTACACACACACACACACAAGCATAATCCATTTTTCCAAATCAAAAATCAGGGTATATGGTCTGACAAAAGATAGTCCTTTGCAAAAATCACATTAAAAGTACACCCTTTTCAAATGAAAATGAATGCTATTTAACTACAACGACCAAGACAGAAAATACATTTTTTTCCCCTTCTTTGGAGAGATAAGGGACTATAGGTATAGAATATTATATATGCTGTCAGATAAGGCTGATACATTGATTGATTCTACTGAAATGCAAAATGTTTTCCTGCTTTCTTTTTAATTCCATTAACAATGGGCAGGAAAAAGATATATTTAGAAATGAAGGTGCTATTAAAATAAACAAAAGATATAAATAAAAATAAAAATATGAAGGCTGAAATTTAGACCTCAGAGGATATTTATTTCAACCTCTTGTTTTACACAAATTCTTCCTACAACATTGCTGGCAAAAATAGGTCCTATAATTTGAGTTGCTGGCATCTAATGGCAATTTGGAAAATCGAGATTTTTGAATGACACCATTTGTAACTGTAAATCCAATTTTGATTTGAATTTGTGCTAAATTTTTTTATGATGTAGTCTCATTTAAAATGAGATGTATTCTCCTTTTAGGATAATTGTGATGTTTTATATAAATCACATTAATGCAAAATACACTTAGTGTTTGTCATTGTGATATACTTAGAAACTGCATGAATAAAAATTAAAAGTGTAATTGCTTTCAAATTATTCCACACTTCTTTCTAAATGCAATACAGAATCCCAAATTGATAGATGAAATGATTTTTATGTAAGATAATTCAGAAATGCATCCCTCTGAATTGATGTTATTTGGCTAGCAATTCAGTTTTGTTTTATGATTTAAAATCCATAATATTATTTGTGTTATTGGTAGGCTGCTAATTTTTATTATATTATGATTGTGAGAAAATCAAGTGTATAAGAAATGCTATGACTCTAAAAAATTATAAATAGAGAGTGATCTGATTATATTTTTAGAAAATTAACTTCTCTTTTAATCTGGATGCTATTAGATTATGAATTGAACTGTTAAAGAATGTGGTTACAATGTTTAAAAAACTGTTAATTTAAATGGGCATATTTTGATTTAAAATGAATAATAATAATAATTTACTGTTAGTGAAAAGTAAAACAGACTTTGTAAATTCTTCTCTGTGAAATTCTTTGAAGACTTACTAGGTCTCTTAAGACCTTCTATTTGAGCAAGGTCATCAAATCTTATCAGTTTTGGTAAAAAGCATGTTGTGAAATTCTAAAGTAATGAAGTGATTTAAGATAGGACTTCTCATGGCTAAAGTGAAAGAGTTTATAATTTGTTTTATAAAAAGTGATTTTTATCTGACCATAAAAATAATAGTTTTGTACCAGGAATAAAATGTACTGAAGTTACACCTTTAATTAATTAATATATATTTGATATTAATATTACTTAATTTTAGTAATATTATTAATTTTCAATATATTGATATGTTTATTTAAAATAATAAAATATTGATGTTTGATGTTATCCTCACCTAACTAAAACCTGACTCATGGAATAACATTATTCTTGTATTTTTATTATAAATAATAATACATTTTTATATTTCTCAAGTAAAAGGCTAAAGGGAAATTTGAGCATCCCAAAATGATTTAGCTATTGTGTGGAAGGATTCCCCCATCGATTACTCTGAAGGTATGTAAATCTCTCCTTTTAATAAGGCTATTGTGAGCCCTCTAAGTGCAGTTTAATCTGCAACAGACTTAGTTTACCTACAAAATCTGTATGATTCTGTTTTATGTTCTTTCAACTTCTATGGCCTAAGTTTGCTAGATTGCTGGATGTGAAAAATTACTTGTTGTTTCCATGACAATTTTTTCTATAAGAAATCTTATCAGAATCCTAATCTTTATCCAGGATTATTTTTCTACCTACTGAACTTGTGCTTATGCATAATAAAACCCAAGTTTTCACCTCTATAATTTCTATATTATGATATGTTTATTTAGCAGCAATAACCTACTACATTAACTCAAAAAGAGATATATTTTCCATAACAAGTCTCCCTTGATCTAAATAATTTCTATTTCCAAAAATCCTTTTGCCAGCTTAACAATTAACATTTCTTACAGTGTCTTAAGGTTCACAAAGCAACACTGAAAAGCTGGGAAGCCCATAAAGCTGGAATATGTAATCTTTTGTGTGTCACAGACCCCTCTGGAAGTCTGATGAAACCTAAGCATCCCTTTTTTAGAATAATGTTTTAAAATGCATTAAAATAAAAACATAAAGCTATAAAGAAAATCAAGGGTTAATGAAAATAAAGGAATTTTTTTCCTTACCAGGTTCAAAAACTCCCTGAAATTTTATCTATACAGCTCACACTGCTAAGAATGCTTGCCCTAAAAAGAATTTATGTGTGTGCATGTGTGCATGTGTGCATGTGTGTGTGTGTATGTGTGTATTAGATATAATACACAATAACTGATATACTGACAGGTAACATAAAATGACTTTAGAGATATCCTATTTGGAAAGAAAAGATTTTTACACAGACACAAGTAAATACTGATTCTATAGTGGACTATAATTCTACATTTAGCTAGAAAGGTGGACTAGGATAACAGAGGCATGCTGCAAAAAATACCAAAATCTCTCCTTGGAAGCTAGACAGAATAGGAAAATTAAGAGAGAAATAAAGAGTTCTATAAAGAAACAATTAAGTTTTTTCTCTATAAAGTTATTAAAGGTTGCTTCTGAAAAAGAAAGTATCTTTGAAGGCTTTTTGAGATCCCTAACTAATGCAGTCCTGGAATGTTTCAACTGAACCAGAAAGATGCTGACCTTCAACTCCAGTAGAAATAAACAACATTAAATTAAGCAAAAAATTAGAATTTAGCTTTAACAAGAAAGGTATTAGATCTGTTAACTGGTATCCGTACTCTTCTTTAAATGAAATTTTTTTTTAAAATGCAGACAAATGTTACTGTAATGACCATATCATTACACATTTTTGCTAATGTAAAAGATTAGAATTCTATAGAAAAAAAGAGTTAACTATTAAGCACATGTGTTCTCTCTTAGCCACATCCAGATAATCACAGACTGTTAACTTCTTGACAAATAACCGAAAGTATCACTGTTTACCTGCTGACAACTACCTAAATGCAAGGTATAGTGCTTGGAAGGAAAAAACAAAAGACTCTCTAGGGACGTTTTCAATCTCAAATATATTATAATTGTACACTCAATGTTAATACTAAGTTTATTTAGGACAAGGACACCTTAGTCCATAAACAATTTTTATGGAGACAGTTCAGATGAATAAACATCCAAGAGGACTTCACATTGAGTCTTCCCAAATCAGCAACAAAAAACTAATGATATATGATAATGATAAATGTGTGGTGTCCATAAGTAGAAAGGTACCTGTGATGTGTGTCAAACAAATTTAGAATATAAGTCCTCCCAAGGCAGACAATTTATTGTGTGAATGTTCTTTATAGCCTTTAGCTTAATGAAAGATTCAATTCACATTCTAAATAACCGGGAGGCAGACAAGTTGAATAGCGAGCTACAAGGGCTTACTACCTACGGGAATAAGATGGGTAGGCTGGGATTCTTCCAGTTTGTTCCTCAGCCAATCAAAATCCTGGTATCTTCGACGAACTGAATATTCTGGCAAGTCGAATTCTATCCGACTGGTCTACAAAAAAAGAAAGAGAGAAAATTAAACAAGAGACTGAAGGAGGCAGATAAAGAAAAACATGTGCATGTTTTCTCAGAATAAATCAGGTTTAAGGAAATAATGTATCCAAGTGCCTCTACCCCTCCCCACTCTACTGAAGCCAAGTGGCAAAGACTTTCAATTTTGGATGACAAATCATCTTGGCTCTACAAACTTAAAACTCAGAAACTGGAATCATGATGTTTGGTTTGTTTTCCCCCCCGAGCTTGCAGAAATGGAAACAGAGTTGGCCCTCAGAAGTAACTGTATTTAGAAATGGTGGGTTAGTGCTCCAATGAATGAATACTCTCCAAGACTTCTGAAGCCCACTATTTTCTCTTGGGAAGAGTGGGAAAGCAGAGATTGCTACTGGACCAAGACAGGCTGTGTACCTGAAAGAAGAAAAGGTTTAAATCATTTCCTTCTGCTAAATTGTTTGTGGTAAGGGTTTCTAGAGGTAGAGGTTTTAAACCTTATATTCTGGGAGACCACAAGTGGTTACATTCCTTATTTTCTTCTTTCCTTCCAGAGGCAGCTCAAATACCAGATTCTATATGAAACTTTTTGTAATCTTTTCCATCTACTATTACCTTTCCTCAAACTACCTTGTATTGAACCATTTGCTATTTATTCTTCTTATATTGTTCTAGTTATACATGCATATGACCTTGTGATCTCTCCCACCATTCCTTACCCTCCACTATGAGACTGAAACTCCATGTATCTAAGGATTATGTCATTCATTAGATTTACATCTCCAACATTTAGCATAGTCTGGTACATAGTAGGTATTTAATAAGTGCTTATTGATTGATTTGGGTCCTAAATAGGTGGAATTCTTTTCTGTATTTAAATAAACATTGGGCATTTTAGATGACTGTTATAGTTATCAAATGAGATGTTTGTAAAGCTTTTTATAAATGCTACATATTGTTATTATCCCAAATTTTCATCTCTGTCTCAAATAGCCAGGTTTTCCATTAAGGCATTTCTCCAAGGCAAAGTACAAGAGAACCAACTCAAACTAAAATTGTCAGGCTTACCCTTCAGAGTTGACATTCAAGAATGACTTCATGGCTTCACTAATACCAATAGGAGTCAAAAACTGGGCATTAAAATGACTACTCTGACAAAATCCCTAGAATTTGGCTCCTCAAAATCACATACAACTGGGTCTAATCAATCAAATCAATCATCAAACACTAAGTCCCTACTATTAAATGTTGGGCATTATATCAAGTGTTGGGGAAACAAAAAAAGAAGAAAAGACAGTCCCTGCCAATCTCAGCTTACAATCTAATGGAGGACAACATGCAAATATATATAAATGCATGTATGTACACACACACACACACACACACACACACACACACACAAAACAAGCTACAAACAGAATAAATAGCAAATAATAACAGAGGGAAAACACTAAAATTAATATGGGTTAGAGAAGATTCCCTATAGAAACTAAGAGAAGTCACGGAGGTCAATAGAGCATTCAAGGCATGGGGATTACCAGAGAAAATGCTTGAAGCCAAAAGATAAATTGTCTTGTTCATGGAACAGTCAGGAGGTCAGAGTTACTGGATGGAAGAGCACATATTGGGGAGGAAGATATAATAAATAATGAAGGGATCATGTCTTTAACATCCCTCCCTCCTCCTTCAATGTTCCCTTCTCCTGAATGCCCATGTTGTCACATTTCTCAGAAGGGATCAATAAATTTATATTGCTCTTTCTACATGGACACTAATTATATGTCTTTTCTTATTATATGTTTAAGGATATAACTGTTTCTAATAATTCTCTAACTACAAATCTTTCTCAGAGAAATGTAAATAACTTTAATTTCTTGCTTTGGAATATAGATACATACATAGATCTATTTATACATAACTATATTATTCAGTTAGTCAACAAACAAGCTTATATTTAACCAAAAAAAAAACATAACAGGGGATCCCAAAAGTTTTAGTATGATTTTAAGGTAATAAAGTTTAAAACCACATTAAGACTTTTTGCTCATGTTGTAAGACAGAAAATAGGTACATAGTAAATACAAAGCAATTTCAGAGTATAAAAGAAGACACACTGGCAGGGCGGGGGATAGTGCAAGGTCTCATATAGTAGCTTTTTTTTTTGGCTGAGGCAATTGAGGTTATGTGACTTGCCCAGGATCACATAGCTAGGAAGTGTTAAGTGTCCTCCTGACTTCAGGACTAGTGCTCTATCCACTATACCACCTAGCTGCCCCAAGGATGATCTATCTTTAAAGGGAGGTAGGGGTTCTGAGATGGAGCTTTCATAAATATAACACAATAGAGTAGACTGTGGTTTTATTGAATTGTACTATTTCAAATTCATTATAGTAATTTTAAAATAGTTTTTCTGTTCTATTTTAAAGTAAATAATACTTTATAAATAAAGAAAAATAATAGTAAGTGCTGCCTACAAATGAAAATCAGACTTTATTTTTAATGATATTTATTGGGCCCAAGAAAAACATCACTTGTCTCATTCTTAAATGACTGATATTGTTTTTCAGGTTTATGGGACCACATTTGTTAAATTAATACTCTAGAAAATAATAATAAAGATATCTAGAACTTGTTTAGCTTTTTCATTATCATCAAATACTTTATAAATATTATTTCATTTTATCCTCATAATAGCCCTGGGACATAGGTGCTATTACTATCCTCATTTTTATATAAGAGTAACTTTAAAGAGATAGTGGTTAAGTGACTTACTGTAGATCATATAGTTAGATATCTAAAGCAAGATTTGAATTCAGCTCTTTCTGAGTGGTTCTTTCTACTGACCCCAACACTTAGCTGCCAATATGAATTTTTTTCTTTAAAAGATTTTATTCATCTTTTAAATATCATTTTCATTTTCTAATATATTCCATACTCCTTCCCAAACAAAAAGAATTTTTTATGACAAATGGAGGAAATGTACTTTAAAAAATAGCATTCCAGCAAAACTAATCAACTCATTAACTAAATCTGATATTATATGCAATGTTCTATACTTACAATCTCTCTTCTGTTAAAAAGAGAGATTTATTTTTTCATCCCTTCCTCAAAAATAAAGCTAGTTGCCATAATTATACAACACTCAGTTTCCCTTTTTTATTATTTACATTGCTATAGTCACTGTATATCTTCTCCTATAAACACATTATTTCAAAACCAAACTTAATTAATTTAATTATGTACTCTCAGGAAAAGAAACTGCAAAGTAGCTCTAGAGTAAATAAATTAAAACCTTGGTGTACCCAAAACATGACCTGAGTGGACCCAAAATAAGCACTGGGTGAGATCTAAGCATTCTCCCTCACTCCAAAATGCCAAATGGAGACATTCCCGCTGAAATGAAACAGCAGCATCAACAGAAATAAAGATATTTCCCAGTCCAAGGCAATATCCTGGGCTAGTGAGGTACATGAGCTACAGTTTCCTGGAGCCTAATTTTATTCAAAAGATCTCTCCTCAATAGAACAGATATTAGCCCAGTATCTTCTGGCTTAGCTTTTCCCTTAAAGATACCCATCTAAATTCCTTTCTTTGGCAATTCAAGATCCTCCTCTTCAGCTCTCTATAAGGCTTCCTTTGTATATTTGCCAGTATTTCTAACTAAATAAACATAGTCAAAATAGTTTATTTTCCATTCCTTCAACCTGCTCTTCCTTCACTGTTTTTCTCATCCTGGCTCCCTTGTTGGCAACCCTAGAGGATCAGTTGGTTACTTGTCCTTGGCTCTCAAAGAGGATCAAAATGATATTACTATGTTAGAGTAGAGTGACAGTGTGTCTTACAGTGTGTCCAACTCTGGCTGATCAGAATACTCTGCCACAGGTTAGACACAAATAGTCCCTGTGAACATTTGGGATGGACTCTAACTCTGTGCATCTCACTTTTCTTTTGGGCTAAATCAATTTTGCTTTGCTCATAGAGCATGGCACCTTCTTGGATGAGAGCACGCCATGCTGGGTGGTCCTGTGCCAGTGTTTCCCATGTCACACAATCAGTTTTAAAGTTTTTAAGACTCTGACCACCTTGTGAGAGCACTTGCTCTGTGTTGAGTTCTCCATAAAATAATCTTTTGGGCAAATAATTGAGAGTATTGGTGCATGATTTTTTTAACCTAGAGGCCAGGCAAAAATAAAAGATAACCCCCAAGTCTAATATTCAATCAGTTACTACTTCCAGTTGCAAGATCATCAACTTAGACTTGGAAGGGGCATTGGAGACTATCTTGAGGATGTTCTTTACTTTGCAAATGAAAAAAACTGTAGTGCAGAGAGATAAGTGACTCATCCAAGCTCCCTTTTGTAGTAAGTGGCAGATCCTGGAGATGAAGTGTTCACATCTATATCAACCATCTGTTCCCCTTTGTCTCTGTCTCCAAAACTACCACACTAGCACAGGCTCTCTTTACCATCCACAGAAACCAACAAACTCATATAGAAATGAATCCCTGAAGACTGAATAGTGACTTAAAGTGGTACAAATTAACATTATACTACAATGTATTTTATTTCTTTTGTTAAATATTTTCTAATTGAATTTTAATCAGATTTGGGCCAACTATTTTCAGTCCTCTCAAACACACTCTTTACTCTCCTGCTATTGACTAAGTATATTGTTCTCTAATCTGGAATGTCTTCCCCCATTTACCTGCTGAAAAACATATATTTTGTCTTTATATTGTTAGTACCCAGCACAATACCTAAAACACAGAAGACACTTAATAAACGCTTGCTGCTTGATTGTATGCCTATGTAATCTTTAAAACCCCGTTCAAAAGTCAATCGTTCCTTCTTTCACATCCAATGAATAATAATCCTTCCCCTTTGATTCTTTCAAAGAACCTAGTTTTATAAGTCTACCATGTATTTACCATAAAATGTGCATTACAACTATGGTTGTCTCTTCTCCATTGTTAGGACAGAAAATAATAAACTCTAATATATAAACTACTTTGGGATACTTTGTCTATCAAAACTTTGTGACCCGAGCACATAGTAGTCACAGAACAAATGTTTAACTAAATTCTATTATTGCCCTTTTTTATCCTCCCGATGATCATTCATTTTTAGTTTTAAAAACACCTCAGTAGTAGCATTTTATATCTCCTCTAAGTATCTCTTTGCATAAAGGAAAGTAACAAGGGAAAGAAAGGGAGAAGTTTGCATTTTCAGCCACATTCCTAATTAGCAATGTGCTCTAGAGATCAAGATCACTTTAGGAGGTCCAGAACATTTCTTCTATCTGATTGAATCTAAAGGATGCAAGAAGCTGGTTACTTGATTCAGAGAATAGTTAAGAGGATCAATTGGGAGCAAAAAAAACCCAAATTGATATACCTATTAAGTAAATACTACTAATGGGAGTAGTCTTTTTTGTCTGTATTGCTCATAAGGTTTACAACATGACAAAATGCTCTCAGGAAAGGACAAAGGAGAAGAAAAAAGGAAGGAAGGGGAAGGAGAGAGAAAGAGGAGAGAAGAAGATATGACGGTACCTCCTACCTTATCTATATGTGTCCCAGCTGCAGAAACAGCTTTTGACAGGGGAGTAAAACTGTGTTCCCTTTAATCTGTAAAATTATTACTTTAAAATTGTGTCCCCTTTTTATCTGTAAAAGAAGGGAGATTCCTGGTCTTCCAGACTCCAGAGAGTCTATGAGAGAGAGCATATCCTTCTGACTAGCCTTTTCTAAGGCAAATCACCTCTCACCCCCCCCCCCAAATTGATAACCTGATCCCCATTCAAATTCAGGCTGAAAAAGCCTTCAAAGTAATTTCATTCAATTGGGAGATAGTGGTCTGATTAGTTCAAACTGCCCCCAGCCCCCTGCCAAGATCTGCTCATAAAATAGGTTTTTGCTCATTCATTCTTTGCAGAACTTCCAAAGTAGCATGCTTTGCCTCTTTGGCATAGATGCCAGTTCTCCTGCCCACTGTGAAGACATTGTCTTCTCAGTGCCAGCCTCCATTTCCCTAATAGGACTTTGCCACTTGGAAGTCAGTCTCCTAGCAAAAGCTGACTTCTGCAGTGCCAACAATAAACTTCCTTTTTCCAGTCTAATATTTCAGGTTTGTGAATTCTTTCACATTCCCACAAAGAGGGATTCTCACAATTTTCTAAACTGCCACTAACCACATCATTTGGTTCCCTAACCAGGAAATCCCCCCAAACTTGGACGAATGTGACGACTGCACTAGCACCCAGGACATCCCAGAATCAGCTGGAGTCAGGATAAGCAAAAGTTCTCAGTCTTTATTCTTGGTCTTTAGATGCAGGATAGAACAGGATGGAAGCAGAATCTCCGTGACTGCCTTCTCCCTCGTCTACCGCAAGAGTGACCCTGGCTCATCTTACTCCACCTCCTAGTCCCTCCTACAATCTCTGTATACACCAATCACCGAGCCAGCACAGGATAATGGGAAGGACCATTTTGCAAGCATATGCCCATAGAGTACTGTCCAATCAGTAGTTAGCCTCAAGTGCTGACCTCAGTGCATCGACTCAATAGTTTCAGTCCTCTACAGATGAGGTAAAGCCTTTTCTTGTTGTCTATTCCATAGCTGGATATTCAAATACCTGGGAAGATTTGAGTCGTTGGAGCCCCAGGCTTGAGCAGTATTCTCTCAGGGATGCCTGGCTGAGAATACCTGCATTCTCTGACGAAAAAAGCCCCCTTACTCAAGGAGCATTTTGTCATCTTTCCCTTTCTAGAGACGCCTAGAGCTGGATGGAGAGCTATAGAATTGGGAAAACTAATGCTTCTTTTTTTTTTTTCTTTTTGGCAAAAATGGGACAATACACCTCTGCTTCTAAAAATCCTTCCTTGAGCAGAGACAAATTCGTCTTGAAAGATCTCAAAATTGGAAAGCTTAAATTAAAACAGCATTGTAGGATGCTACTTAAATTTGCTGGAAGGAAATCAAACTCCCTCCTTTCAGCCCCTCTAGGGACGGGGAGGCTCCCTTTGCATCCCTATGCAGTTTTAAATCCTTTTCAGAACAGGACCATACCCATCCCAGACTGGCTGTCTATCTCTTAAGGGAACTGGAACTATTAGCCCTTTCAGAAAGCATGCTTATCCCTTATATTTTAAAACTGGATTCAGTTTCCCTGGGATGGCCATCTGCCTTAAAGCAGGAGTTGTCAAGTTTGAAGAAGCCTCAAAACTAATTTTGGGACAGCTATTAGAGGTTTTAACTCCCCATCAGGGTCAGAACATTTTAGAAGCCAAAGGACACCAGTGGCTTGGTGGAAGACCTAATAGATGGCAGGGTCTCCTACCTGATCTGACTCTCTGGATGCGTCACACTCTTGACCCTGAACCCTGCTTCCTGAAAATGGGGAAAGAAAGGCAGGTTATTCTTTGATGACTCTCACGGACCTCTGCCCTAACTAGAGCTTTGGAACTGGGGAAGGGAATGAAAGTGAACACTTATAATGACTCCAAATATGCTTTTCATATTTTGCATATGCACATGAGGCTATCTAGAAAGAAAGGGGTATGTCCTTTCTCCCTATGACTGGGTTCAGATCAAGCACTATTGGTCTTGCACTCTAGGCTACAATGCCAGCACCTCAAACACAGCCCCCACCCCTTCAAGGAGAAAAAAGCAGGGATTTGGGGAAAATGTTCTCTGGTTCTTAAAGGCATAGCAATGCTAGCCCCCTGGGTGTGAGATACTTAGATAACATGAAAACATTCTCTCCAACTTTACTGCCACAATCAACCAGCTGGACAACAAAACTGCACATTCTCTCTGGGAGATCCAAGAATCCTTGGACTCTTTTGCTAACATGGTTTTAGATAACCAAATGGCCTTAGATTATCTCCTTACCTTTAGCAGAGGTGTCTGCACCCTTAAGGGTCAATACCTCTTGTTGCATGTACATTAACAATTCAAGGGAGGTCGAGTGTGACACTGAGAGAATCTTAGAAAAAACTGGATGGATGCAAAACATTCATGAAAAATTCCTTACCGCCCCCCCCCCCAAAAAAAATCTTCCTCTAGGTGGGGTTCCTGGCTATGGTCTCTTCTAACTCCTATACTAGCTCCACTTGTAATTATCATCTTCTTACTCATATTTATTTGGCCCCTGCATTTTCAAACTGCTTGCTCATGAGATTTTGCTACCTCTAAGTTCCAAGCTGAGAATTTTCAACTTCTCCTCCAGCCTGCAGACTGATTGGGACACACAATTAGATGCCCTGCTGTGGTTTTCAAATCTCACACCACCCCTTCTGGCTTGCACCCCTCCCAGTGAACTTGGGGATATCTCTATAACCCTTGTCAGCTTGAAGCAGTTACAGAAGTCTGAGATATTTGCCCCTTTTTCTCCAAATGAATTTGGGAGTAAGTGCTTGAGGGGAAATGATGGGGGTGTACAACTGTACTCCCTTTAATCTGTAAAATTATCACTCTGAAATTGTGTCCCCTTTTGAGCTATAAAAGAAGGGAGATTTCTGGTCTCCCAGGCTCCATAGAGTCTATGAGAAAATGTATTTCTCAGGCTGGGCCTTTTAAAGGCAAATCATCTCTCCCATTGATAGCCAGATTCCATTCAAATTCTATTGGCAGGTCTGGGCCTGATATTGAGTGACTGAAATTCCAAGATGAGTATCTAGGCCTGGGGTGGGAGGGGGGTGGAGAGTGGGGAGACTAGCTTTCTTTTCAACCTGAAACTTGAGTCTCAGTTTTTCTATTAAAGGGCAATTTTGGACTCATTTCTTTGCAGAGTCCAAAGCAGAACTATACCTTGTCAAGTAACCTCTCTCTCTTTGACATAACTGCCCGTCAGGATCCCTGCCCGCTATGAAGACATTCTCTTCTCACTGTTAACACGTCTGTTTATCTCTCTGCCAGGATTTCTCTGCTAGAACATTTATCTCTTTGCCAGGACTTTGTCACTCAGAAGTCAGTCTTCCTAGAAAAAGCTGACTTCTGCAGTACCAACAATAAACTTCCTTTTGCCAGTATAAAATTTCAGGTTTGTGAATTCTTTCATGTTGGACCTGCACCAAAGAGGGGTTCCCACATCTCTCTAAACTGCCACTAACTGCATCAGTTTCTCAGTCTAGTACAGATGGACAGGAGCCTGTCTTGACTTGACACATAGTAAATACAATTTCAAATGAAAACAATAAATTATGTCAATTGGCAGGGGAGGGGCCTGGTGGAAGTTCTTCCTTGACATATTCAGGGTCTCCTACATAGTCAGGATCCACTATTTCAAGTTCAAGGGAAGAAAGGAAGGAAGGAAAGAGGGAAGGAGAAAGGGAGAGAAGAAAGAAGGGAGGGAGGACAGGAAGGAGACAGGAAAGGAAAGTGGGAAGAAAAGAAGGAAGGGAGAGAGGGAGGAAGGAATGGAGAGACAGAGGGAAGGAGAAGAGAGGCAGGAAAAAGGGAGGGAGGGGAAGAGGAAAGAAGGAATTATTAAGTGCCAACAATACTGGGTGCTAAGCTGAGCACTTTACAAATATTATTTCATTTGAACTTTTCAACTACCCTGAGAGGTAGGTGCTACTATTACCTTATTTTACAGAGGAGGAACTTGAGGCATACAGAAATTAAGGGTTTGCCCAGGGTTCATGCACTCTCAAATCTGAGACCATATTGAAACAGAGTTTTTAAAACTCTTAGGTTCAGAGCTCTTTTTTTTTTATCAGCTGTGTCATCTAGCTGCCCTAGTTATTGGATGGGGCATTTACATCCAGACAGTAACATCAGAAACTGGACAGAAAAAGGAGACCATTAGCCCTTTTATATCTACAATTTGTAATATGTATATCATAAAAGGTTTTCATTTTCATAGGGCTAAACTCTCATAAGAGTACTTTTAAAAATATATTTTCTCTGATTTAGAGTTACATGAGAAAAGACTTGGTACTCTTTCAATAGCACTATAGGACATGAAAGTTGAGAAAAAGAAAGAGAAGTAAAATCATATTAAAATATTCATAACAGAATTTTCTATGCTAATCAAAAACTGGAACTCAAGCCAGAGGGCAGTCATTCATTGAGAAATGAATGGCTGAATAAAGTGCCATATGAATGTAATGGAATATTATTATGTCATAAGAATTCAGGACTTCATAAAGACATATATTGAACTGATAAGCGATGAAAGCCAAACTATTAGAACAAAATATGGGATGCTACTCCATAAGAGCTCATATAACTGAATGTGGAGGTTATTAAAATTCTGAGTTATTATCAGTAAATGTTTGGTTTATATACCTATATGCCCAGAGTTGCAAAAACCTTCTCAGGTGAAAAGGGATCATGAATGGAAAGAGTTGTCCTATATTAGTGTGTGTGTGTGTGTGTGTGTGTGTGTATGAATATGATAATCAGATTGGAAAGGAAAACAATACTCAAAGGTGGCTGAATGCCTATTATATTCTACAACCAGTGCAGGTTCCAGAAGACAGATTATGAAACACAAATTCCTATACTTGGTGAGCAAATAGAATACAGGAGCTGAATACTGCACATGAAGAAGATGTAGTCATTGTGTTGACTGATTTTGCATAATTTTGACATAAGAGAAAGTCTGGATTCAGGGAAAAACTATCTGGAAGTGATTAAAAATGTATCAAGTGAACTTTTAAAAAATATATTTTCTAAGCTCAATAAAGTCACTCTCAAAGAAAGCATTAAACAGAGCAGAGATAGAGATACAAAAGTAATTGAGGGAACTTCATCAATTCAGTCCTCAATTATCTCTGCCTTATATAGTAGTCTCCAAATTTTTTTAATCATATATTTCAATTAGTTAAAGACACGTATATACAATGCCAACAAATATATGGGTTTACTGATTCATAAGTTATATAATGTTCTGCTATACTAATAATTATGGGCATCATAAAATATGTAAAAAATAGAAACAAAATATGAGACAAAAAAGAAACAACATTTGATTCTAAATCTATAAGGAGCCACTAGAGTTTTTTGAATAAGAAAATAACATGGCCAGACCTCTATTTTTGGAAAGTCACTTTGGTAGCAGTACACAGGATGAAACATAGAAGGCAAAGACTGAAGGCAGAAAGATCAATAAGGTTATTACAGTAGTCCAAACAAGAAGTGATAAAGTCACAACAGTGACTGTAAGTGGAAGGATGAGGGAAGGACACTGAAGATGTTGTGGTGGTAGAAATGATAAGACTTAGTTACTGATTAGCTACAAGGGGACAGGGAAAGTGAGAAGTCAAGGAAAATACCAAAGTTGGGTGCCCAAGTGACTTGATGCATGTGACTTGACCATTGCTCTGTCCACTGCCACCAGATGTGCTAATCTGAGATCAAAGATCAAATCACTAAGAAATCCCAAGGAAACACCACTGCAATGCTGCAAAGGAGAAAAGAAAATGCAGCTCATAAATTAACAAGTTAATCCTGAGCCACTTGCACTGACTTTTTAAATATATTCTGCACAGCCTAGCTTTCATTGAGGATTTCTTTCTTGCTTATTACTCTTAAGAGTCTCAAGGACAAGAATGGTCACATTGTCAACCAACTCTCCTGGACTAAATCTTCTACTAAAACAAAGCTTTCCTTTGGAAGTGGGTTTCTAGATGCATTGTTTTCTTTCTCAAGAGGCTAAGATAAACCCTGAATACTTTGAATACTAAAGGACTATGGGGCCCTCACATTGTTTTTCACAGTTTGACTAATAGCAAAGATATCAAATCATCAAACTTACTAAGCTATAGAACCAAAATATAAAGGATTTGTGTAATGGACACTGGACATTGGACAAAATGTAGGTTCCAAGAGGGTAAATAATGTATTTATTTGTGTTTATATCACCAGTATCTAACATTGTGCTTACCAGAGAATAGATACTTAATGAAATTCTACCTCTGTTGCAGATTATCTGGGTGACCTTTGTTAGTCATTTAATTCATTATTAGTGCTCAGTTTTGTCATCTGTAAAATGAAAGGATTGAACTAAAAGGCCCCCAAATCTCTCATTCTAGACAAGGGCTTTTTAACTTTTTTGTATTATGGATTCCTTCGGTTATCTGGTAAACCCTACAGAGACCTTCTCAGAATAACATTTTTAAATAAATAAAATAAAATACACAGGAAACCAATTATAATGAAATAGTTATCCAACAAATTTCTTTAAAGGAAGTTCATAGATTCTAGGATAAAAAATCCTAGACCCATGGGCCTGTTATATAATGTTTGATGCACAGAGCAAGGAAACAGATCAAGAGGACCTGAGGATTCCAACTCTAGGAGTCACAGAATTTATGTGCAAAATTTAATGCAAAGCATTATAACATTAAAATAAATAGATTTCTTTACATTATAAATGTTGGCAAAAACAAAACAAAACAAAACAGTGCTCTCATAGGATTAGGGTAGATATTTTGACACAAGAAAATACATCAAGAAATCCTTTTCTCTATTTTAATGTATTTATAAACACCACTTGTTTATTACTAACTGATTGAGGGGTTGCAGAACCAGCTTGAAATTCAGGCAGCAGATAGGGCTAAGAGATATAAATAAGCTTCCTTTTAAAATGCTGTGTGCATGTTTGAACACTCAGAATTCTTTAATAGCAGTCTAATTATGGGAAAGTAGACAGAAACAGATCAGTGAGTCAAATGTCACATTCGCCATCAAGGAAGCTACTTGCAGTAAGCTCAGATATTCAATGGAAATATCTGAGCAAAGAACAAAAAGAAAATGTTAACTCAAACAGGCAAACAACCTCACAACCCTCTCAGCTTTGTCTGTCATGTTTTAGCCAACTAAGATCAATAATTCAAGCTCAAAGCATACACAGAGTAGAGAAAATATTTTCCCTTCAGCTTCTGCACAGTACTCTCTGAAGCTGGCAAGCATCCTAATAGCACATCACTTTAGACTTTACTAACTTCAAAATCTTTGATGGTTCAATATAAAATAAGAAATTTATCCTTAATTAAAGTTTCTACCTCTTCATCTGAAGTTTTTTTGAGTTTTAAGAATTAAGGCACTTCCAACATTTAAAACTTAGTAGTTTAATATCAAACCCTAAGCTTAAAAACCCAAGTCATATATCCTTAACTTCTCAAAATACTTGGCAATTTTAATATATTAAAAGGCTTGATTATAATTATTATGTAAACTAAGCCTTTAATTTTTCAATCAATTCATCTTTATCATTAGTTATCTATATTTTATTTTAGAATTTTAGAATACTATTTCTGAATGTATGATATGAAACTTTATATGTATACATATACGCACATATATTTAAACAAAATATTTTTACATTCACATTAATTTACATTACATTAACTCAATCTGAGCTCTTAATCTATCCATTTCCACCTGTTTAATTTCAGTGGGTTTTTTTTTAACTTTTAACATTTTAAAAAATGACTAATTATTAAGCCAAAGGCAAATAACAGATATATAAAATTATTATATTTATATATTATTACATACCACATAAATGCTACAAACATTATAAAATGGTAATAAATCTGTTCATCTGTTAATAATGTAAGTAAGAATGGGTGAGTCAAACTAAATACTCACAGTGGAAATACAAATCAGAAGCAACAGAATCTTGAAAAACATTAAGACATTGTTTTTATAAGATCTCTCCAGGAAGGAGAAAATAATATAAAGACAAAGTTCATCTGATCCTCCAAAGAACAACAACTAGGTAGCACAGGGGATAGAGAAGAAGGTTCCCTTCTAAAGGGAGAACACAACAATTAGGAACATACAGAATACCTATAGAGTCGATAGAAAGTAATTTCAATGGAAATGTACTTACAGATGGGGACCCTAGGGAAAACCTCTTTAAACAACGTAGGATTTGAGCTTTTTTGAAAGAAGGCAAGTGAGCTAGGACATTAGGAGAGAAAACATTTCAAGCACAGAATGTAGCTGGCACAAAGGCACACAGTTGGGAGATGGGAGCATTGTGTGAGCAGAAAGGCAAGCAGGAAGACCAGTGTACCTGGATCACACAGTAGGTTAGAGTAAGGAAAGATAGGAAGAAGGCAGATTCAGAAGAGTTTTAAATTCTAAACAGAATATCTTACACTTGATTCTAGTGGTAATAGGAAGCCACTGGAACTACCTGAGCAGAAAACTGACATAGTGTTTGCTATTGTTCAGTGGTACATGACTCTTTGTGACTCCATTTAGAGTTTTCTTGGCAGAGATACTTCATTTTCCTTCTCCAGGACCATTTCATAGATGAGGAACTGAGGTAAGGAGGGCTGAGTGCCTAGCCTAGGATCATATAGTTGTCAAGTGTCTGAGGCTGGAGTTGAACTCATAAAGATGAGTCTTCCTGACTCTGCCCTCTATCCACTGCACCACCTAGCTTCAATTTAGGAAATTCACTTTCAGTTGAGCAGAAGATGGCTTAAAATGGGGAGAGATTTCAATCAGGAAGACCAGTTAGTAGGCTATTGCAATAACAGGGCAAGAAGTGGTGAGGGTTTGTATTGGAAATTGAATCTACAGGAGCTGATGATGTCAGAAAGAGAGAATATATAGAATGAGAGAAGAGAAACAGAGGCAGAGTCATAGAATGTGCCCATAACTGATGGGTATGACATGTATGAAGAATTTGCAAAGGAAATTTAGATTTAGATTGATTTAGAAAGAATAGGTCTTCTGTGTGGAGAGAGATCATTTTGTTTTCAGAAACATTTTCAGTCTAGAAGTAATGATTCAAACTTTTTCTTGTAAGCCAGCGGCTTTGGGAAGGAAAGAGGAAATGGTGCTTAAGATACTTTTTTTTTTCTTATCTCTTCCCCATTTTCCAACAAAAACAATCATATTAGATACTAGCAAAGAGAGGAAAGGGATTCCTGTTACTATGACTTCATCATGTTGGGAGCTCTCAGTGATTAACTTCCTGTGCCAGTGAACATCACACTCTGCTCTGCAACTTATTTTACAGTGCTATTGGGGACACTAAGAGTTAAATAACTATCCCAGAGCAGAGATGCTGGACTCCAATCCAGGTTTTTCTGACTCCAAAGAAAAATTTTCAACTATCATGTTATCCCCAGAAGTTTTCTTTAAAAAACACTTTTCCCTTTTAATTCAGATGACTTGATTCTCTGATGACTTGTGTCCAGTTTTTCAAACAGTTTCTGCCTCAGTAAAAAGTTTCTATCAATAATATATTCAGAGTGAGTCAAAAAAGGCCTATCAACCCTTTCCCAAATCACATTTTACCTCCTCAAAATGGCCTTTGTTCAGATTATTTCCCAGGCCTGGAATTTCCACACACCCTTCCTACAAATCTCATATCTTAGCAATCTTCAAGGCTTGGCTTAAAGGCAATCTCTTCTATGCCAATGAAGACCTGAGTTCATATGCACAACCTCGGATCCTGATTAGTTGTGTGACCCTGGGCAAGTACCTTAGTCTGCCTCAGGTTCCTCAACTATAAAATGGGAACAAAAAGGAGAGAATATATTTGTAAAATGCTTAGTACAGTGTTTGGCACATAGTGCTTGAGCACAGTACCTTTTAAATGTTTTCACACTTCACACTTTGTATTGTATTAATTTGTATACAATTCTTATTTCTACTCCCTTAAGCTTACAAACTTCTAGAAGGCAAGCACCATTTCTTTCTCATCTTCATATCACTTTTTTGGTATTTCACACATGTAGAAGCTCAAAGAATATTTTCACATTGACATTCCTATTTTTTATTAACTTGGTAACTCCTGAGATAGAAGTAAGGTGTTTACTATATCACAAACCCTTAATAAAGCTTTATCAATGATTTAGAAATTAGGCAATTCTAGATGCCCTGATCTAATCAGATCTGCTATAATATCCCTTTCAAAGTGCAAATCTGTTGGAACATGATTGATATATTAAGAAACATTTTGAGCATAACAAGAATTTTGCTTACTTGAGGTTTCTTCCCCAAGAAACAGCTACAGTGAAGAAAACTGCACCACTCTGCAATAACTCACAAGTTGCAACTCTTCTGACATCCCCTTCCACAAACAAACTTCATGTTTTTTTCAAAGTAAAGCCTCATACTTATATAATCCTCCAGTGTTGTAGGAGCGATAGGCAGAGGAGGTAGGACTGAAATCACTCTCCACACCTTTGAAAAGGCCTGATACCCTAAAGCCCACGCAATTTATCTGAGATTTTGCAACTCCAGGTCATGGGACCCCAGAGTAGAGGCTGTCCACACTGTCATTATAATACTTATGTATTACATATATAAAACTGTGCTACCTTTTTAAAAAGTAGGTTTCTATCTTTTTTATGTGTCAATGATGAAGTTTTTGAGTGTGTTCTCCCAGACCCATTTTTCTCACAAGTTCTGTGACTTTGCATGAGTGATTTTGCTTTGGGGAAATGTATATATTGATTTTACTAAAACTGACTGTACTCTTTTCTTCAAGTCCTAGGGAATTAATTAATCTTTGGATCTAATTTAGATAATTTTCTACTTTTTGCCATATAAGTTGTTTCAACTTCAGGAAAGATGATTATTTAGGATCAAATGATTTTTTTTTTTAAAAGACACGGTATTTTTTTTAGAACTAAAAGATACCTGAGAAATTATATCGTCTCAGGTGTTTAAGCCTGGTGTTTATAGACCACAAACCAGAGGGTCTGTGAATAGATCTCAGGGAGTTAAAGAACTTGGATGGGAAAAAATTATAACTTTATTTTTAGTAACTTTTGGTTTCCATTGTAATTCTATGCATTTTATTTTTAAAATTTTATTAGTATTTTATTTTTCCAAGGTACATGTAAAAACAATTTTTAACATGTTTTTAAATATGTTAAGTTCTAAATTCTCTTTTTCCTCCCTCTTCAGCCCCCCTCATTGAGAAGGTAATCAATTTGATATAGGTTATAGATATGTAGCCATACAAAACAGTTCCTTAATAATCATGTTGTAAAAGAAAATATAGATGAGGGAAGCGGGAAAGAGAGAAGGGGAAAGGGAAATCTCATGAAAAATAAAGTTTAAATGTCAATCTGTATTCAAATACCATCAAGTAGTTCTCTTTATATATGTAATACATATGTGTGTGTGTGTGTGTAAAAATATATATATATATATATATATATATATATATAGGTATGTATATATCGTTTTGCATTATAACTCTTTCAAAATTATCTTGGATCATTGTATTGCTGAAAAAGCTAAATCATCCACAGCTGATCATGTTATAATTTTGTTATTACTCTGTAGACAGTATATTTTACTTTGCATCATCTCATGGAAGTCTCTCCAGATTTTTCTGAGAGCATTCTGCTCAGCATTTCTTATAATACAATTATATTCTATTATAACCACATATCATAATTTGTTCAGCTATTCCCCATTTGATGGGCATCCTCTCAATTTCCAATTTTGCCACCAGAAAAGAAGTTATATTTTTGTATACATAGGTCCTTTTCTTCTGTATGTGTGTGTATGTGTTTTATCTTTTCTTGCACACAGACCTAACAGTGGTGTTACTAAGTTAAAGGGTATGCACAGTTCTAAACCGCTCTACAAAATCAGTTCACAGCTCCAACACTGCATTATGAAAATGTTTCACTTTCCCCCATATCCCCTCCATCATTAATCATTTTCTTTTTCTGTCCTATTAATCAATTTAATAGATAGGAGGTAGTACTGAATTAGTTTAATTTGCATTTTTTCCAATCAATAGTGATTTAGATCCTTTGAACACTTTGTCATATGTACCCTTCACTACCTCCGTTTGTTAGGTTTATTATCTTCTAAGCTTTGGTCAATTCACCTTCAAATGACCAGCACTAGACTGTTGTATTGACCAGCTTCAGGGATCTGACTCAGAATTCATTGGGTAACTCACTTCAATCACTTCCTGGCCCACCTCTCCAGTTCTATGTTCATTCCCAGCAGAAAGTAGTTTCAGAAGATGAGATCATCACCCCATACCCTAAAGAACTTTGGGTTCCATTTGTTTGGAGGGAAACTGATTGTTGGGGTGAATGGAGCCAGGCAAACTACTACCCAGTGTCTGAATGGGCCCTCAATAAGATGCAAATTGACTCTGTGCTAATCTCTCCTATTGTGCCCTGATAACCAACTTTTTACCCCTGTAATGTCACCAAACTTTGGCTTCAGTTTATTTCTGTAATATTTCAACCCCTAGGACACTGTATTTCACTCCCAGTTTCAGGACACTATCTAAGTGTCTCAGGATTTGGCCCCTAAAATTTCAACATTGGTGTGCCTTAGACCCCCTTCTGTTTAGGGATCCCCAACCCACTTTTCAAAAGATTTAACAAATTAAAAGAATGAGGTTCTGAATGGTGTGGTGGGAAGAGAGCAATTGAAAAATTGATAAAAAGTATTTTCTGGAGCAAGCAGGAAGAAGATTCTGATAATAGAGATTGGTTTAGTTCTGTGGTCCCACCCTCTGGAGGTAATCCAGTCAGAAATACAAGTTCTGTCAAGTCCCTGAAGCTAAATTTTTCCTACAAAATAACTTATGGATCATGGCTTTGCTACTGTCCTCCTTGGGTCAGTCTATCTTTTTCCTTACCATTCCTCCCCTCATGCCATGTGATATCTCCCCTAACTCTACTATGCTTCTCAAGCCCGCTTCTCTCCCTTATAGCTAATACTTTTAGGGTGTTAAGCCATTTTCAGAGTTTAGCCTGCCAGTTAAAGACATGCCCCAATCTCACGGGGTGTTCCCTTAAAGAAGGGAAAGGGACCTGTTTATGTCAAAATGTTTGTGGCAGCCCTTTTTCTGGGGCCAAGAAACTGGAAATTGAGTGGATGCCCATCAGTTAGGGAATGGCTAAATAAGTTATAGAATATTATTGTTCTATAAGAAATGATCAGCAGGATAATGTCAGAGAGGCCTGGAGAGACTTACATGAACTTACATGAACTGATACTAAGTGAAATGAGCAGAACCAGGAGATCATTATATACGATAACAGCAAGATTATACGATGATCAATTCTGATGAACGTGACTCTTTTCAACAATGAGATGATTGAGGACAGTTCCAATGGTGTTATGATGGAAAGAGCCATCTAGACCCAAACAAAGAATTGTGGGAACTGAGCAGGAATCAGAACATAGCAGTTTCACTCTTTTTATTGTTTGCTTGCATTTTGCTCCCTTTTTAATCTGATTTTTCTTATGCAACACGATAATTGTATACATATGTATACACATATCGGATTTAACATATAGATAGATAGATAGATAGACAGATAGATAGATTTTTAAAAATATGGTTAACATAAATTACTTGCCATCTAGGGGAGGAGGTAGTGGGAAGGGAGGGAAAATTTTGAAACACAAGGTTTTGCAAGGGTCAATGTTGAAAAGTTATACATGCATGTTTTGAAAAAAAGTTGTAATAAAAAAATAAAATGCAAGCTGAACATAATAGTGATCTGTTTTATGTCCAATTTTTTTTTCCTACACAAATGCACATATACACATAGACACAGGACATTGGATAAGTATAGAATAACAGTAATAAATTTTGTTTTAAAAATAACTCTAAGGCAGATTTTGAAAAGAACAAACTACTTTTGAATCCAGAGAGCCCACTCTTCCCCCAATGTGTACTGTTTTGGCTAGAGCGAAAGAAGGTTGCATATCTTGTCATGCTTCCTATTATAGAGAGTTAGCAGATCATAGAGTATCAAATGAAAATAACAATATTGCCAAGGATGGCCAAATTGGCAGTCTCCCAACACCTGAGATAATCTCTATTTGCTAGAATGCTCATTTTCCCTCAATCTAGTTTTTCCTGGCATAACAGGCATCTTCCTCTTTCAAACAAGCTCATGATTATGAAGCACCAACATTCTGCTCACATTGAACAGACTGTCATTCTTAATTTTATATAAACAAAGCAAGCTGGAAGGGGGAGGGGAACAATTAAGAAGGGGTAGGTTTCAGTTAGAGAATCTTTTGGCAGTCAAGCAATGGCATTAAGTGAATTCTTCCCATGCTTCTCTGGGTTCAGTTGCAAAGGCAACACTCAAAGGCAAGCATTGATTACAATACTATACCTGCTCCTAACTTCTAGATTGTATTTTAAATTGAGACCCTTCAAAGTAGTGTGTGTGTGTGTGTGTGTGTGTGTGTGTGTGTGTGTGTGTTTTGGGTTGTGGGGGACAGAGTGTGAGGAAAGGAAGGCATGAACTCAATTATGAAAAATTTCCATTCGGTGATTCCAATATCTCTTTACAGGTAAGTTACCTCAATTGCTGAAATAAAGAGTTTGAGCCCAGCTCTAGTCTTCTATACCATTCTGAAGATTCCTTCCCAAGAGAATTCTTGGTAAATTAAACTAATGCTTTTAAGTGTGCAAGAAACAGATCTAGAACTCAATTTCCCACAGGCATCTCATACTCAGTATGGCCAGCACAGAACTCAAAGCTTTCTCCCTGCAAAGAGCACAACCATTATCTTGGCAAGCCAGGATTGAAATCTCAATTGAAGTCCTTGACTTCTTATTCAGCTTTATTGCATATATCCAATCTTGTCATTTCTACCTTTGCAACATCTTTTGTATACATCTGTTTCTCTCCACTTACACAGCCACTACCCTGATGCATGCCAACATCATTTTTGTCATGAATGATTAAGTGCAGAAGAAAACCTTCTAATTTGTCTCCTTGTCTCAAACCTCTCTCTCCCTATTTCAATCCCCTCTATGCTCTGCTACCAAAATGATTTTCCTAAAACGTAGGTGTGACTATGTAACCTCTTTATTCAGTAAATTTCATGGCTCCCTGTAACTCAAAGTTATGCAAATGTAAACAAATTGGTAAAAATGTAAAGCCTTCCATTCGGCTTTTAACACTTTTCACTGTCTAGCTCCTTTCTACCTTTATAATTTTTCTGTACTTTACTCACTATGCCCTCTAGATTTCCACATATTCTTCCATCTAACTACTGTGATCTACCTGATTCTTGCACTAAAACATTTCATCTCCCAATTCTATAGCTTTGTACTGGTCTCGAGAAAAAACAAAGGAAGAAATGATTTGACTGAGGAAAAAGAAAGAGTGATGGAGAATGACAGCAAAGGGAAAATGAGACTGACATCCAGATGGAAATTCAGTTTGCCTTTATTCAAGTTGGTTTTGAGGTACTGGAAATGGCTTCAAAAGCAAGAAGCTGGAAAAGAAAACTGGACAGAACTCAAGAGAGACATTTTAACAGTCATCATTTCCTGTTTTACAAAATGGCACTACCCTCATCTAGAATGAGAGAGCGCAATGGAAAAAAAAAAAAATGATGTGGTGTGAATTTGTACAACTGAGTAAAAATAGAATGAGAAGGAATATGCATATTCAGAGGTAAATCACAGGTCAGAGGAATCTCTTAGGAGGGGGTCCGGAATTGCAGCAAAGAAACTATGTTGTATCAGCAAGATAAGCCACTGATCTTATATCATACCACCTTATTCAAGAACTGTTTATAGCACAAAGGGACTATCTATGAAGGAAAGAGGTTTTACATTTCATCAAATGTAGCAAAACAAAACAAAAAATAAACATCCAAACCTGTCCACTCTTTAAAAAGATATAGCATCAACATAACCTCCAGCAAAGTCTTATTTTGATGGTTTATCATAGAACACAGAGGTCCTTAGGCTATTGCAGGTTATGCTCTCAGAGCATAGGCTTTGTCAGATTATAGTCTAAGGTAAAAACTTCCTGAAAGAGGACTCGTCTCACAGAATTAAAAAGTCTGCAATAATCACAATGTTGGTCACAAGTTACTGATTATTTTGGTCATAGCCCCTCAGGTGGGGAAAAGAGCTTCATTTAAGTAAGAGTTTAAATAATAGAGCTGGTTCTATAATTATATCACTGGAAAATTCCCAGGTGAGAAAACTCCCTCTACTAATATAGGTCAGCAGCTCCTCTTCAATTTATAATCATTGAGAGTTGCCTCAAACACTGAGAGGTCAAATGATTTGCCAGGGTCACACAGCCAGTAGATATCAGAAAAAGGACTTTCTGATTCCAAGGCTGGCTCTTTATCCATTATTTCATACTATCTCTTAAGTTATTGACTAATTCACTAATAAATTATAATTAGTGATCTTAGATATTTGGAGAAATGTATGTATGCTTCACATAAAGGAACTGAATATTGTAAACATAAAGACATAACCACACTCCTACAAATAGAAAATCTGCAGAATACCTTAAGAGATCTAGATTAGCCCCTGAACTTTTCTTTGAAAGAATCATGCATAATGAGTCATCTAACAAGTAAATAACAGATTTAGGCCTGAGATTCAAGCTTGTTGGCTGATGCCAGTAATTTTCCCACTATGGCATTCTGACTGTCATTAAGGATAAAGTATTATGATCTGGAAAAAAAGTGTTCTAAACTATTTCATTATGGGAGGGCAGAACCAAGATGTCAAAAAAAAAGGCAGGGACTCACTCTCCTGAGCACTCCCAAATTCTCTTCTAAACAGAAGTGGCAGAATCCACAAAAGGATAAGATGAAACAATTTTCCAGTCTGAGAAAACCTAGAAAGTCAACAGGAAAGGTCTGCCACACTGAGGTGACAGTGGAGCACAGTTCAGTGCAGGCAATACCTGGCAAGCCAGTAGACCTTGGGGCTCATTGAATCAGCATCAAAAGCTTCAGGGACTCTCAGATCACAAATAGGAGAAGAGGGTCCAACATGTGGTCAGAGGTAGATTACGGAGGTCTCTTTTCTGGCACTGGGTGCAAGACTCTGTTGCACTGTCCATAGGCATATCTAGACCTTAAGCCTGGGTCTCAGTCCCAGAGAAGGAGGAGCACTCCACCAAAGCTTATAGCAGAGACCCCACTCACAGTTCCGGGGTAGAAATGAGTACACATGGTAGCTCAAAGACCAGATCACCAATTAAAATTGCACTAAACACACCTCTCCTTAGATCCTATCATTTTTTAAAATAACTTTTTATTGACAGAACCCATGCCAGAGTAATTTTTTACAGCATTATCCCTTGCATTCACTTCTGTTCCGATTTTTCCTCTCCCTCCTTCCTCCCCTCCCCCAGATGACAAACAGTTCTTTACATGTTAAATAGGTTACAGTATATCCTAGATAAAATATATGTGTGGAGAACTGAACAGTTTTCTTGTTGCACAGGGAGAATTGGATTCAGAAGGTATAAATAACCTGGGAAGAAAAACAAAAATGCAAGCAGTTTATATTCATTTCCCAGTGTTCTTTCTTTGGGTGTAGCTGCTTCTGTCCATCCTTAGATCATATCATTTTGGAAGAACTAAAAACTTACAAATCTCCAGAACTATCTCTGAAAACAGCTGCACAAAAATTCTGAAGCTTGGGAGAGTGTCCAATCCAACCCAGAAGTAGAACCCAATTTTAAAATCAGGCAGTTTTCAGAAGTAATCAAAGTTATCTTAAGTCATGTGAAAAAAAATGTTCTAGTCCATTATTATTAAAAATGCAAATTAAAACAACTCAAAGGTACTATTTTATATATCTATCAGGTTAGTTAATATGGCAGAAAAGAAAAATGACAAATTTTTGAAGAGATGTGGGAAAACTGATACAAATGCAATGCTAGTGGAGTTGAGAACTGAATCAACCTAACTGGAGAGCAATTTTTAGAACTATATCCAAAGAACACTGATACATTGTTGGTGAAACTGTGAATGAATCTAACCATTCTGGAGAGTAATTTGGAACTATGCTCAAAAAACTATCAAACTGTGTATACCCTTTGTATGTGTACTTACTGGGCTTATATCCCAAAGAGATCTTAAAGGAAGGAAAGGGCCCCACAATGTTTGGCAGCCCTTTTTGTAGTGGCCAGAAACTGGAAACTGAGTGGATGCCCATCAATTGGAGAATGGCTGAGTAAGTTATGATATATGAATATTATGGAATATTATTGTTCTGTAAGAAATGACCAGCAGGATGATTTCAGAGAGGCCTGGAGAGACTTACATGAACTAATGCTAAGTGAAATGAGCAGAACCAGGAGATCATTATACATGGCAACAACAAGACTATACAATAATCAATTCTGATGCATGTGGCTGGCTCTCTTCAACAATGAGTTGATTCAAACCAGTTCCAATTGTTCAGTGATGAAGAGAGCCATCTACACCCAAAGAGAGAATTATGGGAACTGAGTGTAGACTACAACATAGCATTTTCACTGTTTCTGTTATTGTTTACTTGCATTTTTGTTTTCCTTCTCAGTTTTTTTTTCTTTCTAGATCCAATTTTTCTTGTGCAGCCAGATAACTATATAAATATGTATACATGTATTAGATTTAATGTATATTTTAACATATTTAACATATATTGAACTACCTGCCATCTAGGGGAGAGGGGTGGGGGGAAGGAGGGGAAAATTTGGAACAGAAGGTTTTGCAAGGATCAATGTTGAAAAAATTACCCATGCATATGTTTTGTAAATAAAAAGCTATAATTAAAAAAAAAAAAAAACTATACCCAAAGATATAAAACCATGCATGGCCTTTACCCAGCAATATCACTACAATACAATTCTGTATCTAGAAGAGATAAAAAAAGAAAAGAAAAGAATATAAGTACACAAAAATATTTTTTAACAGCTCTTTTACTGGTGGCAAAAAATTGGAAATTGATGAAAAATCCATCAACTAGAGGAATGTACAATTTGTGGCATGTAATTGTAATGGAATTATGCTATAAGAAATGATGAGCAGGATTATTTCAGAATAATCTGGGAAAAATTACATGAACTGATACAGAGTGAAGTGAGCAGCATTAGGAAAATAATCAACTGTGAATGACTTAGCTATTCTCAACAATAGAATGATCCAAAAAAATTGTGAAAGACTTAACTGATGGGAAAATATGCTAGTTCCAAAGAAAGAACTGATAGAATCTGAATGCCGACTGAAGAACACTTTTAAAAACTTTCTTTATTTTTCTTGTTTTGGAGGACAGGTAGGGGAAGTTGTATTTTCTTTCACAACATGACTAATATGGAAATGTGTTTTGCATGACTGCATATATATATAATCTATATCAAATTGCTTGTCTTCTCACAGAGTGGGGAGAAAAGGAGAGGATTTGGAATTCAAAAATTTTTAAAATGAATGTTAAAAATAGTTTTTATATATAATTTTTAAAAATTAAATATTATATAGTAAAAAATATTTTATTCCAAATATTTCTTCCTCTGTATGAATAGACACACAGCAAAGTAAGCAGAACCAAGAGGGCAATTTCCATCATTAGTACAATAATGTAAAGGTAAACAATACTGAAGGACTTTCAGAATTCTGAGTAATATAATGATCCATCATAAATTTGGAGGACTGAGGCTCAAGGGCTGTCTCCTGTCTCTCACATATATAGCAGATTAGAAGTAAAAAATTAGACATATGCTCTCAGATTTGGCTAAAACATTAATTTGCTTGCTGATTCTAATTTCTCTTTTCTGCTGTTTCTTACCTCAATACCCCCATGGGGGTAATTACTGCTAAATTAGGATGTAAAAAATAAATTTGCTAATTTAATCTTTTTTTAATATCCTTATCATTTCTCAGTGACTCCTCATCCCACCCATCCTCCTCCCCATCCCACCCTTAGGGTAATTGAAAATACAGTCAAGCAAAACAAATAAATATCAATGTAGTTCATCTTAAATCACACTGTTAAATAAAGATGAAATTAACTCTGTAAAAATGGTTTAGCCTTGTAACAGATAGCTTTCTGGGTAGGAAAGGTCACTATTTTCCAAGAAACTTATCCCTATTCAGCATTAAATTGTTAAGACTTTGTTGTTGCTGATATTTACCCTTCATTCTCAAAGAGGACCATGACATTATAGAGGTGATGCCATGACATGCAAGTGAGGGAAGACTGTGCAAGGTCCCTAGCTTCACTTTCTCCTTCAGAGTTATCTGAGTCCAATAGCAAGATATATATCAGGATGACTGGAGATGGTCCTGGATGCAGTTGGCCTTTTTAAGGTAAGATCTTAAACAAATTTCAGTTGTCTGAGGCAATATTCAATCAGTGATTAAGGTTAGGTATGAAATGAGGCAGAAAATGAACTCTTATCTAGTCAAAAAAAAAAAAAAATCAATCTGGAAGGGAAAGACTCTCAGGATTTCTGGCCAAAACAGAAATAGTTGCTATTTACATTCACTCTGAGTCTATATATTTTGGAGTTTAGGAGTAGATTACTTAAACTCTGATCACTCTGGCTTTCAATGAATGACTAACAATAGGTCCCAAGCCAAGTCCCTCTTGGTCATTGTTTGGACCCCAATTGCTAAGGCCTACCTTTGTAGTGACCCTGTATGTGATGTAGGTCTCCATTGTACAGACATGTTTCTTGGGATCATCAACTGTGACAAATAAGTCTCTGGTCTCACCATCAAGATCATCATCCAGCTGCAGTCTATTGAGAAGTGAAGATGAAGAGGCTGGGCTAGATGTACCTGCAGGAGTTCCACCATTAGGCAAACTGAGGTCCTAAAAAGTAATAAAGATAAACTGTTTAAAAAAAAAAAACATGCAAAAGAGATTAAACTCCTAATAAAATAAATTTTGTATAATGTTGGTTCTGTTTTGAACATAACTTTTATAATTTTAGTTTAATCATTTAATGTTTTGTTTCCACAAGGGAACTTGTTGATATAAAGATATAAAACTCTGAACTCAAAGGAAAAAACTTTTCTGATCCTTGTGGAGATTACTTCAGCATTCTTAACAAAAGTTAACTTGCCAAATGATTCCTTCTCCATCTATTAAAGGGAAGCAAGCTACAACCATAAATCTGAATTCATGTATGAATTCCATGACTCTAATGCTCATAAGAACCTTAATGCTCTGAGCTAATAAGGAGCCTTTTATCTACATACTCTGGGAATCTTCCACTCTTGTTCTCCTACTTTGAACATAGTGCTATGTCCTACAAGGTAAGAAATGATACAGAAAACCCAATGATACATCTTTAAAAATTAAAAAGTCCTCGAGGAAAAAGTCCACACATCAAGAATGCAAGAGGACTGGAAAAAAGAAAAGAAAAACTGTAATACTCAGATATATTGTATATTGGGGGGAGGGAGGAGCGGAGATGAACATTTTTTTTTCAGTATCCTTAAAACATAATATTGGCTTAATTTTTATGGAACATTTGTGTTTATACATATACACATACACACACTCACTCACTCACTCAGATACATACCACCACCACCCAGCTAGAAAATGACTAAATCTTTTAAAACTTATTGATCTTAGTACAATAATTCTAGCATTTCTTCATACTTCACTGCCTAGGTAACTGAGCAAGAAGAAAGCATCATCCATAGATCCAAGAAAAAAAATTTAATAGTAATAATAATAATACTTTTAATACTAAAATACTACCAGTGTTGTTGCAAGACCTGGAAGATAAATTAAAAATTAGTAATGCACATAAAGTAACAACGAAGTACATGGTAGGTATAAATGGGACATAAAACAAAGACTCTAAAGAACGAGAAAAAAAGATGTCATCAAGGAATTATATGGTTAAAAAAAAAAAAAAAGAAAATGAACTAGTCATGTGAGGAATAAGGAATGTTGCCAGAATGAGAAAGGCTTTCAGCATGTTGGGTGGATCTCCTGTGGTAATGAAATGACATGGACAAGGTACTCAGGTATGCATAGATTTCAATCAGTATTGTTGAAGATAATTTCCAAATCAACAAGATTAGAAATCCATTTGAATTTTGCTTATTATGTCTACATTAGATTGTAAACTATTAATATTTCAATGCTCTTGCCAGCACTCTTTAAATCCAGTACTTTGGACAAAGGCCTAATAGTCTTTCTCTAGTTACATCTCTGTGAATGAACAGATAAGACTACTTTGAGGCTAAGTAAAGATTTTCCCTAAATTTGGGGAAAGGCCATAAATTTAAATGTATTGCCTAAAGTTACAGATCAAATTTATGTCATTTTTACTAACTTTCTGCAGGGAATAGAGGGGATGGATGCCAGAGACGGATGAGGAAACAAGCTATCAGGCCTTGTGGATTCAGTCAGTAGGACTCACACAAAATTCAAGTTAATGATTTTCATGTTTTATCACAATACTTTCCAACTCAGATAAATGTAGGTACCATTGCTTTTGTAGTATTTCTCCCTATATTCAGAAGGTGGGGGAAAATCTTTAGATTTTTCTAAGGGAACAGGAGGGAACTGTCTTCAGATTTTCTAACCAAATTCTTTAGCTATGTATTCTAGACCAAAAGCTACCTTTTCTCCTCACTACAACCAAAAAGCCTTCTAGGTAAGGGTTCAGCTTCTATATGAAAAAGGAAAAAAAAAAAAAAAAAAAAACCCAAACAAGTGAAGAGACAACCATTACCTTTCAAGGTCTGAGTGAGAACCTCCCCTAAAACTCCTTGCTTTTGAGAGATCACACTGCCCTTGCCTCTCCAAAAACATTTTCTAAAAATATGGTCACAAGACAAAAACAAACCAAACAAAACTAAAAATGTATTTTCCAAAGCAAAGAAAACTGAGAAGAGCTAAGAGTAGGATCATTGGACTAGGTATCATATGATTAAAAGAAGTTGTAATCTTTCATTTGCTGGGATCCTATTTTATTTACTTGAACCTGTAATACCAGCTTGGGTAGATATCCAAGTTCTGACAGGCGGTGGCAGTGCTTGTATGGTGAATGGACTTTCCACAAACTCCCCTCTATCTGTTGTTTTGCCTGCCTTCAATTCTACCCAACAAGACTTCTCTGTCCTGGTATCCCCCTTCCATCCCCCTTGTCTGTCTTGTTTCTTTTTTTTCGTATTGTCTCTCTCATTAGATTTTGAGCGTCTTACGATAGAGATAGGCACTTAATAGGCACTTAACAAATGAACTGTGACATCACTGGGATCTTGAAGTAATTTAGTATAATCTTGTTTTACAGATAGTAAACTGAGGCCCAGAGAAAGGAAGCAGCTCAAGAGCTTCCTTGTAGAAGCACACAGTAACATTGAATAAATAACTCTTAAAAATGAAAAAATGAATTAACCTTCATTCTCACTTATTCTTCAAAACTGCTCTTAATAATTATACTAAAGATATTTCTATATTGCAGCAGAGAGGAATAGTAGTAGTAACAGCAGCAGCAGTAGCAGTAACAGTTAACATGTATATAACACTTTCTATATGTCAGGCACTTTATAATTATTCTCTTATTTGATCCTCACAACAATCCTGGAAGGCAGATGCTTTTATTATCCTCATTTTACAGATAAAGAAACTAAGGAAATAAGAGGCTAAGAGACTTGCCCAATATCACATAGTAAATGAATAGGGTTAGATTTGAATTCAGGTCTTTCTGAGTCCAGCACTTTATCTTCCATGCCACCTAGCTGGCCCAAAATAAAGGGGAAGAGGGGAAAAGATAGATTAGAAAAAGCTTCCTGAAGAAGGCAGCATCTGAGCCGGGCTTGAAAGGATAAGTAAGAATTCATCAGGTCAAGAGGAAAAAAGATAGTGCTCTAGGCATTGGGACCAAGCAATGGCTCTAAGGCAGAACAATGTGATACCTAAGTGGAGTCCAGTGTGGGAAGGGGTAATAAAAGAAGTCCAAAAAGAATGGCTGCTTCAGAATTATTGAGGGCCTTGAAAACCAGACAAAAGACGTTCGATCTTTCCTCCTTCAATGGAAAATTATTGAAGATAATTTTTAAGAAGAGAAATGACAAGACGAAACATGGCCAAAAAAAAAAAATTGATTCTGGCACTACACAGCATGAAGTGGAGGTGGGGAGGGGAGAAAAGAAATAAAACATCTTTTAAGAAATACCTGCTGCTGAGGGCAGCGGCAGTGAGAGCACGGGAGCAGAGCTGAGAGGGGGTGGGGAGTGATCGTAGCCGTCTCTGCGGGGAGAGCTTCGCTACAGGTTTGGAACCTGCAGCAAGTCAACAGCCCAGCAGAGAAGCTAAAAACACCGGGGCTGAAGAACACAACCGCAAACAGCTGGAGTCTCTCAGGACCTGGCCGCCCCCCCCTTCCCCCTCTCAGTGACTCAGCACGCTTTGGGATCTCAGAGCGCAGGCGCAGCACAGTCCTGCTAGTGCCTCACTGCTGCCCCCTGCAGTCTGTAGAGGAAGCTCGATAACACACCCAGCCCCCCTCCCAAAGAAAGACTCCAGTTTTTTCTGTTTTTCTTTGGTAGTTTGTCTCTGATTAATAGACAGAATGAGCAAGAAGCTGAAGAGGACTTTAACCCTTGACAGCTTCTACACAGATAGAGAGCAGACTCTAAATCCTGAGGAGACTAAAAACAGGCAGTCCCCAGGTGATTCCCCAAAGGAAGAGATCGTCTGTTCCTCAGCACAGATGAACCTCATAGAAGTGATTAAAAAGGCTCTCACAAGGGAGCTAGAAGAAAAATGGGGAAAGCAGAGTGAGGCTTGGCAAAAGGAAAAGGAAGCTTGGGAAAAGGAGAGGGAGGCTTGGCAAAAGAGCCTGGAGAAGTCAGTTAAAGAGAGAGTGGATAAAGAAGTAAAATCCTTGAAAAATAGGATTAGTGAACTGGAAACAGAAAACAGCTCTCTAAAAAACAAAATTGGCGAAATGGAAAAAAATTCCACAGAACAAAAGAACTCAATTGGACAATTAGAGAAAGATTTTAAAAAAGTGAGTGAAGAGAATACTTCACTGAAAATCAGAATTGAACAAGTGGAATTGAATGACTCGAGGAGACAAGAAGAATCAGTCAAGCAAATCCAAAAAAATCAAACAATGGAGAAAAATGTGAAATACCTTCTGGGGAAGACAACAGACCTGGAAAACAGATCCAGGAGAGACAATCTGAGAATCATTGGACTCCCAGAAAAACATGATGAAAAAAAGAGCCTGGACACTGTCTTCCAGGAAATTATCAAAGAGAACTGCCCAGAAGTCATAGGAACAGAGGAAAAAATAAACATTGAAAGGATTCATCGATCACCCACTGAAAGGGATCCTAAAATCAAAACACCAAGGAATATAGTGGCCAAATGCCAGAACCCTCAGATGAAAGAAAAAATATTGCAAGCGGCTAGAAAAACCCAATTCAAGTATCAAGGAGCCACAATAAGGATCACCCAGGATCTGGCAGCATCCACATTAAAAGATCGAAGGGCCTGGAATATGATATTCCGAAAGGCTAAGGAACTTGGTATGCAACCAAAAATAACTTACCCAGCGAGAATGAGCATCTTTTTCCAGGGAAGAAGATGGACATTCAACGAAGTAAGCGAATTTCATCTATTTCTGATGAAAAAACCAGAACTTAACAAAAAGTTTGATCTACAAATATAGAACTCAAGAGAAATCTAAAAAGGTAAAGATTAATCTTGGGAACTATATTTTGACTATATAGATGTATAAAGAATACATGTATACCTTGTTCTAGAAATTGATGTGGAAAGGACATTGTATCAGAAAAAGGGTAAAGTGGGGGTAGTACATCTCATGAAGAGGCATAGGAAACCTATTATATCTGAGAGAAAGAATGGAGGGGGATGAATATAGTGGGTATCTTACTGCCTTCAGAATTGGCTTTAAGTGAAAAATCTTAAGACATATTCAATCTATGGTGAAACTTCTCCCATCTCATTGAAAAGTGAGAAGGGAAAAGTGGAAAGGGAAGGAATAAGCTAAGCGGAAGGGAATACGGGAACTGGGAGGGAAAGGGGTAAGATAGGGGGAGGAACTCTAAGGCGGGGGGAGGGACACTAAAAAGGGAGGGCTGTGAGAAGCAAGTGCTGCTCACAAGCTTAATACTGGGAAGGGGGGGGGAAAGGGGAAAGAAGGGAGAAAAGCATAAACCGGGGTTAACAAGATGGCAAGTAATACAGAATTGGTCATTCTAACCATAAATGTGAACGGGGTAAACTCCCCATAAAGAGGAAGCGGTTAGCAGAATGGATTAAAAGCCAGAATCCTACAATATGTTGTTTACAGGAAACACACCTGAAGCGGGGAGATACATGCAGGTTAAAGGTAAAAGGTTGGAGCAAAATCTACTATGCTTCAGGTGAAGTCAAAAAAGCAGGGGTAGCCATCCTGATCTCAGATCAAGCTAAAGCAAAAATTGACCTAATTAAAAGAGATAAGGAAGGACACTATATCCTGCTAAAGGGTAGCATGGATAATGAAGCACTATCTATATTAAACATATATGCACCAAGTGGGGTAGCATCTAAATTCTTAAAAGAGAAACTAAGAGAGCTGCAAGAAGAAATAGACAGTAAAACTATAATAGTGGGAGATCTTAACCTTGCACTCTCAGAATTAGATAAATCAAACCAGAAAATAAATAAGAAAGAAGTCAAAGAGGTAAACAGAATACTAGAAAAGCTAGATATGATAGATCTCTGGAGAAAATGTAATGGAGACAGAAAGGAATACACTTTCTTTTCAGCAGTTCATGGAACCTATACAAAAATTGACCATATATTAGGACATAAAAACCTCAAACTCAAATGTAGTAAGGCAGAAATAGTAAATGCATCCTTTTCAGACCACGATGCAATGAAAATTACATTCAACAAAAAAGCAGGGGGAAGTAGACCAAAAAATAATTGGAAACTAAATAATCTCATACTAAAGAATGATTGGGTGAAACAGCAAATCATAGACATAATTAATAACTTCACCCAAGAAAACGATAATAATGAGACATCATACCAAAATGTATGGGATGCAGCCAAAGCGGTAATAAGGGGAAATTTCATATCTCTAGAGGCCTATTTGTATAAAATAGAGAAAGAGAAGGTCAATGAATTGGGTTTGCAATTAAAAATGCTAGAAAAGGAACAAATTAAAAACCCCCAGTCAAACACTAAACTTGAAATTCTAAAAGTAAAAGGTGAGATCAATAAAATTGAAAGTAAAAAAACTATTGAATTGATTAATAAAACTAAGAGTTGGTTCTATGAAAAAACCAACAAAATAGACAAACCCTTAGTAAATCTGATTAAAAAAAGGAAAGAGGAAAATCAAATTGTTAGTCTTAAAAATGAAAAGGGAGAACTCACCACTAACGAAGAGGAAATTAGAGCAATAATTAGGAGTTACTTTGCCCAACTTTATGCCAATAAATTCGACAACTTAAATGAAATAGAAAAATACCTCCAAAAATACAGCTTGCCCAAACTAACAGAGGAAGAAGTAAATATCCTAAACAGTCCCATCTCAGAAAAAGAAATAGAACAAACTATCAATCAACTCCCTAAGAAAAAATCCCCAGGACCAGATGGATTTACATGTGAATTCTACCAAACATTTAAAGAACAATTAACTCCAATGTTATATAAACTATTTGAAAAAATAGGGATTGAAGGAGTCCTACCAAACTCCTTTTATGACACAGATATGGTACTGATACCTAAACCAGGTAGGCTGAAAACAGAGAAAGAAAATTATAGACCAATCTCCCTAATGAATATTGATGCTAAAATCTTAAATAAAATATTAGCAAAAAGATTACAGAAAATTGTCACCAGGATAATACACTATGACCAAGTAGGATTTATACCAGGAATGCAGGGCTGGTTCAATATTAGGAAAACTATTAGCATAATTGACTATATCAATAACCAAACAAACAAAAACCACATGATCATCTCAATAGATGCAGAAAAAGCATTTGATAAAATCCAACATCCATTCCTAATAAAAACACTTGAGAGCATAGGAATAAATGGACTTTTCCTTAAAATAGTCAGGAGCATATACTTAAAACCATCAGTAAGCATCATATGCAATGGGGAAAAACTGGAACCTTTCCAATAAGATCTGGAGTGAAGCAAGGTTGCCCACTATCACCATTATTATTTAATATCGTATTAGAAACACTAGCCTCGGCAATAAGAGTCGAGAAAGATATAAAAGGAATTAGAGTAGGCAATGAGGAAACCAAACTATCACTCTTTGCAGATGATATGATGGTATACCTAGAGAACCCCAGAGATTCTACCAAAAAGCTATTGGAAATAATTCATAATTTTAGCAAAGTAGCTGGCTACAAAATAAATCCCCATAAATCCTCAGCATTTTTATACATCACCAACAAAACCCAACAGCAAGAGATACAAAGAGAAATTCCATTCAGAATAACTGTTGATACCATAAAATATTTGGGAATCTATCTACCAAAGGAAAGTCAGGAATTATATGAGCAAAATTATAAAAAAGTCTCCACACAAATAAAGTCAGACTTAAATAATTGGAAAAATATTAAGTGCTCTTGGATTGGCCGAGCGAACATAATAAAGATGACAATACTCCCTAAACTAATCTATTTATTTAGTGCTATACCAATCAGACTTCCAAGAAAATATTTTATTGATCTAGAAAAAATAACAACAAAATTCATATGGAACAATAAAAAGTCGAGAATCTCAAGGGAACTAATGAAAAAAAAATCAAATGAAGGTGGCCTAGCTGTACCTGATCTAAAATTATATTATAAAGCAGCAGTCACCAAAACCATTTGGTATTGGCTAAGAAATAGATTAGTGGATGAGTGGAAAAGGCTAGGCTCACAAGACAGAATAGTCAATTATAGCAATCTAGTGTTTGACAAACCCAAAGCCCCTAACTTCTGGGAAAAGAATTCATTATTTGATAAAAACTGCTGGGATAATTGGAAATTAGTATGGCAGAAATTAGGCATGGACCCACACTTAACACCATACACCAAGATAAGATCAAAATGGGTCTATGACCTAGGCATAAAGAACGAGATTATAAATAAATTAGAGGAACATAGAATAGTTTATCTCTCAGACTTGTGGAGGAGAAAGAAATTTGTGACCAAAGATGAACTAGAGACCATTACTGATCACAGAATAGAAAATTTCGATTACATCAAATTAAAAAGCCTTTGTACAAATAAAACTAATGCAAACAAGATTAGAAGGGAAGCAACCAACTGGGAAAACATTTTCACAGTTAAAGGTTCTGATAAAGGCCTCATTTCCAAAATATATAGAGAACTGACTCAAATTTATAAGAAATCAAGCCATTCTCCAATTGATAAATGGTCAAAGGATATGAACAGACAATTTTCAGAGGATGAGATTGAAACTATTACCACTCATATGAAAGAGTGTTCCAAATCATTATTGATCAGAGAAATGCAAATTAAGACAACTCTGAGATACCACTACACACCTGTCAGATTGGCTAAGATGACAGGAAAAAATAATGATGAATGTTGGAGGGGATGCGGGAAAACTGGGACACTAATGCATTGTTGGTGGAGTTGTGAACGAATCCAACCATTCTGGAGAGCAATCTGGAATTATGCCCAAAAAATTATCAAAATGTGCATATCCTTTGATCCAGCAGTGTTTCTATTGGGCTTATATCCCAAAGAAATACTAAAGAAGGGAAAGGGACCTGTATGTGCCAAAATGTTTGTAGCAGCCCTGTTTGTAGTGGCTAGAAACTGGAAAATGAATGGATGCCCATCAATTGGAGAATGGCTGGGTAAATTGTGGTATATGAATGTTATGGAATATTATTGTTCTGTAAGAAATGACCAGCAGGATGAATACAGAGAGGCTTGGAGAGACCTACATGAACTGATGCTAAGTGAAATGAGCAGAACCAGGAGATCATTATACACTTCGACAACGATATTGTATGAGGACATATTTTGATGGAAGTGGATTTCTTTGACAAAGAGACCTGAGTTTCAATTGATAAATGACGGACAAAAGCAGCTACACCCAAAGAAAGAACACTGGGAAACGAATGTGAACTATCTGCATTTTTGTTTTTCTTCCCGGATTATTTATACCTTCTGAATCCAATTCTCCCTACGCAACAAGAGAACTGTTCGGTTCTGCAAACATATATTGTATCTAGGATATACTGCAACATATCCAACATATAAAGGACTGCTTGCCATCTAGGGGAGGGGGTGGAGGGAGGGAGGGGAAAAAAAAAATCGGAACAGAAATGAGTGTCAATATAATGTAATTATTAAATAAAAAATTAAAAAGAAATACCTGCTAAGAAAGTTAGTAAGAACTTTGTTCGTGTTCATGTGGAGGCTTCCAGTATGAAAGATGGAGCACCCTGTGGAATACCAATATCCATCTTTGGACCAGGCATGATCCCTATTATTCTGGAATACTTCAACTTCTTTAGCATAACTGGAGTTGGGATTGGAGCTGGAGCCCATCCTATTTTGCTCTTTCAAATCCAGACATAGTAGAAGTTCTTAATCGCATCAACACTGACTGCAATGCTAAGGACTGAAAGGACTGGGCTACCCACAAGTTGACTGGTCTCACCTCTTCTATCCCTGAGATGATCCTTGAACACTTCTTCAGTCAGGAAGAGTTGTCTGGTCATTCAGAACTGGTGCAATGGTGCTGAGATATTATGCACCCCACAGACAGAGAACACTGAGATCATCTGCAATAACTACAACTGCCAAGACCTGCATTTTGAGCATAGGGTTGATGCAACCTTTTCAAGTGCCCTGTAGCACCCTTTGAAGATGCTGTGGTGAAATGCAACTTGAAGCTACACCCAACCAAGATCTCTTTCCTCAAGATGGCAGATTCTGGAGGTCAAACCCAGCTGACTCAGCCAGGCAAGCCTTCACCTCCCCCCAGCTCTCCAGAACTAATCCAAGGAGGGTACACAGGTGTGATAGGCCAGAGAGAGAACAAGAGAGAGAGGTGGGACAGATTATGCAGAGAGATGACTTTGATTTTTTGATTTCTACTTTAACCTTTAACTTGTGGATCCTTTCCCCTCCCCAAACTCTGGGAGAAAGATCTTAATGTCTCTTAGGCACCCAGACCCCTGACTTTTCATTTCTGGATTATCTCCTTATTTTGGAAGAAGACTTGGAGATGACATGCTATTTCTTGATCCAGGAATCTTCAGATGAGGGTAGAAGAGTTGCCATATCTCACTTCAGGTTCTTTTTTTTTTTTCCTATCCCAGGATGCGCTGTAATAAGAAAGAGCATTTAGGAGACCCTCTGGGGATGGAGTTGCTGATGGTGATTCTGATTAATCTTTATTCCCCTAATGGGGATAGGTGTGTGAGTGACATGAGGGCTTAGAAAACTTCCTGGGTATTCAGGATCAGCAAAGACCCTATTATTGCAATGGAGATGTCCAAATAATAGAGAAGAAATAATAGTGGGAGGTGGTGAATGTGAGTGAATGTGCAGGCTGAAACTAAGAGCAATAGTAGAGAGGGAACTGAGGCTATTTGGCTGCACTAACTCGAGAGTTGTCAGTTTTAATGGAGTGAGGTGGGGGGTCAGAGGCAGATCAGGGCTATACTACTTAAGACTTGGCATGAGGATTAGGGGGTCTTGCTTAGGAAGCAAGATATGTGTCTTGAGGAATTTGGCCATATTATAGTAGAGGGGAAGTTATATCCTTATGAGACTATTGTCTCTCACAACTTTCCATTGTAACAATAAGTTGTGTAGAGAAGAAAAAAAGAGAAATTATGGCTAAGTCAAGGAATTTGAAAAAAAAAAAAAAAACCCAGCTCTTAAAAGAATAATTGCTGTCTATTAATAACCATACATGAATGAGCAACCAATAGCTAAAAAGAAAAATACCAATGAAAACAACTGAATTATCTTTTCACTATCAGAAGACTGGCAAAAGGGAAGGATAATAGGTATAAACAGTCAATTCACAGTGAGGCTATGATAAACTAAGACACCACTAGTAGAACTGTGAAAGTAGTCCAACCATTCTGAAAATCAATTTGGAATTATGTTAAAACAAGTAATTGAAATCTCAGTGTCATCTGATCCAGGGAATCTCCTGTGTCCCAGCTAGGCATTTATCCCAAGCAGATCAAATTCAGAAACTTCCCACATATAACAAAATATTTGTAGTAGCACTTTTTGTACTAGCAAAAAGATGGGACTAGGACTGGGAACAAAGTATATACCCAACAATTAAGGAATAGCAAATCAATTTGTGCCACATTAATCTAAATGAGATATTATTGTGCCATATGAAAAGTTCAGAACGAAAAAAGTGAAGTAAGCAGAGTCAGGAAAATAACATTAAATATGATAAAAATGTAAACAGGAAGAGCAAAAAGAACCCAACTATACATCATATAATTATGATGTCCAAATTTAGAGTTAGAAAAAAATGAAAAAATATACCTCTCTCCCTTCTTTACAAAAGTAGACTATGAATCTATAACATAAGCTATATTGCCAGATTCAGCTGATATCTTGGTTAGTTTTGCTGAATTGCTTCCTCCCCCAACCCTTTCTAGCAATGGATAGTTCTCTCAAAAAGGAGACAAAGGATTTATATGGAAATGAAAACAATGTAAAAAACCAAGATAATTTTTTTAAAGAGACTAATAGTTTCTCTTTTTCTTCTTCTTCAGTACTTTGTCCCTCTGATTGTTTTGCCCATAAACATTCTAATTTCTTCCTATCATTTCATGATATCAAACCATATAAAATTTAAAAACAAAACCGTTAATTCCTGAAAAAATAGAGGAACAGTGATACAGGATGTTTGTTACACTGTCAAATGTGGTGATAACAAAGATTGGTTTTGCTCAAATATGTTTTTTCCTTCTTTGTTACAAGCAAAGGCTCACTACAAAGAAGGGTGGCATATTTAGAAATGACTAATGTAAAAAACATAAGTCATCAGAAAAACTTTAAAAAATAACAACCCACCAACTACCCTTTACCTTCAGACAGAAAAGTAGAAATAAGCATAATATATGTGTGTGTGTGTATGCATATGATGTAGATTGTATTATTGTAGATAACTGAATATATGTAAATATATGTATGTATGCATATATGTATATATAAATAGATTAACTGTAGCTTTCTGGGGTAAAGGAGGAGGAAAAGGGAAAAATAAGTCACAACACAAGAAAACCTACAAGGAAGCATAGATGCACAGCTCTGAATACAAAGTGTAGTTATTTATTATATAGGTTTTCTTGAAACACAAATTTCTTGCTTTATATTTTGAATCCTCTTTTGTGTTCTGTTGTGCAAGTGGCCATTTTTTTCATTTCATTTACATTTAATTTCAAAATAAAAATCACCCTTATTAAGGCTCAGATGAAAACTTTTATTTGGTTTTTTCTTATTATCTTTATATACTTGCCTTTCTTACATTTTCTTCAAATGAATGATTAAATAAAGATCCTTTATGTAACAAACTATCCACAGATGCAGAATTAGCAAAACTTTTTTTTAAAAAAAAAAAAGGAAACAAAATGGGCTCATATATGAATATATGAAATATTATTACACTCTAAGAAATTATCGGAGAGCTATGTGCCTCAGTATATAATATGCTGGGTCTAGAGACTACTAAGCTTTCTAAGAAATATAGGAAGACTTTTTGATTTAACGGACATAAAAGAGCTTGTTTAAGCACTTTTATTTATACAATACTTTATGATTTGCAAGATGCTTTAAATTTATAATTTGAGAAGATGGCGGAGAGGACACAAGGTTCTCTCTGACCTTCTTTACAATCCTCACAATAATTACGAAATCCAGCCTCTAAATTATCTCTGGACAGGCAGAACCCACAAATATTGGGAGTGCAACAAATTATCAACAGAAGATAATTTCAAAGATTGCTTAAAAAAAAAAAAAAAAAAAAAAAAAGGTCTGTTTCAATAGGAAACGGGAGAGAGGAAGCCAGTGCAGTCAACTTAAGAGTTCTGGGGCAGAAAATTTACGGGAGGAAACAGACCAGAAAAGATCAATCAGAAACAGGAGAGAGGCAGCAAAGCACAAACAGCTGACCACAAACACCAATACAAACAGAGCAGTCTCTGGGGCAGAGAGTTTGTGGGAGGAAGCAGACCAGAAAAGGTCTGTTTCAATCAGAAGCAGGAGAGAGACATGAGGCCCAGGCAGCTGATCACAAACACCAGCACAGACAGCTCAGAATCCCAGAGCAGTGCAGTCTAAGAGTGGAAGTGCAGACTCCGACCACAGAACCCCAGGGTATTGCTGACGACTCTACATGGCAGATCCAGCACCAGGTGTGAATCAGCACTGACCCAACTGTGATGGCTTGGAAAACCTCTCCTGCCCTAAAGGGAGACCTTAATTTAACTTTTAAAAAAATGAGTAAAAATGTAAAGAGGACTCTTAACAATTGACAGCTTTTATGGTGAAAGGAAAGAACAGATTTTAAACCCTGCGGAGACTAAAGGCAGACTGTCTCTAGATGAAGCTCCAAAGAGGGATATAATCAGGTCCCCATAATACAAGGTTCTCCTAGAAGAACTTAAAAAGAATCTTAAAAGAGACCTAGAAGAAAAATGGGGAAAAGAAATGAAAGCTTTGCAAGAGAGTTTGGAAAAAGAAACACAAAATAGGCTTAGTGAAATGGAAAAAACATATAACTCATTAAAAGATAAAGATTTGATAAACTGGAAAAAGAAAGCAACTCCCAGAAAAAAAAAGAATTTGTGAAACAGAAAAAGAAAATAACTTCTTAAAAAACAGAATTTGTGAAATGGAAAAAAATTCCATAGAACAAAACAACTCATTCAAAAATTCAACTGAACAAATAAAAAAAGAAGCAAAAAAGTAAATAAAGAAAATAACACACTAAAATTCAGAAATGAATAAATGGAAATGAATGACTCAATAAGACAACAAGAATCAGTCAAACAAAAAAAAAATTTTTTTTTAATGTAAAATACGTAATGGGGAAAAACAACCAACTTGGAAAATAGATCTAGGAGGGACAATCTAAGGATTATTGGATCCCCTGAAATACATGATGAAAAAAAGAGCCTAGATTATCTTTCAGGAAATCATCAAAGAGGACTACCCGGATATCACAGAAACAGGAGGTGAAATGCCTGAAAGAATTCACCGAATGCCTCCTGAAACAGACCCCAAAATTAAAACCCCAAGTAATATCATGGCTAAATTTGAAAACTATCAGAACAAGGAAAAATATTACAAGCAGCCAGAAAGAAACAATTCAAATATCGAGAAGCCACAGTAAGGATTACTTGGGACCTAGCACCTTCCACTTTAAAGGATCCAAAGGCCTGGAATCTGATATTCCAAAAGGTGAAGGATGTTGGAATGCAGCCAAGAGTAAATTGCCCTACTAAATTGAGCATTTTCTTGCAGAAAAGAAGATGAACATTCAATGAAACTGGTAAATTCCGTGTGTTTTTGATGAAAAGATCAGAGCTAAACAAAAAATTTGACCTCCAAATATAGAACTCAATAGAAGCACAAAAAGATAAAAAGGAAAAAAAAAAAAAAAAACTCTTGAGAACTGTATTACTGTTCTGGGTATACATTGAGAATACATGTATAATCTGATTTTGCTGTTATAGAGATGGAAAGGGGATTGTTGATAGGGAGAAAAAGGGGAAAGTAAAGGTAAAATGAAGGAAATTACATCTCAGGAAGAGGCAAAGAAAACATATTATAATTGAGGGAAAGAAGGCAGAGTGATGAATATTGTGTGAATCTAGCTCTCATCAGATTTGGCCCAAAGAAAGAATATAAGATATATTTGGTTTCACTGAGAAACACATCTCATCTTATTTTAAAAAAGTGGGAGGAGAAAGGGGAAAAGGGAAGGAGTAGGCTAAATGGAAGGGAAAAGAGGAATAGTAGGGAAATGGTGTAAGAAAGGGGGACAGTCTCTAAAGGGGGAGGACTGCTTGAGACAAGTAGTGCTCATAAGTAAAATAATGGGGAGGAGGGAAAGGGGAAAAGGAAAGAGAAAAGTATAATTTGGAGTTAATAAGATGGCAGGAAATCCAAAATTAGTAGTTTTAACTGTAAATGTGAATGAGGTGAACTTTCCCATAAAACATAAGTGGATAACAGACTGGATTAAAAGACAGAATCCTAAAATAAACTATTCATAAGAAACACAATTAAAGCAGAGTGACACATATAGAGTAAAAGTAAAAGGCTCTATTATGCTTCAGGTGAAGTAAAAAAAAGTAAGGGTAGCCATCCTCCTCTCAGATCAATAAAAAGCAAAAATTGATCTGATTAAAAGAGATAAGAAAGAAAATTATATCTTGCTAAAAGGTACCACAGATATGAAGCAATATCAATATTAAACATACATGCACTAAGTGATGTAACAGCTAAATTCCTTAAGGAGAAGTTAAGAGAGCTGCAAAAAGAATAGACAGCAAAACTATAATAGTGGGAGATCTCAACCTTGCTCTCTCAGAACTAGATAAATCAAATGATAAAATAAATAAGAAAGAAGTTAAAGAGGTAAAAAGAATACTAGAGAAACTAGATATGATAGATCTTTGGAAAAAATTGAATGGAGACAAAAAGGAGTACACTTTCTTCTTGGCAGTTCATGGAACCTATAAAAAAAAAAAATTGACCATATATTAGGACATAAAAACCTCAAAGTCAAATGCAGAAAGGCAGAAATAGTAAATGTATTTTTTTCAGATCACAATGCAATAAAAATTCAATTCAATAAAAAGCCAGGGGAAACTGAATAATCTCATCCTAAAGAATAAATGGGTGAAACAGCAAATCATAGACACAAACAATACTTTCATCCAAAAGAATGACAAAAATGAGAAAATATACCAAAATTTGTGAGATGTAGCCAAAGTGGTAATAAAGGGAAATTTTATATCTCTAGAAACTTATTTGCATAAAATAGTGAAAAAAAAGATCAATAAATTGGGCTTACAACTAAAAAATCTAGAAAAAAGAACAAATTAAAAACCCCCAATCAAATACTAAATTTGAAATTCTAAAGATAAAAGGAGAGATCAATAAAATTGAAACTAAAAAAAACTATTGAATTGATAAACAAAACTAAGAGTTGGTTTTATGAAAAAAAACAAACAAACCAAAATAGATAAAACTTTAAGTTAATTTGATAAGAAAAAGGAAAGAGGAAAATCAAATTTTTAGTCTCAAAAATGAAAAGGGAGAACTATCCACCAATGAAGAAGAAACTAGAGCAATTATCAGGAGTTACTTTGCCCTTATGCCAATAAATTTGACAATCTAAGTGAAATGGAGGAATTCTTACAAAAATATAGATTGCCCAGATTAACAGAAGAGAAATAAATTACTTAAATAGTCCCATTTTAGAAAAAGAAATGGAACAAACTATTAATCAACTCCCAAGAAAAAATCCCCAGGACCAGATTCATTTACATGTGAAGTCTACCAAACATTTAAAGAACAATTAACTCCACTACTATATAAACTATTTGAAAAAAGGATTTCTACCAAACTCCTTTTATGATAGAGACATGGTACTGACACCTAAACCAGGTAGGATGAAAACAGAGAAAGAAAATTATAGACCAATCCCCCTAATGAATATTGATGCAAAAATCTTAAACAAAATATTAGCAAAGAGATTACAAAAAATCATTCCCAGGATAATACACCATGACCAAGTAGGATTTATACCAGGAATGCAGGGCTAGTTCAATATTAGGAAAACTGTTAGCATAATTGACTATATCAATAACCTAATTAACAAAAACTATATGATTATCCCAATAGATGCAGAAAAAGCATTTGACAAAATCCAACACTCATTCGTATTAAAAACACTAGAGAGTATAGGAATAAAAGGACTTTTCCTTAAAGTAGTCAGTAGCATCTATTTAAAACCATCAGCAATCATCATATGTAATGGGGATAAACTAGAACCATTCCCAATGAGATCAGGGGGAAACAAGGTTGCCCACTATCACTATTGCTATTCAATATTGTGTTACAAATGCTAGCCTTTGCAATAAGAGAAGAAAAAAGAAATTAAAGGAATTAGAGTAGGTAACATGGAAACCAAATTATCACTCTTTGCAGATGATATGATAGTATACTTAGAGAATTCCAGAGAATCAACTAAAAAGCTATTAAAAATAATCCACAACTTCAGCAAAGTTGAAGGATACAAAATAAATCCACATAAATCATCAGCATTCTTATACATCACTAACAAAATGCAACAACAAGAGATACAAAGAGAAATTCCATTTAAAATACTATTGATAATATAAAATATTTGGGAATCTATCTGCCAAGGGAAAGTCAGGAATTATGTAAGCAAAACTACAAAACACTTTCCACACAAATAAAGTCAGATCTAAGCAACTGAAAAAATATCAAGTGCTCTTGGATAGGTCAAGCAAATATAATAAAGATGATAATACTCTCTAAACTAATCTATTTATTTAGTGTTATATCAATCAAACTCCCAAGAAACATTTTACTGAACTAGAAAAATTAACAACAAAATTTATCTGGAAGAACAAAAGGTCAAGAATTTCAAAGGAATTAATGAAGAGAAAAGCAAATGAAGGTGACCTAGCTATACTAGATCTAAAACTGTATTATAAAGCAACAGTCATCAAAACCATAGTTGATCAGTGGAATAGATTAGGTTCACAAGACAAAATAAGTCAATAACTACAGCAATCTAGTGTTTGACTAACCCAAAGATCCCAGATTTGGGGATAAGAATTCACTATCTGACAAAAACTGCTGGGAAATTTGGAAACTAGTATGGCAGAAAATAGATATAGACCCACACCTAACACCGTATACCAAGACAAGGTCGAAATAGGAAGGACATAGAATAGTTTACCTCTCAGACCTGTGAAGGAAGAAGGAATTTGTGACCAAAGAAGAACTAGAGATCATTATTAATCACAAAATAGAAAATTTTGATTATATTAAGTTTAAAAGTTTTTGTACAAACAAAACTAATGCAGACAAGATTAGAAGGGAAGCAATAAACTGGAATAACATTTTTACATCCAAAGGATCTAATAAAGGTGTCATTTCTAAAATATATAGAGAAATGACTCAAATTTATAATAGTTCAAGCCATTCTCCAAATGATATGAACAGAAAATTTTCAGATGAAGAAACTGAAACTATTTGTAGCCACATGTAAAGTGCTCCAAATCACTTTTGATCACAGAAATGCAAATCAAGACAATTCTGAGATATCATTATTGTCAGATTGGCTAAGATGACAGGAAAAGATAATGACAACTGTTGGAAGGGATGTGGGAAAACTGGGACACTGATACATTGTTGGTGGAACTATGAATGGATCCAACTATTCTGGAGAACAGTTTGGAACTATCTTCAAAAAGTTATCAAACTATGCATATCCTTTGATCCAGAAGTGCTTCTATTGGGATTATATCCCAAAGAGATCTTAAAAGATGGAAAGGGATCTGTATGTGCAAAAATGTTTGTGGCAGCCCTTTTCATAGTGGTAAGAAATTGGAAACTGAGTGGATGCCCATCAGATGGAGAATGGCTGAACAAATCGTGGCATATAAATACTATAGAATATTATTGTTCTATAAGAAATGATCAGCAGGATGATTTCAGAGAAGCTTGGAGAGACCTACATGAACTGATGCAAAGTGAAATGAGCAGAACCAAGAGATACACAGCAACTACAAACTATATGATGATCAATTCTGATGGATGTGGTTCTCTTCAATATTGAGATAATTCAAACCAGTTCCACTTGTGCAGTGATGAAGAGAACCATCTATACCCAGAGAGAGAACGATGGGAACAGAGTGTGGAACACAGCATAGGATTCTCACTTCTCATTATTTGCTTGCATTTTCTTTCTTTCTTTCTTTTTTTCAGTTTTTCTTTTTCTTCCTTCTTGATCAGACTTTTCCTGCGCAACTGGATGGCTGTGTGAATATGTATGTGTATACACACATACATACACACACACATACACATACACACACTTATTTATTAGATCTGGCATGTATTTCGGCATATTTGGCATGTACTGAACTTCCTGCTGGGTGAGGGCAGGGATGGAGGGAAGAAGGGGAAAATTTGCAGCAGGGGGTTATGCAGGAGTCAATGTTGGAAAAATTACCCATGCATATGCTTTGTGAATAAAAAGCTTTAATAAATAAATTTATAATTTGATTTTATCCTGTGAAATACTTTTTTTATTCCCATTTTAAATAAGAGAAAACTGAAGCAAACAGAACTTAAGGGAGTTGCCCAGAGCTACACAGCTAAAGAATGTTTATGAGGCAGGATTTGAATTCAGGTCTTTCTAACTTTAAGTCTAGTACTTTGTATACTATATGTAGTATATCTGCTTCTAATTAATAATAATAATTTTTAAAAAGGATATAAGAGAATGGCATATAACACAATTCATAGTAATTGAAAACAATGTAAGCCTCAAATTAATTGCAATGACCAATCATGGTCTCAGATTAGAAGTATGGACTAGCCCTTGTGATTTCACTAATATAGTTAAATAACAGATGATAAAACTTAACCCTTTCTTAGAAACTTATACTCTGAGAGACTTGAATGGGCTAATGCTCTCCAAATTTTTAAGTAATACACCTCTAACAGTAAAAAATTTCATATCATATACCTTCATTGTGTATATATTTATGTATAAATTATGTTTGTACTACTACACTAATAAATATGTCTATTATAAAAATTATACAAAAACAGAACTTGAAAGATGCGATAAAGAAGAAATAACACTTGATCCAAGAATTGACAAGAGACACCTGGACTTTACTGGACAGGGTGGTACCATGATAATATCTTTGCTTCAGAAAAATTACTTAGGCAGTTTATATTGGACTAGGGAGAAATTTGAGGAAAAAGACCCATTAGAAGGCAATGAAGTTTCAGACACTTCTAGCTGCATGACCTTGGGCAAGTCACTTAATCCTAATTGTCTCAGGGGGAAAAAAAAAAAAAAGAAGGTGGCAATGAAGTAAAGAGATTACTTGGCCTAGAGTCAGGGAGACTTAAATTCAAATCCAATATTAGATAAGTACTAGCTTTGGGATCCCAGGCAAGTTTGCCTAAGTTCCCTCAAAGATAAAATAGAGATAAGAACAGTATCTATCTCTCAGGACTGCTATGAGTATAAAATGAAAAAATATTTGCAAAGCACTTAGCACAGTCCTTGCCCATAGCAGAAGTTATAAAAGTGTTTATTTCCTTCTTCGCCATCCCCTCCCCTATAGTAAAAGTTCAGATGAAAGGTGATGAGGACTTGGCAAGAGTGAGGTATGTGGGAGAGGAGATTCTTGGATAAACAATACCAAGATTGGGAATAAGGAAATCTGGAAAAGGAATGAATATAATCCAAGATAGATAATGTAATAATATTCACAACTCATCTATGGCTGCTTATCCAATGAGATACTCTATCCCATCCAAAAAAAAAAAAAAAAATCAAAGAATCAGAGCAATTATTCATGTGTCATTGTACACACTCTTTTAAAATTTTTTTTGTTTTATTTATTTAATATTTTCACCAGTTACATTCAAAACAAAAAACAAAATTTTACATTTGTTTCTAAAATGTTTTGAGTTCCAGGTTTTCTCCCTTAACCCATTCACAAATAAGAAGCCACTTGTGAAGTTATGCAAAACATTTCCATAAAAGTCAAGTTATGAAAAAAATAAAGCAGAAAAGTCCTCAAGAAAAATTAAGTTAAAAGAGAGACAGAGACAGATAGACAGAGAGAAACAAAGAAAAGGAATGTTTCAGTATTTATTCAGACACAATCAGTTCTTTCTCTGGATAGAGATAAGATTTTACATTTATAGACATTTACCATATTGGAAAAAAAAACTATTTTTGAATTTGTAGACCCTCTAAAAGGATTTCAGAGATCCCCAGGATTCTCTAGACCATACTTTGAGAATCATTGCACCAAGCCTTCTCAAAAGCTTCCCCTTAGCCACCTGGAGAATACAGAAGCACAATCATAGTATGGCTGCAACAAGTCTAGATCCATAAACTCCAACTAATTAAAAGTAAGAAATTATAAAATTTCCACAATAAAATGTTTTTTTTTTCCTAACTAATCTTGAACACTATTGTTGAAATAACAGAAAGCAGAATTACAATGGAAGTCACTTCATGAGCAAAGGAGTAAACTCAGTAAATCTAAGATAAAGTGAGGACCCTTATGGTAAACCAATTAACACCTTGATTTGTTTACAAACACAAATTTATAATTGAATAACAAACTAGTTAAGTTTTTCCACTTAAAGCAATGCTTGTGGAATAGTTCTGTCAAGAAGTTAAGATGTGGCAGCCAAGGGTAACACTGGCTTTTGATGACAATCTAATTTACAAAATTCTATGGAAGTAAGATGATTAAAGACCACAAGCAGTATGACCTCAAAAAATATCACAAAGTAGTCAAAGAAAAAAATGAAGCCTACTTGGCATGAAATCTAGCTATGCTAAAATAACTTGAAAAAGATAGAAGAAAACAAGAGAGATACAAAATAGAACAGAGTCTCTCTTTTCTCTCCGAACTAAAGAGCAAAATGTAAATACTTGGTATATACACAGATAAATCTGTAGGACTCTTGTAATAATTCCAAAGCATCTTGGAGATCTATGGCACACAAAATAGTAACTCTATCATCTCAATACTATTTGAAGATTAATATGTAGTCAGATCATAATTAGTACTTTTACTCAAAAAAAAAAAAAAAAAGACCATCAAAAGAGCATCAACAACCCATTTTCCTGCTTTCTCATCTCTATAAAAAAGATAACACACCTTTACTAAGAATGGACCACATTGAGGATATCCTCAATGAAAAAAAAAAAGTTGCCTTAGGAAATGTTTTCATGAGTTATATCTTTCAAGTTATGTCACTGACTGAAAAGAATACAGACTGAAATGCTGAGGTATTTCAAAAATTAATTGACTTGATGAAACAAAATACAACCCTGAAAGTCTCCTCAGCTATTTCTTACTTATAAGTAAAAAAACAAGACTCCACATTAAGAACAAACATTAAGTTTGTTCAGCGGCCTAATTACTTAAGAACAAGTAAGATATTCACCAGGGTGATATATTCACAGGCTTTTGTCATGACTATGAGAGATGCCCTGTGTAAGACCAAAACAAAATAAGGAGTTCAAATTGATTGCAAGATTTTCCAAATGATTCTATTCACAAGTGAGACCATACAAAATTATTTCAATAACATAGCCTTTCTTGACAAATTTATACAGAAAGGAAATAGCTCGAGTCACCCATACAGCTAGAAAAACTTAGTGGAGAAAAAACAAATATTGTTTTTCAATTGCTGACAAACTGTCATCAATGGACAGATAAATTCAAGAGCCTCTTCCTGTCACCCTCACATACTGTCTTCAGGGCTTCTACTCTAAACCTCCGGAGTCATTATTCAGGAATACAATTCTTGGAAGATATGCAACTTATTAATAATCTGCACAACTGTAGCCCTTACCTCCTTAGCAACCACAATTATCTATAATTCCCAAAACAAAGTTCTTTCTACAAAAAATTCCTTGGCACCATGAGAAAGGAAAATTATTTGGTGCATGGAAATGATGCTCATAAAGATGAGTTATTCTCTACTTTGTGGATGCAAACCACTGGCCCTTTCCACCTGATTTGCAGCCAAAACCTCCTATATATGTTTTTCCTTATCAGAAGGTAAGCTGCTTGACAGCAGACACTTTCTTATTTTTCATGGTATCCCCAGTGCTTAGTCAACAGTAGCACTTTACAATTAGTAAGTACTTAATAAATACCTTTTCATTTATTCATTATAACATGTGATAAGGCAAGAAGCCACAGATTAGTCTGTCGACATTTCTACCTTGGACAAGTGCTACAGATGAATAATAAATCAAACTACACATCAAACCTGGTGAAGTTATAATTTCTGCAAATCATAGAACATTACAAGCCTAGGAAACTCATAATTACAAATAACTCAAAGGAAAATCAATGGGACAACTCATGGAGAGAAGTTATTAAGAATGGTTTACATGTAAATAGTGGCATTAAAGATACTATCAAAAGTAAAAATGGCCAGAAAAAGATGTGAGCTGGACACATAGAAAGAAAGCCTATGATTCACTTTTTTCCCTGATTTTTTTTTCTCTCATGGTTCTTCTCTTTTGTTCTGATTTTTCTCCTCCCAACATGATTCATAAAGAAATGTGTATTACCATGTGTAAAAAATATTTGTAGCAGCTCTTTTTGTGATGGGAAGGAACTGGAAACTGAGTGGATGTCCATCAGAGGGAGAATAGTTGAATAAGTTATGGTATATGAATGTTATGGAACATTATTGTTCTATAAGAAATTATAAGCAGGATAATTTCAGAAAAGCCTGGAGAGACTTGCTAAGGGAAGTGAGTAGAACCAAGAGAACATTGTACACAGCACCAACATTATATCTTGACCAATTCTGACAGACATAGCTCTTTTCAACAGTGAGGTAATTCAGGCCAGTTCCAGTAGTCTTGTAATGGAGAGAGCCATCTGTACCCAGAGGGGAACTGTGGATCACAATACAGTATTTTCAATTTTATATTATTGTTTGCTTGCATTTAATTTTTTCTTATTTTTTTTTCCTTTTTGATCTGATTTTTCTTGTTCAGCACAATAATTGTGGAAATATGTATAGAAGAATTGCGCATGTTTAACATATATTGGATTACTTGCTGTCTAGGGAAGGGAGTGGGAGAGGGGAAGAAGAAAAAAATTTTGAACACCAGAATTTACAAGGGTGAATGTTGAAAACTATGCATATGTTTTGAAAATATAAAGCTTTAAATCTAGAATTATGCCCAAAAAGTTATCAAACTGTGCATACCCTTTGATCCAGCAGTGTTACTTCTGGGCTTATATCCCAAAGAAATACTAAAGAAGGGAAAGGGACCTGTATGTGCCAAAATGTTTGTGGCAGCCCTGTTTGTAGTGGCTAGAAACTGGAAATTGAATGGATGCTCATCAATTGGAGAATGGCTGGGTAAACTGTGGTATATGAATGTTATGGAATATTATTGTTCTGTAAGAAATGACCAGCAGGATGAATACAGAGAGGCTTGGAGAGACTTACAAGAGCTGATACTAAGTTAAATGAGCAGAACCAGGAGATCATTATACACTTCGACAACGATATTGTCGTATTAGGACGTATTCTGATGGAAGTGGATTTCTTTGGCAAAGAGACCTAACTCAGTTTCAATTGATAAATGATGGACAGAAGCAGCTACACCCAAAGAAAGAACACTGGGAAACAAATGTGAACTATTTGCATTTTTGTTTTTCTTCACGGGTTATTTTTACTTTCTGAATCCAATTCTCCCTGTGCAACAAGAGAACTGTTCGGTTCTGCAAACATATATTGTATCTAGGATATATTGCAACATATCTAACATATAGAACTGCTTACCATCTAGGGGAGGGGTTTGAGGGAGGGAGGGGGAAAATCAGAACAGAAGCGAGTGCAAGGGATAATGTAAAAAAATTACCCTGGCATGGATTATGTCAATATAAAGTTATTATAAAATTAAATTAAATTAAAAAAAATACAAAGCTTTATAATAAAAAAGAAATGTGTGTTTAAAAGTTAATATAAATATATAACCAGAAAAAATAAAACAATTAATTTAAAAAGTAAGAAGGGCACCCTTTGAAGTAGAGCATACATTAAAGATTTATAAGAAAATATAGAAAAAAATCTCATAGCTTTAAAATAATGTATATGTGATCAAGGAACTTCTCATTTCAATGACACTATAAAACTAATGTTTACAAAGGTAAAACAATGAGGACAAATATGTTTGATAGTTTGTTGTCATAAAACAAATTTTCAACTATGAAGAAATATAGAGACCCATCAGAACAAGTTAAGAAAAATATATTTTACAGATTCTTTGACAAAGAGAGCTTAGGCAATGGAAACCAAAAGAGAACATTTACTTTAATGAGGAATGGTAATTTTGAAAGAGAATGTTATCCTGAAAAGGGATAGAAAACTTTGGAAGTAGACGTCCAAAAAGGTAAATACTTGAAATGGTTTTGATTCATTCATCATATACCAGATACTTATCACCATATCTTTTATTTCTTAAAATGTTTTTCTAAGATTGAATCCTAACTATGGAATTACTAGATCAAAAATTACAATTGGTTTTATGATTCTTGTTGTATAATTCCACTATGAAATCGTTGTACAAATTAGTAGTCTTCCCAGTGATGTATTGGAATGCCTGCTTTCTCATAGACTCATCAACATCGGATTTCATCATTTTAAAGTATTTTTTGCCCTTTCCCTTCTTTTTTTCTTGATTATGGAATTTGAGCATCTTTTCATGTGGTAAACAATTTGTTTTTCTTCTTTAGTAAACTTTTTGCCTTTTTTGCCTTATTTGTTGTTAGTCCTTCATTTTTTAAGAGAACCAATGACATGGGTCATGTCTTGACTTCTACCTGAATTGGATTTAAGTAAAGATATGCACAGTCATTATCCTTACTCTCTCTTCCAGTCATTGGAGTCCAGAGACAGAATACAAGTCAAGACAACTATCAGTAGCCCAGGGTGCAGTGGATGACCTTGATATCTCTGATGTCTAACCAAACTCTAAGTGCTTCAGCCACTTTCATGACCATGGAACAAATTTATCCACTCCTAACAGCAGGGGAAGTCTTCCTATGTTCAAGATAGATATCCCCTTAATTCAGTAACAGGTTTGAAGCTCATCTAGTTAAACTCATTTGCTGAGACCTTTAGAAGGATATGAATACTGCACATGCTACAGTAACTTCTTGAAGCCGCAGGTGAGGTTTATAATAGTATATATCAATACAATTAAACATGTTTATGCTATTTACTATTGTGATGCTGAACAGATAAAATTTGTTTCTAAGAACTCAAAGTTTCAGAAAGATAAAGAGATTGTAATTACATACCTAGCTACTTTATTTTTTTTCTTACTTTTTTTTTTTCCACCTAGCCACTTTAAATAATTTCAAATCTCTAGGCTTAGCTAGCTTGTACCTAGGTGCTGAATTCACTCTCATATGTCATCATGAAATCACCATTTTTAATCTTTGAAGAGAAATAGAAAGATACCAAAGGCCTGGAAACTGGCAAATGCCTATCTGATTTTCAAAAGAAAAAAAGAAGCAGAAAATAAAAACTGACTTATGTGTACAATACCAATCACCAGCAAAATTTGAGAACAGATGGTTAATCAGATCACTAAGAAAACAAAACAGCAGTAACTATGATCCAACTTAATATAAGTAAAAACAAGAACAAATCACACCAAACTAACTGCATTTTTTTTTTTTTTTTTTTGGTGTGGAGGGCGGTGAAGAGTTTGTGTTACCACACTGATAGATCAGGGTGTTGTAGATAATAAACATTCTGTAATAAGTATTCTGAGGGTTTGGGGCAACATCTCTTAGTATATAGCTTTATGAATAAGATAAGAGGAATATGTTTGGGAGGATATGAGAGTGTTTTGAAGGACAGCTAAACTGTCCATAGATCAAAGTCAATGAAGAGGGTGGGTGGCTAGTCACCTGTTGCAGGATTTCATCCTTAGGCCTGTTCTATTCAACATTTTTGCCCATGATATGAATGAAAGCAGAGGGTAAATTTATCAAATTTTTACATGATATTAAGCAGATAAGAATAGCTAACATTAATGACACTGCTGAAACCTGTGATGTAAGAAAAGGCCAGAAATGAGCAAACTGCCTCTATTCATGCAATTCTGCAGCTTAATGCCTTAAAATATTGTCTGAGGATTCTAAGAAATTAAATACTGGCCAGTTTCAATGGTCTTGTAATGGAGAGTGAACTCAGAGAAAGGACTATGGAGACTAAGTGAGAATCACAACATAGTATTTTCACTTTTCTACTTGTTGTTTGCTTGCATCTAGTTTTCTTTCTCATTTTCCCCTTTTTGATCTGATTTTTCTTGTGCACCACAATAATTGTGGAAATATGTATAGAAGAACTGCACATCTTTAACATATATTAGATTACTTGTTGTCTAGGGGAGGGAAATGTTTTAAAAATAAAAAGCTTTAAATTTTTTTTAAATCACCTAAGTGGCCACAATTAGAAAAAATATATTTTTCATTATAACTTTTTATTGACAGAACATATGTAAGGGTAATTATTTACAACATTATCCCTTGCATTCACTTCTGTTCTGACTTTTCCCTTCCCTCTCTCCACCCCCTCCCCTAGATGGCAGGCAGTCTTATACATGTTAGCTATGTTATAGTATATCCTAGATACAATATATATGTACAGAACCATACTTCTCTTGTTGCACAAGAAGACACAATTAGAAAATATTAAAACCACATCATAGAGATTATCTAATAACATATAATGGTCCTCACTTTGTAATTGAGAAAGCAGAAAAATAAAGTGAAAAAAGTCAACCACCCCACCAAAAGCAGAATTGAGAACACAACAGTTATTAATTTTTAAATTATTATTGTTTTTAATTATGTCACACTGCTGTCTTCAACCATGAAATAAAAATTAGCTATGTCCTCAAGAAAAAAGTTTGTTACCTTAGTCCTTTCAGCATCATGTCTAACCAAATGTGTAGACTTACGATTAATGACAAAGATATTGTCATTAACATGTCCACCTAAAGTTAATGATAGGAAAATCATTTAGTCCACCATAGGGGAAAAGATCTGGATGGATCTAAGATTCCATTGCTATTGGGAACTTCCAGATGAGGAAACTCCCTCCACCAATGCATGTTGGAAACTTTTCTGTAACATATAGTCTTACAAAGTCTTAAGTTAAATGACTTGTTTAGGATCACACAGTTATATATCAGAGACAGGACTTAAACCTTGATCTTCCAAACCCCAAAGTCAGCTTTCTGTTTACTATAGAATACTACTTCTTGCAGCTTTCATTAATTAAATCTTATTTTTTCACATTGCAAATGGCCTACTTTTTAATTTCATTAAAAAAAAATCTCTAACCCTCTTTCACAAACAAGCAAAAGTTTCAATTTCTTATTAACTTTTTCAACAATTTCTAAATTCCAAAGTAATGAAAATTGGGTGTTTACAATAATAAAAATAAAATACTTAACAGATATTCACTATCAGGCATGGATTCTTTTTATGTTATTCATACTCATATTCTTTGAACAGCCAAATGATGGATGTAACTGCTATTACAATATTTGCTCACTTTGCAGAAGGAAGAATCCTAACTTCAAGGCAAAATTTCCAGTGCTAGAAGTAACCACTGAGCTCGTTGGTTTTTGGTTTTTTTGTGAAATGAAATTGGTCCAACTCAAGGGGAAAAAAAAGAAGTTAAATGCCCTTATCAGGTTAACAGCTAGTATGTGTGAGAGGTAGCTTTGAATCAAGGTCATCTTTATTCAAAGGCCAGCTCTCTATGTCATTTCGTTTTCTCAGTTACACATTATACAACCAAAATAACAAACAATTAAAATTAAGATTTAGAATTACATAATTTTAACAAGTTAGAAAAACAGGCCCAAACCAACAAGATTAAATTTAAACAGACTAAGTATGTCTGCACTTAATGTGTTTTTTAAGGTTTTTTTTTTTTTTTAAGTTATTTAAATCCAAAATGGAGTTGATATGGCTAAAATCTCATTTGTGAGACAAAAAAAACCCAAGATACCATAAATAAAGTATTTCACCATATAAATCTAGCTATTATATTTTATTTTTAAAGTCTTGGGCATTTTAACCAAAAACAATGAGACAGCTTCCCTCAAAAAAGTGAAGGTGACATTTGTCATCTCTAGGGTTTCATCTTGTTATCCTAAACAATATTAACATAAGAATGCAAATCAGAAAAAAAAAAAAAAAAGAAAGAAAGAAAGAAAAAGAATTTTACTGTACTCTATTCTACTCATCGCACTCTGAAGCGCTGCGTTCAATTTTGAGATACTGACAAAAGAGAATACATTCAGAGAAGAGGAACCAGAATGGCAAGAGATTTAGAAGTTATTTCATATGAAAAACAAGGAAAGGATCTGGGGAAAAAAAGACTTTAGTGAGCCACAAGTCTCACACAACATAGGCACTAATAAGCAAAAAGAAGTTATGAAGTATATGAAGGACTGTCATGAAGAGAAAAATGAATGTGCTGGTTCTTTTTGACCACAACAGGCAAAATTAGGATAACACAGATTCATAGCTTCATTATTCCCAATTTGGAGGTAGAATATGGCTGAATATAAAAACTTTAGAAACAAGATTGTCCATATGGAATGAGGAAGTGAGTGTTCTACAAACAAAAGTAAGATGATTATCAGGAATGTGGTTTGTTAGTTTTTTTTTTTTGTTTGTTTTTAATATCTTGGGTGGAAGGTTAGACAAGCCAAGATTTCTATATTTCCCTTGTAATGGAATCCTGGGACAATTTAAGAGAAGGGAAGCTCCTCCCTCTGAGATGAGTCCCAGCCAAAAAGTAGGAGAAAGGACAAGCTTCTGAGGTTGGATTCTCATTATCCACAAGATCACTCAGCCCTAGGTCAGTTAGACTAGATAAAAAAAGAGCAAAGAGAAAAAAAGATGGTAACTTTTCAGAGAAGAAATGACATCTTAACTTTCTTTTTCTTTTTTCTTTTTTAAAGAGTATGCAGTCTCAGTATGAACACAAATAATAAATATTCACGCCATGGGCTTCTAAACTCTGGATGGATACCAGGTAAGGTGTCAACAGGATAGGTAAAGCATTCTGATAGAGAATACAGGTTTCCAAATATATTTTATGGGATGATAATTACACAGTAAGAAGGATGGAGTCAATATGGTAAAGTGAGCTTAACCAATTTAACCTTTTAAACATTTTTTTTTTTTAAGATAGCAGCAAATCAAATTCTGAGAAAGATTTTTTTTAAAAAGCCATACAGAGTTATTTTATTGTATTTTATTTTATTTTACTTAGTTTAGTTTATTTCCAGCACATGAAAGCTTAAGAGGACAGAGAGGTCTATAGACCCTGAAGTGGAGCTGGCCAGGAGTGCTACACAACAGAAATCACACTGGTGGGGAGACTTAAAGGAAGCAACAGAAGCAGTAGAAGGGCACCCAAAACATAAAGACATAAATAAAGAGACTGAATAGCTGTCAAAAAAAAAAAGATTACAGAGAACCCCTGTGATAAAACCAAGCACAAAACTGGGCATTATTTAGTATCTACACATTCATAATGACATCTAGTTTTGGGTTACAGTCTTAAGGCAGAGATTAGTTGTTGTGGTACTGAGAGAGCAGTAGCCCTCCCTTGGTAAAGATGAGAGTGCAGATTAGAACGACAATGATAAAAACTCTCTTTGGAACCCACAACCTTGTAAGCATTAAAAACCTACAGGCCCCAGAAAGAACTAGAAAAACTAAGGCCAGACATCTTCCTAATTCTAACAAAGTCAAGAAATGGCATAGAAAAATTAGTAAATAGCAACGACAACAAAAGAATGTGATCATAAAAAGGAAACTCAAGAAATAAACTCAGAAGACAATGTGAAAATATTTACAAGCAAAGTCCTGAAGAAAGATGCAGACTGATACTAGTCCAACAAGAATTCCTAAAAAACTAAACAAATATATATATATATTCTCCCCCAATTTTTAAAATCAAATTAGAATAGTAAAGGAAAAAAAAAAAAGGAGGATACTTGTATAGGGCAGGACCTTTGGAGAAATATACTTAAGGCTCTGTATGATTAGATTTAATCCTACAACAAAGTGTTAACTCAGTGGAATTGACATGACAATGGTTATTTAGCTTAGCATTCCAGTTCTCTAGTTCAGTATGATTGATTTAATCTTACAACAAATAATGGTTCCCTAGTGATAAAATTATCGGTTTATACTCAGTATAGTGTAATGATGTATTTGCAATAGAGTATATAAACTGGGGACAATCTCTTGCCATTCTAGTTCCTCTTCTCTGAATATATTCTCTTTTGTCAATGTCCCAAAATTGAATGCAGGACTTCAGAGGTTCAATGAGTAGTATAGAATACAAAGTAGCATAGAGACAGAAAAGACTTGACCAGCTCCTAGTGGCTCTCCTACCTCCTGCATTCCTCCACTGAAACCAAGATCCATTCCCCAGGACCTCCAAAAAGCTAGTCTGGCCTCAGAAAAAGGAGACAGACTGTGAAGGAGATAATAACAGATTGTGAAGGAGATAATAAAAGACTTTGGACTTTATTCCTGACTATTCTTGTGGTGATTATTCTGCTGAAATCAATGCTGGTCCAAAAGACCTCCAAAAAGCTAACTAGAACATTACAGGTGGTGGAGATGAGAGCAATGAGAGAAAATTATTAAAAGAGAATTAACAACTTGCAAAAGGAGGCACAAGAAATACCCAAGAAATTACATTAAAAATCAGAATTGGCCAAATGGTAAAAGAGGTATAAAACTCATTGGATAAAATAATACCTTAAAAACTAAAACTGGTAAGGTGAAAACTAATGACTCCATGAGATATCAAGAAACAATAAAACAAAAGAATTAAATCTGTAGAAGAAAATGTGAAATAGCTCATAGAAAAAAACAGCTGACTTGGAAAACAGATAAAGGAGAGATAATTTAAGACTTATTAGACTCCTTGAAAACCATGATCAGAAAAAAAAAAAAAGCATAGACTTCACATTTGAAGAAACTGATGGAAAGAATCTCAGATATTTTAGAATTAGAGAGCAAAGTAAAAATTAAAAGAATCCATTGATTACTACCCTGAAAGAGATTTCAAAATGAAAACTCTACCAGGAATATTTTAATCAAATTCCAGAGCTTCCAAGTCAAGGAGAAAATATTGCCAAATAGCCAGAAAGAAATAATTCAAACAATGTGGAGTAACTACACAGGAAGAAAGTAAACTTCGGCATAAAAACTGAAAATGTAAAGCTAATCCACCATGGGCATTCCTAGATTGAGTCTACAATTCTCTGCTCCTTTTAGTATATATTTTTGTCTCTCAGGGATTTCATCCAGTCCTACAGTTTCAAGTGTTAAGTGTTAAAGAAGATTGAGAATCTTTGTCTTTACCCCCATCTGCTTCCTGAAGTTCCGTCTTCCACTGCCTGCAGGGTACTTTCACTTGGCTGTTTCATTGTTCCCTAATAACTGTCAAAATGTCTAACAAGGGAAAACTTTCCACAACTGTTTTCCTCTCCCAGCTTCCCTATTTCTTTCAAAGGCATATATCATTACTCTCTCCATCACTGGACTAAAAAAAACTCATGATCATCTCTGACTCTTTTTTCTCCCTTATTTCCCTCTCTGTGAAAGGAGCCAGAAAGGGGGAAAGTTTGGACAAAATGACCTGTGAGGATCTTTCCAGCTCTAAATTCATGTCCCCCAATCCAATTGGAAATTGTTCTATTTTTCAGTCCTCTTCTTTATCCTCTTTTTTCCCCATTTCCTTTCACTATTATGTGAATCAGGACTATTATCATTTCATGCCTGGATTACAGCAAGTTGCCTAACTGGATTCAGTAATTCCAGTACCTTTCCATCTTCATTACATTCAGCATATTACCCCCCTGAAGTAACACTTTCATGACCCACTATTAAGTCTTCAATGGATCTTTGTGGCCTATTCAATAAAGATCAAATGTAGTTAAAGTCCTTCATGATTAGACTCTAACCTAGGCATTTAAAGTCCTTCATGATTAGGCTCTAACCTAGTAGAACAATATTGTCTCATAATTCATAACTATTTCAAAATCTCTTTCCCCAAACTCTGTCCCAACAGCTCTAATCATTTTGATTCACCCGTGATTATTTTATTTACAGAGGAAAGAATTATAGATTTGTGTTAGAGGACATTGTTTCAAAAGCATTTTGTAAACTTTAAAACACAACAAAAATGGCAGCTATTATTATTACTACATACATGACCTTTAGCAAATGATATCTTCTTTGATTTTCAGTTGCTTGACCTTTAAAATGAGCAGATTTTACTAAATGACCTCTGAGGTCCTATATATAGGAAATATGAGCATTCTCTCCAGCAGTGAAGATCAGACTTCCATGACTTCTCATCCTGTATAATTCTTACCCAAGTTTCCCCATAATTCAGCTACCAACAATTAATCAATAACTATTTACTAGGCACCTACTATGTGTCAGGCACTGGGAATGCAGATCAATAAATGTAACAATCCCTATTCCTAAGGAGCTTATATTCTAGGTTGGCAGTTGACAGGGACATACAAACAAATATTTAGAACAAAGAGAATAAATATAGATAAAATTATTAAAATACTTGTAGTTCCAGTAGGAGGACATTAGTGGCCAGATCAGCAAAGATGGTACTTGAGGAGCCAAATTGTAAAGGACTTTAAAAGCTAGAGGGAGAAGTTTATATTCAAGTCTATAGGCAAAAAGAAAAACCACAAAAGTTAATGGAATTATAGGGTCCCTTGGGCACTTAAGAAAAATCATTTTTGCTGAAGTATGAAGGATGGACCAAAGATGGGAGAGACTTGAGACTATTCATTCAACATTCAAAAGGCAATGCTCTTGTTTATTTAGTATCCTCAGGAATATGAATATATTGCCTGGGCAGTCTCTCATTTTTGGTATATGACCAGTTTATTTTCTTTTTGTAGTAACACACATCTCTGATAATGTCTTATGTGCAATTTATTGTGGGCAAATAATCTCTAGTATCCAGAAAAACTGGTCTAGATGACACAGTGTATGGCACATTGGGTTTGGAGTCAGGAAGGCCCAAGTTCAAATCCTGCATCAGACATTTACTAGGTGGGTGACCCCAGGTAGCTCACTTAACCCCCTATATACCCCAGGTAACAAAACTTCCTGGGATAGGAATAACATGTGGGGATAATGGGGATAAGAATAGCACCTACCTCCCAGGATTGTTGTAAGGATCCAGTGAGATAAAACTTTTAAAGCACTCAGCAGAGTAGGTGCTTAATAAATGTATACATTTCATCTTCTGTCTCCATAGCTTTAAATCTATTATTTCCTCATCTACACCTTTAAAAATCCCTACTATGCATGCAGAAATGCTCATTTGATGAATAAAGTTCAAAATTTAGAAAAATAAAATTCTAAGAATCCCTAGCTCTTCATCAATGAAATATTAAAAGAAATGTTCAGAAGAGAACAGAAGGTTCTTCTTCTGTTTAAATCAAAATCAAATTAAAAAATTGGTTGCTTTGAAACTAAAGTATTAAATTTATAATTAAAAAAAAGAAACAAGGTGGACATAGTAAAAACTGGCAGTCTTCTTTTTCTATTCTTTGTATAAGGATATGTTCATATTTATTGAAATTTGTCAAGTTCAAGATAACAAAAAACTAATTTAAAAAAAAAGAATTTTATATTATTGTTCTGTAAGAAATGACCAACAAGATGATTTCAGAAAGGCCTGGAGAGACTTACACGAACTGATGCTGAGTGAAACGAAGCAGGGCCAGGAGATCATTATATACTTCAACAACAATACTATATGATGATCAATTCAGATGGACCTGGCCATCTTCAGCAATGAGATGAACCAAATCAGTTCCAATGGAGCAGTAATTAATTGAATCAGCTACACTCAGCGAAAGAACTCTGGGAGATGACTAAGAACTATTAAATTGAATTCCCAATCCCTATATTTTTTTTGTCTGCCTGCATTTTGGATTTCCTACACAGGCTAACTGTACAATATTTCAGAGTCCGATTCTTTTTATACAGCAAAATAACGGTTTGGTCATGTATACTTATTTTGTATTTAATTTATACTTTAATATATTTAACATCTACTGGTCATCCTGCCATCTGGGGGAGGAGGTGGGGGGAAGGAGGGGAAAAGTTGGAACAAAGGGTTTGGCAATTGTCAATGCTGTAAAATTACATATAACTTGCAAATAAAAAGCTATTAAAAAAATAAAAATAAAAAAGAATTCTAGCTCTCTTCAAAAGGGGCTCCTCATCTACATGAGATCCTTTCTGAGTCTTTCCCCCAGTTATGAATGCCTAAAAATTTTAAAATATACACATGATAAACTTAAAGAATTTATTTTTAAGTATAAGTGTAGCTTCGCCAGAGAGAACATAAGTTTCTTATAGACAAGTGTTGTTCTATTTTTGTTACTGTGTACAAAGCACTTAGTATAATGGATTGAATGTTAATTGAGAGAAAATATACTACGCGGCTTTTTAAAAAAACTAATATGTATATTTCTATTGCTTTTTAAGTTATTTCACAAGAAGGAACTTTATCCAGTCCCTCTATACCCATATTTCAACAATATTTTCCTCCTATAGTATGTATGATACAGATTTTGCTAGATGACCCTTGAAGTCCTACATTTAGGAAACATGAGCATTCCCTCCAGCAAAAGTCAAACACTGTATAGTAGGGAACAACTCATTCAGTGTCTTATCAAAAACATGCAAAAGATTCATATCTTTGGAGGGGAAAAATTACCCACTTTCAACTGAAATTCATAATGTACACTGTGAAATGATACACTTTCTAAAAAGGGTTTTCCATTTCATTGTCCTTTCACCACCACCACCCGACAACCTCCCATTCTCCTCCCCCCTTTTTGGCACTCATTTTAATAGCCTCAAAGGATTTTGTGATTATAAGTAAATTTACAACATATAACCATCTAAATAAAATATTGACACCTCCCTGTTTGTAAGATGATCCATAAAGATTTAAGACAACATTCCTAACACCTTTAAAATATGTGACAAAATATTCATGAGACAGTTTTAAAAACACTGCTCAGGTATCTTGGCAGAAAGGATAAACCTTAGCATTACAGTTAAATTTTTTTAAGTGCAAATTTAAGAAACACTAATGAAGGAGAATTTTTCTTAGTTTTGTGTTATATTTGGGTTAATTGCTGAAATATGAAAAAGGATTACCTTCCCACACAACTAACTTCTGAAATATTAGAAAAAAAAATGATTAAATCAAAATTAGGAAAAAATCATATTGGATTAGAAAAATATTATTTAAAGGAAACACATTTAATCCAAAAGACTAAAATAGGGTCAAAATGAAAAAAAAATGGTCTAAAATTTGCCATACTACTGACAACTTTAAAAAAAAAAAATCAAAGTTGGATTCAAATCAAAGAATTAAAAGAAATGAGTAGATCTTTTGCTAAAATGAACAGCTTTAACTTAAATCAACAATATGATGGATTTCATCATCTTAATATCAATCTATGATAATTAAATTAATCTGGTACTTCTATTAAACTATCTACCTAGTTACCATGTTTTCAAGTTAAGTTTGTGTTGCTTTGTACCTATTGACATGACTTAGTATGTAGATAATTACTTTTAAATTTCCTAATTCAGAGAGAAAAGAAGGTGTTTAACAAGAGCTCTAACAGTAAACAAAGACATTAAGAAGTAAGAAAAATACCCTCTTTTCTCTCTAAAGTGAAAGGAAGGGTAATAATAGCAGATACATCATAGGATTGCTATGAGGATCAAATAAGATTTACAAATAAAATTTACAAACACACATAAGTACTTTGTAAATTTTAAGTAATATATAAATGCTAGCTGCTAGTTATTAAGTTCTTCATGTGTAAAATGAATTTTACTAGATAATTTCTCAGAGCTCTTCTTGCTCCAGCAAGTTATGAATCCAAAGTTCAAAATAGCAGGAGATAAGGATACAAAGATAAATTATAGCATGGAGCCTCTGGAGTTTGTTGAAAAAAGGGAGATAATTTGATGAATCTATCAATTAACAAACTTTAATTAAGCACCTACTATATGCCAAGTATTGTGTTAATGTAAGCAAAAGATAGTTTCTTGCCCTCAAGAAGTTCACAATCTAATGAATCAGACCACTATCACTAGTGCCTAGCCCAAAGTAAATGCTTAACAAATGGCTGGTTACTGACTGATTTCCAGTTCAAAATATATTATGTTATCCTTATAATTATTATATACTAAAATAGATTTGTAATCTAATCAATGGGGATAATTTTAGATTACAACCTATTTATGCTTACTGATCCTCTAAATCTTATTATATATCCCAATTAATAGTAAACTTATCTCACCATGTTGTTGCTTGCTCTTTGCCTAGCAACAGCCCATCTTCCTTCCCTCTGTGCTCCATATGTACTTCTTGAAAGTAGCTCAACCCAGGAATTATACCATACCTCACTCAAGTGTACAACAGAAGTATATACTACTCTTTGACTTCCCTGGTACTTGGTTCTAAAGTCAGGAATCATAAATCTACAGTATTTATATAAGATCTACGTTTAACAATCAGCAAGATGATTTCAGCAAGGCCTAGAGGGACTTAAATAAACTGATATAAGTGAAATAAGTAGAACCAAGAGAACATTGTACATAGCAACAAGATTATGCGATGATCAACTGTGATGGACTTGGCTCTTCTGAACAATTAGGTAGGTGATTCAGGCCAGTTCTTATAGACTTGTTATGCAGAGTCATCTGCATGCAGAGAAAGGACAATGGGGACTAATTGTGAATCACAACATAATATTTTCAGTTTTGTTGTTGCTGTTTGCTTGCTTTTTGTTTTCTTTCTCATTTTTTTCCTTTCTGATCTCATTTTTCTTATGCAGCACAATAAATGTAGAAATATGTATAGGAAAATTGTACATGTTTTAACATATACTAGATTTCTTGCTGTCTAGAGGAGAAAATGGGGAGAAGGGAGGGAAAAAAATTTGGAACACAAGATTTTCCAAGGATGAATGATGAAAAAAACTATTATTATTTTTTTTAAAAAACTATGTTGTCTTTTTAAACATAAATTTGAGATTAAACATTACCCAATTTTTTTAATGCTATCCAGCAATCCTCTTTTTATTTATTTATTCTGGGTCCAATTCACTGCTCATCTACATGGAGTTCCTGTCCCAAATGTGTACTAACATATTTCCTCAACAAACTGACAATACAACTGGATACTTACTATTCACAATCTCATAATCTTAATAGGTATTTTTTATCCATTTTGTTTTTCCTATATGAACTATTAAACTCACTTCTTTTTAGCACATAACTATATATCTAGTTTCTCAGAGCTCTTCTTGCTCCAGCAAGTTATGAATCCAAAGTTCAAAATAGCAGGAGATAAGAATACAAAGATAAATTATAGCATGGAGCCTCTGGAGTTTGTTGAAAAAAGGGGGATAATTTGATCAATTTATCAATTAACAAACTTTAATTAATAATAGTAAAATAATTTAATTAATAATAAAAGTAATTATAGTAATTAGTTATATCTAACTAGATATAACTTTTTAGCACTAACTAGATAAGTTCTCCGAGAAAAGAATTCAAAGTCTTAATTATTTTTGAACCCCTTTCACTTCAGTACCTTGTAACAGGCACTATTGTTGGATTGGATTCAAAATGCAGGTCAATTAATAAGCATTTTAGTTACCTAAATTAGCATTTAGAACCCTCTCCCTTCCAAACCCTGTATCTTAAATCATGTTTAAAACTAGAATACATACTGTAGTTAACAATATTTTTAATTAAACAATACACATACATAGTTCTTTTGTTCAAAAGCACCATTACTTTACTCAAATGTTTGACCAGTGACCCAATTCTGCACTGAATCCCTTGAAACTATGATCTACAACCTGGCATTATAAAAATGTATCCAATCGGCTCAGATAACACAAGCTGACCATGCCTGAAGAGTAATTGTGTCCAAATTTATCAGTTGTGAAACAGATGCTATGTAAACTAAAATTTTTAAAAAGCTAGGCTTGCTACACTTACCCACAAAAAAAAGGACATATATGCAGAAAAATCTAGTGAGAAAAAAAAAGTCAGAGTAAAGTACCAAAGCAGAAAATTTGACAAATTTAGTTTTTGAATTTTTTTTTTTTTAATTGCAGAACAGATGGAAGACTGGACTAAGTCAGAATTAGATTCTCTATTTACTGCTGCTGGATAACCTTGGCCATTCTTTTGCTTTTGACTACTTGACGTCCACTTTTCTCTTATGTAAAAAAATACTAATAAAGTCTTTTAATTGCCTAGGTCCTTCTAATCTTGTGTTAAAGATTTCTAAAACTGAGTACAGCACTCTAAAAACTGACTGATTCCACATGTAATAGAAAGATTGACATATTGTTCTTAAAGGTTGTATTTCTATTCACATACACCAATCACTCCATTTTCAAAAGAACACTGAATGGAGTTGACTGTAGCTTTTAATTATAGACTATATCATTTCTTTGTCATATAACAATTTATTTTGTTTCTTCCCTAAATTATATACTTATAGCTAGGATTAGAAAGGAAGTTATGGATTGGGGGGGAGGGGGGAGGGGGGAGGGAGGAAAGGGCTTAGAATTTTGTCCTCCTGTTTTAACCCAACACATCAAGCAAAGATATAATGAGCCCAGGAAGTTTACTAAATATACTAAATAAATATACACATCAATGACAGGTCTTCACTGGTGAAAAGAGTTTCCAAACCAGGAATTCCCTGCATAATGAAATTGTCAGTCTACAGAGGAGATAACTAATGGAATGAAGTGGTAGAAGTGGATGGGATCAAGAGTGAATGATTTCTCTAACTTTTAAGATCTCTTCAATGAAAAGATGAAGAGAATGTTGAGGGCTTTGATAGTGATCAAATGTGAAAAGGAGAAGAGGGGAAACAGCTGGAGAGCTTAATCTTTAGAACTCTAGCTTGGAATTAGGAAGAACTGAAGTAAAAATCTCACTATCTCTGTGTTTGTCTTTTTCTAAGTGTGTCTCTAAGTTTTCTATTTCTTTTTCTATTTGGGTATTTCTATCTGGGAGTCTGTTTCTATGTACATTTCTCCTCCTGTCTCTAGTTCTCTTGTTTATTGATACAAACATGTTCTTGATTCTCGACTCCTAAACATAAAAAAAAGACTTACCAAATCAAATGTTCTTTCCCGAATCAAATTCCTCTCAACCTCTCAACTTTCTTGATCCATCTCGAAAGTTAAGCTTTTGACAATGACTATCCTCTACTATTGGATATTCTTTCTTCCCTTGTTTCCTAAGAGAACTTCCTGGTTGTTCACTTGCCTTCTTGCCTCCAATCTCCTTTCTTCTCTAGTTTCTCCAACTATTCTTTGTCTATCTCCTATACTTAATTGAAGTGTTCTTAATTTTCCCAAGCTGAAGGAAATTATAAGCATCTAGGTGGATATCTAGCCAATGTAGAATGGCTAGAACACTGGACTTGGCATCAGAAAGAAATAAGTTCAAAACCTGCCTCAGCTACCCACCATCTGTATGGCTCTGGGCAAGACACTTAAACGTAATTGTCTCAAGTTCCTCAAATGTAACATGGAGATAATACCACCACCTCTAGAAAATGCTATCCATATTGAATAGCTATCCTTCTTTAAGGAGAATGAAGATCAGAGCATACTACTTTCACCTTTTGTGGGGAGGGGGGTTGTTTTTTGTGGGTTTTGCCTTTTTGTTTAGATTTTTCTTTTACAACATAACTAACAACATGGTTATATGTTTAAAATGATTGTATATGTATAACCTATATCCGACTACTAGCTCTCTTAGGGAGAGGGGAAAGAGGGAGAGAGAAAGGAATGAAGAAAAAATTTACAACTCAAAATCTTACAAAAATGAATAAAGAGAAATTCAAATCAAGACAACTCTAACCTACACCCAGAGAGAAGACTGTGGGAACTGAATGTGGACTATAACATAGCATTTTCACTCTTTTGTTGTTGTTTGTTTGAATTTTGTTTTTTCTCATTTTTCCTTTCTGATCCAATTTTTCTTGTTCAGCAAGATAATTGTATAAATATGTATACATATATTTTATTTAACATATATTTAACATGTTTAACATATATTGGATTACTTGTCATCTAGGGAAGGGGATGGGGTGGAGGAGAAAATTTGGAACACAAGGTTTTGTAGGGGTCAATGTTGAAAAATAATCCATGCATATGTTTTGAAAATAAAAAGCTTTGATTAAAAAAAAAAAAGAAGACGACACTTCTAAGGTACATCTCTCAGATTGGTTAAGATGACAGGAAAAAATAAAGATAATTGTTGGAGGTAATGTGGGAAAACTGGAATAGTTATGAACTGATCCAACCATTTTGGAGAGCAATATGGAACTATGCCCAAAAGCCTATCAAACTCCGCATATCCTGTGATCCATCAGTGTCTCTATTGGGCCTGTATTTCAAAAAATATAGGGAAATGGGAAGGACCTATGGGTACAAAAATGTGTATGTAAGAAGAAGGCAAGGTAAAAACACTGAGTGGAAGATACAGATGGAGAGAAGAGAAATGAGTCAGGTGACTGAAGCTGACAATGAGTCAAGATTGATGGGCTATTAAAACCAAGAACAATAACAATAACAACACTAACTAGTATTTATATATTGCTTTAAATAACACTTTTTATATCTTACTTTATTTGATTCTAACAACAACCCTGTGAAGTAGATGCTATTATCCCCATTTTATAGATAAGGAAACTGAGGTTAATTGACTGACTCCAAGTTTGCAAGTACTAGGATTCCTTCAATGCAAATTTGACTTTCAGGATGACACGGATAGAAAGAAATCCAGACTACCCTACCATCCAGGAAGAATCTCTACCCTAGGAACCATCTTCTGATTGCTAAAACCTCTAGGGAAGAGCCTAAAGCAATATACCTCGTAAATATTTAAATGCTTGATAGCTTACAAAACAAAGCCCGTTTGCTGCCAACTTCAGCTTAAATTGGGCCTGAGAGTAGGAATACTTCTGTGTGTGTGAGTGCCTTCGTGTGAGGCAATTAGGGTTAAGTGATTTACCTAGGATCACACAGCTGCTAAGTGTCTGAGAACATATTTGAACTCTGCCTAACTGCTAACACTATTCTTAAAAGTACACAGGGGTTTCAAGGACTTTGCCTTTGAAGAGACAGCACACCAAAGCCAAGAGAATGTCATTTACCAGAGAAAGACTAGAAAAAAGATTAACATTAATCTCCCTTTAGAAGGGATAGGAACTGTCTTGCCTCTTTTTTGTAACACTAATGCTTAGCACTGTGCCTAAAACATTGTAGGTACTTAATAAATGTTCACTGATTGATTTCTTCACCATCATTCCTGCCACAGTGCAAATTCAGCACTACCTTCAACTCAATTCCTGCCTTTCCCAAACTCCATATATCCTACCATTTACCAAACCATATAATTTCTACCATTCACAAACACCACTCCAGCTTGACATCTTATCAACCCTTTGTTATTGTTGTTTAGTTGTTTCAATTGTTCACTCTTGGTGACACCATTTAGGGTTCTCTTGGCAGAGATACTAGAGTAGTTTGTCAAATGCTTCTTCAGTTCAATTAACAGATAAAGAAACTTAATTAAATAAAATTAAGATGAGTCTTCCTGATGTCCAGCTCTGTGTTCTAATTTGCCAGCCAGCTCCCCACATTGGAATATCCTCCTCACAGATCTTCCTCCCTCCAGTTTCTCCCTCCTCCCATCTATCCACATCTTTCTCATCAATTTTCCAAAAGGGCAAGTCTAACTGATGTGATCTATGATGAGCGATTTGGCACCAAAAGTTAAGGTTTGGTCATGTGAAGAATTCATAATGGCCATTCTCTCTGGCAAAAGATAAATTTATTTAGAGAAATAGATCAGATAAAACGAAGGGATATAACAGACACTGGAAGCGTTAAATATGAAATAGAGTGGGAGAGCATATGAAAAACAAGTTCCTCAGTGGAACTCACATTTACCCAGTAGAAAGGGAGCACCCCATGAGGTTGGGGCATACCCTTAGTTGGCAGGCTAAATCCTGAAAGGGACTAAAGAGTTATTTAGCTGTAAAGAGAAGTGGGGTTAAGAACCATAGTGGAGTTAGGGGAGATACCACATGGCATGGAGGGAAGAGAGGTAAGGAGAAAGACATCCCAAGACAGTATGCCATGGCAGACTGACCTAAAGGAGGGTAGGAGTCATGGGATGGTCCTTTAGTAGAATTTATAAGAAAAATTCAACCTCAGGAACATGACTGGAATTTCAATAGAGGGTGGATCTCAGAAATTTGACAAAACTTGGATTTCAGACTGGACCAGTTTCCTAAAGGGAACTAATCTGATCTGTAGCAGAACCTTCTGCCTGCTTACCTCAAGGATCAATTCTTGTTTTTCTTGGTCCAAAACACCACTCAGGACCTCATCATAACTATGCCATTTTTCTAACTCTGTAAACTCTTAGTGGCTCCTTGAATCAAAAATCAAATGTTATTTCATTTTAAAAAATATTAAGGGTTTCATTTTTAAATACAAGAAGTCTCTACATTGTTGTCTCTTTATGAGTATCAAGGCAAACTTTATAGAATTAGAGGGCAGCTAACCACTGGTCATACTTCTGATGGCCCTTTACTTTAAAAACTGAAGCATTCTAGAAATGATGGAAACAGAACTACTAAGTGTGAACACTGGCTGTAAAAAAGAGAACTAGCTACATAGAGTCCAATCTGCTCCAAAAGTCAATGCAGGAGATTAAATGAGCTTTGTGAGTCAAGAGATGAGTCAAAAGACAGTTGACCCTAGCTATTGGGAGTAGAGCTGAGAAAATCAAACAATAGCACAGGCAGAATGACCTTCCCAATAAAGGTCATATATCCTAGTGAAGCTACAAGAAGGCACTACAATAAGGGAAAGGACAAAGCAGTATTTGGCCCTGTAATGCCAGAGATGTGAGTTATTTTGGCAAAATGTATCCCATAGTTGTGTGCCACCCTACAAGGCTATTCTATATATGTGCCTGCTCTTCTCACTAATGCTTTGCATGCACCCAAGTTTTAAGGGCAAGGTTTTGAACTTAGATCTGAGCTTCTTTGTTCTTAGTTCTGTCCCCTGGAATTGGAGGCATCTACTTCTTCCACACAGAAATATTTAAAATCATTGTAAGGTGGTTTATTACAACTTTCCACTGTTCTTCTCTAGGTTAAACAAACATCCTAAAAGCTTACAACTACTTACAAAGGACCCACTTGATATGTGAAAAGTAATGAATTTGGAGTCAGGAAGACTGAGTTCAAATTCTGTCTCAGACACTTAATAGGCTGTGAAGGCCGCTCAGCAGATAGAACTGCTGGGCCTGGAGTCAGAAGACCCGAGTTCAAATTTGACCTCAGACATTTATCCAAGTCATTTAACTTTTGTCTGTCTTCAGGTTCCTCAAGTATAAATTGGGGGAAATAATAGTATTTATCTCACAGCTTTGCAAACATTTTTTAAATGCTTAGTATTTATCACATTATCATATTTGGATGGTTTTCCAAGTAACATAGGCTTAAGGCCTCTAAAGTTAAATTATAATCTGTACAAAGTTTTTCATCAACATCCCTTCCTCTGAATTTACATATGGCCCCCATTTTCTGTGCTGTTGAACCAGAAGTCTGGCATAAAACTTTAGGCTTGATTGATAAATCTATCTACTCCTTTGGCTGAAATTTACCTATCCATCACCTCATCTTCTCAGGACAAGGTTCTGTCACTTATAAAGGAAAGTACTCTCAGATACTATTTTTAAGAAACCCAAACAACTTTACAGATATTTGAAGAAACAAGGCTCCATTTCTCTTTACCTAGGATACTTCAACAAACCAGATGAGAAAAGAATGCTAAAGAATGGCAGGTTGGTAAAAGAAAAAAACCTGGAGTTTTCACAGGGTCCGAAGATACATTCCACACTAGCTGTCAATATTCCATTTATGTGCAAATCATCTCTCCTTAGGATAAGGCAGCAACATGTGGAAAATCATAAATGGGATAACTTTTGACAGTATTATCATCATCAACTCCTGAGATCACGGAAGGGAACAAGTTACCAGAAATCCAGGGTTGATATTTTTTAAAGGTTTCCCAATAAGCAGGTAAAGATTACCTCCAATGTAAATGAACATACCTACTATAAAGCCTGGTGGTCTGGCAGAGACTAGTATTTTGCCATCTAAAGGACACATACAATGCCCTTGGGATACTTGGTCCAGCTTTAAATAGCTCCAGAATGTGTTCAACTCTAAACATGCAAATGGGCTTGTCTAGTTATCCTTTCACTCTTAAGTACTTCCTCTTTATTACCTTTTCAAAACAGACTTTTAAATACTTCGGACCACTGGGCACAGAAGAATTACAAGCACAATTTATACATAATATAGGAAGTTATTTCAAATACAGGAGGATTTCCGGTTACTAAAAAGGGTCCACAAACTAAAACCCTCTCCTATAAACCTATAAAAAGAAAACTACTGGATGCTTATTTTATCAAGAGAAGTTCAAGAGAAACTAAGTACTTCCTCAAGTGGAAGTCTGAGTATCCCCAAAGCTATAACAAATCCGGTCACAAAGAGTCTATAGTTACAAAAGCCTGCAGTTTACATAGAAAAGTATGGCTTCTGGAACAGCTGGCTTCAAGCCCTGCTTCTGATACACCAGATGCATGACTACCAGCAAGAAAGAAACCACTTGACCTCTCAGGATCCTGTCATCTCTCCAAGACAATAATTTACAGGGGCACTGACAATATGCATAAGTGGTAAAAGTTTCCATATCTGGAGTTCCCTAAAAAATGAAATCAAAGGTCCTGACCCTCTTCCAAATAATAATAATAATAATAATATAAGCTTTAACATTTTAATTAAGAAAAGGTAGATGGTCTCATTTGATAATTCCATTAGGGAAACATTCCTAAGTCCTTCGACTAGATCACAAAAATTTCCCAGGGGAAAAAACAAAAAATAAGATTAAAAATATAGTTTTCACAAATATCAAACTCAGAGAATTTAATCATTCCTAGAGATTGTTTGGGCATCTAAGAGACACAGTAGACAGAATGCTGGCCATGGAATAAGGAGGACCCTAGCTCAAATCTGGCCTCAGATACTGCGACATTGGGTAAGTAATTTAACTCTGTATGCTCCCTTTCTTCTCTGAGCTAGAAAGGGAAACGGCAAACCTCCAATTTTTTTGTCAAGAAAACCCCAGATGGGGGAACAGAGTTGGATACAACTGAATGATTTAACAACAACAACAAGATTTACATAAAGTTACATCAAAAAACTTGAAACAAAAAAAAAAAATTAGATCATTGCCACTCACTTAAATACTGGAATTCATGCTACTAAAATATTTTCTTTTTTTATTAAAAAAATATTTATTAGTATGAATCAATGTATGTTAAAACAAAAACAACAGATAAAGTTTTGTTGATTTGTTGCTGGAATGAGGGGATTTTTATGTTCAATGAAAAGGAGAAAAATCTTGACTGTCAAATATTTTCAAGCTAAGTTGGAAAGATATAAGTACAAATGAAGTTTTATAGTTTCACCAAATACAGTAACAGTATAAACAAGTATTTTTAGAACTGACTGCTTGGAAAGTCCCTCTCAACTTTTTATACAACTGTTTTTTTTCTTAACTGATGTCAAAGTTATAATAGTTAACAACAGAGACCAAATAATTCTTTGTCCCAAGAAAGGACACACATAACATGTGTGTGCCCCTAGAGAAGAGTTCTATCAATATGAATGAGTTTATCATTGGAAATAAAGGAAAGCCTAGCTCCAAGCAGCTCAGGTGTGTAAGAGATGAAAGATATAGGGAAAGGACGCTTATAAAAAGCAACTGACAAGTGAGGGAAGTGAGGAGGGCGAGAGAAAGAGAGGGAGAGAGAGAGACAGAGAGAGTAAGCAACTGCTAAACGAAGGCAATAACATAATTTGTCTATTCAATGAGCTGGACATAGATATATTATATACAATATACAGACTATGTCATATATGTATTTTTACCTTTTTTTGTTTCTTTCTTTCCAGTTGTTTTCTCTTTTGGTCTGATTTTTTTTTGCACAACATGACAAATGTGGAAATATGCTTAAAAGGATTATACATATTTAACCTATATCAGATCGCTTACTGTCTTGGGGAGGGGGGAGGTAAGGGAGAAAAAATTTAGAACACAAAGTCTTATAAAAATAAATGTTGAAAATTCTTTTTACATGTATTTGGAAAAATAAAATACTATTGAAAAAAATTCTTATCTGTATAATGAGCTGGAAAAGGAAATACAAAGTCATTCCAGTATCTTTGTCAAGATATAAGACCACAAAGAGTCAGATATAACAGAAAGACTGAATGACAATGCACTACTGGTAGTGTTTTGAACTAATCCAATTATTCTAGAAAACAATTTGCCAAAAGTTCTATAAAACTATGCATACTCTTTGACCCAGCAAAAACACCCAAAATAAAAAAATAATAATAATAATAAAATAAATGAAAAGCACTTACATGTTCAAAATTTTTATAGCAGTTCTTTTGTAGTAGCTAAGAAGTGGAAATTGAGAGAATGCCCATCAATTAGGGAATGGCTGAACAAGTAACAATATATGATTATGATGGAATACTATTGTGCTAATAAGAAATGATGGCAGAGTGCTTCTGGAAAAACATGTAGTTACATGAACTGATGCCAAGGGAAATGAAGCAGAACAGGCAAACATAGTAACAGCAATATTGTACAATAATCAACTGTGAATGACTTAGCCATTCTCAGCAAAATAATGATTCCAGACAATTCCTAAGGACTTATGTTGAAAAAACCTATCCATCTTCAGAGACAATTGATGGAGTCTATATGCAGATTAAGTACACTTTTTTCTGCTTTCTTTATTGTTTTTAAAGTAGGTTTTTTGTTTTATTTTGGCATGTGTTTTATAACATGACTAATATGCAAGTATGTTTCTATGACTGCATATGTATGACCTACATCAAATTATTGGCATTCTCATTGAGGAGAAACTGAGAGAAAGAATTTGGAACTCAAAATTTTAAAAAATGTTAAAAACTGTTTTTATAGGTAGTTGGAAAAAATATTTTTTAAAAAAATATTTATTTTACAATCCACCCTCTTATGAATTGATCCAATCATTTTAGAAATCAATTTAAATTATGTTTTAAAAAGTGATTAATATATCTGTACCCTTTGACCCTGTGATCTCACTACTAGGCATAGATTCCAAAGAGATCAAAGTAAAAAAGAAATGTGTTATTCATCTCAAAATATTTATAACATATCTTTTTTTGTGGCAACATTGGAAAATGGCTAAGTAAGCTATGATATGTGAACAGACTAGAATATTAACTCACTGCAAGAAATGATGAATGTGAAGAATACAGAAGTTAAGAGACTCAAATGAATTGATACAAAGTGAAGTAATTAAAAACAGGAAAACAATATATGATGATACCAATGTAAAGGGAAAAAAACAAAACAAAATCTTGAGACTGCTATATAATTGTGGCTTTAGTAAGAGAAACAAAATGTACCTTTCAGAGGTACAACACTATGAGTGTGAACTACTAAATAAGTTATCAGATTTGGTTGATGTACAAGTTAATTTTGCTGAACTTTTCTCTTTTTTTTTTATTCTTTGTTGAAAGAGATATCTTTCTAGGATGAGAAGAGAAGGAAAAATACATTTGAAAATGAAGGGGACATAAGCACAAAATATAATCCATTTTCTTAAGCCCACCCATCCCAAAAGCTATTATTGCTTCTAAACTTTAATGTTTTTTCTTTTCACTCTCTTCTCCCATATCCTTCCACCCTGTTGCTTTGCTCATAGTGAGCACACAAAATATTTGTAGAATGAACCAAATCGAGATTTAACAGACTAGATCTGGCTGATAGCCAAATTAAGTGAATAACCGCTAAATTCTAGAAGCTCATGACAGCTTACAGAAAAATCACTGTGCCTTTAAAAAACCTAACAACTTTTCTTCACAATTATGTAATGTGCTAACACTTGCATTTACACTTAACTTTTGTCATAACTACCCTATGAGGTATGTAGCCCAAATATTATTACTCCCATTTTGCAGATAAGGAAATAAAACCATCAAAGTAAAAGGGCAGATGTTTGAATATGAGAAGACCAGATGAATTAAATTCATTATGTATCAAATGTGGTATATGGAGTATGTAAGATCATGGAGAATAGAAATTCTGACTGTTGCTCCAGTTTTCTTTAAAAAAAAAAAAAAAAGTGAAGAGTAAAATAACTGAGTCTATCAATTGCAGTTTGCAATTCTTCTGAGAACTATTTGTTAACACATTTTGGCAACTCATCCATTGGAGAATGGCCACTGAACCTATGTGTATTTGCATCTTGAATTTCAGGCTTATTTCTTCATTTATAAAAATTCCTACTTTCTACCTACCAGATAATTATGAAAATAAATTTGAGCTTTGGGGTCTTAGACAAATGAATGTATAAAGCAGATGTAATAGAAGAAAAACTTAAATGGGGAAGGTGATTTTAGAAATACCTACCCATAAAAATGGAAAAAGAGGGAATCAGGAAATTCAACAATTAAAAGCTGACTTCCTACCGATGTTTGTAAAGCAAGATTCTCTCTCTCTTATTTTTTTTTTTTTTTTTTTACCATTTTAAGATTGCAAATCTTATGACAGGAAAAGATAATGATAAATGTTGGAGGGGATATAGGAAAACTGAGACACCAATTGTTGGTGGAGTTGTGAACTGATTCAACCATTCTGGACAGCAATTTGGAACTATGCCCAAAGGGCTATCAAATTGTGCATCTTTAATTCAGCAATGTCTCTACTAGGCCTGTATCCCAAAGAGATCATAAAGGAAGAAAAGGAACACACATATTCAAAAATGTTTGTGGCATCCCTTTTTGTAGTGGCAAAAAACTAGAAACTTGAGTGGATGCCCATCAGAGAATGACTGAATAAGTTATGATATATCAATGTTATGGAATATAGTTGTTCTATAATAAACAATAAGCTGGATGATTTCAGAGAGGCTTGGAGAGACTTACATGAATTGGTGCTAAGTGAAATGAGCAGAACCAGGAGAGATCATTGTATATAGCAACAACAAGATTATATGATGATCAATTCTGTTGGAAGCGGCTCTTTGCAACAATGACATGATTCAGACAAGTTCCAATGATCTTGTGACAAAGAGAGCCATCTACACCCAGAGAGGACTGTGGAAACTGAGAGTGGATCACAATATAGCATGTTTATTCTTTTGTTGTGGTTTGCTTGAATTTTGTTTTCTCTCTCTCTCTCTCTTTTAACTTTTTGATCTGATTTTTCTCGTGCAGCAAGATAATTGTATAAATATGTATGCCTATACTGGATTTAACATTTTTTTTTTTTACCATGTTTAACATATATTGGATTGCATGCCATTTGGGGGAGGAGATAGGGGAAAGGACGAGGAAAATTGGAACACAAGGTTTTGCAAGGGTCTTGAAAAATTGTTCTTGCATGTGTTTTGAAAATTAAAAACTTCAATAAAAAAATTTTTTTAAAAGATTGCAAATCTTAGAAAATCACTATCTTTAAAAAACCAAGATGGACGCAAGTAGAGTGCAAAATACTTCTATTTTGATGTCTTATAGGTAAGAGATGGTATGAGGGAATTTCATTTAAGAAATGGACAACAAGAAAAGGAAAGAGGACAATCGTAGGGAGGAAAGACTAGTGAAACATAACAAACTTTTTTTGAATTTGTTATGGGAAGTATTTTGGTTTACCAAATTTATTTTGATTCTGGAAACCAACACATACTCAGTTCCATATTTTGCTTTGGCATATCATGTTTTCTTAAACTACAGGTCAACCAAGCAATAAAGATTTGCTAAACTTACTATGTGCTAGGTATTGTGCTAAGTTCTAGGGATACTAAGACAAAAAACAAATCTCTGGTCTCACAGAGCTTACAGTCTAATGGGACAGACAACTTGCAAACAATTGTCTAAAAACAAGGTTACTACAGAATAACATGGAAATTATCTACAAAACAAAGGTTCTAGAACTAAGGCTTTCCAAAGAAGATGAGTTTTCTATCTCAGACTTGAAAGAAGCCAGGAAAGAGGGATGAGATAAGAAGGGAAAGCATTCCAAGAATGGAGGGTGTTATGGTATGCTGTTCAGTGATTTCAATTGTATCTCAATCATGACCCCCATTTGGAACTTTCTTTTCTTTTTCTTTCTTTTTTGCTGAGGCAATTGGGGTTAAGTGACTTGCCAGGGTCACACAGCTAGGAAATGTTAAGTGTCTGAGTTCATATTTGAACTCAGATCCTCCTGACTTCAGGGTTGGTGCTCTATCCACTGCACTACCCAGCTTACCCCATTTGGGACTTTCTTGACAAAGATACAGGAGTAGTTTGCTATTTCTTTCTCCTCATCTTCCAGATCATTTTCAGATGAGAAAACTGAGGCAAATAGGAGTAAGTGCCCAGAGTTACCCAGCTAGTAAATGTCTGAAAAGAGATTTGAAATCAAGGAGAGGAGTCTTCCTAACTTCAGGACCAGCATTCTATCCACTGCACTAGGTATGGGGGACAACTGATAAAAATGGAGTAACTCATTTGAGAATTAGTAACAAAACTTGTGTCATTGGAAAGCAAAATATGTGGTAAGGTGTATAGTGTAAGAATACTGAAAGAGGACATGATAAGAAGAAGCCAAACAGGATTTTTATATTTGATCCTGGAGATGTTAGGGAGCTGATGGAGTTTAACTAAGTAAGAGGGTGATATGGTCAGATTTTTACTTTAGGAAGATCACTTTTGTGTGGGAAAAGGTGAAGAACTTACAGATTCTAAAGTAGATCAAGCCTTATAGGCCTCAGTTTCGGCTTCTCTGGAGTCACATGATTTTAGATAAGGCCTGGACTAAGTGGCCGAAGAAGTTGTATATCACTTTGTCTACTACATTCCACTGACCATCTAGGGGAACAGTAGACTTATGTGACCAATCACAACATATAGAGGGTGGGATTTTGGAGATTCTTTGTCTGAAATGTATAAAAGCTGTAAGCATTTTCAAGGCTCTGGCCCTATCCTAGTGTGAAATTTTGCTCGCAGACCAGGATGGGGTCCACTTCTCGAGATTCTAATAAATAATTCTGCTTTCTATGAGTGATCTCTGTAGTAGTCAATTTGGGTAGGTCTTTTTGTCCCAAACACTTTCACAGTTGAGTAGAGGATAAATTGGAAAAGGATAATAACTGTGGCAAGAAACTAACTATAAGTTATCTCTAATTTAGATATACCGGGCTTTTAAATCCTTGACCTCTTCTCTTGGCAAATAAACCAGTCTAGTACATTTGAGAAGTGACTGACTCAGAAAAGTATTCAGTGCTCAACAGTATCTTTATTTGCCTTCTCAGTCTTCCACCCACACAGAGCCTCAAGGATCTAGGATTGGGACATAGTTCATAATAATAGTATTTCACATGGCAGGATAGGTGTACTTCAAGTATCTAAATTCTTTAATCTTAAAGGACTGGGAATTTTTTTTTTATTAGTACAGATAGCAATCCATCCACTTTGTTCAAGAGTATATCTATGTGTATGTATATATATATATATAATATATAAAATACACACATAGACACATACAGAGTTGCTATGGGAAAATACATATTTTCAAATATTTCATTGCACTACATTGCAAGAAAAACTCAATCTCCAGTTCATAAACTCCATGGCTTCAAATATGAATTCATTTAGACATAGTAGGTGTTTAACAAATGTCTCATACAACCCAAATGTAAGGGAGTGGGGGAAAGAGAAGAACCTTTATTTTATCATTAACCTTAAGAAAGGAGACCCCAAATTTAAATTCAGGTCTAAGCAGGAATGTGAAGACTAGAAACATATATTCTAAAAACCACAAAGTCTTGATTATTTGTAGTGTTCTTCTCTTCTCTAAAATACGATCATTCTCTGGGAAAGCAGGTTTCTTGGGGGGCTTCTGGAGGGAACCTTAGTTTCAGTTCAATACAATAATTACCTCAAAAGCAGTCAGCTGTTAAAAGTTCAGTCCTTTATTGTCTCTTCCAAAATAGCCTGGTTAGTTTTCTTATAGGCCTATCTCCCTCCTTGGTTCTAAGAGCTTTTGCAGCTTGTCCTTTGTCTCTTCTAGCTTCAGCTTCAGCTTCAGCCTCCAGCTCCCTCTGAATCTCCAGTTCTACTCTTTTCAACTGACCCCTGACTGAGGCTCTAAGAACTTCTTATATATGATCTCTTAAAGGTGTGAACCCAAAGGTTGCCTCCTCCTCTGAGAGTGGGATTGTGGGAGGTGTAATTTGGGAATCTCCCAAACTTGTGAACTCTAATATGTAAGCTAATGTGTGAACTCTCAAAGGTGTAAACTTTAGTACATAAGCATCAGCTTCAGCTTCAGCCTCCAGCTCCCTCTGAATCTCCAGTTCTACTCTTTTCAACTGACCCCTGACTGAGGCTCTAAGAACTTCTTATATATGATCTCTTAAAGGTGTGAACCCAAAGGTTGCCTCCTCCTCTGAGAGTGGGATTGTGGGAGGTGTAATTTGGGAATCTCCCAAACTTGTGAACTCTAATATGTAAGCTAATGTGTGAACTCTCAAAGGTGTAAACTTTAGTACATAAGCATTGTTTCTATCAATTCCAGTGAGTTAACACTTTGTAAGAATTCTAACAATTATTTGGTGTGTTTTTTAACTTGCTATAGTTTTTTTCTATCTGAAAAGTTTAAAGGTTAAGCAGACCAAGCGTCTAAATCAGGGGTCCTCAAACTACGACCGCGGGCCAGATGCAGCAGCTGAGGATATTTATCTCCCTCATCCAGTGTAATGGGCTGAGGCTTGAGTTGATGCACTGAGGTCCCAAGCACATGAGGCTAAATAGTAATTGGACCATACTCTAATAATATATAAGCTTGGAGAAAGAATGGCCCTGCCCACTTTTTGGGTAATTCCTGATGTGTTGTATAGGAAATGATGATTTTGGTGAGTGGAGGCAGGAGAGTGGAAAAGGAAGGGGAAGGAGAGACTGCTTGCATTTGCCATTGCAACGGCCCTTTCAGCTCAGATCCCCCTCTATTAGCTGGCTTCCTGTCGCAGCTGCCCATATTGCTATCGCAATCCTTTTTCACCTCTTCACTTCAATAAAGATTGAAGATTTTTCCCTTAACCTGAATTCCTGACTCTGGCTGATTTTAAATACACGGTCATTACAACCCAGGACTATGAAGTTTCTTTATTTAAAGGCCCACAAAACAAAGACACAAAACACAAAACAGACTACAGTCTGGTCCTCCAACAGTCTGAGGGACAGTGAACTGGTTCCCTATTTAAAAAGTTTGAGGACCTCTGGAATGGTACCCATTGGCCCCACAGCCTAATCAATGTTCTTCTTTTCCTTGGGGCATGATTGATAAAGCTCAATAACCTTTGTAATGGTCCTTTCAGGAATCACACAATACATTTTAAAAGACCTCTCTGTTCTAAGAACTCCTCTTTGAAAGTCCCTTTTCCCACAAACTACAGAGACAAATGACAAAAGGTCCCCAATGCTATAAAGAGACCTTTACACTTGTGTTTAGGATGGGGATTTCTGATAGTTGAAATGGAAGAGCTGTATATTAATTATTTCAGTTATCTTATATTCCTTGTCTCCCACACCTTATCACCCCATTTCCACCCTCCATCCCCAGTATGTCTACAATGTAATAAATACTAAAACTTCTTTGTAAGAGTACAGGCTTCTGCTCAAATTCCTATTAGTCTCCTCTATCTTTGTAAAAGTTACATACCAATGATTACTTAGAGGATTAAATAAAATAATATTTATACAGCATTTAGCAAAATACCTAATATATTCTAGGTGCTTAATAAATATTTCTTTACTTCTTGCCTGCAGGCCTTGACCCTAAGGTCTGCCAATTACAAGTTTCATATCCTTTCTTGCTACCTTATATTTTGTTTTTATTCATTATATATCTGTTCTGCATGTACTATACTTGTGAGTATGTGTATGTATATACATGTTTTTTCCTTCATTAATAGCATATAAGCACCTTGAGAGCAGAGACTGGCTCTAGATTCAGAGGCTTGTGTTCAAATTCCATCTTTAATACATGACTTTTGGGGCACATCACTAAATTTCTCTTCAACTTAGTTTCCTCATCTGTAAAAGAGAGGGGGGGAACTAGATGACCACTAAGATCCCTTACAATTCTAGAGCTTCCTTTTCACTGTTAGCATTCTATAATCCTAGAGACATAAGATATTCTTAAGAGGAAGATGGAAATGGATCTACAATCAATAACATACTAGCTCCATCTTGGCTTCTCATGCAGCCATCAGACAAGAATGGAATAGCCAAAGAATGCATCTTTATCAACCACCAAAAAGAAGAGCAAAGGCTTCCTGTTCCTCTACCCTCTAGGAGAAAAAAGGACAAGGTCAATGCTCCTTAGAAGCCTGGGGTTTTTGAGCCCCATTATTTTTCCATTCTGGTAAATCACATGCTCCTACTTACAATTCCTTCTCACAAGGTCTGCTTAACTCTTACCCCATAAAACTTGAACCCACCACAATATTAAGATCTATCGAAAGTGGAAGTCAATAAAGGTAGCAAGTGAATTTTGAAGGAAGGGGAATCGTGATCCTTAAACACAAAGCCAACTCTTCAACTTGACCTACATGAATGTCAGTTATTTCTTTCTTTCTTTCTTTTTTTTTTTTCCTGCGGGAATACCAAGTTAAGAAGAGAAGAAAATTACTCTGTTTACTGCCCCATCCCACCCCCAACTTTCAATTTTAAATATTTCAAAAATGGCTAAACAGGCAGGAACCTGATAAATCTTTTCACATTAACCAGAAATAAAAAGATAAGGATATCTATAAGATTCAATTACATACCAAAAGGATTTTCAAGAGCTTAAAAATTATTGATTTGAATGTTGATTTTCTCACCCACATCCCTTTTGGGAAAAGAGGTAGGGAAAAGTAGGAATACTTCCATTATTATGACAATGTGAAATAAGTCTCTCTCACATGTCTGTACATAACTCCCATGATAATGGAATCACAGCCTCCCTTTCATTTGCAGTATCACTTTGAATGAGCCAAAGAGTAATTGGCTCACATGCAATCAACCAAATGATAAAAAGCCAAAAAGTTGAGGAATAAGAAAACTTTTTTTAAATGAAAATAAGACTGTTCTCAATAAGTTATAATAAATCTTTCAAAAATGTCCATACTGATGAACATTCTGGTATGCTTTTTTTTTTTTAATAAGATAGCCTATATGTCCATGTCTTCTTTTTCTTTTTTCTTTTGAATTAAACAGTGGCTGCTTTTTTTTTGGTGCTCTCAATAAAAATATCTTTAGAATCATGTGAACAGAAGAGAATTGAGTCTGTTAACCCCTACCACAACTTCTCATAATTTCCCATCAATTTGCTATAACAATCCTCCATATTGCAAACTTGCAGTGGAGAAAAGCAAATATTGACTCATCTTTCAATTTCTGAACTTGAGTACAACAGCTCAAGTTATTAATCTACCCACACTATAAGCTTTTAAGATGAAGAGAGTAGCTTTTCTGCTTTGTATTATTCTAGAAATAGTCCCCATTTTGAAGTAAGTTATCAGTAAATTGCCATTACCATCATTTATGGCTCCCTCATTCTATTATTTCCAATACCCCATATGGTTTCACATTGACCCTAGAGTCTCAAAAGCTGTAACCACTGAGAACTAGCTTAGATAGCTCTTACCAAAATAGGAACACTTCAAATGCAGGCTTGGTAACAGACTACCTGGCTGTCAACCAAGGGCCAGTCTACCTAATTTTGGACAGGTTAATCAACAGGTTGGCATCAGGGTGTTTAGTAAAAGTCTAAGTTTAAGAGCGGCTGCTATATGCATTAGTAGAAAGAATACCTAAAGCAATGAAATCATGGAATATTTATTTTTAATAGTCAAATCCATCACTTCAGTTCCAGGGGTGGACTGACAAATGTTTAATAGCTGGTTCTGAGAAGGAAAAATGTACACGTGATAGGTTTTAAAGTTTATTTACATTATTTGCAGTATTTATAGTTCCCCCAATCATTTTCTTGACAATCCACAAAACAATAAATCAAGCCCTGATTTATCTATTTTTGAGATGTAAAAATTTCACAAAGTCAGAAGCTAGCTGCAACATAACACCTGTGACATTACCCCTAACTTTTTTTTTAGTAGATCAGGATATAAAGTTCCTTTGAACAATCTCTATTTGATAGTTAAAAAAAAAAAAAAAAGTTTTTCCCAATACATACTCAATGAAGAAAAAAAATCAAGCTACTGGTTTTATATTTATAATCTATTAATAAGGTAGTGTCATGGAGTTAGTAGACATCATTATCCATTTTTATAAAGTAGCAAATTTAAGTCAAAAGACATTTCCACAAGTCAGGATCAGAACAACAAAAAAGGCTATTCTACCAGTCACATCTCTAAGTACAAGGAAGGTTTGAAAATGGAGATGAGGTTTCAAAAATTAAAGACTGAAAAGCTCTACAGTCAATATGGTAGTCCCAAGAGAGCTTTTTGGGAAGACACTGTATAAGATGCCAGCTGTATTCAAGCACTAGTTTATTATCAACACTCAAATTCCCCTCCAATTGTGGTTCTTGGTATATCAAATGTACCTTGAACAGGGGATATCCAGTAAAAATGTTTCTACCCAGATACATAGCAGTTATAGCAAAGTTCAATGGAAAAATAATTTGAGAAAACGTGAGTAGCAACTGTTGTTTGGTGATTTCATTTTCCTTCACACTCCTCCCCCATCTGAAAATAATACATAATATGAAAATATTGCATAGTATTTTGGAATTTACTTTCAAAGATATCTAATTTTATAGGTCTCTCCTAATCCCAAATGCTAATAATTCCCTTTATTAAGTTGTATTTACCCTTTTTAGAAATATGTACAGCAATTAATGAGTATCTATTGAGGACACAATCTACTTCATTTTTATCTGAAATCTAACTAGCACAGTGCCTGATCCATAGTAGACATTAAAAAGTTAATAATAAATTGACTAACTGATTAAAATACTAAAATATCAATATTCAGAAATTGGATATTACCATACCTATATTTCCTAAATCCTAATTTTCTGAAATTCAAAAAAAGCTTTGAAATCTTTAGCCACAGAATATTGCTGCCTGGGATAGATAGCTCTGCCCTTCCCTGAAATTTGAATGACAATTGGTTGGTCTCTGGGCTATATAAATGATGGTCATAACAGAAAAATTCACTAAGTAGTTCTTATATCATTGTCATTAACTTTTTATCATATATATACTGGAGAAAGACTTTGGTTACAAGAAGGAAAACTTAAGACTCAGCCAGATGCAGTATTCTGCCATGTCAAATTAAACAGGCTAATTCAGCAATAAATATGACAACTATATTTTACTACCAATATATTTAAAATTTAAGTGGACATCATGGACCATTCCACATTAAATGTAGCAGTCCGTCTATCAATTCAGTCAAAAGCTTTGCAGAAAAACACACTAGGGAAGAGAAATAGATTCTGCTGTAGAAGCCACAGTATTTGTGCTCTCAGGGTAAAGGCAGCAAGGCCACACAATACCACAGAACTCAGTGTCTCAGTTCAGAACAGATGGCACAAACAGAATGATATAATTGTGTAACAGAGGGTGGGTTTGAACAGCTGTTAAGAGACTGAGAAGAGAATCTGCTACTGAGCACAGAAAGATTAAGAGTTGGAGCATCAGAAAAAGGGATAATAAAAACTACACTTCCATCCCCAACTAAAACCCAATTTAGAAAAAAAAAAAAAAAAAACTACGGAAAGGTGAACTGTCAACTTATCTTCTAAATTACCGTTTTCTTTATTGACATCCTTTTCTAATGTATCAAATGCACAGGAGTGACTACCTACCTCCTTTCCCTAGACTGTAGTCAAAATTAAATAAAAATGTATTAAAGCTCTTTTAAACCTTAGAATGTTATATAAATATCAGTTATTATTATTCCCAAGATAGAAAGGCTTTTAACCCACCGCATATACTGTATGTTAGCTAACCTTGAAGATTATAATAGGTTGAAGAAATGTTTTAACCATTACACTTCACAAAGATAGTCCTCTGATTCACTATTAAAGCCATACTGGAGCTGGGACCTGTATCAGCAGAGCAAATATCCAAAGCAATAAAATGCAGGATACTTGAAGAAAATACAACCTTATATCCTATAATTCACTGAACTTTAAGACTCATATTCTGAAAAATACAGACCCCTAGGACCTACCTTAAAACCTTTACTTCAAGAATGGAATTCATAGTCTGGCCATTAATCAATCTGCTCCTTTTTAATAATTTAATCAATAAGAGATTAGAAAAACAACAGAGAAAAAGAAAGTGAAAAAACCACTGGGTACTTTTCATCTCCCTACCTCTTTTCCTTCCCAACTTTTCTTCTCACCTCTTCCTACCAAAAAAAAAAAAAAAAAAGTGTCCTCTAAGGCAAAGCTGAGATGAGGGATGCACAAAGCATCAGCAGCCTAGAATATGAAACACAGTTCAGCAGAAAGATGTTTATTATTTTTGATATACACATTGTTAACCCAAAGCCTGAAAGCATCTAGTGGAAAAAAACACAGGGAAAACCACTTTCCAGTTCTAGCCTGGTCTTGCTAAATTGACTGGGTTTCTGCTGTAATTCCCATTAAGTAATTACAATGCTAACATCTATGAATTGTAAAATCTATGAAACTAAGGATGAGTTAGTCCTACTATCTGAGTTTGACTGACTGCTGCAAGGAATGAAAGCCAATTTTCAAAGGTTCCTTGATAGAAGAGTAGGGCCTAGCCATGCACTTCTTGGAACACTGGGAGTCACAAGTAGAAAATAAGCCATCAGAATACCTGGGCACTAGATACAATATATAATGTTTAATATCTTACTAGAACCTGTTAGAACCAGAGTAGAAGATGGAACCATCTGTTTATTGGAGATCATGCAATAATAAGAGGGCACAGAGACAAACCACGGCCAGAATTTGTAGTAATCATCTGAGAAACTGAGACAAAGGCTAGTTTTTATGGTAGTGGGTGAGGCCTTTTGCCATTACCATCCAAACTCCAGAGGGAACAGGACCAAAAGAAGATCTATCCAACCCATGTAGGAGTTTCTGGGGCAACTGATTCATGCACAAAATCCTGATCTATGTATTGAGAGTAAGTATATAAGTGATGAGAAAAAAATAAGAACTTTTCTTTAATACATATATGGTTAAAGCATATTAATGGGAAGTTAAAATTCTTGGGGGAAATGCCAGTTATCAACAATGACAAGAAAAAAGCACTCGAAATTACTAATATTAAGAAATTGTAAATTAGAGTAACTGAGCTTCCACCCCAGTGAACAAATTGCCAAAGATGACAAAAAGGAAACATGGTAATTGTTGGAGAAGCTCTGAGAGGGCAGGCATACTGTCTAATCATTCTGAAATGAAATTTGGAAGTTGCTCAAAAAGTTACTAAACTGTACATATCCTTTGACCAAACAATACCACTACTAGATATATATTCTAAAGAGATCAAAAAACCAGAAATGACTTCTACTTTCAAAATATTCAAAGCCTCTTTTCTGTTGTAGTCAAAAAAGCTAAAACAGGTGGGTGACAATGAACTGAGGAACCAAAAGTTTCTGATTCCTAATCTAGAATTGATGTATAATTTTGAGGCAGTCCATAAAATATGATGGGGGGAAAATTACATCTTTTATTCTCACTATCTTCAAACTGAAATTTTGCATCTTCTTCGATTATGAATAAAGACAAAAAAATATTATTCTAAAAAGGGGTCCACATACTGAATTCACCTTACTACTAAGAGGTTCTAGGACCATTAAAAACTTTAGAATCACTGGCTTATTAGAAGGGAAGCAACAAACTGGGAAAACATCTTCACAGATAAAAGTTCTGATAAAGGCCTCATTTCCAAAATATATAGAGAACTGACTCTAATTTATAAGAAATCAAGCCATTCTCCAATTGATAAATGGTCAAAAGATATGAACAGACAATTTTCAGATGATGAAATTGAAACTATTTCCACTCATATGAAAGAGTGTTCCAAATCACTATTGATCAGAGAAATGCAAATTAAGACAACTCTGAGACACCACTGCATACCTGTCAGATTGGCTAAGATGACAGGAAAAAATAATGATGAATGTTGGAGGGGATGCAGGAAAACTGGGACAACGATGCATTGTTGGTGGAGTTGTGAACAAATCCAACCATTCTGGAGAGCAATCTGGAATTATGCCCAAAAAGTTATCAAACTGTGCATACCCTTTGATCCAGCAGTGTTACTTCTGGGCTTATATCCCAAAGAAATACTAAAGAAGGGAAAGGGACCTGTATGTGCCAAAATGTTTGTGGCAGCCCTATTTGTAATGGCTAGAAACTGGAAATTGAATGGATGCCCTCAATTGGAGAATGGTTGGGTAAATTGTGGTATATGAATGTTATGGAATATTATTGTTCTGTAAGAAATGACCAGCAGGATGAATACAGAGAGGACTGGTGAGACTTACATGAACTGATGCTAAGTGAAATGAGCAGAACCAGGAGATCATTATACACTTCAACAACGATACCATATGAGGATGTATTCTGATGGAAGTAGATTTCTTTGACAAAGAGACCTAACTCGGTTTTAATTGATCAATGATGGACAGAAGCAGCTACACTCAAAGAAAGAATACTGGGAAATGAATGTAAACTATTTGCATTTTTGTTTTTCTTTCCGGCTTATTTTTACCTTCTAAATCCAATTCTCCCTGTGCAACAAGAGAACTATTCGGGTCTGCACACATATATTGTATCTAGGATATACTGCAACATATTTAACACATATAGGACTTCTTGCTATCTTGGGGAGGGGGGAGAGAGTGAGGGGAAAAATCGGAACAGAATTAAGTGCAAGGGATAATGTAAAAAATTACCCTGGCATGGGTTCTGTCAATAAAAATTTATTATAATAACAATTTAAAAAAAGAATCTCTGGCCTAAGCAAATTATAGTAAATGAATATGATGGAATGCTATTTTAAGAAGCAACAAAAAGGACTGATTAGAAGAAATTAGAAGAGGACTTGTATTAACTGGTGCACAATGAAATGATCAGAACCAGAAGGACAATTTATACAAAAGCAAAGGAAAGCAACTGTAAAAAGTTATATGATGCTCTACGATGGCTAAAAAGAAATGCAGAATTTGTAATCTTTTTGATAGCAATGGTTAAAATGGTTGGGAAGCTAAAATATTTGCATAAAACAAGCAACAGCATATATATATACACATAGACATACCATATACACACCAAATATCTATTATAAATTTTACAAAATTTCAGAGGATAGAGAGATTATTGTGGGCAGCTTAGACTGTGTCTTGAAGAATATAAGGTGAAAAAGAAACAGAGAGGACATTACGAGCAAACATAATTAATAAGCAAAAAACAAGAAGCATAGATTCTTGTGATATATGCATAGTTGATTAGGACAATAATGTAGAATAAATCCATTTAGCCAGAGCAAAAGGTTCCAGCAGGGTAGGGGACCAAAGAAAAAAAAAGATTAGAGAGATAGGCTAAGGCCACATAGTGAAGGACCTTGATCCAATGTGAGGAATTTGAGCTTATCCTAAGACAATGAGGAACCACAGAAGGAAATTTATACAAAGCAATGAGAAATGGATGAGATGCATACAATGACTGGATATAAGACAGATTAGAAGGAGAATAGACTTAAAGCATGTGTGTACTCTTAAAATGTGCAGGAGTAAAAAAATAAATATCTGAGCTAGAATGATTATGATAGGAATAGAAATAAAATACAAATACAAGAAGAGTAACTGTTGTATTGATAAATAGAAAAATCTGGAAGAGGAAGAAGATAATATAGATTTTAATGTTAAATTTGAGGTTCCAACAGTATATCCAAGCAAGACAGGTCCAGGATGCTATGGAAAAAATAGAGCTCGAACTTGCGGGAACAAAATTAATATAATCATTAATCATAGGAAATCATCCTCATAGGAGGACCACAGTTAATAGAAACAGAAAAGGACCTCGAACTTGAGGGAACAAAATTAATATAATCATTAATCATAGGAAATCATCCTCATAGGAGGACCACAGTTAATAGAAACAGAAAAGGACAGTGAAAATTCTGTCTAATGCCCCTCACTTTACAAATAAGGAAACTTGAACCTAGGGAAGTTGTTACTTCCTTAAGGACACTTAGGTAGCAACAGAATGAAATGTGAACCAAGATCCTCTTCTCTTTACCAAACTATCTCTTTCAAGAATCCCTTTCAAATTCACTCCCTTCTCCTTCATTGCAGAACCCAGCAGCTAAAGATGTGCAATATGACATATCATGCATAGTTGATGTGTTGGTCAGTTTTACTATTTTTCTCACTTTCATTTTAATAATTTTTTCTGTATAAGAGTGGGAAGAGGGATATATTCAGAAACAAATGTGCTATGTAAAGCAAAAACAATATAAAGATCAAAAAAAATTTTTTTTCTTTTTTTTGCTGAGGCAACTGGGGTTAAATGACTTGCCCAGGGTCACACAGCTAGACAGTGTTAAGCGTCTGAGACCACATTCGAACTCAGGTAGTTCGCCTGACTTCAGGGCTGGTGCTCTATCCACTGCGCCACCTAATTGCCTCAATCAAAAATATTTTTTTCAAAAAATATTTACTTCAAAGAAGTAGATGAATTCGGTTAAGACTTAGGGATGAGCCTAAATGGGCAGAATAAAAAAATGAACAAATCCCACTATATGCCAGTCACTGTGCTAAGTGCTGGAAAAGGGCAAGCATGTAAATACATACAATGGTGAGAAAAATAAGAAAATGTCACAGAAATACAGACTTATAGTTTATCTAGTGTCTCAAAAGTCCTGGGAGGAAAGAGTTTCAAGATCAGAAAGGAGAAAAGTAGAGATAAAAGGAAATGTGTCTGTACTTGTATGATACACAGATATATAAATATACATATATGTGTATATAGCTGGATCATTTTAGATCCAATCCAAAAAACTGTATTAAACTATTTTCATGAAAATCAGAGTAGTGAAGTTTAAAAGCTAAAATTCAGAGAGATTGGGTAGTTAGAAAATGGAGGCAGGGAACAGACTAGTTCAAGAGGTATCTTTGTTCACAGTCAGAAGGAAATGAGAAGCAGAGACTCCTTCTATAATAACAGTTCATCTTCACATAGAGATGTTCAGTTTACTTAGTGGTTTTCTTCACACTATTGCCACAACATAGATATTTCCAATACTATCCCATTTTTACAGATATGCACACTAAAGTCTTAGGAGACAAATAAATCACTTATGGTCACACAGCAAGGGTGAAAGCAAGGATTACCTTCAAACTTTAAGTCAAGGACTCTTTCCACTCTCTGCTTCAAAAAACAAAAATGACTACAACAACAACAACTAGAGGAGGAAGAAAATGAGAGTAACAATACTGGCAGGATATCATTCCTCATATCAAGAGCACAGAAAGAGGGCTGAGTTATTCAAAGAAAAGATTCTCCTTCCATTGAAGGTGAAGCAAGCAAAGGAGGATAAGAGAATGGTGATATGTTGAGTATGAGGGAGTTGGAGCCAAAAAACTTTGCTTATTCACTGAGGGAGATTTGGAAAGGAAGACTTGGAAAGAAAGGAAGAGTTAGAGAGAAGACAGTATCTAAAAAATATCTCCTGCAGGGAATTTGTTGAGGAGGGAGATTAACACAGGATTGCCAAACAGGATGAAGATTCCCACTAGCATCTCATATTTATTAAATTATGACTGCATATCATGGAAGAAATCCAACCATTCCTGCCCTCAAGATGTTGTCTAGTTGTTAACCAGGAATCATAAAGCAAAGTTGAGTAAAGAGTTGGGGAGACCAGACATCAAGCTAAACTCACAGCAGATATGATAAAGCAGAAGGTATATGACATAACTTTAACTCAATTACAAGAAAGTCTAAATCTGCTTTTTTTCCTTCTTCCACAGTTTCTCTAGTGAAGAGGAGGATATGTGGTATCTTCCACAAACCATGAAGTTCTATCCACTACCATGTTTACATTTTTTCATCACTAATTTACTTTAATAAAATTCTTTCCAATTTATCCATAGTTTTTTGCTTGCTTGTGTTTTTCCCCCCAGAAATGTCTCAAGGACCTCCATTTCTGATTAAAATTTTGCATATGAAATGTGTTTTCTTCAGGCTAAGTTACCATGCTAGCATGAGTTGCCATAGAAGGCCAAAATATTTCCATTTCTTTTATTAGCAGACAAGAAAGACAAGATTGGTATCTTGAAATATGAACAAAAGAGGTGAGGTGGAGTATCCAGAGCTGGGATAGTAGGAAGGCAAGAAAGCCAACCTCAACAACTTGTAAGAGTACATATTGACAGTTTGAAGTTCATGATGGCCAAGAATGGGGTCAGGAGCATCTACAGTATCCAGATGAAATTAAAGGAAAGGCTGAAGGTATGAAAGTCCCATTGGCATTAAGGTACAGGTTCAGTGTGTGTGAGGAAAAGGTGAAGAATTTACAGATTAAGCACATATTGATCAGGGACTGTTATCTAAAGCCTTAAGGCCTCAGTTGAGGAAGCATGTGATTTTAGATAAGGCATGGACTATGTTCTATTGTTCAAAGAAGATACTAGTGGGAAAGCTCCACTGTCCAAAGAGGATCCATGGTGAGAAAGCATGCCATTTTAGATAAAGTCTGGACTACATTCTATTGTTCAAGGAAAGATACTGGTGGGAAAGCTATACATCTACTGCATTCCTCTGACCAAACAGGGGAATAGACTTATGTGACCAATCACACCATATAGAGGGTGGGATTTTGGGGGTTCTCTGTTTGAAATATATAAATATCGTGAACATTTTCATGGGAGTGGCTCTCTCCTGCTGTGAATTTGACTCACAGACCAGGATGGGATCTGCTTCTCGAGATTCTAATAAATAATTCTGCTTTCTAAGAGTGATCTCTGTAGTAATCAATTTGGGTAGGTCTTTTTGTCCCAAACACTTGGGGGCTCATCCAGGATGGGGTCTTTGGAGGAGATGGCTGTGCACCTTGGACAGGGACAGGCATCCACAGAGCAGTTTTCTCCATGGTCTCTGGCTCTGGATGGGCAGCCTCCCACCCCTCTTAGACAATGACCCAGAGGTACTCAATGGAAAGCAGAAGTAAAGATTGAAAGAAGTAGGGTCCTGACTGGCTGACGCAGTTTTAGAACCCACACATGATGGCTCGGTAAGCTCTTGGAACAGTTTGGGGGTCTTATTGGCAGGGTCTTAGAGAACCCGAGGGAATAGCCCTTGCTAAATTTTGTTGAGTGCTGGACTGTGACAGGCCCCAGTGGTAAAGACCTGCCAAGGGAGGCTTCGGAGAAACTGCTGAACTTAGTTTGGGAACTAAGTATGGGAAAGACACTGTCCAAGAATTTGTCAGGAGAGTGGCTAGGTATAAAAGGATAAAAGGAAAGATAAAAGGGAAAAATAGAGCTCTGCGTGTGTTTGTGTGTGTCTGTTTGTTTGCTTTGCATTTTGTGTTCCGTGATAAAAAGTTAGCAAGCTTGTAAGACATAAGAATTCAGCCTCTGTGTTGCAGGCTTAAAAAACTATCAGGCTGAATTGTTTGAAGTGGAATTCATTCAGAGTACTAATTCTTTCAGAGTGGCTTAGGTGAGAAAAGAAGTTTGAAAAATCTTTTTTCTCTCTCTCTTTACCTCTGGCTGACTGCAGCGGCCTTGTGGGGAAAAGGGAGAAAAGGTGGGGAATAAAAAACATAGATTGAAAGGGATTTGAAAGTTTGGAAAGTTAAAAAAAAAAAAAAATACACACACATATATATATACACATAGACATACCATATACACACCAAATATCTATTATAAATTTTACAAAATTTCAGAGGATAGAGAGATTATTGTGGGCAGCTTAGACTGTGTCTTGAAGAATATAAGGTGAAAAAGAAACAGAGAGGACATTACGAGCAAACATAATTAATAAGCAAAAAACAAGAAGCATAGATTCTTGTGATATATGCATAGTTGATTAGGACAATAATGTAGAATAAATCCATTTAGCCAGAGCAAAAGGTTCCAGCAGGGTAGGGGACCAAAGAAAAAAAAAGATTAGAGAGATAGGCTAAGGCCACATAGTGAAGGACCTTGATCCAATGTGAGGAATTTGAGCTTATCCTAAGACAATGAGGAACCACAGAAGGAAATTTATACAAAGCAATGAGAAATGGATGAGATGCATACAATGACTGGATATAAGACAGATTAGAAGGAGAATAGACTTAAAGCATGTGTGTACTCTTAAAATGTGCAGGAGTAAAAAAATAAATATCTGAGCTAGAATGATTATGATAGGAATAGAAATAAAATACAAATACAAGAAGAGTAACTGTTGTATTGATAAATAGAAAAATCTGGAAGAGGAAGAAGATAATATAGATTTTAATGTTAAATTTGAGGTTCCAACAGTATATCCAAGCAAGACAGGTCCAGGATGCTATGAAAAAAATAGAGCTCGAACTTGCGGGAACAAAATTAATATAATCATTAATCATAGGAAATCATCCTCATAGGAGGACCACAGTTAATAGAAACAGAAAAGGACAGTGAAAATTCTGTCTAATGCCCCTCACTTTACAAATAAGGAAACTTGAACCTAGGGAAGTTGTTACTTCCTTAAGGACACTTAGGTAGCAACAGAATGAAATGTGAACCAAGATCCTCTTCTCTTTACCAAACTATCTCTTTCAAGAATCCCTTTCAAATTCACTCCCTTCTCCTTCATTGCAGAACCCAGCAGCTAAAGATGTGCAATATGACATATCATGCATAGTTGATGTGTTGGTCAGTTTTACTATTTTTCTCACTTTCATTTTAATAATTTTTTCTGTATAAGAGTGGGAAGAGGGATATATTCAGAAACAAATGTGCTATGTAAAGCAAAAACAATATAAAGATCAAAAAAAATTTTTTTTCTTTTTTTTGCTGAGGCAACTGGGGTTAAATGACTTGCCCAGGGTCACACAGCTAGACAGTGTTAAGCGTCTGAGACCACATTCGAACTCAGGTAGTTCGCCTGACTTCAGGGCTGGTGCTCTATCCACTGCGCCACCTAATTGCCTCAATCAAAAATATTTTTTTCAAAAAATATTTACTTCAAAGAAGTAGATGAATTCGGTTAAGACTTAGGGATGAGCCTAAATGGGCAGAATAAAAAAATGAACAAATCCCACTATATGCCAGTCACTGTGCTAAGTGCTGGAAAAGGGCAAGCATGTAAATACATACAATGGTGAGAAAAATAAGAAAATGTCACAGAAATACAGACTTATAGTTTATCTAGTGTCTCAAAAGTCCTGGGAGGAAAGAGTTTCAAGATCAGAAAGGAGAAAAGTAGAGATAAAAGGAAATGTGTCTGTACTTGTATGATACACAGATATATAAATATACATATATGTGTATATAGCTGGATCATTTTAGATCCAATCCAAAAAACTGTATTAAACTATTTTCATGAAAATCAGAGTAGTGAAGTTTAAAAGCTAAAATTCAGAGAGATTGGGTAGTTAGAAAATGGAGGCAGGGAACAGACTAGTTCAAGAGGTATCTTTGTTCACAGTCAGAAGGAAATGAGAAGCAGAGACTCCTTCTATAATAACAGTTCATCTTCACATAGAGATGTTCAGTTTACTTAGTGGTTTTCTTCACACTATTGCCACAACATAGATATTTCCAATACTATCCCATTTTTACAGATATGCACACTAAAGTCTTAGGAGACAAATAAATCACTTATGGTCACACAGCAAGGGTGAAAGCAAGGATTACCTTCAAACTTTAAGTCAAGGACTCTTTCCACTCTCTGCTTCAAAAAACAAAAATGACTACAACAACAACAACTAGAGGAGGAAGAAAATGAGAGTAACAATACTGGCAGGATATCATTCCTCATATCAAGAGCACAGAAAGAGGGCTGAGTTATTCAAAGAAAAGATTCTCCTTCCATTGAAGGTGAAGCAAGCAAAGGAGGATAAGAGAATGGTGATATGTTGAGTATGAGGGAGTTGGAGCCAAAAAACTTTGCTTATTCACTGAGGGAGATTTGGAAAGGAAGACTTGGAAAGAAAGGAAGAGTTAGAGAGAAGACAGTATCTAAAAAATATCTCCTGCAGGGAATTTGTTGAGGAGGGAGATTAACACAGGATTGCCAAACAGGATGAAGATTCCCACTAGCATCTCATATTTATTAAATTATGACTGCATATCATGGAAGAAATCCAACCATTCCTGCCCTCAAGATGTTGTCTAGTTGTTAACCAGGAATCATAAAGCAAAGTTGAGTAAAGAGTTGGGGAGACCAGACATCAAGCTAAACTCACAGCAGATATGATAAAGCAGAAGGTATATGACATAACTTTAACTCAATTACAAGAAAGTCTAAATCTGCTTTTTTTCCTTCTTCCACAGTTTCTCTAGTGAAGAGGAGGATATGTGGTATCTTCCACAAACCATGAAGTTCTATCCACTACCATGTTTACATTTTTTCATCACTAATTTACTTTAATAAAATTCTTTCCAATTTATCCATAGTTTTTTGCTTGCTTGTGTTTTTCCCCCCCAGAAATGTCTCAAGGACCTCCATTTCTGATTAAAATTTTGCATATGAAATGTGTTTTCTTCAGGCTAAGTTACCATGCTAGCATGAGTTGCCATAGAAGGCCAAAATATTTCCATTTCTTTTATTAGCAGACAAGAAAGACAAGATTGGTATCTTGAAATATGAACAAAAGAGGTGAGGTGGAGTATCCAGAGCTGGGATAGTAGGAAGGCAAGAAAGCCAACCTCAACAACTTGTAAGAGTACATATTGACAGTTTGAAGTTCATGATGGCCAAGAATGGGGTCAGGAGCATCTACAGTATCCAGATGAAATTAAAGGAAAGGCTGAAGGTATGAAAGTCCCATTGGCATTAAGGTACAGGTTCAGTGTGTGTGAGGAAAAGGTGAAGAATTTACAGATTAAGCACATATTGATCAGGGACTGTTATCTAAAGCCTTAAGGCCTCAGTTGAGGAAGCATGTGATTTTAGATAAGGCATGGACTATGTTCTATTGTTCAAAGAAGATACTAGTGGGAAAGCTCCACTGTCCAAAGAGGATCCATGGTGAGAAAGCATGCCATTTTAGATAAAGTCTGGACTACATTCTATTGTTCAAGGAAAGATACTGGTGGGAAAGCTATACATCTACTGCATTCCTCTGACCAAACAGGGGAATAGACTTATGTGACCAATCACACCATATAGAGGGTGGGATTTTGGGGGTTCTCTGTTTGAAATATATAAATATCGTGAACATTTTCATGGGAGTGGCTCTCTCCTGCTGTGAATTTGACTCACAGACCAGGATGGGATCTGCTTCTCGAGATTCTAATAAATAATTCTGCTTTCTAAGAGTGATCTCTGTAGTAATCAATTTGGGTAGGTCTTTTTGTCCCAAACACTTGGGGGCTCATCCAGGATGGGGTCTTTGGAGGAGATGGCTGTGCACCTTGGACAGGGACAGGCATCCACAGAGCAGTTTTCTCCATGGTCTCTGGCTCTGGATGGGCAGCCTCCCACCCCTCTTAGACAATGACCCAGAGGTACTCAATGGAAAGCAGAAGTAAAGATTGAAAGAAGTAGGGTCCTGACTGGCTGACGCAGTTTTAGAACCCACACATGATGGCTCGGTAAGCTCTTGGAACAGTTTGGGGGTCTTATTGGCAGGGTCTTAGAGAACCCGAGGGAATAGCCCTTGCTAAATTTTGTTGAGTGCTGGACTGTGACAGGCCCCAGTGGTAAAGACCTGCCAAGGGAGGCTTCGGAGAAACTGCTGAACTTAGTTTGGGAACTAAGTATGGGAAAGACACTGTCCAAGAATTTGTCAGGAGAGTGGCTAGGTATAAAAGGATAAAAGGAAAGATAAAAGGGAAAAATAGAGCTCTGCGTGTGTTTGTGTGTGTCTGTTTGTTTGCTTTGCATTTTGTGTTCCGTGATAAAAAGTTAGCAAGCTTGTAAGACATAAGAATTCAGCCTCTGTGTTGCAGGCTTAAAAAACTATCAGGCTGAATTGTTTGAAGTGGAATTCATTCAGAGTACTAATTCTTTCAGAGTGGCTTAGGTGAGAAAAGAAGTTTGAAAAATCTTTTTTCTCTCTCTCTTTACCTCTGGCTGACTGCAGCGGCCTTGTGGGGAAAAGGGAGAAAAGGTGGGGAATAAAAAACATAGATTGAAAGGGATTTGAAAGTTTGGAAAGTTAAAAAAAAAAAAAAATACACACACACACACACACATATATAAAAGAGCAATGTGCTAACATTTAAAGAAAAGAATTTTGAATGGAATATCTAGGCATTCTCTGTGAAGGCAGAGAGATGCACTAAACGGGCTTGGATGTTTAAAGAAGCTCTATCTGGATTCTGGGAGGAAAAAATGTTCAAGGTGAAACAAACTTCTCTCTAGGGACAGGGGTCCTGGAAAAAGCCCCTAGTCTGTTTTGCTGATTTCAAAGTTTTGTTAAGTTTTAAGAACAATGATTAAGAAATTTGGGAATTGGTTATTTGACAATTTGCTTGTGACTTTAAACTTTTTTAACCTGATGTACTTATTCGTAAGTAAAGAAAAACTGGGCTGACGAGTTTTCAGAGCCTGCTAGAGTAGAGAGCAATAAAATTCAAGCTTAGCCTGGCCTAGGCAATAAAAAGCTCTGAAGATAAGATGCTAATAGCTGTGAGAAGAAATGTGGCAGAAAAGGAAAAAAAATTTTTTTTTTAAAAACAGCTGTATTTAGTTTGATTCAGTATGTTACCTTCTGAAACATATTGGGTAATTTGTTAACATTGTTGTGTTTTATGGCGTTATCTAGCTATTCACTGTATTGTGAATCTTAAAAGTTCTGAAGGGAACTGGAAAGAAGAATGCAGGTGTTTATGAAGGATTGATTTGTAAGAGTAAATTGGAAGCTTGAATGATATCAAGAAGGAATCAGCTGGAAAAAGAAAGGAAATAAACTAATTGTCTAAATCTTGAGAAGGATTCCTGTGTAGGAAATTGAGTGGGGGGAAGGGCAATAGTGGAAAGTTGCCTTTGTTTGTGCTGCAGCCAAACTGCTGAAGAAACAGTCTAATCTTTTAAAGAGACAGGTTGCTCTTACAAGGTGTTAATTGACTGAATATTTGTTTCTTTGAAACATAATGGTTTTCTTGTTTAAAGAATATGATCAGAAATGTGATCTATAGTTTGAAAGGATTATTTCAAAAAGTTTAATTGATGTTTTAAAGAACTTTTCAGATTCTTTTATGTGAAAATAGGAAGTTTTAATGCCAATTATTTAAAGGAACTCCAAGGATAACAGTTTTTGCCTTTGTCTTTTTGAAAACATTTTTGTTATGGACAATGTATAGTTTGGGATTTTTCTGTGTATTGGATATTTTAAAAGCAAAATGATTGGTATAATATTCAATCTATGGAACATCTACTTGGGTATGTAAGAATTCTGTGAACATTCTAGGATAAATGTCTTACTGTTAACAGTCTTACAATGTGTAGATGATCCTCTTGTGGCAGGGAAGAAACAAAGTGACCTTGTCCAAGTCACTATCAGTTTGTTAAATTATTTAGGAGCACAGGGACTGAGAATTTCTTAAGACAAATTGCAACTTGTGAAATGTGAGGTAAAATATCTAGGTCACTGTATAAGTGAAGAGAAAAAGAAATTAGATCCTCTAAATTACTTGAAGGAAAGAATGGAAACAGTAAAGGGAAGGGATTGGCACACAGGGCATTGGTCACTAAATTTTGACTAATCTTATGTTACCTAAGAACACTACAGTGATTTTTTTTTTACAGGGGCACCAAACTGGAGATTCATTTGAGACAAGGGGAAACTGCTTTGCGGATGAGGTGAAACGGGCTGGAGAAGAGGAATCTGTGAGTATGGAGGAGATGATGGTGCTAATTCTGGCATTTCTGCCTCCAATGCCTCTACCTTCCCTTACCCCAGAAGAGAAGCAGAAAATCCGAAGCCTTGGTGCTCAGGAGAATAAAGAGGGGCACTGGTTCCTCCCTGATGGCAGAGAGGTACTGACCACAGCAGGTATGAAACATGTACTCCAACTTTACATCAGGGAGTCATTGAGGTGTCCAAGGCCTGTGTGATGTGGTGCTAAATTGGTGGCACCAGGCTTGTACACAATAGCAGGCAACTGGTCAGCGGGTGTCCTGTTTGTCAAAGGCCAAATAGGATGGCCCAATGACAAGTCCAAAGAGGAGGAAGGCCCTCTGGTATCAGGTCTTTCCAAAGCATTCAGGTGGACTTTACCAAGTTGCCATTAGTGGGGCATCTCAAATACCTGTTGTTCATAGTGGACCCTCTGACCTCATGGGTGGAGGCCTTTCCCCTTGCCTGGGCAACTGCCTTAGCAGTTGTAAAAGTACTCCTTGAGCATATCATTCCAGGGTATGGGTTAGTGGAGCACATAGATTCGGACCAAGACACCCATTTCAAAGCTAAAATCCTCTGATCTGTGGTCCAAGCTCTAGAAATATCCTGGGATTTACATACCCCATGGCATCCGCCCTCATCAGGTAAAGTGGAAAGGATGGATAAGGAAATTAAACAGCAACTGACTAAATTGGCTGACGCACAACTGCCCTGGACCAAGTGCCTTCCCCTTGCCTTATTAAGAATTAAACCAAAACCCTGGAGGGACGTAGGATTATCACTTTATGAATTATTGTATGGTCACCCTTATCCAAAATGGATTCAAAATCCCTCCTTGGATTCAATATTTGGAACCAAGGATTTGTTTTTTACTGCAACATCTAAAGACTTTACAACTAAAATGGCTTATTGCTCCCTTAGGATTCGCTTGGAGACTGGGTCCTGGTTCAGAAGGAGAACAAGCTGACCCCGACCTGGAAAGGTCGTTCCAGATCCTCTTGACATCAGATACAGCAGTGCATGCACAGGAAAGAGGGTGGACTCAACATACCAGAATTAAAGGACCAGTTGTCATTCCGAGGGTGTGGATTTCCAAACTGAATCCAGAGAACAAGCTGAGACAAACATTGGAAAGGAACTAATGAATTGTGCAAGCAAAATCTTGATAGTGGTATTGATCTAGAGTACCTTATTGGGGCATTGCCTAAATCAAACAGGTGCAGGGCCATGGATGGGAGAAAGAAAGTGTGAATGAATATGAATATATATATATATATATACATATATATATATATATACATACACATATACACACACATAAAACAGATTAATTAGACTGCAAGCAATCTTAGAAGTAATAACTAACCAAAATGCTCAGGCCCTTAATCTATTAGTCAGTCAATCAAGCCACCCGTCTGGGTGGTTTTATAACATAGTTTAGTTTTAGATTATCTATTAGCAGAGGAAGGAAGGGTCTGTGGGAAACAAAACCTGTCCACCTGTTATATGTAAATTGATGACAATGAACAAGTAGTAAAAGAAATTACTAAGGGCATTCACAGGATAGTTCATATATGCCTGTACAAGTTTGGAAATCTCCCTTCACAAATACCTGGTGGTCTTGGTTTGATGGTGGCTGGTGGAAACATCTCTTATGGTATAGACTTACTGCAATCAGTGGTATTAGTCTGTTCCCACTATGTTTACCCTGTATAATTACATTAGTAACAAGAATAGTTCAAAGATCAATGTCAAGAATCTTACATGCAGGAGATGACATTAAAATGATGATTTTACAGAAAGAGGGATGGGAGGCAGTAGCAGGGGATGATCCAGATGAGGAGATTAACAAGCAATGTGTAGAGATGTTCATGAGGAAATATATATATATATATTTATGAATAACAGGAGGGATTGTGTGGGGAAAAAGGTGAAGAACTTACAGATTAAGCACATATTGATCAGGAACTGTTATCTAAAGCCTTAAGGCCTCAGTTGAGGAAGCATGTGATTTTAGATAAGGCATGGACTATGTTCTATTGTTCAAAGAAGATACTAGTGGGAAAGCTCCACTGTCCAAAGAGGATCCATGATGAGGAAGCATGCCATTTTATATAAGGTCTGGACTATATTCTATTGTTCAAGGAAGGACACTGGTGGGAAAGCTATACATCTACTGCATTCCTCTGACCAAATAGGGGAATAGACTTATGTGACCAATCACACCATATAGAGCGTGGGATTTTGGGGGTTCTTTATCTGAAATGTATAAATATTGTGAACATTTTCAAGGGAGTGGCTCTCTCCTGCTGTGAATTTGGCTCATAGACCAGGATGAGATCTGCTTCTCGAAATTCTAATAAATAATTCTGCTTTCTCTGTAGTAGTCAATTTGGGTAGGTCTTTTTGTCCCAAACAAGTGTAACAGCTCTAATAGACTGAGGAGAAAAGTACCAGGTTCTAAATGGTACAATGGAAAGACTGGCTTTGGAGTCATGGCATCTGAGTGCAAATTCCACTTCCTGTCACACAATACTTGGACAACTCACTTTAATTTCTCTGGTTTCTATAAAATCAGTTTGTTAGACTAGAAAGCCTCTAAAGTTCTTTTCAACTCTAAATGTATCATGTTTTGGATCATCATTTATACTTCCAAACAAATAACAGAGACAAAGAAATACAAACTATAAAGTCCACGTCAGATTAGGGAAAGATAACAGAAAAACACACAGACTCCATGTAAGACAGAAAAGGGATGGATGGGGGAGGGGAAAAGGGAACAGAAACAATGATGTGTTCAAAATGTACGTTCAAAATGCAAGACACAGAAGAGATGATTAGAAAAGTGATCCTGCAATGGGATAGAAAAGAAAGAGAGAGAAAGACTAAATCCTATCTCCACTTCCATCCAGTAATAAAGGATGAGGCTTATCTAAGAAATAGCAGTCAGGCTACAAGTATGTTTAGGTTGAACTTGGTTTTCCTTAGATCAATAAACTGGAGGAAAGGGAGATAGATATAGATTCAAAAGGAGGCTGCCCACAAATCAATGAAACATAAATTAAAACAACTTTGGGAGACCATCTCAAACCCATCAAATTGGCCCCCCTCCAAAACTATTGGTTATGCTATAAGAAAACAGATACCCACACATTGCTGGTGGATAATGAGCATTTTCTAGACTGGGTTTTAAGCATACAATGCTAAGAGACACCAGAGACAAAGACTATGGACTCATAATTTACAAAGGATGAAGATGATCCAGATTGAGATTAGCAAATCCAAAGGACATAAAGGAAAAAAAAATAATGGGGAGCAATAGTTAGAAACAATGAAGTGTGAGTAGGGAGAAGGTACTAAATTTAATTTTCACTAGGTATCAGAAAACTGAAGTTGTGGAAGAAACCTTAGAGATCATCAGGTCCAACTCTATCATTTTACAATTGAAAGTAAAGGACAAAGAGATTAAATGATTTATCCAAATGTCATACCTAGGCAAAGCTAAAGCTATCTAAATTAAAAGAGGATAAAGGGAAGAATTAAATTGATAGGGAGAGAAGGAAAGATGGCACTACAATGACAGCAGAAGGTGAGAAATGGAAAAAAAGCAGGCAAATATTTCCATCAGTCAACCAAAGAGTCATATACCTCATTTTTTTTTTTTTGTTTTAACATTTCAGAGAACCAGAGAAAATTATTAATTCTAAAAGGCTCTGGCCTATCACTTTCCATTGTTACATATTCATCAGAATGTCCCTACTATAATTAAATTCTTAACTTACATACCATAGAGGCACTATATTAGTAGATGGGGAATAAGCATGGGAGTTAAGAAAGACCCGAGTTCAAGTCCCCTTCCACATACTGACCATATGATCCTGGGCAAACTTCTCACATACCACAGGCAACTCTAATACTTTATGCTGTAGAGCAATTACAGTTCTTTAATGGAAGAAGTTTCTTTTCCCAATAAAATCACAGAATCAATTCAAAAACCAAAAGAAAACAACAAAGAATAAAAAAAAATTATCAAATAGGTATACTTCTGACACAGATTATGATCAACAATCTGTGTGGGTCAGAAACCATTAATAAAACAACTGGATAGATCTCTAGAAAAAAAGCAAAGTTTATTTACGTTCTCGAAAATGGGCGTCCCACCAATCGAGCAGACAATCGAAAGGAGGAGGCACCGCAGGGGGTAGGGTCGGCGCTTTTATCCCTAACGCAAATTCCCCCTCCCACCACTGACCCTCGTTCAGTCCCCCCTCTTATTTATACACTGAGATCTCTTCAACATCTTTATACAACAAAATATACAAATTTAGTTTCACACAAACTTCCCCTTCCTCAGCTAACAAATAATCCAGCATAAGGCTGTTGTAAAATAATATTTTGTTTGAGTAGCTTGGTCAGCCAAAAGATCTAGTGCCTCAGCAGTCTGATTGGTAATAATCTCTACAACTGCTTGAAGCTTAATTATCCTGTTCAATATATATATTGGGGTTCTATATCCCCAACTTCCATCTTGAGCCCAAGTGGCTGGCTCATACTCTATTCTTTCTGGAGGCCAGGAATCACCCCAACCATTTGCATCTCCAGTCTGGAGGTATACCTCTCCAATGGAAGTGTCTAAACTCCATTTCTCTCTCTCGAGAATGGGCCTCCCACCAATCGAGCAGACAATCGAAAGGAGGAGGCACCGTAGGGGGTAGGGTCCCTAACGCAAATTCCCCCTCCCACCACTGACCCTCATCCTTATTGGCTGAGGATCTTACATTCTAAATGCGGGAACTATCCAAGAAATTGAACTTGACCAACAAGTACATAGTTGCCCATATTTGGCTGAAATAGGGAGGATAATAAGAAGGGGACTTAAGTATGCCCTTAGGGGGCTAACAGGGAGGGGATTGCCGGGACACTTTAAGTATGTCCTTAAGATAGCAGGGAGGAGACACTTTGCAGGGAGGAGACACTAAGTATGTCCTTACCTTAAAGTCCTTTCAGGCCTACTCAAACTTTGAAATAGATGAAGCCTTACTCGATTTTCACAACTGTCTTGAAAGATCTCATTTTATCTCGTTCAAATCCTTTCAGTGACCTCTCAGAGACTCTTTACAGAGTTTCTTACAGCAACTGTTCCAAGGTTTTTACTCAAGACATCCTTATGCCTATCCTCCTACTTTTTAGAACAAGGCTTAAACTACTTTTTATAGAAGATTTTAAGTGCTCCAACAACAGTTTCTTGAAGACTTCCTTAAAAATTTCCCAGAAACACTTCCCAAGAGGCACTGCCTAAGGCAAGATGAAACACCAGATTTGACATTGTCTTCTTCCCATTTGTTCAAGTGAGTCTGGAAGACAAGATTTACTTATGCTGATTTGCAGCATAACCCAGATAAGATTAATTTAATCAATAATGCTAAAAAGTTTGGGCCAATTGCATGAAAGAGTAAACCAAGGAACTTCCCCAATCAAAAGTACTTTGAATTTTCTAGGGTTTTGTGCCCTATGCACAAAAGCAAGCTCTTAAGCAATAATAAACTCTAATTCTAATTCTTATTTCTCTAGCTGTTTCCCCCAAAAAAATATAGCACTATAAACAAATGTAGTAATATATTCCCCAAATACAGCACTATAAACAGAAGAAAAAAATAATACATTCATTTCCCTTTCCCAAGCAGGAAAACAGTCATTTCCATTCTGAGCCTTGAAATCAAATGACTATATAGATGAGGGTTAAAAAAAAAAAAGAAATAGAGAAATCTGTATCCATAGGAAATAGCTTTTGGAAAATGTTAGATAATAGATAGTGAATGCCATGTATTACCATGGACTTGTTATGCCACAGTTTTCTTTAACTGTCCTGACTCAGTTTCCCTGTCTCAGTTACCTTAACTGTTCTGTCTCTGACCCAGTAAAACTAAGGATTATTTGCTCTCAGGTTATGAATTAGCAAGATAAAAGAGTAGCTCTCCTGATTCTTTTATGGATTTACAATATTCCTTTAGAATATTCCAAGACCAACCCATGATATCTTTACTTCTTTGTCTCTGGAATTTTTAGGTTTTATGGCTTCCCCTCCCTGATAAAAAAACCTTCCCTCCCTTTCTCTTCTTTGTCTCCAAAAAGGTATTTAAGAAGTTGTTGTTCTTCCATTCATTGCTGGAGAATGGCATCTGGCAGCTGTATGCTGGACGCTGGATTCTTTGGGTCCTCCAGCCCTGGGACCAATATGGATTCCTTGGTCCCAGTATACTTATCTCTGTCTGACTGGATAATCTGAGACGAGAGTCCTGTCCAGTCAATCTTACTCTCCCATTAATAAAATATTAAAAACTCTCTAATCTCTCTCCTGCCTCAGTTTCTCCGGCATTACAATTTGGAGGTTCCCACCGAGATAATAGAAAGTGTGAATGAATATGAATATATATATATATATATATATATATATATATATATATATATATACATACACATATACACACACATAAAACAGATTAATTAGACTGCAAGCAATCTTAGAAGTAATAACTAACCAAAATGCTCAGGCCCTTAATCTATTAGTCAGTCAATCAAGCCACCCGTCTGGGTGGTTTTATAACATAGTTTAGTTTTAGATTATCTATTAGCAGAGGAAGGAAGGGTCTGTGGGAAACAAAACCTGTCCACCTGTTATATGTAAATTGATGACAATGAACAAGTAGTAAAAGAAATTACTAAGGGCATTCACAGGATAGTTCATATATGCCTGTACAAGTTTGGAAATCTCCCTTCACAAATACCTGGTGGTCTTGGTTTGATGGTGGCTGGTGGAAACATCTCTTATGGTATAGACTTACTGCAATCAGTGGTATTAGTCTGTTCCCACTATGTTTACCCTGTATAATTACATTAGTAACAAGAATAGTTCAAAGATCAATGTCAAGAATCTTACATGCAGGGGATGACATTAAAATGATGATTTTACAGAAAGAGGGATGGGAGGCAGTAGCAGGGGATGATCCAGATGAGGAGATTAACAAGCAATGTGTAGAGATGTTCATGAGGAAATATATATATATATATTTATGAATAACAGGAGGGATTGTGTGGGGAAAAAGGTGAAGAACTTACAGATTAAGCACATATTGATCAGGAACTGTTATCTAAAGCCTTAAGGCCTCAGTTGAGGAAGCATGTGATTTTAGATAAGGCATGGACTATGTTCTATTGTTCAAAGAAGATACTAGTGGGAAAGCTCCACTGTCCAAAGAGGATCCATGATGAGGAAGCATGCCATTTTATATAAGGTCTGGACTATATTCTATTGTTCAAGGAAGGACACTGGTGGGAAAGCTATACATCTACTGCATTCCTCTGACCAAATAGGGGAATAGACTTATGTGACCAATCACACCATATAGAGCGTGGGATTTTGGGGGTTCTTTATCTGAAATGTATAAATATTGTGAACATTTTCAAGGGAGTGGCTCTCTCCTGCTGTGAATTTGGCTCATAGACCAGGATGAGATCTGCTTCTCGAAATTCTAATAAATAATTCTGCTTTCTCTGTAGTAGTCAATTTGGGTAGGTCTTTTTGTCCCAAACAAGTGTAACAGCTCTAATAGACTGAGGAGAAAAGTACCAGGTTCTAAATGGTACAATGGAAAGACTGGCTTTGGAGTCATGGCATCTGAGTGCAAATTCCACTTCCTGTCACACAATACTTGGACAACTCACTTTAATTTCTCTGGTTTCTATAAAATCAGTTTGTTAGACTAGAAAGCCTCTAAAGTTCTTTTCAACTCTAAATGTATCATGTTTTGGATCATCATTTATACTTCCAAACAAATAACAGAGACAAAGAAATACAAACTATAAAGTCCACGTCAGATTAGGGAAAGATAACAGAAAAACACACAGACTCCATGTAAGACAGAAAAGGGATGGATGGGGGAGGGGAAAAGGGAACAGAAACAATGATGTGTTCAAAATGTACGTTCAAAATGCAAGACACAGAAGAGATGATTAGAAAAGTGATCCTGCAATGGGATAGAAAAGAAAGGAGAAAGACTAAATCCTATCTCCACTTCCATCCAGTAATAAAGGATGAGGCTTATCTAAGAAATAGCAGTCAGGCTACAAGTATGTTTAGGTTGAACTTGGTTTTCCTTAGATCAATAAACTGGAGGAAAGGGAGATAGATATAGATTCAAAAGGAGGCTGCCCACAAATCAATGAAACATAAATTAAAACAACTTTGGGAGACCATCTCAAACCCATCAAATTGGCCCCCCTCCAAAACTATTGGTTATGCTATAAGAAAACAGATACCCACACATTGCTGGTGGATAATGAGCATTTTCTAGACTGGGTTTTAAGCATACAATGCTAAGAGACACCAGAGACAAAGACTATGGACTCATAATTTACAAAGGATGAAGATGATCCAGATTGAGATTAGCAAATCCAAAGGACATAAAGGAAAAAAAAATAATGGGGAGCAATAGTTAGAAACAATGAAGTGTGAGTAGGGAGAAGGTACTAAATTTAATTTTCACTAGGTATCAGAAAACTGAAGTTGTGGAAGAAACCTTAGAGATCATCAGGTCCAACTCTATCATTTTACAATTGAAAGTAAAGGACAAAGAGATTAAATGATTTATCCAAATGTCATACCTAGGCAAAGCTAAAGCTATCTAAATTAAAAGAGGATAAAGGGAAGAATTAAATTGATAGGGAGAGAAGGAAAGATGGCACTACAATGACAGCAGAAGGTGAGAAATGGAAAAAAAGCAGGCAAATATTTCCATCAGTCAACCAAAGAGTCATATACCTCATTTTTTTTTTTTTTGTTTTAACATTTCAGAGAACCAGAGAAAATTATTAATTCTAAAAGGCTCTGGCCTATCACTTTCCATTGTTACATATTCATCAGAATGCCCCTACTATAATTAAATTCTTAACTTACATACCATAGAGGCACTATATTAGTAGATGGGGAATAAGCATGGGAGTTAAGAAAGACCCGAGTTCAAGTCCCCTTCCACATACTGACCATATGATCCTGGGCAAACTTCTCACATACCACAGGCAACTCTAATACTTTATGCTGTAGAGCAATTACAGTTCTTTAATGGAAGAAGTTTCTTTTCCCAATAAAATCACAGAATCAATTCAAAAACCAAAAGAAAACAACAAAGAATAAAAAAAAATTATCAAATAGGTATACTTCTGACACAGATTATGATCAACAATCTGTGTGGGTCAGAAACCATTAATAAAACAACTGGATAGATCTCTAGAAAAAAAGCAAAGTTTATTTACGTTCTCGAAAATGGGCATCCCACCAATCGAGCAGACAATCGAAAGGAGGAGGCATCGTAGGGGGTAGGGTCGGCGCTTTTATCCCTAACGCAAATTCCCCCTCCCACCACTGACCCTCGTTCAGTCCCCCCTCTTATTTATACACTGAGATCTCTTCAACATCTTTATACAACAAAATATACAAATTTAGTTTCACACAAACTTCCCCTTCCTCAGCTAACAAATAATCCAGCATAAGGCTGTTGTAAAATAATATTTTGTTTGAGTAGCTTGGTCAGCCAAAAGATCTAGTGCCTCAGCAGTCTGATTGGTAATAATCTCTACAACTGCTTGAAGCTTAATTATCCTGTTCAACATATATATTGGGGTTCTATATCTCCAACTTCCATCTTGAGCCCAAGTGGCTGGCTCATACTCTATTCTTTCTGGAGGCCAGGAATCACCCCAACCATTTGCATCTCCAGTCTGGAGGTATACCTCTCCAATGGAAGTGTCTAAACTCCATTTCTCTCTCTCGAGAATGGGCCTCCCACCAATCGAGCAGACAATCGAAAGGAGGAGGCACCGTAGGGGGTAGGGTCCCTAACGCAAATTCCCCCTCCCACCACTGACCCTCATCCTTATTGGCTGAGGATCTTACATTCTAAATGCGGGAACTATCCAAGAAATTGAACTTGACCAACAAGTACATAGTTGCCCATATTTGGCTGAAATAGGGAGGATAATAAGAAGGGGACTTAAGTATGCCCTTAGGGGGCTAACAGGGAGGGGATTGCCGGGACACTTTAAGTATGTCCTTAAGATAGCAGGGAGGAGACACTAAGTATGTCCTTACCTTAAAGTCCTTCAGGCCTACTCAAACTTTGAAATAGATGAAGCCTTACTCGATTTTCACAACTGTCTTGAAAGATCTCATTTTATCTCGTTCAAATCCTTTCAGTGACCTCTCAGAGACTCTTTACAGAGTTTCTTACAGCAACTGTTCCAAGGTTTTTACTCAAGACATCCTTATGCCTATCCTCCTACTTTTTAGAACAAGGCTTAAACTACTTTTTATAGAAGATTTTAAGTGCTCCAACAACAGTTTCTTGAAGACTTTCTTAAAAATTTCCCAGAAACACTTCCCAAGAGGCACTGCCTAAGGCAAGATGAAACACCAGATTTGACATTGTCTTCTTCCCATTTGTTCAAGTGAGTCTGGAAGACAAGATTTACTTATGCTGATTTGCAGCATAACCCAGATAAGATTAATTTAATCAATAATGCTAAAAAGTTTGGGCCAATTGCATGAAAGAGTAAACCAAGGAACTTCCCCAATCAAAAGTACTTTGAATTTTCTAGGGTTTTGTGCCCTATGCACAAAAGCAAGCTCTTAAGCAATAATAAACTCAAACTTCAACTAATTCTAATTCTTATTTCTCTAGCTGTTTCCCCCCAAAAAATATAGCACTATAAACAAATGTAGTAATATATTCCCCAAATACAGCACTATAAACAGAAGAAAAAAATAATACATTCATTTCCCTTTCCCAAGCAGGAAAACAGTCATTTCCATTCTGAGCCTTGAAATCAAATGACTATATAGATGAGGGTTAAAAAAAAAAAGAAATAGAGAAATCTGTATCCATAGGAAATAGCTTTTGGAAAATGTTAGATAATAGATAGTGAATGCCATGTATTACCATGGCCTGAACAATCAAACTGCATTTCCTCATGCTACAATATGCTATAGCATACACAACAGTGTATATAGTAGCACAACCACAACACACACACACTGCTCTGCTCAATTTAAGTTTAAAATATAGAACCATCAGGTCAACATAGACAAAAGCATCATTAGTATCTTTACAACTAATTCTAAAGTGATCATGTAATAGAATTTTGCATGCTTTCAAGAAATAATTGTTTATGTATATAAAGCTTATATATTTATTATATTATGTTCACTTTATTTCATCCTTCCCCCATGGAGAGGGCTGCCTCTGTGAATGGGCCTTGGACCCTGCTGCTTTGTAAGCAGAGACTGAGTTAAGTGCACAAATGACCACAGACCTAACTGTCCATCTCAAACTGGATTCTCTGGCTGAGGTGGTGCTCCAGAACTGGGAGAGGGCCTGACATGCTTGCAACAAGGGAGCCTTTGTACAGCTGTTAACTCTGGGGTTATCAGGGAGAGACTTGCTCTTGCCATATGAGTCCTTACATTTTTTCTAGTTTTATTTTTGGCTCATTTGCTTTACATAAGGTGGATCAAAGACCTCCTGGGTATCTAGAGGAAGGTGCTAAGATTCAAAGGTTTGAATACTTAGGAGAGAAAGAGTGTGGAATGTTATGCCACAGTTTTCTTTAACTGTCCTGACTCAGTTTCCCTGTCTCAGTTACCTTAACTGTTCTGTCTCTGACCCAGTAAAACTAAGGATTATTTGCTCTCAGGTTATGAATTAGCAAGATAAAAGAGTAGCTCTCCTGATTCTTTTATGGATTTACAATATTCCTTTAGAATATTCCAAGACCAACCCATGATATCTTTACTTCTTTGTCTCTGGAATTTTTAGGTTTTATGGCTTCCCCTCCCTGATAAAAAAACCTTCCCTCCCTTTCTCTTCTTTGTCTCCAAAAAGGTATTTAAGAAGTTGTTGTTCTTCCATTCATTGCTGGAGAATGGCATCTGGCAGCTGTATGCTGGACGCTGGATTCTTTGGGTCCTCCAGCCCTGGGACCAATATGTCCAATATTGATTCCAATATTGGAATCCCAATATGGATTCCTTGGTCCCAGTATACTTATCTCTGTCTGACTGGATAATCTGAGACGAGAGTCCTGTCCAGTCAATCTTACTCTCCCATTAATAAAATATTAAAAACTCTCTAATCTCTCTCCTGCCTCAGTTTCTCCGGCATTACAGACTGAACAATCAAACTGCATTTCCTCATGCTACAATATGCTATAGCATACACAACAGTGTATATAGTAGCACAACCACAACACACACACACTGCTCTGCTCAATTTAAGTTTAAAATATAGAACCATCAGGTCAACATAGACAAAAGCATCATTAGTATCTTTACAACTAATTCTAAAGTGATCATGTAATAGAATTTTGCATGCTTTCAAGAAATAATTGTTTATGTATATAAAGCTTATATATTTATTATATTATGTTCACTTTATTTCACAACTCTATCTCATATATCCAGGGAGAAAAGTATCTCAACTTCCATCTACTGGAAAAATGTAGGAGAAAACTTTTAGCAGCTATATCTTCATGTCTAGAAAGCCTGAAGGTCTTGACTCACTAATATCTAGTAGAAGTACCTACTACAATTTGAAGATGCACCTAGCTACTCATTAGACACTAACCATTCTGACTTCTACTATTAGATGAGATTCATGCAGCATTTTAAAAATTAAAAGTTTTATAGAAAACAATAGTCAACATCAATATAACCTTCTAAACTTGTTTTATAAATTAAGTAAAATACCATAACTCTGTTTCCACATCTTTTAAATATGTTCACTTTTTTTTGGTTGTTGTTCTCATAAAATAGGAAGGGGTTACAAAGGGTAAGAATACTCAGCTCACAGAGTGAAATGGTAGAAGGATAAATTCACTTTCTTAGCAGCAAAATAACTGTGTAGATATGTATACATTTATTGTATTTAGCATATATTTTAACTTATTTAACATGTATTGGTCTACCTACCATCTAGGGAGGGAAGAGGGAAGGAGGGGAAAAATTGGAACAAAATGTTTGGCAATTGTCAATGCTGAAAAAAATTACCCATGCATATATCTTGTAAATAAAAAGCTATGTAAATTTGAAAAAAAAAATCATTTACTTAACATAATTATCTTAATTTTATATCAAAATTCAGCCTCACACATAGAGGGTTATGTCCCAGCTTTTAAAGACGGAAAACTGAGGCAAAGATGAACCAGGTGGCCAGCTCCAGACTACACAAATTACTGGCAGAAGAACCAGAAATCTGAACTTCCAACTTTCCTCATTATATTATAATGGTACAACTTTCTCATAATACATCTAGTTTCCCATATCTGATTAATTAAATTAGTAAAATGACAGAATTCAATCAATAGTTATTGGACATTCATTGGGTGAACTATACTGAATAATTTTGAAGATCCCTCTGCAAGGGGAAAAAAGGTTTTGTCCTTGAAGAGACACAAATCAAAGTATCTTTTACAAAAGTGAATAAATAACCTCCATATGCTGAATATACGTTTAATGTAATAGTTAGAAAAAGAAAGGAACTCTTCCCCCTACTTCTTCTTTTTACTCTTCTACAGACCCCAGTCATAAGACAATTTAGTGGAAAGAGCTACATGGTATATACCAATTGTTAAGCCAAAAATATCCAATATTATCCTTCTGGTAACATAGAAGACTATTTACCATCTTTTCTTCTACTACAGCCTAAAGTCTTTCAGGAATTACTAATTATCTTGGAACAGCTTGATTGACTGAAGCAATACTCTACAGATCCTTAGATATTGTCATGTGATCTCCCAATGGTCTGAATATGTATTTTGTTTAAAATGTGTACCCTTAAATTATGCCATCCATAGTGTAGCTATCTTCTCTCTCTTCATGTATTATCTTCTCCAATTAAAGTATGTACTCTAGGAGAAAAGAGACTCTCTAAATTGTAATACTTAGGTATTACAGCACGCGGTAACTGCTTGATACTTTTTCATTCATTCATTTAGTTCCCCAAACACCCTTCCCTCCAAACTCAGCCACACAAATTTATACTCTAGCAATCTGATCATAAGATACTTCCTAGGAGTTTATGCTATCAACAACAACAAAAATTTGCCTCTTCGTTCTCTCCTTAACTAAGGTAATCAAAGCCTTCTTGTAATACAAAATTATAGCCTTTTTCATGGGATAAATCTCTGAGAGTTCAGAGTTTTAATAGACAGCTATGGTATCACTATCTGAAACAGAAAATATACTATCACTTCAGTTTGGATGGTCCAGAAGAATAAACAGCATTAGTAATATGTTTTGGCAACTTCTCAATATCTGGATCAGCTCTGCACCACTGAACCCTAACCATTCTCCACTGCCATTAAAAAAAAGAAAAAAAATAACATTCATTCCCTTCCATAGAAAGGAAAAGTCATTTCCACACTGAGCTTTAAAACCAAATCCCTACATGGATCAGAAAAACCTGAAGACCAAATAATACCTTTCCTTAAGTCATGTATATAGGAAGTAACAGAGGGGTTCAAACATAAATCCTCTGACTCCAAAATCCAATGCCCTTTCCATTATACCTTGCTGCTTCTTTCTTTATGCTAGGATCATCCACCCCCGTCATTTTATCTACAAACATCCAATTAAAAAATAAAGTTGGTCAAAGAATCAAATAACAAAAAAAAAAAAAAAATCTAATCATGTCTTCACAAATATATCTTTACTATGAAAGGTCTCAATGATACTAAACTACCATTCTAAAACCACCATTAATGGAAACAGGTTTTAATAGCAGAAGGCAAATTCCCAATGTCAACAAGAAGAATAATCATGGTACAAGTGCAGATTCAACAAAAATCTAAAGAACTTTTTTCTCTTCTGAATTTTTAGAAGGCAGATCAAGGAAATTCAGGAAGAGAAGTTTCAGAATATGACAAGATTAAAGCATGAAAGCTTTCAGCTATTTCACTACTGTAGATTAAAATAGATGAGCATATTTAATGTCCACTTATGCCAACATTTAAACACAAAAAATATTGTGTAGAATAGTAAAGTTGCTGTTGATATAAATTGCTATAAACTGAAATATAAAGAAAATGTAATACTTCATCCACTCTTATTGAAATCACTTAAGAAAAATAAAAGTAAATTTGTTTCTTCAAAATTAATCAAGATACTAAATCTAATTCTTTGCAATATTAAATAAAGTATAAGAGGTATTCAGATTTCAGTTACAATTTTCCAAAACGATACCCACATAATATTCAGGCAAGATCAAATGTAGCTTTTGAATTGCAATCATACATTTTATGAATCTATTCCCAAAATACCTTAGTTTTTCCCCTAGATTCAATCTTCTATAATATATAAGGATTTAAATCAAAGTCTCAAACAGGACAACTATTATTATAACCAACTATTATTATAAACCAACTCATTTTATTTGTATTATAAACCAAGTCAAAAGTCTCTTCTTCTGCTTTTCAAAACTAATAAATGACAATGAGAATTGCAAAATTGAGCTTTAAATTTTCCATTATATAAGCTCAGAATAAAAAAAAAAAATCTACATTAAAATCCATAGGCAGGGAAATAACTTTAAAAGACTAGGTAATATATCACTTTTCCCCCATTATATCCAATTAAAGCACTTCTATAAAAGAAATTTCATGATACTCAAGACCAATCTTTATAATACCTAAATAAATTGCAAAATAGATCAATAACAAAATTATTAAAATAATTAAAGCAAAAAGCTGACTTGTATAAAGTAGCTAAAAATTTAAATAATAAAATAATATGTATATGTTGTAAGTAATGACAGCAAAAAGCTACTAACCAATGAATTTGGTCCCTTTATTGGGATGACTCTCTGGGAGAGGAAGAAGGATGGATACTGAATTAATTATGATGATGTAAAAAATGGAAGACATCAATAAAAACTAATTAAACAACTACTTCCACCACCATTTTTGGCTGTACCTAGAAAATTTTAAAGAATATGTTTTAGTGACTGTGTAGCTCAACTTCACTTACGTTTGCAATTAGAATTTTGCAGAAAGCATTAAGATTAAAAATTGTTACTCTATATGTCATTATGTAACTCATTCCAGAAAGAATAAATTTAATCACATCCTCACAACCCACTATCCTTAATCCCCTGTACTGAATCCAATGAAGGTCAATGACCTTCTATAGTCTTATATTCCTTGACAATCTGTGCTGTTTTTTGTTTTTTTTAATACTGTACATAAAATTCCCCTGTATAAAATTCTTTATTATCTATCCCATGACAATATATTATGTGGGTTCTATTCCTGGCTGTTACCCTCACTGAATCATTTCTGTCTCCCTAAATACTTTATTTTCTTCTTTCCATCCTATTAAATATGGACATTCCTTGAAATTAAAAATGAGAGCTGGGACTTTGTCCTTTTTAGTGTCTTTTGGTACATTTTTCTACACAATCTCACTCCTTTAAAGATTTTATCCACTTCCACTAACCCTGCTGAAAAAAAAGTCATATATACATTTCTAATACTGTCCTTTCTCCCAAGCTCCACTCTCACATCTCCAGTTCCTATAGATCATTGTCAGCTATATGTTCCACAATCATCTGAAGGGATCTAGAGGCTTTCTTTCCTGATTTCTCAATTTCTGTTTATGCCTCACATCCAGTCATCTAAGTTAAAAACCTGGAAGTCATCTTTGACGCTTTCTTCTGCCTACTAATTTAAGTCAGTCACTGAACCCTCTTAGATTCTTCCTCCCAAATATTTTTCATTCCATCCCTTTCCCCACTCTTTGCTACCATTCTAGTTCAATTGTTATTTTATTCCCAGTATAGAAAAAAAAACCCCAACAAATTGATCTCTCTACCTCCATTCTGTCTCTCAACTCTTCAATCCATCTGACAGATCAACTATATGAATTTTCCTAAAACACTGCTTTGCTTTTTTAAATTTTCTGCTCAAAGACCTAGTTCTACATCCTGGCTTAATATTCAAAATATTTTACAATCTCCATACTATTTTTTATCCAATTCATTATTCCTCAAAGGAAACCTCCACTTTATTAAAATCAATCTAATTGTCTCTTGACTGCCTCATTTATGGTGTCCATATGCAACTTACTCCATTTCAAACTTGATCTAACTACATCTCCCCCATTCTTTAAAGCTTAATCTAGATACTTATTTCCTTAAGTTTTCCCAAGTCATCCCAGCCATAGATGCAGCCTATATTATCATCTTTTAAGCATACACTACTTTGTGACAGCCTTTTTATTGTTTATTCAATAACTGACTTTTCACATTGTTATATGTTGCCTTCCAACTAGATCATAAACTTTATGAAGGCAAGGACTATGTCTTCTAAGGTATATCGTTCCCAGACCGAAATGTCCCAAGAACACCCAGTACATTCAATACTGGACAGATGTCCAATAAATGTTAAGTCTAAAGCAAAAAATAGAAAACATCCACTGAGAGATCTTGGGGTCATCAATATAGGTGGGATGGTTTGTTTGTTTTTTGGAGAGGGTTTTGGAGTATTTAAATTAAACATTAATGGAAATTAGACATACTAAAATCTTGTTTCCCAAGTTGAGACGAGGCAAAAGTAGATAGAAAATAAACCAACTATTTCCCTTCTATAATTTAACTCCTACACTACTTTAAATTACTGGAACATTAATTTATTTGTGGGAAAGTTCTGATTTAGATATTAGTGGGATCTATTAGAAGGAATAGTATTTGCTAGGGTTCTTGCTATTAGACTTTCCCTCCCTTGCCACCCCTCCTCCCAAAAAATTCACAAATTGCTCCTGAGATTTGACTGGTCCAGTTACTGATGTAGCTTCTCAGTCACTTGAGGCCTTGCAGATATGCTGGGCTAGTTCCCCCATCTTCGCTTACCCTCAAAGTCAGGGCAGTTGTCCCAGAGGACCATATGCTGACAGATGTACTACTTCCAAGCCAGTCAATACACACTTCTGATCCCTGTCATATTTCAATCAATCTTTCCCAAACTCTCACATATTGCATTAGTAGACACTGAAAAAGTCAGAAACTGTAAAATGTTCATCTGTAAAATGGGAACAATAATATTTAGCTTGTCTGAAGACATGACAGGAGCTTATGCTCCATTGAGTTGTAAATTGCTTAAAATGAAAGATCTTTGAGGGCAGGGATTATTTTTAGCTTTTTAAAAAATTTTCCAGTATATAATCACATAATGAGTACCTCACAAAAGCTTGAATCCACCTTTTTGAACAGATCCATTCACAAAAGTGAACTGTATTTACCTGAACAAGTGCTATATTTTTGCTATATATCTTTTCCATTATTTTGTTAAGTACACTTTTTTGATTTGTTACTGTATAGGATGGTCTATTAAGCGTCTCATTTGATTGCAATTCCTGGAACAGCAAAATGGCCCACAAAAGCATGTATGTTAACATTGAAGCCATCCAGTAGTATTCTACTTTCAGACCATCTACAGCTTTTGTGTGAATGCTTTAATATTAGTAATATACTAAAATTATTTTCTAGCTGTGATCAATACATCAATAGTGGCAGACTGTTTTGTACAGTGCTTCACTTCCTTACAACATTGTAAAAGGATTTTCTATTCTTTTTACAGATAAGGAAACTGACTTTTGAGATTAAGTGACTTGTCTGTAGGGTCAAGGCTATAACAGTTATAATACTATCCAAGCTAATATCATATATAAGATAATACCATGCCAACTAAGTAACGCTGATACTTGGATCTGAGTTTCAGAGAAGTTGCTGATGTGTTTCGATAAAGGAAATTACTCATCAAAACAACTTCTGTATACCAATGAAATCATATTTCTTATTTAAAAGGGAAAAAAAGTCTGCTAACCAAAGAAACATTCCCACTGTCATTGGTTGTTTCTTGAGTACTCAAATCATATCATACCCAAAAGATATGCATATTTTAATGAAAAATAACAAGGCAAAAAATTCTGTAGGTGTAAGTCAGAGACACCTTCACTTGGTCTCTAAGGACCAAAGTAGCTCACTTATAAATCATTCTCTTGGGAGCCTAAAGTCAGCATGATGTTACTACAATGTTTTGTGTAGCAGTTAACATACTGCAGGATGCTTTTCTTGTTTGCTAATTAATAATAATGCCTCTAGGGCAATTTTCCCTTCCCTTGAGACTTATTAAGAAAGCAAGCAGTAATTAGAATAAGGATTATAGTTTCTTTTACTATCCTCCAAACCTCTGTAGGTCATAACTGAGTTAGACCAGAGTTAAATTTGCCACTAGTAAATACAAACAGGACAAAGGTTTTAGAGGAAGTTATTTTTCAAGGATGCTGCTCTCAGATAAACATACATGCATTCCACCCCTCTAAAGATCTTATGGTAAATTATGGTAATTTCAATTATGGTAAAAGCAAACCAGTTTCATTATAGATGCCCTGTAAGGAAGACCTGGGTTCAAGTCCTGCCTCCAACACATATAGCAATCATAGGTTAATTATTTTTTTCTCTCAACATACCAAGGAACTCTATGAGTTAAAGGTGAGTTTTCTTTCATCACCAGAAGGGAGTTTCTACATAGAGCAATATTGATGAAATTAGGATTCCAAACAAAAAGAAGATTTGTGTGTGTATATATATATATATATGATATATGAATAATGCATTGTGTACCTGCCTGTATATACACACATATATACACATACATTCATAAGGCATATATGAATATAGGTGTACTGCATGTACATGTGATATCTACATGTGTGTGCATGCATCGCCAAGGTCCCTTTGCCGCTTATCTTTTTCTCCAATTCTTCTTTTTATTTGCTTGCTTCACATTTTTCAGGACATAGAGAATTCTATATTTTGAATGTTCAACATATATGTGATTATTGGATTGTAACAGTATCTTGCAAGTCAAGCCCACCAAGGAAGATTTCTCCCTTACAACTCCGCCCCATCTTAAGATGAAGGCAGGGGAAAAGCTTAAGTCCAATAGTCCATTCTGGAAGTCGCATTTTTTAACACACATTGATGCTACCTTTATTTTTGGAAATTAGCGAATAAATTAGCAAAAAGCTATTGTGATACTCGTTCCTTGAATTCCAGAGGACACCAAAACCTTTATGCTGAAATTGCAAGCAACAGGACATGGGTGACCAGCCCCCTGTCACTCCAAAGACTCTGCTGCCTCTCAAAATAGCACTGTGGTTTGCATTGCTCCTGGAGGCAAAAAGGAACCTCCCCATTTACAAAAGGGGGACAGAGGAAGAGAGGATGGTTTTCCTGCCACCAAGAAAATTACATCTGTTCAACTTTAAAAGAATTAGAACGGGATCCAAGTAAAAGGGGCTACCCAAACTGAAAATAACAGGACTCTAGTCCAAACTACCATTCCACCTCCTCAGCAGGTTTGATGGTCACCTGATTTGAAACACGCATACATAACCTAACCAGAAATCTCTCACCCACATGACTTAATGAAGGAAAGCCACAAGGTTAAGAATGAAGATCCTCAGTCTTCCTACAGAAGCCATTAACTGTTGCTTCTCTGGGTTCTCAAGAAGTAAAAGGAATCGGCAACTTATTTGGGAACATCCCTAAGAGGTGAGGTTCATAGAACCACAACATCCAGTCCTATTAACAGTCAAACCAGAGCATAAGCTCCCATCTTCTGGCATCTACATATGAAGGCCGGATCGCCTCCACTCCAAAGAGACAGGAGTTGATAGAATAGTGTCTATTCCTCCTGATCGGAGCTCTACGGCTCAGCAACAAAAGAGCATAATCAGACTTATTCCTTCCTCCCAGTGGTAACTGAATCCAAAAGGGACAGGGGAAGAAAGAGGAGATGCTTCTTTCAATAGATGTCACAGAAGGACAATACAGTCGGAGGGGGATACCAGAATTTGCTCTCAGGACCCTCCATCCCCATTACGGGGCTCGGGAGAAAATGAGAAAAATCAACCCCTGTAGCCCAACTTCCTAAATACATACCAGATGCAACTCCCCGCTCACATTTTCCTTCAGGCCTGACAACCCCCGTCTCCCTTTCCCTGCCCTCCGGGGATGGCAGAGCTTTCTTTACCTTGTCAGCGAAGCTGCGGGGCAGCTGCAGGTCCGGGCTGGGAGTGAGCTCACCGCTAACTACATCCTCGCTGCTAGGGCCCGCCAGAGGGTGCGGCATGTCCTGCAGGGACTTGGGCCCGGAGGAGGGCAGGGATTTGGGGGTGCCGACGCCTCCGGCCGACATGGCTGAGTGCGGCTGGCCCTGGAAAAGCTGCCGCTGTTGCCTCCTCTCTTCCTTGCAGCTCCAGCACCCGCCGCCACAAGCACTACCACCACCTCAACCACCACTGCTCCTCCTCCTCTCCTCTCCTCTCCCCCGCCCCCGTCTTGGCGGAGAGCTGCAGGGGAGGGGGCTCTCCCGCTTCGGCTAAAAGGCCGCGGCTGGTGTGGGAGGAGCCACGGCTCCCCGCCCTCCTTCCCTTTCTCTCGCGTGTCTGGACTCTGCAGAGCCGCGGTCCAGCTGCTGCTGCAACTTCAGCTGGTGGTGGGGTTGCTCCTGCTGCTGCAGCTTCAGCTGTTGGGGCTGCTACTGCTTGCTAGCTGGGACTGGTGGGGGTTGAGACTTCGGGTTCACGAGCTGTTCCTCGCTCAAGCACCAGCTCCTCCCCCTCATCCCTCTCCTTTTCCTCCCTCTCCTTAGGCTTTAATAATGCAAAGTCCTCAGCACCTGCCTCTTGTCTCTCTCCTAGCGCTTCCCAGAGCCAACCCTTAGACTGGAGGGAGGAGCATAAACTCGGCCTCGGTCTTCTCCTCCCCCTCCCGCTCCTTTTCCCACTTGGAGCAGTGCAAAGAGGAAGACGCTTAAGGGGAAGGTGGTGGGGGAGGGAGGGGAAGAAGGGGGAAGGGTCTACGTGGGTGAGAGAGAGAGGACGGGCCGGACTTACTGCTGCGGCTTCCCCGGGGCGGGATTCGAGAGCAGAGCTCCACCTCCTCTTGCTTACCAGCTCCTAAGCAGGAAGTGCTCCCAGCTCCAAAGACTGCTGCTCCTCCCCGCTTTGAAATTGGCAGGCTCTCTAGGGAGTGGTGGAAATGTGGAGACTTAAGGGACAGCCCCAAAACAAACAGTTTTAATGGGAATTACCTTCTATAACTCCAGTTCAGATAGATCTGGTGTTTAACGGTGATTCAGTGGGTGGAATGGAGAGTACGTTTTCCTGAACACACCCTCATACACATTCTCTGAAAAGAATTTCAATTCTCTTTAGGGAACGTAGACTGGGAGTGTTCTGCCCCTAATCTAACGGAAAGAGAACCAGACTAGGCATTAGGAAAATTAGATTCATGTCCTGGCACGGCATCCACTAACTGTTGAATTCAACCTGTCTCTGTTCGGTTCTTCCTCTGTCAGTTGAGTTAATAATACCTGCCTTACCTAATTAAGCATTTACTTGGTGGCTGTAACTGGAATTGCATTTAAGGTGCCCAGCCTCAAATAAACTTCTGAAGGATTAATATTACAAATCCAAACTCGTAAAGAGACAACAAGCAAATTAATCCAACGGCACACCATACTGTTGAAAGGATCATATAAGACATGTCAAAATCCTTTGAAAAAACTTGACACATCCCTAGACATATATACATGCAAACCCATATCTGTGAGTTCATCAAAGTAGGAAATCAGATTACAAAACCTTGTTCATGACTGAATAAATAAACCCTAGGAATTTGTAAAAAGTTAAATGACTTGCCCAGGATCTTAGAGCAAAGAAGTATAAAATTCAGTATTTGAAACCTGGTATCCCTTTCTCCAAAGCCAGTATTCTATGCATTATATCACGTTGCCTTTATCTATATAAACATTGCTATAAGGTATAAATGGGTGAATGAATGAGCTTTTAGAAATGCCCAAACATTGTTTTAAGCCCCCTGCAATACAAAATTGAGACAGTCCCTGACCTCATGTATCTTTCCTTCTGGCAATGGAAGATAATTCATAAAAGGGAGTGATGACCAGAAAAGAATCCCTTTTGTAAGGATGGTGAAAAGGAGATGATTTTTTTTTAAAGCAATGGTGGCAGCAAGCAGAGAGATACAAGGCAGCTGGCTTTTTGCCAGGACTGGTCTTTAGATTCATCTGCATTTCTCTAGAAGTAAGAAATTTAGCTGAAATCAGAGGAAATTGGAGGTCCCACCAAGGCCATGATACTCAAAACCAAGAAAAGCTATCTTCTCTTGAGTCTACTAAGGTCTTGAATCATTCCCTGGTGCTGTGAGTACAAGGTCCAGAATTCTTCAAGTTTTGCCTCTTCATCTTGTAAGTAGAGTAAATAATCTCAAACTAAATTCTAAAATTCCTGTTTTGAAGTAGTTTCTGTACTTTTCAGGGGGAATTATGGAAATTAGGAGAATCACAGCTGCTTGGTAAATGAATTGTGCATTGTGTTCTAGTTATTATGTCCTGTTTATTTGTTTATTGGTTCTCTGCTGAGCTCAAACAGCTAGCAGTATCTGAGCATGTTTGTCTGCATCTCTGGAGAGCCAGTTCTAGTATGCTAAAGTCACATGACTGTTCACTGAATGTTCAAGAAGAAGTTGAGATTTGTCTGGCAAATAGGGCTCAGAGATCATTTTTAGTTAGGTGAATATACAAAATAGTATCATTTGGCACAATCCTGCAGAGAGAGATCAAAATGAAATTAAAGGTCATTGACTGTCCCTAAGAGCCATATGGATCATAATGCTTATTTAGTACTGGAACTGAGTCAGACTAAACTGTCAGGTTGGGCTTGGACTCCCCAGATCTAAGCACTCAGCTGAACAAAATTGAATGAGAAACAATCAATACCACCTGGTGGTTAAACAAGACTTGTGAAATATAAGTAATGAATTGGCAGCATCAATATATAGTAGAAAGACCAGTGGATTAGTAATCCAGGTTTTGCTACTTGTATGACTTTGGGCAGGTCATGCTCAATTTCATCTCTTGTAAAATGAAAAGGTTGAACTAGATGACCTGATATGTCATTCCAACTTTACTCTTCTGATCTGTCTGTAGTGTGGCACTTATCTGGAACTCTGGTACTTTGGATAAATGCTTCTCAACATTATTGGCAATAGAAAGAACAATAAATATTTCCAAATTCTATGTAATCTTTGGAGTCTGAAATTAAATGATGGTTCCTTGTTTTTCCCTTTTTTTCGCCAATCCTGTGCTTAAATGACATAAAAATTACAGAGATTATAATTTATTAAAAAAGAAAAAACTGGAAATCAGAAGACTTGAAGTTGTCTTAATTTCATCACTTAAGAGCTGTCATACTAATTATCTGTACACAACTCATTTAATTTTGCTAAACTTCATGTGTAAAATTAAGACTTGTAATATCTACTGTTCTATTTGGAAATTTTTTTATAAAACTTAAAACATTACATAAATAGAAAGTTATTGTAATTGTTATACAAAGCAAGAGACAATATACTTGTTATAATATCAAACAACACAGAAATGATGTTGAACAAGGTAATTTGATACTTGCACATTCTAAACTAATCCAGAATGCCTATTTTTAACCACTTAAGTAGTTTAAAGAATAGAAGTGCAACAGATTGGACCTCAAAGGTGAAAAGCAGATCCTTAAAAAAATATGGCCTTATCATGGTCCCTCCCAAATGAGAAGCATATTCTCATCAGACCCTACAAATTGTGTTCCTTCATTGACAACATAGTCAACAGCATCCTCAAAACAGCCTCTAAAATGACAGCAGGGAGCATAATCTTGCCCAACCCCTGCATTGCTATAAGTTATGAGGCTTGTTTTTTTGAGATATCTTTGTTTCTTAACGTCACTTTGAACTTTCTAACATTTAAAATAGTGGGAACACAAATTGTATCAGTTTCTTCCATTCCTAAATCTACATTTTGAGATCATTAAGCATTATAATTGGTGGAAGGAATAAAGAACGTAAAGTGAGAAAGAGCTCAATCTGTGATATACAGATATAGTTAAACTGATTAATATTCATTCTAAGCTTCTTTATATATTGGGATTATCATGCATTTATGAGAATGGTCAAGTAGACATACTTGACCAGAAACCAGTAAGGACACTCATTACACAGCCATTTCTGTTGGATTTCCAATGTAGGATAATATTATCTCTTCTCCATTTTCACTTCTAGGATCCTGAGTATTCTGTACAAAGTCAAAATTGCAATAACTGGCTTCACACATTCTAACTACCCCTAGTTGGAACCTCTCTGCTACTTAATAATCCTTTTATTCTTTTTGGTTGATCTGAATTGGTTTACCTCCTTACTTTTACTTATACTCTAGATTCTTGTTACATAGATGTGTGTGGGAAAAGGTGAAGAACTTACAGATTCTAAAGTAGATCAAGCCCTATAGGCCTCAGTTTCAGCTTCTCCAGAGTCACGTGATTTTAGATAAGGCCTGGACTGCGTGGTAGAAGAAGATGTATATCATCTTGTCTACTACATTCCACTGACCAACTAGGGGAACAGTAGATTTATGTGACCAATCACAACATATAGATGGTGGGATTTTGGAGGTTCTTTGTCTGAAATGTATAAAAGCTGTAAGCATTGTCAAGCCTCTGGCCCTATCCTGATGTGAAATTTTGCTCACAGACCAGGATGGGGTCTGCTTCTCGAGATTCTAATAAATAATTCTGCTTTCTATGAGTGATCTCTGTAGTAGTCAATTTGGGTAGGTCTTTTTGTCCCGAACAGATACATAAGTTCACATCTATAAATATATATGTGTGTCTCTCTATATATATAATATGCATATTATATATACACATATATGTAAAATAGACAGAGAGAAAAAAGAGTTGATAATAATAAATCTTATAACCTAGAAATCTACTTCAATTCAGCTGCTCACAGGAATAGTCATTCTATTGATTTTGCCATCCTCTATACGTGTTCTACTTCCAAAGGCAAGGACTCAGGCATGCTTTTTTTTCCAATCATCATCTTCTATCATTCATCTCTATTCCTTCCTATTTCTATGCTCAGTGTCACCTCCAATCCCTATACCCTTCAATACTTTCCCAGATCATCACTTGGGCTTGGGCTTCTTTTTCCTCTCTTTTCAATTTGTCCTGTATTTCTGAATACCTTGCTCTTTGCTTCATGATTTATTAACCCTAGATTACTCTCACCATCCAAATCCTTCAATTTTATTCACATGCTGGTGAATGGAACTGGAGGAACAAATAAAAATATGCTGATTAGGTTTACTATAAATTTAAGTTCTCTGTTTTCAAATGGGCCCTCACCGTAGGAATGAGGTAGTATAGTGGAAAGAGCACTGAGTCTGGATTCAGGAAGATCTGACCTCAAATTTTGTAGCATTTACTAACTTGTGATTCTGGGTAACTGCCTACCTCCATTTCTTCAACCATAAAATAAGAATTAAAGTAGCACTTATCTCATAGGATTGTTATGAGGATAAAATGTGTCTTTACCATATAGTAGGCACTTAATAAATGCTTGGACCTTTTCCCTTGCTCTTCTATTCCAAAACTTTCTTTTCTTTTCAGATCTGTCACAGTAATTCCTTCATTGACACTCTCAAGTGATATCTCACGTTATATATTAAACTTCTAAGTTGCGTGTGTTCCCAGATAAAATATTTACATCCATATAGGTTGTCTATCTGACCAAGGTCTCTGACTAAGGATTCTATCAATCTTGAGGCTGATATGGAAAATTATGTCAAAATTTGATTGCCCAGAAAAATTCATTAGTATTGTATGTCAGTTTCATGATGGCATGCTTGCCCGGGCTCTGGAAAAAAAAGGACAATGTATTTCCCAGTCATCTATGGAATGAAACAAAGCTTGTTCCCATGCTTTAAAGCATGTTTTCAGCCTTGTGGTTAAGCTCCTTCAATGAGAATAAAGACGCCAATAAGGTCAGCTACCATACTGATGGTAAATTCTTCCATTTGAAAAGGCTACAAGCCAAAAAATAAAGGGGGAAGGGGGAATGTTGGTGCATGATTTTTTTGTTTGCAGATGATTATGAACTCAATGCTGCTTCCAAAGCTGAGATGCCACAAAGAATAGATGGATTTTCTGCTACTTGTGCTAATTTTGGCCTAACAATTAACACCAAGAAATACAGGCACTCCCATTAGCCAACACCATATCATCCATATGTGTAACCATCAGTTACAGTGAGTAGAAAAGTTTTGAATACTGTGGATAAATTCACTTACCTTGGCAGTATATATTCCAGGGATCTCCACATTGATGAGTTGACACTCACATAATCATAACTATGTCAGTGTTTGGGAGGCTCTGAAGGAAAGTGTGGGAGAGGAGAAGTATTAGATTGACTACCACCTGAAGGTCTATGGATCTGATGTGCTGACCTCATTGTTGTATGCCTGTAAAACCTGAACAATGTACCAGAATCATGACAAGAAACCGAATTGCTTTCATTTGAATTATCTTAGGGAGATTCTGATGCTCACCTGGCAAAATAAGGTACCAAATAAAGGGGTCCTTTCTTAAACCAAATTGCCAAACTCTGCTGGGGAGAGTACAAGTCTGTTGGGCTGACCACATTGTTCAAATGCCAAATATACACTTGCCAAAAAGACTATGTGGGGTTCACACAGAGCAAGTGTTCACATGGTGTTCAGAAAATATGATAAAAGAACACTCTCAAGATCTTTCTTAAAAACTTTGGGATTGCATGACATAGGAGACACTGGTCCAGGATCACCCAGCATGATGTGCCTTCGTTAAAGAAAATGTTGTGTTCTATGAGCAAAACAAAATTGAAATAGCTCAAAAGAAATGTGAGATGTGCAAAATTAAAGAATCCACTCCAATTGTTCAAATGGACTATTTGTGCCTGACCTGTAGAAGAGAATTCTGATCAGCCATAGTGGAACACATTGTAACTTGAATCTAACATAGGGATGTCATTATGGTCCTCTTCAAGAACAAAGGACATTAACTAACTGAATGCAACTTGTGGGAGGTATTGATAAATACAATTTGATGTCTAGATGGCCCATGAGAAGAGGAAAAACAGCATAATAGTTGGGGTTTGGAAATGGAGGTTGAGAAAGAGTAAGCAAACTCTTTAGAGCGCTGCTAGTCTGGATGCACTTTCCTCTAGTCTCTTAGAGAGAATCAGATTAGAATTATATCTATCTCCCCCTAAATATTACTAGTCTAGTCAGTCCAAGTTTCGGAACATAAGTTCAAAACAAAAAAACTACTTCCCTTATTACTCTTGTTACCCCAAACTTATTTGCATAGGCTTATCTCCTTTCCACTAAATACTATTTACACAAAAGACATCACAAATAGTGAATATTAAGTAAGCCTATTTATCCAGGCAAACAAAAAACAGAAGTCAGAGAAGTAATACAAAGTAGAGTATTCTGGAAAATCCACAGAATGGATGAAATCTTTCAGTGGGAACAAGAAGAATCTCAGCTCCATCAAGAAAGATGACTCAATCTAACCCAAGGAGGAATTCCCCCAAATCTGGAGGGCAACAAGCTGGAAATTAGGGGCAAGTTGAAGAGCTGACTACTCCCACCTTTCAAAATCTCTGTCTGTTTCTCTACATATCTGTAGTTGGCCCCAAAGAGAGTCTGGCACCATGGATATTACTCAAAGGAGAATGTTTCTCTTCTCCCATCCATAATTCTTGCAACAATTTCACTCCTCACAAAGATATCCAGGGTCACATCTCCAAAAGTTTATTCTCTTTCTCATAAGCAGCAAAAGGCAAAAGATCCCAATATTATATTAAAATTCATGTTACTCTACGGAGAAAATTAAGACCACTCACAGTAAGCTCTCTTTTTCTCTCCTCATCTATTCATCTCATATTCTCTAACAGCATCTACACTATCTTCACCTTTACTCTAGTCTCTGATGAATAGCTCAACCTTCTCCTTACAAGATCATCCTCCACAATGCACCTTTAATCCCATCCCCAGCAGATTGCCCCCAATTATTAATATCCCTTACTCATTTTTGATCTCTCGCTATCCACTGGCTCCTCCCTTGTTGCCTACATATACACCTAAGTTCCCACTTATCCTTAAAAAAAAAAAAAAAAAATTCTTACTAGATCTTAGTATCTCTGCTAACCATCTTTTGACTCTATTTGCCTTCTCAACTATCCTCAGAAACCTGTCTGTACTTCCTGCCTCCACTTCTTTTTCTTTCTGTCTCTTTCTAAATCCTCTATAAACCAGCTTAAAATCAATTATCTGGAATTCTCTCCAAATTTACTAATGATTTCTCAATGGCCAAATCTAACAACCTTTTCTCATTTCTCATCCTTTTTTACCTTTCTGCAATATTTAATACTGTTGACTACTCTTTCTTCCTGAATATTTTCATTTCTGGATTTTCATGACATGATTTTCTTGGATCTTCTCTTAACCTATGTTCTCAGTTTCCTTTGCTGGTTCTTTATCCATATCGTACTCCTTTGATATTGCTACTACAGAGTTGTTTTCTAACACTCCCTCTTTTTTTACTTCTCAATATTCTTTTACTAGGTGATCTCATTAGCTCTCATAAATTCAATTATCATTTCTAGAGAGAGATGATTCCCACTCTGTTTATTTAGCTCTCGTCCTTCTGAGCTCTAATCTCCTAATACCAACTCCCATTTAGAACTAGATATTACAAAGGCATTCCAAACACAATATTGTTCAAAAGAGAACTCATTATTTTCCCCCAAAATACCCTTTTTTGGAGAATTTTTCTATTACTGTTGAAGATACCACCACCCATTCAGTCACCCAGGTTTGCAACCTTAATATTTATGTTCTACTTCTCATTCTCAGTAACCTCACATATCTAATCATATGCCAGATTTTGTCATTCCTATCTCTATATCTTTTAAATATGCCCCACTCTGCCCACTCTCACAGCCAACACCTAGGCTTTCATTCTCTCTCACTTGACCTATTCTAATAGTCTCCCTGCCTAGTTTCCAATCTATCCTATACATAACCTCTAAAATGATTTTTCTAAAGAGCAGGTCTAACCACATCAGCCCACCTACTTAAAATGCTGTAGTGGCTCCCTATAACCTCTAATCAACTCTTCAGTTTAGCATTTAATATTCTTCACTACTTAGACCTTTCCTATCTTTTCAGTCATCTTACATTTTATGATTCAGCCATACCAGCCAATACTCCATTTCCAATCTCTGCCTTTGCACTAGCTCCCCCATACTTAGCATCCTCTTCCCAATTATTTTTGCCTCTTAGAATTCCTGGTTTCTTTTAAGAGTCAGCTCAAAGCTCAACTTCTTTAGATCTTTCTTAGTCCCTCCTGCTGCTAATTACTGCTTTTCTTTCTAAAGTTACTGTGTATCTATTGTATGTGTATTATGTGTATGTGTTATATATGTACATATATGTATAGATATATATGTTTATACACACATACACACATACATAGAATCCCATATTCAAATGTAATCTCCTTGAGGGCAGTAACAGCCCTTTGTCTTTGTATCCCAGACTTTTAGTATGGTATCTCAACATGTTCAAAACTGAAATCTTGACCTTTTATCCCAAATCTTCCCCCTTTTCTAACTTCCTCATAACTGTCAAGTTATCCTCGCTTTCTCCCAGGCTCACAACTTAGGTGTCATCCTCATCTTCTATCTCTCATTCCCCCACCCTCAACCAAATTTGTTAATAAGGTCTGTTGATTTCATCTTCACAATATTTCTCCAATATTCTCCTTTCTCTCCTTTGACACCTCTCTAGTGCAGACTGTCATCACTTCCTGCCTTGATTGCTGCTGGTAGCTCTGCCTTCCTTAACTTTGTTCCCACCGCAATATATTCTCCATTCAGTCACTAAAATAATTTTCCTAAAGAACAGGTCTGTCTGCGCCACACCCATTCCTCAATAAACTCAATAAAACAGCTTCTCTATTGTTTCTAGGATCAAATACAAAATACTCTTTGGCTTTCACAGACATTCATTATCTAACCCCTTCCTACCTTTTCAATCTTTTTTACATCTTATTCTTTACCATGTCCTGTTGGATTCAGGGACACTGGACTCCTGGCTTTTCCACAAACAAGACACTTCATCTCTCATGTCTGAGCATTTTCTCTGGCTGTTCTCCCTAGATCTTCATCCCTGCCTCCTGGCTGAAGCCTTTCCCAAAGTCTCCCTAGGGCCTACCTTCTTTTAATAATATACCATTTACTGTGCAATTAGCTTGTTTTTACATATTTGCTTGTTGTAGCCAACACCCCTCCCCCCTTTTAATTGTGTACTCCTTGATGACAGGAATATCTTTTACCTGTCTTTGTATCCTTGGAGCTTAGTACAGTGCCTGGTACATAGGAAGTGCTTAATAAATGTTTATTAATTGACTGCTTTGCACATAGATGTCACTTAACAAACACTGGTTGCCTGACTGATTTAAGGTCATAAACAAAATTCAGAAGTCAATGCTCAGTGAAAAATTTAAGAAGCTGAAACTTCCTTCTTGGCAGAGTTCAGAGATGTCAATCTTCTGGAATTGGTACAAAGCCCAGTGGGGTGAAATTTCTTTTTTTTTTTTTTTAATGCTTTTATCCAAGGATTGGTTACAGCCCCTAAAGGGAGCATTGTTTATTTCTTTGGCATGTGTAACCAGTACTGTGCTCATTTATTCTCTGATTATTGTTGTGTTTTACACTTTATCCTTCACAATAATGCCATTAAGTGAACATAGAACTTTTCTGAGAAGCCAGTGAGCTGAATGCTTTTTTTATTATCTTTGTAATAATAAAGAGCTTGAAAGGGAAGACATAGTTAAAATGTTTTTGTTGTTGTATTAATAAATCTGATTATACACCATTCACTCCTATTTATTCACAGTTGCCTGATTCTATCCAGGTCTACCACCCATGATAAAAAAAAATTAACAATAATAATAGAGAGATAAAGATTTTTAAAATGAAAGATATTAAATAGCTAGATCTGAGATGCTATGAAATGTTTTTGAATATCATTCCTGTTTTGCAGATGGGTAAACTATGAAGCTCATTTTATTTAAAACGTTGATATATCACAAGTATTTAATCTGAGTGGCTCATTGTGTTGAGTTCAAAAATGAAAAAAATTAGCTTGCACAAGAAACATGTTGAGATGAAGTCTGGGTATTCATTTCCCTAAGAGCTATATAGTTGCTTCATATACCTACTGTTTTATCCCTGTATTTAAGGTTGTTGGAAATTGTGTTTATAATAATATAATTAGTACAAAGCATATCATTATAATCCTATGATTTTTTTTATACGTCATTATGGTGAAGCACAAGCAAGTCAAAACAAGGCAAGTGATGTGGTTATTTTTGTTTATATCAGTTTTCATTTTGGCCTTCAGTGAAATGTGTAGGTATAAATCTATGACAATAAGTCCAAGTAAGGCCTATTGAATTGAATTCTGGGCCCTCAGTCCCAAGGAGGGGATGGGGGGGAATGCCTTAGCTGTATCTATGCACCTTGGCTTATCACAAAAAAGACACAATATGATTAAAGACAACAGGTAAGTGCCAATGACAGTCTTCCAATCTTAGTTACAAAAAATCAGATCCAATAACATCAAATGAAACATGACCCCAGGCTTCTGACACTAAGCAAGTTTTTCATAAAGAGACCCTATAATCCTCACAAGGCAATGATTTAAAAGTACTTGATATGGGAGTTCCTTCACCTCCCAGCCATGTACAACATGTGTTTAAGTTTTAACTGAAACTTGTGATGTCAGGATTTATCTTCTTCTATCAGGATTTATCTTCTTCTGGTTTTTAATACAATAATAGCTTTATTTTGTATGATATCCCTCCTATTAATTATATCTCAAAACAACACTTCTAAACTAAATGAAAAGCAAAGCCAAAAAGATATTTTCAGCTAAGATTACAAATAATATGAAGAAATGCAGGAAAGGAATACCAAACTAGGGAGAATTTTGAGAAGGTCCAATTATTATAGTAGCCAAATAGTGCTAAATAAATGAATGCTGTCTAATTAAGTTCTAATTCTTATACGTATTTGTTGAGTAGGAACTGTCTCCTGTCATGTCAAGGACATAGTAGGCACTCAAATATATTTAGCATGAACATGAAAGAACCTTAAAACCTAGAAACCAAAGGCACTACCTTTCTCATTATGCATGAGTTCTGTAGAGATGTTTTGACTTAATAGCATAGGGGAAAAAATGTCAAAATTATTTACTGGTAGAGCTAAGTGCAAAGCCCTGTTGAATTAAAACTTCTTTGTTGCTGCCTTTTGTGAAGTGAGAGACAGGCAGACACATAGACAGATGGATAGAAAAAATGTTAAGGGATAATAATAATTTTATCACTTGGAATATTTGGAAAAATACATTTTTAAATCATGAAACCTGTCTGTTAAATCCGTGCCTAAAATTTTTATAGAGAATTGGCTTATTTATTTCCTGCATTATGCAGTTATGGGTTTCTGATGGCAGACCATCATGAGTTCTTACCTTTTCTCCTATAGTCAGAAGCAATCAGTATTTGAAGTATCAATTTCAACCATTTCTCCAAACCACCAAAGTAATCTTTGAATCACATTTTCCCTTTCAAATACATTTCTAAGCACTGTGTTTAGTTTTTACATTGCAAAAGATGATTATTATGACAAATTTCTGTACAGTGAATCATTTCTCTTTGATTTCAATAAAGAAATGTTTAAATATCTCTTTTATATTTAACATTCTAAGAAGAAGGGACCTAAACGACTTGGACTGAAGGATGTATTTGTAATAAATATCTTTTTTTTTAATTTTATAATAACTTTTTATTGACAGAACCCATGCCAGGGTAATTTTTTTACAACATTATCCCTTGCACTCGCTTCTGTTCCGATTTTTCCTCTCCCTCCCTCCACCCCCTCCCCGAGATGGCAAGCAGTCCTATATATGTTAAATATGTTGCGGTATATCCTAGATACAATATATGTTTGCAGAACCAAACACTTCTCTTGTTGCACAGGGAGAATTGGATTCAGAAGGTAAAAATAACCCGGGAAGAAAAATAAAAATGTAAATAGTTGTAATAAATATATATTTTTACACGTTTTTACATATATATGTATATCTATGTATGTATCCGTGATCTTTTTCAAAGTGTACCCCTCTCAGAGGCCAAAAAAAAGATCAGAGATGGGAGAACTAGCCAGAACTAGGGAGTTTCCAGTTGGAACATTTAGAGAGAGTGATGGAATTATTCACTCCCTTGGGGAAGTGAGGGACTTTGATCTTGAACATTGACAAAGAATGGCATCCATACAGGAGAAGCTGGGAGCAGGTCCAAGGTTGAGCTGGTATCTTTATGCTGAGTTTTTTTGGGTTTTTTTGGTTTTGGTGGGAGAGAACAGAAAAATTAAGGGTAGTGCTGGCTTCCTGACTGAAGCAAGAGGAGTCCTAGGAGTGGGAAATAATGCTCAATTAGAAAGGACAGGCTAGAGGTGTTCCAATCAGATGTAATACATCAAGCCACATGTTTGTTGGTGAGACCGTTTTGGACTCCCTTCTACTCTATTTAAGGACAGGATTTCTGTCCCCTTGTGACTGTCATTCACAAATCCCCATCTGATGTACTCCCCATTGATTGGGGAGGAGGTATCTGTCTCCCTATTTCACTTAGGTTGTATATACAGCAGACACTTATGGGTTGATACCATACTGTTCATCTCAGGTTTTTCTGACCCTCAGTCAATCAATATTTATTAAACACCTACCATATACCAAGCATTGTGCTTGATACCTATAGTAGGGATATAAAAATAGCAGAAACTACCTGCCCCCAAGGAGCATACCATCTAATAAAGGAAGACAACACACAAAAGGAAGCCAAAACGTGCAAAGGAAGGCACCCAGTACAGGGACAGGATGGGGAAGTACAAAAGAGCTGAATATGATAACCAGGGAAAATAATGGATGTTGGAAGGAATATAGAAAACTGGAACACCAATGCACTGTTGAACTGATTCAACTATTCTGGAGAGTAATTTGAATTATGCCCCAAAGTCTATAAATCTATTCATACTCTTTGTCCAGCAGTATCACTTCTAGGTCTATATCTCAAAGACATTAAAAAAAGAGGGGAGAATGATCTATTTGTACAAAGATATTTATATCAACTCTTTTTTGGTGGCTAAGAACTAGAAATTGAAGGGATGTCTATCAATTGAGGAATGGCTAAATAAGCAATGGTTTATGGTTGTGATTGAATATTATTGTGCTATGAGAAATGAAAAGTAGGAAGATTTCAAAAGAACCTTGTAAAGATTTATGTGAACTGATGCAAAGTGAAGCAACCAGAACCAAGAGAACATTATACACAATAACAGCAATATTGTACAATGAAGAATTGTGAATGGCTTAGTTATTCTCAGCACAATGATACAAGACAATCTGGAAAGACTAACAGTAAAGTATATCATTTACCTTCAGAGAAAGAATTGACATTATTTGAATACAGACTAAAGCTTACAATTTTTCCACTTCCTTTTTTTTTCATTTTTTTAATTCTAGTCTTCTTATATAAAATGACTAATATAAAAATGTTTTACATGAATGCTCACGTATAATACACCTGATTACTTACTATCTCAAGGATAACAAAGGAGAGGAAAGGAAAGAGGGATAGAATCTGGAACTCAAAACTTTAAAAATTGCTTTAACATATAATTGGAGAAAATAAAATATAATAAAAACCCCACTCCTTATACAAATGAAGTCAAATCTAAATAATTGGCCAAAGTACCAGCCCTGGAGTCAGGAGGAACTAAGTTTAAATCTGGCTGTAGACACTTAACACTTCCTACCTGTGTGACCCTGCGCAAGTTACTTAACCCCAATTGCCTTTCCAAAAAAAAAAAAAAAGAAAAGAAAAGAAAAGAATTAATTGGACAAATATTCATTGTCCAGAGTAAGCAAAGCCAATATAGCAAAAATGACAATTTAACTTAATATTTTATATATTCAATGCCATCCCAATTAAATTACCAAAAAATTATTTTACTGAGTTTGAAAAAATAAGTAACAGAATTTATTTGGAAGAACAAAGGGTCAAAAATTCAAAGAAACTAATGGGGAAAAAGTAAAGGAAAGAGTCTCAGCAGTACCTGACCTCAAAATATATTATAAGGCAGTAAATAGCAACATTTCAGGGCAAATTTCCTTTGCAACATTGCATCAAGATTTTTTTTTTGGGGGGGGGTTATAACTTCCAAGTGATTGAACAAGTCTTATATGCTATAAGAAATGCTGAGCATGTGGGTTTCAGAAAAACCTGGATGACTTACATGAGCTGATGCTGAATGAAGTGAGCAGTACCAAAAGAACATTGTGCATAGTAACAGCCCTCAATTTATTCTCCAATTCAGATGCTTTTCTAATAAGATGTTTCACATTGTCCTCTTAAAAATTTTTTTTTGCTTTATTTTTCTTGGTATCTTATAACATTAGCTTTTCCTTGCCCAATTCTAGTTTTCAAGTTCTTTTTCTTAAATTTTGAATCTCTTTTTTTCAATAAGTTGATTTTCTTTTCATAATTTCCCTGATTTTCTTGGATTGTTCATTTTCCCCCTAATTTTTACTCAATAGCTCTTATTTGATTTTTGAAGTCCTTTTTAAGTTCTTCAAAAACTATTTTTGGACTTGTGGCCATTTAATATTTCTCTTTGAATTAGGAATGACTATTTAAACTTTACTATCACCTCATGAATATAAATCCAGGTCTTTTCTGTATGCATAGTTTCTGTCTATGATTGATTTCTTTCTCCTTTGTTTACTCATTTTTATTTATATTTTGTCTTATTTTCTTTTTAATCAGCTTATTATTTTAATCAGTTCTTGTTGTAGAGTGTGGGGAAAGGTGTACTAGGACTCAGGTTCTTCCTACTGTTATTTTCTGAGCTTTGTCAAGGGCTCCAGCCTCAGGCACTCCACTCTAGTCCAAATCCATAGCAATGGCCCCTTACCATGCTTCAAAATTATTGCTCCCTGACCATTCTTGTATAGCTGCAAGCTCCAGCTCACTCCCTTTGCCATGGAGTGGAACCTAGGGACTGTGATCTCCTGTGAATGCCCACAATCAGTAGAATCCCCATTCCTCTGCTACTATACTCACCTGGCATATATCCACTTCTCACCTCAGCGGCAATCCTGATGGCATCTGCTCAACAAGCTGGGCTAATGACCCTCAACAGTGGAAGGTTCTTCAATCTCCACCTATTTTGCTAACAGACACCCTACAGTAGGGGGTCTACATCATTGGTGAAGAGAGTTTCTGAGGTGGAAACTGCCTTTCTGATGCAGTTGTCTCCAGTGTTTGTTCTTTGGTGATTGAATCTTCCTGGAGGTGTTGGCACTTTACTTGGCCAAACTTCCACTCTAGGGAAGTACAGTCTTTCCTGTGGTCCTTTCAAGTTGTTTTAGAACAGGGGTGAAGAAACTTTTTTTCTGCCAAGGGTCATTTAAATATTTATAACATCATTTGCAGGCCATATTAAATTATCAACTTAAAAACTCAAGCAGTGGGAGGTTGTTATATGTAGCTTTCAGCTCATCATTATCTGAGATTGCCTTGGCAGGACCAGACCAAATGATTTCATGGGTCCTTTACAGCTTACCAGCAAGACGTTTCCCACACCTATCTTAGAAGGATTACTGCTTTACTTCACTTTTAATTATTTCTTCAGCTCAAGTTCACATTGAGGTGATGTTCTGTTGTTTTTGTGAGAAATTTGGAGAGCCTGGAATTTTCTGAATTATTCTGCCATCTTCCTGGAATCATAATATTTTTTAAAAAGTAACATTGTGTTTTTCCCCAATTACATGTAAAAGCAATTTTTAACATTCATTTTAAAAACCTTTGAGTTCCAAATTCTCTCCTTCCTTGTTTTCTCTTTCCCTTTATTGAGAAGGCAAGCAATTTGACATTGGGAATACATGTGCAATTCTGCAAAACACATTCCATATTAATCATGAATACAGTAAAAAAAAACTGAAAAAAGGAAACATTTTAAAAGTTTTTTTCTCTGGAGATATAATTTTTCATAGTCCTTCAGAATTGTCTTAGATTATATTACATAGTTGAAAACAGCTAAGTCTCACAGATAATTATCATACTATATTGCTGTTACTGTGTACAATGTTCTCTTGGTTCTCCTTATTTTATTATGCTGAATAAGTTCATAACAGTCAAGGTTTTTTTTTCTGAGAGAATCTTGCTCATTAATTCTTATTAATATTAAGTTAAATATTAAAATTAATAGTATAATAGCATATCATCACAACCATATACCACACTCATTCAGTTATTCTTTAATTGTTAGACATTCCTTCAATTTTCAATTCTTTTCCCCCATTAAAAGAGATACTACAAATATTTTTGTACATATAAGTCCTTTTCCTTTTTTTTTATTTCTTTGGTACACAGACCTAGTAGTGATACAAAGAGTATGCATGGTTTGGTTGCCCTGTGGGCATAGTTACTTCCAAATTGCTTTCCATAATAGTTAGATCAGTTTGTTTAGTGTTCTAATTTTCCCACATCCTTTTCAACTTATATCCTTTTTCTTTTTCTATCATATTAGCCAAGTAAAGATATAATATCTCAGAGTTATTTCTTTTCTCCTGATTATTTGTGAGTGCCTTTGGAGAACTTGTCTTTTTCCTTGCTAACCCCATACTCTCCCAACTTCATTTCATATTTGGTACTTCTGATGTCTATTTTACTTCTTCATTTTGTCTGTAACCTATTCTCCTAAATAAACGTGCCTTTTGACAAAGAAAAATTATATCTGTCTAATCAATGATGATTTAGAACATTTTTTTCATATGACCATGAATATCTTTGATTACTTTATTTGAAAACTGCCTGTTCATATCCTTTGACTACTTATTGAGGAGTGGCTTTTATTTTATAAATTTGACTCAGTTCTCTATTTTTTAAAGGAATGAGGCTCTTATCAGAGTAGTTCATAACTCTGATTATTTGATGCTATAACTCAATCCAAGGAGCTTTCTTACCTGATAGTTCAGGTTATATATAGAGCACCCCTGGTGGTCACACACGCATAGAGAGAAAGAGAGTGATGGGAAAGAGACAGAGACAGAGAAAGTCAAAGTCAAACTATAAATCAGCTGACAGACATTTATTATGGGCCTATTATATGACAGCTATTCTGCTAAGTACTGAAGATACAAGTTAAAAGTAATGAAGCTAAAGATAGATTCAGAAGGGTATATAGAACAAACTTTTCTTTTTTCTTTTTATTTTTCAAAATATATGCAAACATAGTTTTCAACACTCACTCCTGCAAAACCTTGTGTTCCATATTTTCTCCCTCCTTCTCTTTTTCTCCCCCTCCCCTAGACAGCAAGTAATCTAATATAGGCTAAAAATGTGCAATTCTTCTAAACATTTCCACATTTATCCTGCTGCACAAAAAAAAGCAGATCGAAAAGGGAAAAAGAAAAAGAAAAAAACAAGCAAGCAGCAACAACAAAAAAGGGGAAAATATATGTTGTAATCCACATTCAATTTCGATAAGCCTTTCTCTGGATGCAGATGACTCTTTCCAACACAAGTCCATTCAAACTGGCCTGAATTATCTCATTGTTGAAAAGAGCCAAATCCATTACAGTTAAGCACCACATAATCCCATTGTTGCTCTGTACAATGTTCTTTTGGTTCTACTCACTTCATTTAGCATCAGTTCATGCAAGTCTCTTCAGGTCTCTTTGAAATCATCCTACTGGTCATTTCTTATAGAACAATAATATTCCATTACATTCACATGCCGTAACTTATTCATCCATTCCCCAACTGATGGGGATCCACAGTTCCTTGCCATGCAAAAGGACTGCTACAAACATTTTTGCATGGGATCCTTTTCCCTTTTTTATGATCTGAATCAAAGGACACATACAATTTGATAGCCCTTTGGGCATAAGAATAAACCTTTCTTAATGTTTTATACATTTATTTATTGCTTTTAAAAATGAACAATAGTTGTTCTGTAAGAAATGACCAACAGGATGAATACAGAGAGGCTTGGAGAGACCTACATGGACTGATGCTAAGTGAGATGAGCAGAACCAGGAGATCATTATACACTTCAACAACGATATTGTATGAGGATGTATTCTGATGGAAGTGGATTTCTATGACAAAGAGACCTAACTGAGTTTCAATGGATAAATGATGGACAGAAACAGCTACACGCAAAGAAGGAAAACTGGGAAACGAATGTGAACTGTTTGCATTTTTGATTTTCTTCCCGAGTTATTTTTACCTTCTGAATCCAATTTTCCCTCTGTAACAGGAGAACTGTTTGGTTCAGCGAATATGTATTATATCTAGGATATACTGCAACATATTTATTTTTTATTATTTTTTTAAATTTTATTTTATTTAATAATAACTTTGTATTGACAGAATCCATGCCAGGATAATTTTTTACACGACATTATCCCTTGCAGCCGCTTATGTTTCGTTTTTTCCCCTCCCTCCCTCCTCCCCCCCCCCCCGGATGGCAAGCTGTCCTATATATGTTAAATATGAACATATTTATTTTGTTGGGGAAGGGAGGGGAAAAAACGAAACATAAGCGACTGCAAGGGATAATGTCGTGTAAAAAATTACCCTGGCATGGATTCTGTCAATAAAAAGTTATTATTAAATAAAAAAAATGAACAATAATAATGAACAGATTTATAACACTTTATATTCATTTAATTTGACCCTAAGAACAATCTTAAGCAGTAGGTCTCATTGAGAAAACTAAGTTTGTGAGAGGTTAATGATTTGCACAAGGTCAGTTAATATGTGCCTAGCTGATAAGAGTCTGAGACAGTAATTCAATTCTTGACCCCAATCCAATGCTCTGTCTCTCTCTGCCACTATTTGATTAAAAAGTAAATTGCTTGTTCAATTTATTTTCCTGATATTGAATTATTTAGTCAATTTTTTTCTTTGTTAATCTCAGTATTTATACATTTTTTGTGAATATGCATCTATTTCCACCAGTTTGTTAATATAAAATTGAGAAAAGTAATTCTAAATTGTACATAGAAACAGCAATATTATGTGATGATCAACTGAATGACAGCTATTTTCAGCAATACAATATAATTTAAGATAATTCTGAAGGACTTATCACGAAAAATTTTTATCTTTTGAAAATTATTAAAACAGAGCAAAACTATCCAGTGATCCTCTGTCATTTTTACCTTTTTCTATGACTTTTAAAGATAATGGAATTCTTGAGAAGACATTTGCTTCTTATCCTCTATAAATAGGTAAACCATTCAGCTCCACATATTCCCTTTCAACAAAATAAATATCTGTGCCTTTCTATGTTTCTCTTGGTATTTGCATTTCCATTTCAAGATGTCTATTTAATTCTAGTCTTTTAAAGAATACTTGGAAATCCTCCATTTCATTAAAGTTCACTTCCCCCCTTAGTTTTACAGAATAGAATATTTAAAAGGCAAGAAATACAACTAAGGATAATCTATTCCAAGGCCTTTTCTTTATAATGGCAGCTACTAAATAATGTTTGATCCTTATTGAGGTTCCTTTGTTCTAGAACTTCTTTTTGAATGTTTGGAGCATTTTTTTTCTTTTCTAAAAGCCCCAGAAACTTTGGATGAGGGCTTTCACTTTCATGGGAATTGCTATTTTCTTTCCAGAGGCAACTAGTAGATTCTTTCTATTATCATGTTGTCCTCAAGTTTTAAGAATTTTGGGAAATTTTCATTAGTGATTTCTTAAAATATTACTTTATAGAATTTTTTCCAAAAGTAGTTTTCAGAAAGTCCAAGAATATTTGGATCTGTTTTCCTGATTAATTGTTTTTGAATATCTTATTTTTTAGATTTTTTTCTATTTTTCAAACTTTTGCTTTTGTTTCAATATTTTTTATTGTCCTCATGAATTTTTGCTTTCTATCTGACTTGCTCTAATTTTCAGAATATTCAGTTCTAGAGTGAAAATATCTACTGTCTTTTCTAAGATGTCACTTCTTGATATTCTTTCATCTTTAGCTTTTGCATTCTTTAATTTTTTTCCAGGGACTCTTTAAGTCTCTGTGACCAGGACATATTTTCTCTCTGAAGCTTTACCTAGACTTAGTATTGAGCCAGTATTCATGTCAGAATTTACTTTCAAGAACCTCTCAAACCAAAATATTTCTTCATGGAATTCAGATATTTCCTTGGTTTGATCATTTCTGCTTCAGTATTTAATCTGAGGGAGAAGGTGGAGATTGCCTGTGAAGATGGTTCAAGGTCCTCAACTAAATGTTTCGTGGTGGTCCTAATTGATTCTAAGTATAGTGATTCAGACTAGCCCCCCAACAATCTCCTTCAAAAGATTCAGGGGCTTTTTCATAGTAGCTAGAAACTGGAAATTGAAGGGATGGGCCCATCAATTGGACTATGTTTGGGTAAATTGTGGTATATGAATATTATGGAATATTATTGTTCTATAAGAAATGACCAGCAGGATGAATACAGAAAGGCTTGGAGAGACATACATAAACTGATGCTGAGTGAAATGAGCAGAACCAGGAGATCAATATATACTTCAACAACAATATTATATGATGATCAATTCTGATAGACATGGCTCTCTTCAACAATGAAAGTATCCAAATCAGTGGGAAATGAATATGGACCACAATATAACATTTCCACTCTTTCTGTTATTGTTTGCTTGCATTTTTGTTTTTTCTTTTCAGGTTATTTTTACCCTCTTTCTAAATCCGATTTTTCTTGTGTAGCAAGACAACAGTATAACTATGTATAAATATATTGTATTTAACATATACTTTAACATATTTAACATGAATGGGATTACCTGCCAACTAGGGAAGGGGGTGGAGGGAAAGAAGGGAAAAGTTGAATAGAAGTTTTTGCAAGGGTCAGTGTTGAAAAATTACCCATGCATATGCTTTGTATATAAAAAGCTATAATTAAAAAATAAAAAAATAAAAGATTTGCAAAAAAAAAAAAAAAGATTCAGGAGTTGTTCTGGGGTTGTACTGTGCCTGGAGGCTCCCTCTTGCCATAGGCCAAGATTTCTTCCTGTTGTAGATTTAGGGACTAGGCTCCCACCCCATGTTTTAGGGATTATTCAGGTTGGATTTTGTTTAGGGTCTTTCCACCCCAACTGGGCTCTGACAAATAGTCTAGACTCACCCAGAATGTCCTAGATTGCTCTCTGATTAGATCCTAGAAGGACTTCAGGGAAAGCTCAAGCTGAGCTTGGAAGCTGCTTGTATCAGGCAGGAGTTGCTGTATTGGACTCAACTGAAGCCTTCCAGGACTACTTATCTTAGTGCTCCAGGATCTGTCTTAGGTCTACCCTGGCTTGTCTATCTTAGTGTCTATGTCTATATCTGGGGGACCCTCTATGGGTTTCTAAGGTTGGTAGAGAAATCTAAAAATTTTGCTTCTTCCCAGAATAGTACATATTAAAACCTTGCTGGGGTATTTTCAGAAGATCTGGGATTCTCTACATTGTAACATCCTTAATATTAGACTATTGTTCCCACCAGAAGAATATAGTGGTTCTGAAGGAGGTGTGAAACTGTGTTCCCTTTAAAATTCTCACTCTGAAACTGTGTTCCCTTTAAAATTATCACTCTGAAATTGTGTCCGCTTTTGATCTGAGAAATCAGGATCTCCCAGGCTCAAAGGAGTCTAGAGAAGGCCCATCCTCTCAGGATGAGACAAGCAACATTATTCAAGGGCAAATCAATGTGACGACCGCACTAGCACCCTGGATACCTTAGAATCATCCGGAGTCAGGATAAGCAAAAGTCCTTGGTCTTTATTCTTTGTCTTTAGATGCAGGATTGAACAGGATGAAAGCAGAATCTCCGCAACTGCCTTCTTCCTAAGTCTATGGCCAAAGTGTGTCCCTGGCTTGTCTTACTGCACCCCCTAGTCCCTCCTACAATCCTCTGTATACACCAATCATTGAGTCAGCACAGAAATGTGGGAAGGACCATTTTCCAAGCATATGTCCATAGAGTGTTGTCCAATCAGTAATTAGCCCTAAGTGCTTGAACTGACCTCAGTGCAACAACTCAAGAGTTTCAGCCCTCTACATCTCCCACTTTCTTTTGTTTTAGAACACAGGTGGTCATGCCATCCCTAACTTCTCAGGGAGATGAGAGCCCCCAAAAGGAGGTTATCACACCCTCCCTGATTTCTCAGGAAAGGAGATGAAATGATCAAGCCTACTATACCTGGAGACAGGGATCCATAGGCTGGAGAGGAATAGATTTTATCTCTCTAGGGGAATCTCAGTTGTCCCAACTACAAACAACTCTATCCTCCCCAGTTGTAATTCCTTTTTCCCATCAGATTGCTTTCTGTCTGGTTGATTATGTAATCCCCTTCTCCCATCATATGGCTTCCTAGCTGATTGGTCATGTCTGGATATTGGACTTCTAGGCATTCTCTGGGTGTAGCATTGGTTGCCATCATGCCCCAAGTGTTTTTTTTTTTTTGCTTTGGGCCCCTCATCCCGTTCCCTGAATCAGTTTATATTCTGATACCCAATGGAAGCCTCTGTTGCATTTTGGACATGAGGTATTGGGTCTTGTTCTTACCCCTGTTTTCTCATTCTGTCTCTATACCAACACTGAGCTTTCAGATGCTCTACTTTACCACATTGAAAGCATTGACGAGTCTCTCTGGAAATCCCTTGCCAAAAGGGACCCTGTCTTCCCATGTTTGGATTTTGGGAAGTCTGCATCATAGCCTAGGTATAAAAAGCATTTGTGCCCACTGTAGCACAGTGTCTTATGATCTCCTATAAAGGAGCATCCTTGCGTAGTCCTAGTATAATTCTTCTACAAACCTCATTAGCATTTTCTTTAGCAAGTTGCTTTATCATAATGTCTGTAATTGCATTTTCACCATTAGTTAGTACAAACAGCTGTCTGCAGAGGTCCCACAATATCAGCAAAGGATTCATTTGGCCCTTGTGAAGGCTTCACCCTTGTCGTTTTTATTGGGGAGCGAATCATGCTTTGATAGCAGCAGCAGCAATTTGCCCATAAGCTGCTAAAGGGCAATTAATCTGTACTGAAATGTCTGCATAAGAACCTACACCTGTTAGTTGGGTCACAGGTGATTGGAGGATTAGCTCCACTATAACTATTTTGTTGGGCTTGTATCCTACAGAGCTCACTATATTCAGAAAGCCACAACAAGTTTTGTTCAAGTTCTAAGCATGTTCTTGCAATAGATTTCCAGTCCCTAGGGGTTAAGACTTCATAAGCCAAATTCTGTAATAACATCTTAACATAAAAGCTGATGTAGCCCCATAAAGAGTACAAGCCTTTTTCAGGTCTTTGAAGATTTCTATATCAAAAGGAGCATATCTACTTTCTTTACCTGAAGAGTCAAACTGTTGCATCACTGGATACATTTCCAGTTGCAAATCACTTAAATTCTGGCCTTCTTTGGTGGCTTTAAGTACTGCCTTTTGCAATCTAGTTATAGGAGGGGGTGATTTGGAGGGAGGGAGGTGCTGGTGGTGTCACTGCCTCTCTCACTACTTCTCCCCCCTCCATCTCAGAAGGTGAAGTTGATGGGGGCATGTCAAGAACCAGTTCCTGATTTAGGTGGGGTTGAAGCTGTTTTGTGAGAGCAAGAACACCATGCTTTTCACCATACCCTTCACCATGCCCTTCATCCTCACTTAACTCCCCATGCCCTCTGGTAATATTGCTTTTAATCCCTCCTTTGTCCTCCTCATTTTCCTCACACTTCCTCATCTGGCCATTCTTAGAATTTTTCTTTTTTCTATAACTTGCAGGATTCTTTAAGGCCAATTGTATTATATTGTATGTATAGAATGTCTCCTTGGAAATTGAACAAGGACCTTTATCATTGTAGTATTTGCATAATTGCTCTTCTACCAGCTTCCAGTTATCTAGCCCTGTCTCCTCTTCCTTTAAGAACCAAGGGGACATGCATTCTAATGTCTAGCCATCTGCAACCAAGTTATAATTAAGCCTTGTCCCTTGATCAGCTTAAGCATGCTTTCTATAGCACCAGTTCAGGGTGGGTGTGGGTGTGGGGTTGGGGCTGAGGGAGAATCTTTTCCCAATATCTGCCCCATTTCAGCTAGAAAAGGTAACTAGTTTAGCCCTTAAGAAAGTAAGTTCCCTGTTTGTCTATTTAAATACTCACCCTATTTCCTGGTCATTGGAGACTTCTTCAATGAAGTTAGGGTCCTCGGGCCCCACGCTTGAGTGCCAAATATGACGACTGCACTAGGACCCTGGATACCTTAGAATCATTCAGAGTCAGGATAAGCAAAAGTCCTTGGTCTTTATTCATTGTCTTTAGACGCAGGATTGAACAGGATGGAAGCAGAATATGTGCGACCGCCTTCTCCTTCCTCTACGACCAAAGTATGTCCTTGGCTCATCTTACTCCACCCCCTAGTCTCTCCTACAATCCTCTGTATACACCAATCATTGAGCCAGCACAGGATAGTGGGAAGGACCATTTTCTAAGCATATTCCCATAGAGTATTGTCCAATCAGTAATTAGCCCTAAGTGCTTGAACTGACCTCAGTGCAACAACTCAAGAGTTTCAGCCCTCTACAAATCAACTCTCACTGATCTTTTGGAAAGTTACATCCTTATTCAGGAAATTCTAAATTTCCATTCAATTGAGAAATTCTAGTCTGATCAGCTCAAACTGCCTGTTTGGGTTTTGTTAGTAATGTTTAAAAATGCTAATGATTTATGTGGATTTATTTTGTATCCTGCAATTTTGTTAAAGTTGTGATTATTTCTAATAGTTTTTTAGTTGATTCTCTAGGGTTCTTTAAGTATACTATTGTATCATCTGCAAAGAGTGATAATTTGGTTTTCTCATTACCTACTCTAATTCCTTTAATCTCTTTTTCTTTTCTTGTTGCCAAAGCTAGCATTTCTAATACAGTATTGAATAGTAATGGTGATAGTGGGCTACATTGTTTCACCCCTGATCTTATTGGAAATGGTTCCAGTTTATCCCCATTATATATGATACTTGCTGGTGGTTTTAAATAGATGCTATTGACTATTTTAAGGAAAAGTCCACTTATACTTATACTTTCTAATGGGTATTGGATTTTATCAAATGCATTTTGTGCATCTATTGAGATAATCATATGGTTTTTGTTAATTTGGTTATTGATAAAGTCAATTATGCTAATAGTTTTCCTAATATTGAACCAGCCTTGCATTCCTGGTATAAATCCTATTTGGTCATGGGATATTATCCTGGGGATGATTTTTTGTAATCTCTTTGCTAATATTTTATTTAACATTTTTGCATCAATATAATATTATTTTAGTATTTTCTCAAATCACTGATAAAAATTACAAACCAAGGTAAGGCCAAAGACAATTTCCAGTTTGACACTATCCATTTGTCAATATGATGTGTAAAAAGAGAGCTGGATTTCCAGTCAGAGACCCAGGTTTCAAAATTTAGATCTTCCATTTATTACTGATGTGAACTTGGCCATATATGAAATGTCACCTTTGAACCTTGTTATCTTCATCTATAATCTGAAGGGATTATATTAGATCAAAGTTTCTTAAACTGTGGGTTATGACCCCATATAGGATCACATTACTGAGTTCATGACAGTATGATTTATTATCAGTAAATGATTTGGGTATCTGTTATATATGTGCAACCTGGGGTCACATAAACATTTCTGAGGTGAAGAGGGATCATGAGTGGAAAAAAGCTTAAAAGTTGGACTAGAAGATCTCTGTGATACCTTCCAATTCTAAATCTGTAATCATATAATACTTCTTTTGTCCAATTTTCAGTCAGTTCCAAACATACTACTTAACTACTATGATATGGAAGACTTTATTAAATGTCTTTTGAAACCCAAAGATACTAGGTATGTGATATTCAATTGATTTGGTAACTGTCAAAGAAAGAAACAAGATTAATCTGATATGACCAAATTTTGATGATCGTTCTCTCCTCACTTAAGGTCTAATTAGCCATTTATTTTTCCCCCTTTTGAAAAGTGAGACATTTATTTATCTCTTGATTTGTAGCACCTTTGCTGTTCACCATGATTTTTCAGGGATCATTTATGGCAATTCAGCAATTACATGCACAGCTTATTATGGGAACTTATCTAAGCCTAGTCCTTTTAGTAAAATATTCTATATTTCTCCCAAGAATCTGCTATTCCAGACTTGATTCTGACTAGTTAAGAAGAATTGTGTGTCAAAGCTGAATTGCTTAGACCCTTGGAAGAAGGTACCTAACTTTATTACTATTTACTATTGATAATCCATTTTAAATATCAAATCACCCTTTTCTGATTACCATTCCCCTATATATGTTGTTTTATAACATAAGCTATTTTAGAACAGGAAATGTATGGTTGTATTTCTTTCCCCAGAACATAGCATATAGCAAACATTTAATGCTTCTTCATTCATTCATTTCTTTAATAATTGTCCAAAAGTGTTATGAATCACCCTCAGATGGAGTTTTCCATTGATTTATAGTTTTATAACAGAAAATAGATATTATAGCTGAGAATTCCTTTATGTCTGTGGGTTGCACAAAATGGATACTGAAATTCTTCCAAATCTAAGATTGTATGATTCTAAGCCCAGTAACTTTTTTCATTAGAGCACAATTCAATCCTCAATAATATGCTATGAGGTAAGTGCTATTATTAACTTCATTTTATGGATGAGGAAAATAAATCTTATTGAGGTTAACTGACTTTCCCAGGGTTACACGGCTCATAGTTGTCAAAAGAAGGTTTAGCTGTGTGACCCTGGGCAAGTCACTTAACCCCAATTGCCTCAGGAAAAAAAAGAGGAGAGTTCAAATTCAGGTCCTTCTGATTCTTAGTTGATCACTTTTTCCACTATACCATACTGTATCGTTCAATATAAACAAAGGGTGGGGATAAATGCTAAAAACAATAAAATACTATTTGGGTTTTTTATCGAAACTTTTTATTTTGAAAACATATACAAAGATATTTTTCAATACTGAACCTTGCAAAACCTTGTGTTCCAATTTTCCTCCCTTCCTCCCACTCCATCTTCTAGATGGCAAGTAATTCAATATAAGTTAAACATGTTAAATATGTGTAAATAGAATATAGGCATACATATTTATACAATTATCTTGCTGCACAAGAAAAATCTGATCAAAAAGGAAGAAAAGGGAGAAAGAAAATCAAATTCAAGCAAACAACAAGAAAAGAAGTAAAAATGCTATGTTGTGATCCACACTCAATTCCCTTAGTCCTCTCTCTGAAAGTAGATGGCTCTCATCATCCAAGATCATTGGAACTGGCCTGAATCATCTCATTATTAAGAAGAGCCCTATCAATCAGAATTGCTCATCATATAAGCTTGCTGTTGCCATGTACAATAATCTCATGGTTCTGCAATGTTTGTTTGTTTTTTAAATGTGGAAGTCAGTTTAAAAAAATTCTTTTTATATTAAGATCTTGTACCATATGCCATAATAAGGTCAAAATGAACAAGTGATCTGAATATTAAAGGTCACAACATAAAAAAATTAGAAAACAGTAAGATTAGATGTCTTTCATATCTGTAGAGAAGAGAAACATTTTAACCAAATAAGACATATAGATAATAACAAAATATAAATCAGATAATTTCAATGACAAAAAATTGAAAAGCTTTGCATGAATAAAATCAATGCAATTAGAATAAGGAGGGAAGTGAGTGATGGGGGAAAAATCTTTGCATCAAATATCTTTGATAAGGATTTGATAACTAAAACATATATGGAATTAACACAATTATATCAGACTAAAAATCACATCATAGTGGTTAGTTAAAACATATTGTAAGTTATTTGTAGAGGACCGCAGATATTGGGAAATTCTGACAAAAGTATACTTGAAGCAAAGATACGTACATCAGGGTGTTAATTCAATGTGATTGATGAGATGCTGGTTCTCTAGTTCACATATACTTAGTACTTAGTATAGTGATGTAATGGTTGTACAGTTGGCACATGCTCAGTGTGCTGTAGTAATGTAACTGTACTAAGCTATGTAAGGACTGAGAGGACTTGACGAAGAGCAGGCTTGAGAGAGACTCTAGTGAAAGTATGTTTGAGCTCGATCTCAGACTCCAGACTCTAGAGAGATTCTTGAGAAAATTAGCCTGCACATTACATTTTGGCATACGAATGTGGGACACTGAAAGAAACATACTACATTTTGAGGCTCTGCATGTAAAGATCTATACTCAGCAGTTCAGCTGACACAATGGTAAACTCAGTGGAGAAGTTCCTGTAACCTGGAAATAGGGTGATTACAAAAATAGACAAACAGGAAACTTGGGTAAAGGCTAAACAATTCACTTTTGTTTTTCAGCTTAAATGGGGCAAATACTAAGAAAAGAGCCTTCCTCATTCGGAGGGGTGTGTAGCATGCATAGTAAAGTTAATAAAGAAGCAAGATTTGTTGTTAACTTGGAAGCAGATCAATGGACTTAAATATGTAAGAGTGCACATCTTGGCTCTCTAAAGAAGAAAAATTAGAGCCAGATATGTGGAAACTAGCAGGAGAACCCCTATGAAGCTAAGGGTCCTTTTTCAATTCCTGAGGAAACATTCTATATATACAACATAATACAATTTAAGGAATTCTTCAAGTTTGAAAATAAGGAAAAATTTTAAAGTGGACAGCCAGACAAAGATGTGTAGGAGAAAGAGCAGGAGGGGGATGGTACTGATAAAGTAGCTGAAAAGCATGAAGAATTGGACAAGAAAGGAGTTAAGTACAGTGCTGATGAACTTAAGGAGTGTGGTGCTTCCCAGCAGGCGTCCTTAGGGTATTTCCCATCTCCAGCCCCTCTCCCCTCAATTTTGCATTCCTGGGTGGAGGGAGGAGGAGGAGTGAGAGGGATATCGACAGCATCAGCACCATACATGCAGCAGTTTTGTCCACCCCCTATGACATGAATACAAAAGGCATTAGTTAAAACTAAAGAGGAAGGACAGGATACATCTGATTTGAGAATAGAAGAATTTGACTCTTCAGATCAAGAAAGAAGAAAATACATTCCTTTTAATCTGGAAATTATCAAAAATCTGAAAAAGGCTTGCACTCTTTATGGGTCTACATTGTCTGATGTTAAGATGGCATTAGAAAATTTGGCTTATAAAATTTTAATTCCTAGTGATTGGAAATCTATAGCAAAGATATATTTAGAACATGTGAACAAAACTTGTGGCTTTCTGAGTATGGTGAATTCTGTATAATACAAGTCCAATGAAATAGGTATCCTGGAGTTAATATACCAGTCACCTTTGAACAACTAGCAGGTTTAAGTCTTTATGCAGATACTTTAGGGCAGATTAATTACCCTATAGCAGCATATGAGCAAATTACTTCTGCTCTATCAAAGTATGGGGCACCCTTTCAGGAAGACAAGATAGAAGGGAAGCCTTCATGAAAATAGGGCAAGGTCCACATGAATCCTTTGCTGATTTTGTGGGATGTCTGCAGACAGCTGTCATACAAACTATTGGTGAAAATGCAGCAACAGAAATTATGATAAGACAACTTGTTAGAGAAAATGTTAATGAAGTTTGTAGAGGAATTATACTAGGACTACACAAGGATGCTCCTTTCAGGAGATCATAAGACACTGTGCCACATGGGAACAAATACCTTTAATACCCAGGCTATGATGCAGACTTTTCAAGATCTGAACATGGGACAACAGGGTCCCTTTTGGCAAGGGACTTCCAGAGAAACTCATCAAGTCTTTCAATATGGTAAAGTAGGGCATCTGAAAGCTCAGTGTTGGCATAAAAAACAGGGTGGGAGAACAAGACCCAAAACCCAATGCCCAAAATACAATAAAGGCTTTCATTGGGCATCAGAATGTAGATTGACTCAGGGAAACAGGAAGTGAGGCTCCACTCCAGAGTCCCAGGCAAAAAACACTCAGGGCATGATGGCAACTGATATTACACCCAGAGAGTCTTTAGAAGTTCTGTACACTGACATGATCAATCAGTCGAGAAGCAACCTGATGGGGGAAAGAGATTACAATTGGGGAGAATAGAGTTGTATGCAGCTGGGACTACTGAGATATCCCCTGGAGAGGTGAAATCTGTCCTTGTCTGGCCTATAGATCCTTTGCCTCCAGGCCCAGTAGGCTCGACCATTTCACCTCCTAACAATGCTTACAAAACAAATCCATACACTGATTTGGGAAACTGGAGAATACGTAACTAATATCCCAGTCACTAATACAGGTAGACAATGTGTGAATTATCACCCAGGAAAAGTAGTAGCATCAGGTTTACTGATACACACTCCTGATAGGCAATTTTGTGATATTTACCCAGATTTTGAGTCCCAACAACAGAATCCAGGAATATTGTGGACTGCAGCCATTACAGCTGACAGTGAGCTATGCTCACTATCTATGTAAATGGCATACAATTGAAAGAATTAGTAGACACGGGTGCAGATCGTACAGTCATTAGAGGTGCCAATTGGCCCTGTCATTGGCCAAAGATTAAGGCAGACACCCATACAGACCCTCTGGCATAGGAGGATCAATAGCAGCTGAAGTTAGTGCTATCCCTTTGAGATAAACATTTGAAGGCAAAATAGGAGTTTTTATTCCTTTTGTAGTAAATAAAATCCCCATCAATCTATGGGGAAAAGACGTCTTACAACAGTTAGGATCACAATTGAGTACTTCTGCTTTTTAGGCAGAGCTATTTTTGAAGGCCTGCCTGCACTCTCACCTGTTTCCATTCAATGGAAAACTGATACACTAGTGTGGGTAGAAGAGTGGCCCTTAAGTGAAAAAATTCAGGCCTTATTAGATATAGTACAGGAGTAACTTGACCAAGGACACTTAAAACTTTCTGTAAGTCCTTGGTATTTCCCTGTATTTGTTGTAAAAAAGAAATCTGAAAAATGGAGGATGTTGACTGATTTGAGAAAAGTAAATGAACAGATGGAAACTATGAGAACTCTTCAGCCTGGACTTCCATCTCCTAGTCAGTTGCCTAGAGAATGGCCTCTTTGGGTTATAGACATTAAAGATTCTTTCTGTTCTATCCCTCTAGTTAAGGAGGATATGAAAAGATTTGCCTTTTCAGTGCCCAGCATTAATTTAGCTGAGCCTTATAAAAAGATATGAAGAGACAGTTTTGCCACAGGGAATGAAAAATAGCTCTACTATGTGTCAAATATATGTTGCTGCTGCTCTTACTCTAGTAAGAAAAGCATTTCCAAGAGTTATGTTGTTACATTACATAGATGATATCTTGGGGTGTGCACCTGAGGAGTAAATGTTAGAATGATATCTATAAAAGACCATAGAAACACTAAGAAACTACAAATTGCATATAGCTCCAGAAAAAATTCAAAGACACACTCCTTTTTAATATTTAGGATATGAAGTATATCCTAAGGTGCTTACAGTACAAAAGCTTTCTTTAAGAACAGAGAAGTTGAACACCTTAAATGACTTTTAGAAATTGATAGGAGATATCCATTGGATGCGTCCAGTGTTAGGCTTAACTACCTATCAATTACAACCATTATATGACATTTTAAGGGGAAACACTGCTTTAAACTCACCACGCCAGCTTACAAAAGAAGCTCAAGAGGCTTTGAGAGAAGTTGAATTGGCTTTATCCAATGTGGTTAAAAGAGTCACTCAGAAATCCTTAGAAATATCAGTTTTTGCTACAAAAGAGGCACCCACAGCAGTCTTTCATAAAAGAGACTATGATAGGGTGGGTGAACCTCCCAACATAACCAGAACAAAGCCTTTCTCCTTACCCAGTGCTTGTGGCTAGAATTTTATTAAAGGCCCTTAAGCGAGCAATAAAATTATCTGGGATAAGACCTGACATGATAGATATCATTTATACCAATAACAAATTAATGTATGCTATGAAACCATCCCAGAGTGGTAAATTTTATTGACCACAGCTCCTAATTTTACACATGGGTCTCCATTAAAGATAACCTGGCTATTACATAATTGGCAAAGGATTTTTGAAGAAAAGGTTTCTAAGGTTCCTCTTAAAGGACCAACTATTTTTACAGATGCATCCAAACATAACATTTGTGCTGTATACTCTCATGACTTAACTATAAAGAGAGTAGTCTGAACTCCTTTTCAATCCATTCAGCAGAATGAATTGTATGCAATCATGCTAGCTCTTACTTATTATCCAGGAGATATAAATATAATATCTGATTCAGCTTATTTAGTAGGTGTGGTACAAAGAATTGCCATAGCTTAAATAAAATTTGTAGCCTCTAATATATATCAGCTCTTTAGGGAACTTCAAGAGCAAGTGAGAAAGCATCCAGGTAAGATTTATATCTTGCATGTAGTGGACTTTAAGGTCCTATTTTTGATGGAAATTCAAAGGCAGATAGCCTTCTAACTGTGTTAGCCAATACTCCTTTATTTCATGCAGCCCAAGAATCTCATTCTAAATATTATCAGGCTGCTTGAGCTTTACATTTGCAATTTCAGATAATAAAAGAGGAAGCTAGGAGCATAGTAAAAGCCTGTACAGCTTGCCTTCCTTTCCACTATGCTCCTTCCAGGGAAAAACCCTCATGGTTTGAGACCCAATGAAATTTGGCTAATGGATGTGACCCATTATAAATCTTTTGGTTGTCTGTCTTTTATCCATGTTGTAGTAGACACTTTTTCAGGATTTATTTTTGCAATACCAGCAGCAAAAGAGACTGCCTGAGTAGTCACTAAATTCCAGACAGTGATGAATGGAAGGGACCAGATAGGCTAACTACTTGAGGGAGAGGGTTTGCTTGTATCTCTACAGACGGAGAAGGAATCAGATGGGTGCCAACGAGCTGTATTCACCTTGTCCATTGGAGAGAGATGGAGCAGACCCTTGAAACAAAGGAAAAGACTCAAGAAACATCAGATGGTTCCATCTCTGACTAGACATGCCACATACAAGCTTTAGCAATTATGGGTGTGCTACAAGCAATAAAAACAGATAATGGACCTACATATACTTCTAAACATTTTGCACACTTTTGTGCACAGTATAAGATCTTACACACCACTGGTATACCTTTTAATCCTCAAGGACAGGCAATAGTAGAAAGGAGAAACAGAGACATTAAGGTGCTCCTCCAAAAAAGAAAGAAAAGGGGAGCCACAGGTAACCCTAAAGAACTTTTAAATGTAGCTCTTTATACTATGAATTTTTTTGTTTTTGATGAAGATGCACTGGCTCTGAAAGACAGGTTTTACAACCCACCAGAAGGGCAGTGTCCAGTGTGAGTAGCTCCACTGTCTTTAGATAATTGCCAGGTAATATGGAGAGATCCAGACAGTGATGAATGGAAGGGACCAGATAGGCTAACTACTTGAGGGAGAGGGTTTGCTTGTATCTCTACAGACGGAGAAGGAGTCAGATGGGTGCCAACGAGCTGTATTCACCTTGTCCATTGGAGAGAGATGGAGCAGACCCTTGAAACAAAGGAAAAGACTCAAGAAACATCAGATGGTTCCATCTCTGACTAGACATGCCACATCAAAAATTGTTTATGAGACTGTTGCAGGACTTCGAAATCTGCAGGAATCATTGGATTGCCTGACACATGAAGTTGTTGGTGTTTTTCTTCTTTAATATAATATAAGATGAAGGTTCTCTCTGGGGGAGAAGGTTTCTCGAGAAGCTTTTCTGGAGGCAGTCTTAGTTGCAGTTGAAAATAATAATCACCCAAAATGCAGCCAGCTGGTAAAAATACAAACGTTTATTTCTCCTTTCAAGTCTTGTCTCTTTTCTTGGGCCCGGATAGCTAGATTCTTAGAGGCCTATCTCTCTGCTTGGTTCCAAGAGCCCCCTCCAAATGTCTCCAAATCCAAAGGTTTTGCCCTTCAGCCTCTGCCTTCTTCAGCCTCCAGCCAGCACAAAGATGGAATGAATGTCTTGTCTCCTTTACTTGGGGCTCGGCTAGCTTTCTGGTGAGTCTTTCAGACCAGCTTGGTCTCAGTGGGGGAAGTGCAGGAGCCCAGCCACCACAGAGAGCCTTCTCAATCTCTCGCTCAACTCTCGACTCATAGCTTCTTCCTCTCAAAACTCTTCTTCCGCTACCAGCCAGCCAAGTAGAAAAATATTTGAATGAATCACTCTTCACTGGCTTATATATGACTCTTCTGAGAGAATGGGATTATGGGTTTTTCTCATAGTGCTCTCTGGCCCTAAGAGCTTCAAGGGAGGTGTGAATTCAGATCTCATGCTAAACCCTGAAATTTCCCAAATGTGTGAACTCCAATGAGTAAAGGTGCAAACACAAGCATTGTATCAATTAGTTCTACTTAGTACCTTGTTTCAGGTTCTGGCCCAAAACATCTTCTTGAAAGATCAGATCAATAATCTATCAACTCTAATGAGTTAGCAGTTTGTAAAGATTCCAACATGAAGTGATGGACAATAGATTGGTTTTAGACTACCTCTTGGCTACTGAAGGAGGTGAATGTGTAATTGATATTTATACACCCTCCTTCTAGGACTTATGGACATGTATAATTTCTCATGTTGATTCTTGTTGTTTGTTACATTACTACTAGCCTGTGTTATATTACTCTGTGCTTGTGTAATACCTCCCGTGCTGATGGATTGATGTATACTTGTTTCAAGTAAGTTTCCTTCAGCCCAGAGAAAACCTGCTAACAATATCTGGTTTGGCTCTTCATTTCCTTTTGGTGTTTTTACCTCCCTTCCTGAGAAGTCAGGGAGGGTATAATCACCTATGTTCTAAAACAAAAGAAAGTGGGAGATGTAGAGGACTGCAGATATTGGGGAACTTTGAGAAAAGTATACTTGAAGCAAAGATACTTACAGCATGGTGTGATTGAGGAAATGATAGTTCTCTAGTTCACATATACTTAGTATTTAGTATGGTGATATAATGGTTCTACAGTTGGCAAATGCTCAGTGGGCTAGTGATGTCATTGTACTAAGGTATATAAGGGCTGAGAGGACTTGAGGAAGAACAAACTTGAGAGAGACTCGAGTGAGAGTGTGTTCGAGCTCGATCTCAGACTCTAGACTCCAGAGAGATCTTTGAGAAAGTTAGCCTGGACATTGCAGTTATTAACCATCATATAAAAGATTGCTCTGAAATATCAATAATAAGAATGCAAATCAAAGCAACTTTGAAGTTTCACATTATAACCAGAAAACTGACAATAGTCAATGGGAATAGTCAATGTTGAAAGGTTGAGAAAATACAAGTATACTAACATTAGTGTAATAGTGTTGGAGGACTTGTGAATTGATCTAACTATTCTGGAAAATATTTTGCTAATTAAATTCTTTAATTCAGAGATATTGCTCTTAGTTATATCCCAAGGAGGTTAAACATAAAATGTCAGTATACACCAAAACATTTATAGCCAAATTTTTTGCTATTAAGAGAAATTGGAAAAAATATTAGATGCCAGTAGATTGGAGAATGGCTAAACACATTATGGTATATGAACATAATGGCATATTCCTATAACATAATAAATGACAAATGTGAAAAGTTTAGCATTTGGAAAAATAAAATACTATTTAAAAAAAAATTCCAGAGAACCATGGGAAAAATTATGTCAATGTTGATAAAAAGTAAATTAAAAAATTGGGAAAACAATGTGCATGCCTAAAACAATGTAAATGGAAAAAAATAAAAATTAGAAACTAAATAATGTATAACTATAATGACCAAGTTCACTTTTACATGAGAAGATAACGCTTTCCTTTCTTTGCTAGTATGGTGTACTCTTGAATTTTTGAATGTCAAGAGAATAAAGGAAAGAATTTCATTACATTAAGTAAGCTTTCTGTGGAAGATATAAGGGATAAAGACAAAAATTGAACAGGATAAGAAGGCATGGATTTAGTGTGGTATCACAGAGATGAGGTCACTGATACATTCAAGTATTTTAGTATAAAATGTAGTTGAAGAATTTACATCAGTGAGGTAGCTGACCGTCACCTCATTGAAGGCATTTGACAATATGGCTGAAAACATCATGCTGAAAAGCATGAAAATAAGCAGATAGCCTTGTTTGAATCCAGTTGTGGTTGGGAAAGTATGAGACCATCATCCATTGTCCAGAACCCAGGCAAGAATGCCATCATGACAATGTATGTACAATACTGATGAACTTTTCTGGGTACCAAAATTTTAACATAATTTTCCCTAAGTCCTCATCACTGACAGTATCAAAGGTATTGGTCAGATTCACAAATGTTGTGTACAATCCTCTGTGATGGTACTGCCATTTCTTCTGGAATTCTTGAATAACAAACAAAACACCGTATTGACTGTTCCTAATCCCCTTCTGAAGTCACACATTGGCTCTCAGTAGATGACCTTATTCCAAGTGTAGGATCAGCCTATTAATAATTTTGCTAGCAATGACTAAGAAAAAGCCCTCCTGGAGGATAAGCTCCTTTTGCCACATAATCCATATCTGAAAATTTCAGATAACTTCTGCATGAGCAATAGACCACCCCCCTTACTTTCCCTCCAACACACACCTTGTAAATCTCAGTTGGAATAGAATCAGCACCAGGTGCTTTGCTACCTAATGATATTTAAAACCTCCTTTTCAGTTGGAATTTTAGCTAGGGAGGGATTGATTTCAACCTGAGATAAATGCTCAGTGCCTTCAGCATTGATTGTTCATGACAGGTTGAGAGCTCTATGCTACTGTTCAGCTCATTTCTTTAGGATCATGTCTTTATCATTAATCAATGTGGTTTATTAACACTGAGTAATTGGCATCAAGGTCAGCTACCTCGCTGATGACAAATTCTCTTTTTTTTAGCTTTTTATTTTCAAAATATATGCATATTTTCCAACATTACCCTTGTAAAACCTTGTGTTCCAATTTTTTTTTCCCTCTCTTTCTCTACTCTCTCCCTTAGACAGCAAGTAATCTAATATGTTAAGCATGTGCAATTCGTCAATGTATATTTCCACAGTTATCATGCTGCAAAATAAAAATAAGATCAAAAAGGAAAAATTGATAAAGAAAACAAAAAGCAAGCAAACAGCAATAAAAAAGGTGAAATGTTATCTTTTGATTCATATCCAGTCCCCACAATCCTCTTTCTGGATGCAAATGGCTCTCTCCCTCATGTCTATTGGAATTATGATGGTAAATTCTTCAACTTGAAAAGGCTACAAGCCAACACTAAAGTAGAGGGGGTGTTGGTACATAATTTTTTGTTGCAGATGATTGTAAGCTCAATGCAGCCTCAAAGCTGAGATGCCACAAAGTATGGATCAATTCTTTGCTACTTGTGCTAATTTGCCTAACAATTAACACCAAGAAAACACAGACTCCATTAGCCAACACTATATCATCCATATGTGCAACCATCAGTTACAGCAAATGGAGAAATTTTGAATGCTGTAGATAAGTTCACTTACCTTGGCAGCATATTTTCCAGAGACATCTACATTGATAATGAGGTTGATACGTACATAATCGGAGCTAACTCAAAGTTTGGGAGGCTCTGAAGGAAAATGCGGCAGAGAAGAGGCTGACGACGAAATTCAAAGTTTATAGAGCTATTGTGCTGGCCTCATTATTTTTAGCTTATGAAACCTGGATAATACACCAGCAGCATGCCAGGAAACTGAATAACTTTCATTTGAATTGTCTTAGGGAGATTCTGAAGACAACCTGGCAGGATAGGATAGCAAACATCGTTTCTTGAACTAAACTGCCAAACATTCAAACTCTATTACAGAGAGCACTGCTCCATTGGGTTGGCCATATTGTTTGAATACCAAACATATGCGTGGCAAAAAGAATATTCTATGGAGAGCTCACACAGGCAAATGCCCTCAAGGTGGTCAGAAAAAGTGACATGAGGACATTCTTAAGTTCTCTCTTAAGAACTTTAGAATTGATAGCAATGACATGGGAGACACAGGCCCAGGATCACTCAGTACAGCATGCTTGCATAAGAAAAGGTGCTATGTTCTATGAGGAAAACAGAATTGAAGTAACTCTAACTCTCTGAGGATGGCATTACTTTGGAAGCTTCAAAAGCTTTTGACCCTAGAAAAAGCTCTAAAAATATAAGTACAAAAAGCTTGAAGCTTGAAGCAGTGCTTCCTCACTCCCAGATAAGCAGAGCCCAACATAAAATTCAAAGTCAAGAAATAGATTAGGAAAGTGAGCAAATAACAACAAAAACAACAAAAAATTGACTATAGAAAGTTCTTACAGTGGCAAAGATGACCAAGACATAAAGTCAGAAGAAGACAACAATGTAAAAACAGTTACCAAAAAAAAATCCTCAAATTGCTAATTGGATCCAAAATTTACAAGAATTACTGAAAGCATTAAAGAAAGAGCTAAGTGTTCTAGAAAATTGATAAAAGAAGCAAAAAAAAAAATACTGAAAAAAATAACATCTTAAAAATAGAATTGGTCAAATGGTAAAAGAGACACAAACATTAGCTAAAGGAAAAAAACTCATTTAAAAATAGAGTTAGGCAAATAGAAAAGGAGATAGAAAAATTCACTGATGAAAAGAACTCTTTTAAAAGCAGAATTGGTCAAATAAGAAAAGAGGCACAAAAACTCACTAAAGAAAATAATTTCTTAAAAATTACAAGTGAGCAAGTAGAAGCTAATTAATCCAAGAGAAATCAAGAAACAATAAAGTAAAAGCAAAATAATGAAAAAAATAGAAGAAAGTGTTAATTATCTCATTGGAAAAACAACTGATTTGGAAAATAGAATGAGGAGAGATATTTAAGAAGTATTGTACTATCTGAAAGCCATGATTTAAAAAATAGCTTAGACATCATAGTTATAGAATTTTTACAGGAAAACTGCTAAGATATTTTAGATCCAAAACATAAAATAGAAACAATTCACTATCAACTCTTTTTTTTTTTTTTTTTAGGCTTAACATTTCCCAACAATTATTATTTTTGGTCCTTCATTTTTTTTAAAAATAACTTTTGATTGACAGAACCCATGCCAAGGTAATTTTTTACAACATTAACCCTTGCACTCTCTTCTGTTCCAATTTTTCCCTTCCCTCCCTCCACCCCCTCTCCCAGATGGCAAGCAGTCCTATACATGTTAACACTATCAACTCTTGAAAGAGATTCCAGAAAAGAAAACTTCCATGATATTATAGTCAAATTCCAGAACTCCCAGGACAAGGAGAAAATCCTCCAAGCATCCAGAAATAAATAATTCATATACTATGGAGCCACACTCAGGAAACACAAGATTTAGCAGTTTCCATGTTAAAGAATCAGAGATCTTGGAATATGATACTCTGGAAGGCAAAGGAGCTAGAATTATAGCCAAGAATCACCCTAGCAAAACTGAATATAATTGTTCAGGGAAAAAAATGGATATTTAATTAAGTAGAGGATTATCAAGAGTTCTTAATGTAAAGACCAAAGCTGAATAGAAATTTTAACATTCAAATACAAGACTCAAGAGAAGCATAAAAAAAGATAAACATGACAGAGCAATCATGAGAGACTCAAAAGTTAACTGTTTACATTTATACATGGGAAGATGATACATGTCATTTTATCATTATCAGGGCTGTGAAAAGGAGTTTATGTAGACAGAGGGCATGGATGTGAGTGAATTATTATTATTATTTTTAATTTTATTATTATTATACTTTTTATTGACAGAACATATGCATAGGTAATTTTTTACATTATCCCTTGCACTCACTTCTGTTCTGACTGTTCCCTTCCCTCCCTCCTAGATGGCAGGCAGTTTTATACATGTTAAATATGTTATAGTATATCCCAGATACAAAAATGTGTGCAGAATTGTACAGTTCTCTTGTTGCACAAGAAGAATTGAATTCAGAAGGTAAAAATAACCTGGGAAGGAAAACAAAAAATGCAAACAGTTCACACTCATTTCCTAGTGTTTCTTCTCTGGGTGTAGCTGATTCTGTCCATCATTGATCAATTGGAACTAAATCAGATCTCTTTGTCGAAGGTATCCACTTCCATCAGATTACATCCTCATACGGTATTGTTGCTGAAGTGTATGATGATCTTCTGGTTCTGCGCATTTCACTCAGCATCAGTTCATGTAAGTCTTTCCAAGCCTCTCTGTATTCATCCTGCTGGTCATTTTTTACAGAACAATAATATTCCATAACATTCATATACCACAATTTACCCAGACATTCTCCAATTGATGGGCATCCATTCATTTTCCAGTTTCTAGCTACTACAAAAAGGGCTGCCACAAACATTTTAGCACACACAAGTCCTTTTTCCTTCTTTAGTATCTTTTTGAAGCCCAATAGTAACACTGCTGGATCAAAACACAGTTTGATAACTTTTTGGGCATAATTCCAGATTGCTCGCCAGAATGGTTGGATTCATTCACAGCTCCACCAACAACACATCAGTGTCCCAGTTTTCCCGCATCCCCTCCAACATGCATCATTAGTTTTTCCTGTCATTTTAGCCAATCTGACAGGCATATAGTGGTATCTCAGAGTTGTCTTAATTTACATTTCTCTGATCAATAGTGATTTGGAGCACCCTTTCATATGGGTAGAAATAGTTTCAATTTCATTATCTGAAAATTGTTTGTTCATATCCTTTGACCATTTATCAATTGGAGAATGGCTTGATTTCTTATAGAATCAATTCTCTATATATTTTGGAAATGAGGCCTTTATCAGAACCTTTAACTGTAAAAATGTTTTCCTAGTTTGTTGCTTCCCTTCTAATCTTGTTTGCATTAGTTTTGTTTATACAAAGGCTTTTTAATTTGATATAATCAAACTTTTCTATTTTGTGATCAATAATGATCTTTAGTTCTTCTTTGGTCACAAATTCCTTTCTCCTCCACAAATCTGAGAGGTAAACTATCCTATGTTTCTCTAGTTTATTTATAATCTCATTATTTATGCCTAAATTATGGACCCATTTTGATCTTATCTTGGTGTATGATATTAAGTGTGGGTCCATGCCTAATTTCTGCCATACTAATTTCCAATTTTCCCAGCAGTTTTTGTCAAATAATGAATTCTTATCCCAAAAGTTGGGATCTTTGGATTTGTGAAACATTAGATTGCTGTAGTTATTGACTATTTTGTCCTGTGAATCTAACCTATTCCAACTAATCTATTTCTTAGCCAATACCAAATGGTTTTGATGAGTGAAGCTTTATAATATAGTTTTAGATCTGGTACAACTAGGCCACCTTCATTTGATTTTTTTTTCATTAGTTCCCTTGAAATTCTTGACCTTTTGTTCTTCCACATGAATTATGTTGTTATTTTTTCTAGGTCATTAAAATTGTTTCTTGGGAGTCTGGTATAGCACTAAATAAGTAGATTAGTTTAGGTAGTATTGTCATCTTATTATATTCACTAAATATATCTAAGAGGACTTAATGTTTTTCCAATTATTTAGATCTGATTTTATTTGTGTGGAAAGTGTTTTGTAGTTTTGCTCATACAGTTCCTGACTTTCCCTTGGCAGATAGATTCCCAAATATTTTATGCTATCGACAGTTATTTTAAATGGAATTGATCTTTGTATCATATCTACTAACAATCAAAAGAACTAGTCTTATGACCAAAAATATCATATCCAGCAAAATTATTTATAATTTTGAATGAGAAAAAAATGGACCTTAAATGAACTTGCAAATTTTCATGACTTTCTATCAACCAAACCTGAACTTAACAGAAAATGTAACATATAAAAGCCAATATCTAAGATCAATTTTAAGGAATTCAATATGGACAAATGTTTTAAACATGGACAAATTGTTTATGTGTTTTTTTTATGTGGGAAATGTATGTTATATGTTTAAGAGTCACATCAACAGTAGGATAACTCAAAAGAAAGACTAGCAGAGTTAAGATAAAAATAGTAATCAAGTTACACAAATATATTGTATAAATATGTGTGCATACATTAGATTTAACATATATTTCTACCATGTTTAACATATATTAGACTACTTGCCATTGAGGGGAGGTTTTGCTCATATAGTTCCTGACTTTCCCTTGGCAGATAGATTCCCAAATATTTTATACTATTGACAATTACTTTAAAGGGAATTTCTCTTTATATCTCTTGCTGTTGGATTTTGTTAATGATGTATAAAAATGCTAATGATTTATGTGGATTTATTTTGTATCCTGCAACTTTGCTAAAGTTGTGGATTATTTCTAATAGCTTTTTAGTAGATTCTCTGGGGTTCTCTAATTATAATTAGACCATCATATCATCTGCAAAGAGTGATAATTTGGTTTCCTCATTACCTGCTCTAATTCCTTTAATTTCTTTTTCATCTCTTATTGCCGAAACTAGCATTTCTAATACAACAGTGAATAGTAATGGTGATAGTGGGCAACCTTGTTTCACTCCTGATTTTATTGGGAATGGTTCCAGTTTATCACCATTACATATGATGTTTACTGATGGTTTTAAATAGATACTACTGACTATTTTAAGGAAAAGTCCATTTATTCCTATATTCTCTAGTGTCTTTAAGAGGAATGGGTGTTGGATTTTATCAAATGCTTTTTCTGCATCTATTGAGATGATCATATGGTTTTTGTTAATTTGGTTATTGATAAAGTTAATTATGTTAATGTTATGTTAATACATTTAATTATGTTAAATATATTAATTAGTTTTCCAAATATTGAATCAGCCCTGCATTCCTGGTATAAATCCTACTTCGTCATGGTGTATTATCCTCGGGATGATTTTCTGTAATCTTTTTGCTAATATTTTATTTAAGATTTTTGCATCAATGTTCATTAGGGAGATTGGTCTATAGTTTTCTTTGTCTATTTTTGTCCTACCTGATTTAGTATCAGTAACATGTTTTTGTTATAAAAAGAATTTGGTAGAATTCCTTCAATCTCTATATTTTCAAATAGTTTATATAGCATTGGAATTAATTGTTCTTTAAATGTAAATCCATCTGGTCCTGGCGATTTTTTTCTCAGGGAGTTGATTAATAGCTTGTTATATTTCTTTTTCTAAAATGGGACTATTTAACCAATTTATTTCTTCCTCTGTTAATCTGGGCAACCTATATTTTTGAAGGTATTCATTTAAGTTATCAAATTTATTGGCATAAAGTTGGGCAAAGTAACTCCTAATTATTGCTCTAATTTCCTCTTCATTAGTGAAAAGTTCTCCCTTTTCATTTTTAAGATTAACAATTTGATTTTCCTCTTTTCTTTTTCTAGTCAAATTTACGAAGGATTTATCTATTTTGTTGGTTTTTTCATAGAACCAACTCTTCGTTTTATTTATTAATTCAATAATTTTTCTACTTTCAATTTTATTAATCTCTCCTTTTGTTTTTAGAATTTCAAGTTTAGTGTTTGAGTGGAGGTTTTTAATTTACTCTTTTTCTAGCTTTTTTAGTTGCAAGCCTAAGTCATGGATTTTTTCTTTCTCTATCTTATGCAAGTAGGCCTCCAGAGATAAAGAATTTCCCCTTATTACCACTTTGTCTGCATCCTACACATTTTGGTATGTTTTCTCATTATTGTCATTCTCTTGCGTGAAATTATTAATTATTTCTATGATTTGCTGTTTCTCCTGTTCATTTTTTAAGATGAGATTATTTAGTTTCCAATTAGTTTTTGGTCTATTTTCCCCTGGCTTTTTATTGAATGTAATTTTTATTGCTTCGTGATCTGAAAAGGATGCATTTACTACTTCTGCTATTCTGCATTTGAATTTGAGATATTTATTTCTGATATATGGTCAATTTTTATAATATTCCATGAACTGCTGAGAAGAAAGTATACTCTTTTCTGTTTCCATTTAATTTTCTCCAAAGATCTGTTATACCTAACTTTTCTAGTGTTTTATTTACCTTTTTAACTTCTTTCTTATTTATTCTGTGGTTTGATTTATCTAGTTTTGTGAGTGCAAGGTTGAGATCTCCCACTATTATAGTTTTGCTGTCTATTTCTTCTTGCAGTTCTCTTAACTTCTCCTTTAGGAATTTAGATGCTATACCACTTGGTACATATATGTTTAATATTGATGTTGCTTCATTATCTATGGTGTCCTTTAGCAAGATATAGTGCCCTTCCTTATTTCTTTTAACTGGCTCAGTTTTTGCTTTTGCTTGTTCTGAGATCAGGATGGCTGCCCTGCTTTTTTGACTTCCCCTGAAGCATAATAGCTTCTACTCCTGACTTTTACCTTTACTCTGTATGTATTGCCCTGCTTCGAGTGTGTTCTTGTGAACAATATATTGTAGGATTAGGGCTTTTAATCCAGTCTGCTATCTGCCTCTGCTTTATGGGGGAGTTTACCTTATTTCACATTTATGGTTAAAATTACTAATTCTGTATTTCCTGCCATCTTGTTAACCCCAGATTATGCTTTTCTTATTCCTTTTCCCCTTTACCCCCCTCCCCCCAGTATTAAACTTATGAGCAATACTTGCCTCACACAGCCCTCCCTCTTTAGAATCCCTCTCTCACCCTTAAAGTCCCTCCCCTTTTCTTAAAACTTTCCCTTTCAATTTCTGTGTTCCCTTCTATTTATCCTGCCCTTCCCCTTTTTGGCTTTTCCCCTCCCACTTTTCATTGAGGTGTGAGAAGTTTCTCTGTAAACTGAACATGTCTAATAATTTCTCTTTGAGCCAATTCTGATGAGAGTAAGATTCATACATTGATCATCTCCCTCCTTTATTTCCCTCAGATATAATAGGTTTCCTTTATCTCTTCGTGAGATGTAGTATTTCAACTTTTCCCCTTTTCTGGCACAATTTCCTTTCCACCTCTAGATCCTTTTTTTATGTTATAACAGTAAACCACATTCTCTTTATGTATACCCATAACAGAAATACAGTTCTCAAGAGTTCTTTTTATCTTTTTATCCTTCTCTTGTTTTTACTCTAGTTTTTTCATCAGAAATAAATGGAAATCACCTATTTCATTGAGTGTCCATCTTCTTCCCTGAAGAAAATGCTCAGTTTGACTGGGTAAGTTATTCTTGGCTGCATACCAAGTTCCTTTGCCTTTTGGAACATCCAATTCCAGGCCCTTTGATCCTTTAATGTGGAAGCCGCTAGATCTTGAGTGATCCTTATTGTGGCTCCTTGGTATTTGAATTTTTTTTAACTACTTGTAATATTTTTTTCCTTGGTCTGATACAAGATTTTAGTTACAATATTTCTTGGAGTTTTAATTTTATTATTTCTTTCTGTAGGTGATCGATGAATTCTTTCAATGCCTATTTTACCTTCTGATTCTATGACATCTGGGCAGTTCTATTTGATGATTTCATGAAAAATAGTGTCCACCTCTTTTTTTCATCATGTATTTCAGGGAGTCCAATAATCCCTTAGATGGTCTCTCCTAGATCTATTTTCCAGGTCAGTTGTTTTCCCCATTAGGTATTTTACATTTTTTTCTTTTTTCTTTTTTTTTTTTTTTTTTTGGTTTTGATTAATTCTTGTTGCCTTCTTGAGTCATTTGTTTCCATTGTTCAATTCTGAATTTTAGTGTGCTATTTTCTTCATTTACTTTTTTACTTCTTTTTGTATTTGTCCAATTGAATTTTTGAATGAGTTGTTGTGTTGTGTAGAATTTTTTTCCATTTCACAAATTCTGTTTTTTAAGGAGTTTTTTTTTTCTTTTTTCACAAATTCTGTTTGTTTGTTTGTTTGTTTTTTCTGGGAATTGCTTTTTCCCCCCAGTTTATCAAATCTCTTTTAATAAGTTATATTTTTTTCCATTTCAATAAGTCTATTTTGTGTTGCCTTTTCCAAACTCTCTTGCAAGGCTTTCATTTCCTTTCTCCATTTTTCCTCTAGCTCTCATTTAAGATCTTTTTAAATTTATTCTAGGAAAGCCTTGTGTGATGGGGACCAGGTTATTTCACCTTTTTGAGCTTCATCTGGAGACAATCTACTTTTAGTCTCCTCAGGGTTTGAAATCTGTTCTTCTCTTTAGCTATAAAAACTGTCAATTGTTAGAGTCCTCTTTACTTTTTTACTCATTTTTTAAAAGTTATGTTAAGGTCTGCCTTTAGGGTGGGAGAGATTTTTCAAGCTACCATAGCTGTGCTGGGTCAGTGCTGATTCACTCCTGGTGCTGTGTCTGCCATGTGGAGTTGTCAGCAATGCCCCGGGCCTCTGTGCTGTCTGCCCTGGTATTTGTGGTTGTTATCTGTTCAACCACCCTTAGACTGCACTACTCCCGGATTCTGAGCTGTCTGTGCTAGCATTTGTCAGCTGCCAAGGCTTACTGTTTCTGTTGGAATCTTTACAAACTGTTAAGTCATTAGAGTTGATAGAGACAATAATTATCTAATTTAGCATGGTTCAGTATCATTGATCTGATCTTACAAGGAGATGTTTTGGGCCAGAACCTGAAATAAGATACTAAGTAGAACTAATTGATACAATGCTTATGTTCACACCTTTACTTATTGGAGTTCACACGTTCGGAAGATTTCAGGGTTTAGTATGATATATACAAATTCACATCTCCCTTGAAGCTCTTAGGGCCAGAGGGCACTATGGGAGAAAACCCATAATCCTTCTCTCTGATATATAAGAAGAAAGCAGAGGCCCAGTTAAGAGAGTTCAGCTGAATTACATTGAGAGGGGAGTGTCAAGTGAGTTCAGCCAGAAGCCCTCTCTCAAAGGCAGGAGAGATTCATTCCATTTTCCAACTAGCTGGCTGGAGGCTGAAGGACAAACCTTTGGATTTGGAGGCATTCGGAGGGAGAACTTGGAACCAAGCAGAGAGATAGGCCTCTAAACTAACCGGGCTATTTTGGAAAGAGAAAATAAACGTTTGAACTTTTATCGCCTGGCTGCATTTGGGTGATTATTACTTTTGACTGAAACTAAGGCTGCCTCCAGAAAACCTCCCTGAGAAACCTGCTTTCACCCATAGAGAATGACCATTATTTTAAAGAAGAACAAAAACACCACAGTTTCTTTTCCCATTCTGATTGAAATAGACCTTCTCTAGTCTGCTTCTTCCTGCAAACTCTCTACCCTGCGGAGGTCACACTGCCATACTGAGACTGCTCTGACCTGGGGCCCTGCTGTGTCTATGCTGGCATTTGTGGTCAGCTATTAGTGCTTCGCTGCCTCTCTCCTGTTTCTGATTGAAACAGATCTTTTCTGGTCTGTTTCCTCCAGTAAATTCTCTGCCCTGGATTCTGAGCTGTCTGTGCTGGAGTTGGTACTGGCTGCCCTGGTTGCCTCCCTCCTGTTTCCAATTGAAATAGACCTTTTTTTTGGCGTTCTTTGAAATTATCTTCTGCTGATAATTTGTTGCACTCCCAATATTTATGGGTTATGCCTATCCAAAACTTATTCAGAGGCTAGGTTTTGTAATTATTGTGAGGGTTGTAAAGAAGGTCAGAGAGAAATGTGTGTGGTCCACCCCTGGAAGTTGAACATAACTTTCTTGAGTGGGTTGAACACCATGTTATCTTTTCTTGGTTTTGGCTCCTGTTGGGCCTGATTTTTACTATCTTACTTTTGTTTGCCTTTGTTTTATTTTTATACACCCTTTAATGTCATTAATTAATTGTTGATCAATTAATTGATGATTAAATGTCAAAATTAGTTTGATGTGATGAGTGGTCCCTGCTAAACAAGAAAAGGGAGTTGTAAGGCTCAGGAGAGGAACCTCACAAACTATAAAAGGAAGTACTCCTTGGGGTTGGAACTGGATATGTAATGAGGGGAGGAGATTCATGTTGGGTAACTTCTGTAACATTCAATTAATAGGGAATCTGGGGAGGGACTTGCACTTTAGGATAGGAAATAAAATGCTGTCTTTCGAGTTTCAAAGTTGTGTCTACTCACCTAAGCACTCATTCTTGCAAAAAATATAAAATACATCTTTCCTGCATTTATCAGTGTGAGTCAGTGGAATTCTTGGTAAGATATTTTGTTTCTTACAATATGTTGTTTATAAAAGACACATTTGAAACAGGAAGACAATTAAAAAAGAACTAGAGCCAAATCTAATCTGCTTTAACTGAAGTTAAAAAAAAAAAGGCAAGGGTAACAATCATGATCTCAGACAAAAAAACAAAAAACCAAAAATAAACCCAATTTAAAAAGATAATCAGGGAAACTACATTATGCTAAAAATACCATAGACAATGAAGTAATGCCAAAACATGATGAGGGCTTTACTCAGAAAAAAGGGGGAGAGGGTGATTATATGAACTGATGCAAAGGGCAATGAACTGGGAGATCATTGTGCATAGTAACAGCATTTGATAATTAAATGTTAAAGACTTGGCTACTCTGATCAGTAAAATGATCTAAGACAAAGACTTTTGATGAGAGAGAGAAAAAGAGAGAGAGAGAGAAAGAGAGAGAAGAGGAGAGGAGAGTAGAGGAGAGGAGAGGAGAGAGGAAGAGAGAGAGAGAGAGAGAGAGAGAGAGAGAGAGAGAGAGAGAGAAGAGAGAGAGAGAGAGAGAACTGATGTTCAAATTGAAGTATAATCTCACTTCCTTTATTTTTCTTGTTTAAAAAAAAGGCTAATATGGAAATATCTTTTGTATGTTAAATATGCTAAAAATAACATAAAAATTAAAATGTAGAGCATATTACAATTTCAAAAAATTTGTCAAATATATGACCATAATTGTTGCATAATTTATTGTGCATTATAACAATATTATGATTTTCATAAATCTAGAAACTAAACGCTTAATCATGATGGTTCTTTAGCTATATAAAACAGTGTCACAATAGAGAATTAACTTTCCATCTGTGAAGCAAATAGTTGCATTTTTCTTGCTATGAAAATCTGTGATTTTAAACTATCTTCATATAATTATACTTCTTCATAAGGCAGACAAATTTCAGTTGTCCTCTATTGACCTTTTTAAAATCCTGGCCTCATCCCATTGCTCAGAATTGTTTAGGGGTTTAAATCTTGTTGTTTGATTACCTTATTTGGTTCTCCCCACTATATCCTGGTTTTCTTATCATTCTTTTCTTCCTTTATGTTCAGTTTTTATTTGTAAAATAATCCTTACTTTTCCATTTTAATGGGAAATTCAGATTTTCCTCCCACTTCGACCAGCTTCTCCTTTCTACTTTCCTGGGCCAATGCCAAACTCAAACATCCCTGATCCCACCAAAGAACAGCTGGAACAATTCTTCTCTCCTCATTTATTTTACTGGCACATCTAAAACCTAGTCACTCTAAATTCATTCACTACCATTACCAGATGGTAGCTACATTATATTCAAATGCAATTAGAAACCAGAATTGGTGTCAACAATTGCTCAATATCTATGTATCCACTGCTAATGTCCATCTCAGTAATTTCTTCCATGGAACACCTACATTTCATAAGCAGGAAAGTTGGGGCCACAAATTATATTTGAGAAAATTTGCTTTGAGCCAAGCTGTTTTTGATTTGAGCCCATGACATCAAATATTTTTTGAGATTTTAGCTAGCCCTGTATGAAGATCTTTTGGAGCTTATTAGCCTCTGTCTTTCCTATCTGATTTCTTTTTCCAGTCCCAATTCTGTAAATCATAAACATTGTCAAAAGATATAAAGTGAATTCTGGAAGCCTTTTTAATAGCCCCAATCTAAAAGGAAATCCTAATGAAAACCAGTTGAACAGCCCAAACACTTTCATGAAATTTGGATTTCAACTAGAAGCTTTCCCAAAGATGTGAGAATTGTCTTTCCTTTAGCTAATGGAGTCTCCAAATTAATAATTTTCCAATGACAGTTTATATAATTTTATTTCTGTATTACAGATCACATTCTGTGATCACAGGCAGGATTGTTGTCAAAAACTGTAAAACAAAAAAACCAGTCTCTTCTAAAAATAGCATTGGTGAGAAAAAACCTATGGCACAGGCCAGTGATAGTTTCTTCTCATTAGAGGTTTTAATACCATGGGAGTAATTTAGAAATTTAAAAACTTAGTTTGTACAGGATAGAAAATCTGTCCTGGGCCCTGACAGGCAAATTCTTCTTATGGCAAACACAGACATCAATTTCCATTTGTCACAGAATCTGAAACACATTTTGTACAAATATGTTGTTCTAAACTTTAATAAATTTAAAACCTTTTACAATTTGATCCAACTTATTTTTTAAGACTTATTTCATATTATTTCTCCTAGTGTATACTGTTATAGCCAAAGTGGCCATATGATGATACACAAATAGAATGTTCACATCTCTCTCTTTTTTTCCTCCTGAGGCAATCGGGGTTAAGTGACTTGCCCAGGGTCACACAGCTAGGATGTGTTAAATGTTTGAGGCCAGATTTGAACACCACTGCTAGTTGGTGCAGTGGATAGAGCACCAGCCCTGAAGTCAGGAGGACCTGAGTTCAAATTTGACCTCAAACCTTGAAATATCTTTTGTCTCTCTTACCTACCTTTACTTTCTTTTTTTAAAATTTATTTTAATTTTTTTAAATATATATTTTATTTTATTCTATAATAACTTTATATTGACAGAATCCATGCCAGGGTAATTTTTTTTACAACATTATCCCTTGCACTCGTTTCTGTTCCGATTTTTCCCCTTCCTCCCTCCACCCCCTCCCCTAGATGGCAAGTAGTCCTATATATGTTAGATATGTTGCAGTATATCTTAGATACAATATATGTTTGCAGAACCAAACAGTTCTCTTGTTGCACAGAAAGAATTGGATTCAGAAGGTAAAAATAACCCGGGAAGAAAAACAAAAATGCAAATAGTTCACATTCATTTCCTAGTGTTCTTTCTTTGGATGTAGCTGCTTCTGTCTATCATTTATCAATTGAAACTGAGTTAGGTCTCTTTGTCAAAGAAATCCACTTCCATCAGAATACATCCTCATACAACATCGTTGTTGAAGTGTATAATGATCTCCTGGTTCTGCTCATTTCACTTAGCATCAGTTCATGTAAATCTCTCCAAGCCTCTCTGTATTCATCCTGCTGATCATTTCTTACAGAACAATAATATTCCATAACATTCATATACCACAATTTACCCAGCCATTCTCCAATTGATGGGCAGCCATTCTCCAATTGATGGGCATCCATTCAATTTCCAGTTTCTAGCCACTACAAACAGGGCTGCCACAAACATTTTGGCACATACAAGTCCCTTTCCCTTCTTTAGTATTTCTTTGGGCCTACCTTTACTTTCAACAACTTGAAGAAAAGTCAGTTAATCTGGAGTTTCCTGCTCTATTCCCCTTCCACTACACATACATAAGTATATTCAAGATATGAAAAGTAGACATAAAGTAATTAGGCAGCTGGATGGTTCACATCTGATCTCTGCTTTTGCACCAATCTTCCTTCCACTCCATTGTGTTTTGAACACACTTTAAACTTACCTTTGCCTCTTGGAATCCTTAGCTCCTTTGACATTCCAACTTATGCCACTTCTATGAAGAACCTTTCCTAATTTCCCCACTTGTGTATTATGTATATTATTTATTTATATATTATTATCCTATAGTAGCTACAGATTCATTAACAATAATAATAAAAAAGAAAAGCTAACATTTATATAGTACTTAGTATGTGCCAGCACTGTGTTAAGAACTTTTACAAATATTATCTTATTTGATCCTTATAACAATCATGGGGAGGTAGGTGATATAATTTTTTGTCTTTGTATTTCTAGCACCTAGTTCAATGTCTGGCTCACAATAGGCATAATATTTAATACGTACTTTTCACATTAAATTGAAATTTGCTTTTAAAAGTTATTTGTAGATGGTCTGTGCTTTATTATAATAACAGTTTAAAATGGTAATATAGTTTGTAAAAATATCTAAGATGACCCCTTCCCCTCCAACCAAAAGCCAAGACAATTCCTGGGTACTCCCTAGATCAATTCTCTGGTGGAGTCATGGCAATTCACAGCTATTCTTGAGCTATTCTCATGAGATGAAAACTATGAATCACAAACTCTTATTAAACATTTGCTAGAAAACAACATTAATAGCTCAATAATGCCTTTTACTAATCTTTCCTGGTTCTCTTCTTATCCTCAGTTCCCAGATTCTCCTCTAAAACAATTTATACTAATAAAGATAGTAGGAAGGGTAAATAGTGCTTTAAGTTCACAAAATAATTTGCAAATATTATATCATTTTCTCTTCACAATAACTCTTGGAGGTAGCTTCCCTTATTATCTCCATTTTACAGATGAGGAAACAGAAGCAGAAGTTAAGTGATTTCCTCTTAGCCATATAGCTGGTAGGTATCTGAGGCCTTGTTTGAACTTAGGCCCAGTTCTATCCAGCTGCCTAATTATTTTTGTTTACTTTTCATATCTTGAATATACTTATGTATGTGTAGTAGAAGGGGAATAGATCAGGACACCCCAGATTAACTGACTTTTCTTGAAGCTGCAGAAAGTAAAGGTATTACAATGTTAAATATGATTTCATGAGGTATAAAGTTTTTCAGTAAAATTTAATGAAAATACAGCATAGCCAGACATTGGTTGAATGAGGTCATGCTCCTTTAGGCTTTTTAAAAAGTAAGATTCACTCTCTAAGAAACCAGAGGAGGTAACTCTGAGAAGTGTTACCCATGTCAACAAAGAAGTGAGCTAGGCCTGGCTGTGAGGAGTTCAGCTATGAAGAAGTACAGGCTTTTTACCTTGCAGAGATATTATCTCCAGGGAGAGGTGGTACAGCATGAGGATACCATGATGAGGGGGAAAGACATAAAGGCTTTGTTGGGAGGAAGGCATAAGTTAACTTCATCATTTCAGTACTACTGAATATGGACCAGAATTCAACTTGAAACAAAGGATTCTTACAAGGTCCTAAGTCAATGGAATTGATAGAAACAATGGTTATTTAATTTAGCATGGTTCAGTATGATTGATTTAATCCTACAACAAATAATGGTTTCCTAGTGATATAATGATTAGTTTATACTCAGTGTAGAGCATATAAACTAAGAGCTTCAGCCAGGATTCATTCCGAGAGATTCAGAGGGCAGAGAAGACAGGTGAGAGCTCAAGCTCTCGAAACCAAGGAGAGAGGTAGGCCTCTTAAGAAAACTAGCAGAGCCCCAAGTGAAGGAGATAGGATTTTGAAAAAGATAATAAAGGATTTGGACTTTAACCCCTGGCTACTTGTGTGTGATTACTGAACTGAAACAAAGGCTACCCCCAAAGATCCCCAAGGAAACTGAAAAAAAGAGAACACTATACTTTACCTTTCCACTTTGACTGAAGACATTGTATATCACAGGGGGGAAAGTATTCCCTAAGATTATGGGGAGGTTTTGTTATTTTGCTTTTTGTGGGGAGGAGATAGTGGTATTTGGGGTTGCCCAGAGTTACACAACTAATGCATGTTAAAGGCTGGATTTGAACTCACTTTTTTCCTGACTCTGGGGCGGGTGTTGTATCTACTATGCCACCTAATTTTCCATTCTTGTTCATATGGTGATATCTCACTAAATACCTTTGCTTTGAGCAAATTTTATCTACTATCAAAGATAGTAGTGGATATTCAGGATATATAATTTTAGGAGTATAGACTAAGATCATGATAGACCCAAAAATAAAGATTATGGGACTAAACTGAAGGGGCCACCACTTATGGATTTGTCTTCTACCCCCTCAATTTAGAATATTAAGTTCCCCTTTTAGTCTGTTAGGGAATGACTAAATAAATTATGGTATTTGGATATAATGAAATATTATTGTGCTATAAAAATGATGAAATGGAGATTCAGAGGAAACTGGAAAGACTGAGCTAATGTAGAGAGAATTAGAAAAATTTATATAGTAGTATATAAAATTTTTTTGGGGAAAGATTTTAGAACTCTGATCAATGCAGAAAACTAAAAATAAAACCCCATTATTCACCTTAGGTAAGAGAAGTGATAAACATACAAATGAAGAGAGAAATTCATTTTTGGACATGGTTAAGATAGGAATTTATTTTGATGAACTATGTTTATAATGAGGGTTTTTTTTTCCTTTTTGATTCATTTGGGGGAGATAGTGGGAAAGACACTATAAATTCATGTAAAACCAAATAAATGTGCATGTGTTTTTTTAAATATAAGCTCCTTCAGGGTTGGGATTTTGTAAAATGTTTTTGTATTCCCAATGCTTAGCTCAGTGACTAGCACATAGCAAGAAGTTAATAAATGGTTACTGATTGATTACCAGCATTAGCACTGGGCTTTAAGGATGGATACAAAGAAGGAAATGAACACCTTTATCCTCAGGGAGTTTACATTATCAGAAAACATCTTAATATATAAAATTTAAAAAAAAAAATTAGGATTTTTGGTGGTGGAGGGAGTTACTAGCAACCGAAATAGAAGGGGGTAGTCAGGAAAAGCCTCTAAGCAAATGGTGTTTGAAGTTCATTTTTTCTCCTTTTAATCACACTCCCCTCTCCCGCCAATTAATATGCATTTAACACTAGCTATGTGACCATGGAAATAGTCATAGCACCTATGTCAAAGAATTGTTGTGAGGATCAAATAAAATACTTGTAAAGCACTTAGCACAACACTTGGCACATGGTAAGTGTAATATTAACACAGTAAATGTTTAATACTCACATATACACACGCAAACATATGTGTATAATTACTATATGTTAATTTAACTGCATATAGTTAGATTAACATGTAAACGCTGTGTTAGCTATTCTTGTTACACCAGATTCCAGGCCCAACGCTACATAAGTACACTGTGCCCCCTTGCGGCTATTTCTGGCAGCTAACCACGCTTGTTAAATGCCTTTCTCTAGAAAGGTCCAGAGCTTGCCTCAGACCCTCTCCCCAAATCGTAGCTCCCCGCTGTAGTGCATCCTAGATCAGACCATTCTAGTCTGGGACCTAGGATTCTCAAGAAAGGAAGATTTCACGAAGTCTATCAAAGATTGTAAGTACAGCACATCCGACTTCTGTCACCCAAACCGCGGGAGGACAAGACGAATTTGAAGTTTCGCGTGTGTACGTGGTTCATGCGTGATAACGTGCCTACGTGCTCTTGCTTGTTTCCGTGCGGCATGACGTCGTCCTCTCGTTGGAAGGAAGGGACGCAGGAGGGGAGATCTCTTGGCCAGTAGTTGGAGCCGTTTCCGTCCGGAGCCGGAAGAGCAGGGATAGTGGCGGGGCTGAGGGATTGGAGCCGGGGAGCGGCGTTGCGGGTTCGGGGTTATCCCGGCGGATGCAGAGACGTGAGAGTCTCCGAGATCTGACTCCCTAGGAGGTAGGCGCTCCGAGGCCCCGCGGTGCACCGCTCTGTAAGTAGGAAATTGTTACCATTTGCTCTTTCTATGAGTTGGTGTCATTTGTCACAAAATCTTCTTTGAAAAGAAAAAAAAGGCAATTCCCTGTAGTGATGGTGGTGGTGGGAAGATGGTTAAGAAACTAAGGGAGACCCGGAGAAAGAATTAAAACCCGGAAACAGCTTCCTTTATTATTATTCATTTCCGTTTCCCTATCAATAGTGCGGAACGCGTTAACAGTGTAACGTTCCTATCCGTCGCCTGGGTGAGAAGAGGGAAAAGAGCCCCAAGAAAGGGCTTGGAGGCGCGCAGCTTCCATCGCTGTCCAAAATGTGTGAGAGAAAGAGAACGTTCCCCAAGAGTGTAAACTCCTTGAGGGCAGGCACTCATTAATTTATTGTCTTTGTAACCCTGGAATCCAGCACAGTACCTGGCACATCTTAAGTGCATGATATCTGCTTGTCAAGTTGAATTGAATTTCTCCTACCTTGCACAAATGTTGGTACAATATAGAAAAGAGAGTCTCGAGGGTGAGTTCTGTAGGCCCGGGAAGAAAGCACCATGGACAGTTAATCCTTTTATACACCCACTATGTCAGTGCTTGTTGACTGACCCTTATCGTGATGCTGAGATTGAGAATAGATAATAGGACCACACTTACTAGCTGATATTTAAGATGAAAGGTATCTATAAATGCCAAGGGATGAGACTTTTCGCTGCTTAAATGAGTAACTTGATTTGGATTGCGAAATTGTACCACTAGCTAATATTCAAGGTGAAGCTTCTGCCATATAAGTAACTTACAGCTGTTTAATTGTTTAACAGTAGAGTTGATATAGAGTACAAAATAGTAAACTTACTAGCTGATGATCAAAGTAAAGGATATAAGTAAAATAAATGTGAGATTTGTAAATTATTAATAATTTCTTAATTGTCTAATCCAGTGGCATTCTCTTCAGTTTTTATTCTTTTTAATCTCTCCACAACGTTTGATGCTATTGATCACTCTCTTCTGATATCCTCTTCTCTGATAATTTTCAGTATACTATTCTCACCTGGTTTTTGTCTTGTCTCTTCACTTCTCTATCTCCTTTTTTTGGATCCTTCTCCAGATCTCACATTCTAATTGTAGGTGTCCTCCTGGGTTCTGTCCTGGGTTGTCTTCTTCTTTTCCCTCTCTCCACTACTTCATTTGGTGATCTCATCAGCTTCCATAGGTTTAATTTACCATCTTTATGCTGATGGCTCTCAACCTCTTCTGCCCCTAATCTCTGCTGTTTTTCTCCTAGCTTTTCTGACATCTTGAATTGGAAGTCCAATAGACATCTTAAAACTTAACATATTTGAAACCAAAATTAATTAACTTTACCCCTAAATCTTCCCCAACTCTTACATTTCTATTATTATAGAGGACAATGTCATCCTCTTAGTCTCTCAGGCTCGCAGCCTTGGCTCATCTTAGATTCCTCACTATATCTCATCCTTCATATCCAAACTGTTGCCAAGATATATTTTATTTATTTATTTATTTTATAATGATAGCTTTTTATTTTTCAAAATACATGCAAAGATAAGTTTTTAACATTCAACTTTGCAAAACCTCGTGTTCCAAATTTTTCTTCCCTCTCCACTTCTTTCCTCCTCTAATCCAATATAGGTTAAACATGTACAGTTCTTCTAAACATATTTTCACATTTATCATCCTGCATAAGAAAAATCACATCAAAAGGGGAAAAAAATGAGAAAGAAAAAAACAGGCAAGAACAAAAAAGGTGAAAATACTATGTTGTGCTCTACATTCAGTCCCCATAGTCGTCTGGATGTACATGGTTTTCTTCATCACAATTCTATTGGAATTGCCCTAAATCACCTAAATGCTGAAGAGCCAAGTCCATCACAATTGATCATCACATAATCTTGTTGCTGTGTAAAATGTTCTCTTGGTTCACTTAGCATCAGTTCATGTAAGTCTCTCCAAACCTCTCTGATATCATCTTGCTGATTGTTTCTCATAGAATAGCAATATTCCATAACATTCATATACCATAATTTATTCAGCCATTCTCCAACTGATGGACATCCTCTTAGTTTCCAATTCCTTGCTACTACAGAAAGAGCTGCAAACATTTTTGTACGTGTGGGTCCTTCCCTTTTTTATAATCTCTTTGGAATACAGAATCAGTAGAGATACCACTGGATCAAAGAGTATGCACATTTTGATAGCCCTTTGGACATAATTCCAAATTGCTCTCCAGAATTGTTAGATCAGTTCATAACTCCACCAACTATTTTAGCGTTCCAGTTTTCTCACATTCCCTCTTACATTTGTCATCTTTTTCTCTTATTTTAGCCAATCTGAGAACCTTAGTGTTGTCTTAATTTGCATTTCTCTAATCAATAGTAATTTAGAGCATTTTTTTCATATGATTAGAAATGTTTCCAAGTTATGTTGATTTTAGCTTTGCAACAGTCTTCCAAATTGATCCCTTCTGTCCTCTGACTCTGCTTGCATTTTTGGTGCAGGGCTTCATCTCATGCCATGATTATTGCAGTAGCCCACAGTTGATCTGCCTGCCTTAAGTATCTTTGCAGTCCAATATATTCTCCATTCAGCCCGTAGAAAATGATTTTCCTAGAATGCAAGTCTGATCATGTCTCCTCTTATTCAGTGAACTTCTGTGGCTTCCTTATTTCCTGTATGTACAAATCCAAAATTCTCTGTTTTGCTTTCAAAACCCTTATAACCTAGTCCCCTCCTAGTTTTCCAGGCTTCTTATGCATTATTCAGTCCTCTTGGATCTACTGACACTGATTTCCTAGCTATTTCCAGTTTATTTCTCAGTGCCAGACTCTCTCTCTGGCTACTGAATTTCTGAAATGCTCTTCCTTCTTCAGTCCAACAACTGACTTCCCTGGCTTCTTTTACATCTCAACTAAAATGCCACATCCTCTTGTAAGCCTTCTGTAATCCCTCTTAATTTCAGTTCCTTCCCTCTGCTAATTATGTCCTTTTTATCTTGTATCCACCTTGCTTTGTTACATATTTGTTTGAATGTTGTCTGCCCTATTAAATTGTAAGCTCCTTGAGGGAGGGACTGTCTGTTACCTCTTTTTGTATTCCTAATGCTTAGCACAGTGCCAGGTATATAGTTAAGAATTAATAAACATTTATTAAATTGAATTATAGTTGTTTAAATGAGTAATTGTCAATTTAGAATATACAGTAACATAACACTAGCTGGTGTTCAAGATAAAACATGTAAGTAAATGCCAAATGATAAAATACTTATAGCTGCTTAAATGAGTAATTATCTTACTTTGTGTAGTCAGAGAAAAGTTTGGATGAATGAGTGCAAGTTTGGTCAGACAGGATCGCAGAAGGTGTGCCTAAAAAACCTCCTCCAATCCCCCCAAATCCAACACACCAACCCACACAATTACTATTGTTGGAAGAGGTTAGAGTATCATTCTATCTATTAAAAGTAGACTAAGAAAGGTAAAGAATACCTTTAGTTGTTGAAGTGTGACTTACACATATATTTGTTTACAGGTCATTCTAAACCTAACTGCCATAATTGCTATTGAAGATTATTAAACAACAAATAGGAGCATGGCAACAAATCCTCCTGGACAAGGTAATTCATATTTGAATCTCTTTCTTTGTATGTATGTGTAAGGGGAAAGAAACTTAGAACTACAGTAGTCAGAATGAGAATAGACATGGTGAAGTAAAACTTTACATTTAAAACTGATTTAGTATTATGCAAAGTCCCTTAAATATTGTGACATTATATTCAACATTATCAATTCCCATTTTTACCTATGGGCTAAGAACATTAACTTTATAAATCTTAAGTCCATAGCAGAGATAAGATTTGAATCCAGGTTTTCTGTTTGCAAATCCAGCATTCTTTTCACTATTAAGAGAAGATAACTTTGTTATTAGGTAGCATCCAGATCCTTAGTTTTATTATATAATTTCTAAGTTTTCCTATGTGTGGTCCTGGTTTATTTTTTAAATTTTTTTATTTTTTGCCTTTCTGTGAATCCCTAGTTCTTGACACAGTGCTTGGAACATAGAAGCTACTATTATAAATAGTATGTATTTAACAAGTGCCCACACTTGATAAATACTTATTAAGTAATTATTGATAATTGAATCAAATAAACATGTTCCCTGCTTCAAGAAAATATATTCTCAAATGGAAATAATCTAAGTGAAAATAATTCCTGGAAATAAATTACTACTTACAGTTTTGATGTCTAATCTTCTTTCCTCTTCCCTCTCTCCTTCCCCATTTATTATTATTTTTAAAGGAAAGTAGATAATCTGGATTTGAAGGGTAAGAGAGAAATAAACATAGCTTTATAATTGTAATAATTTTCAGTGCACTATTTTTACCTTTGGAATTTAGATTCTAATCTGAAACAAAACAAAACAAAAATTTCTGCCACTTTAGACTTTAGTTTGGAATTTCTTGAATTAGTTGAGCTACTTGCTTGAATCATTGATTGCTACTTCATAAAACGTTCAGGTCCTTATTGAAGCCCTTTAGATTTTAATTTAATAAGTATTTTTTATAACCTCTATCTTTTGTTATCAGGCATTTGGAGGATATTTCAACTTTCTGAATCTAAACTTTAATGTTAGAAAAGACATTCTCAAATTTTGTGTTTTGATAGACTAAGAAGTCCCAGTGAAATGATACAGAGAGATTGGAAAAGAAGGGTGGTAAGATAGGGATTAGTTTATATGTGAATTTGTTCATTTATTCCCAAACCTTCTCCCCTTTGCTTCTCCCAGACTAGATACCTGGTCCAAGAGCCAGCTACAAGATAATGGGCACAGAGAAGGAGAGAAAAGGAGCAGGTATAAGGTAAAACTTTCTCTCCTGCTCCTTTTCCTTCAGGGGCCTTTGGGCCTGGTAAAAGTGATATCTGGAACCAAAAATAAGGAAATCATTATACTATTAATGTGAAAGTCAGGATTTATTTGGATCTGGCTGAAACTTTTATTTCATTTTTGTTATCTTGTAAATTTGATGTAGTTATAGAATCATTTATTTGCATTTCAGTTTTAAATAGAGTGATGGTTTGGGGAAGATAGGATGTTGTATTTTTCAAAAATCATTTGACTTTTTTGTTCTATGAATGTATATAGATACTTAGCAAGGAATTCTTATGAATGCAACAAATTTACTAAAAAAAAAAGATGATTAGATCTAGAATCAGTCATTTATATTTTGGGACTGTCATGTTGCAGCAATTGATTCATATTGAGTTTTCATTTCAGTCCATTAAAACCTAAATCTTTTTCACATAATTACTATCCAGTCATGTCTTCCCCATCCAATACTTATGAAGTTGATTTTTTTTTTTTTTAATGAAGGATAGAGCTTTACTTTTATCCCTAGTCAACTTTATCTTACTGAATTTGGCCCATCATTTCAGCCTTTTGAGATATTTTGGGATCCTGATTCTTTTAGCCAATGTAGTAATTACTGTATATCTCAGCATCTTGCAATCTGCAAATTTGATAAACATGCCTTCATCCAAGTCACAGATATAGTTGTTGAACAGAGCAAGCAATGGCTAGGACCACCTTCCTCCAGATTGACGTCAATACATTAATCACTGTTCTTTGATTTGGGTTATAAAGAACTGTAGTGAAAATTAATAATTTTGAGGAGGGTGTAGAGAAGGGGTTGGAAAGGCTGTTGATTGAAGGGGTTGGTTGGAAAACTTATGACAAGATGTGGCAGTTTTCATTCTGCGATCTTGGTGTCTTGTAGATTATGAATGACGATTTAGCTCATGACCACCCCCAGGAAGAAGTCATTCAGTACCAACCAAACTGTTCTCAGAAGGTAATTAAGAAAAATCATCTTGTAATATTGTTTGGAGAAATTATAGGCAGAGCCTAGCTAAACTAGTTGAAATTTGGACAGCTTACCTTTTGTAGAATATCTTGGGTTATCAACAGAGTGGTTAGAAATTTTCTTTGTTGTTAGCTCTATAATGAATTTGATATTTAGGTGAAACTTACTGAAGCATTAATTGGATAATATTTTAATTGACATTGGTTATCAGTACAATTACCAAGTATTACATTGAGGAGTAGCAGTTGTAGTCCTAAACACAGTTAGAAAATTATGTTTTAGTTTTGTATAGGATAGGGAAAATTACTACCTATTACCTTTTTATCAAGAATGGTGGTTTAATTAGGAAAAAATATTGAACCTACAGACATTTTAGAACAATTCAGTTTTTGCTACCATTTATCTTTGATGTCAATTTTGTCACCTGATTGCAAAACTTTCTTTTGCTTCTCTCTTAACTTCCTCTTGGAATAAACATTGAATTTATCTGCATTGTGGAATATTCAGTGGGAAATATTTAATCCCAGTTTATTAATCCAGGGTTCTTAAGTACCCTTCAATATATACAGCACCAGCACAGCTTGATCCCTAGCAGTTTCTCCTCATCCTGAACTTCATCAGAGTATGAAAATTAATTTTAACATAAGACAAAATAAAGCTTAGGTAAGAAAACAAATCCATTGATGAAAAAAAAAAAAACCACTGAATTTTAAAGTGAAATAAAAATGATTTTTCTTATATTTATACTTTTTCTTCATTAGTAAAACTAATTTATAGTTTTAGTTTATTCTCAGTATAATTGTGGGGTTTTGTTGTTGTTGTTGTTGTTTTTTAAATATTCACCCACAGGTCAAAAATAGGCCTTGATAGATTTGTAGTCCCAATTTATTATGACAATACATCTTATTAATACAACAGAATTTAACACAGCACATGACATCTAAGCAAAGTGGTAAAGAGAGAAATTGAAGGGAAGTCAGACTCCTTACATTTGTTGTATTTCTATTCCATTCCAGATCCCTCATTGTACAAAACTCTTAACAGTTGAATTATTTTCTCAGCTTTTCCCACTTATTTTGATTAGTTACATTTTTTAGATGTAATAATTGCTTTTGTTTCTATTGCCATTTTATGTATTTTATCTGATTCTTACTTTTATTTGCTTATTTTCTATCCATAATTTTATCTATAATTTTTCTATCCATTAATTTTAGCATCAGTGGCTTGATTCCTATCAAATTATTCTTTTATTTCTGGTCATGATTTTTTTTTCTATTATTAAAGTATCATTTATCCATTTAGGATTGCTTCTCTAGCTTTTTCAGTTGCTTCATAGTAATTTTTTTTTTTATCAATACTTTAATTAGCTCAGCACATTCTATATTTTGGCTAATTTTGGTTCCATTTAAAAAAAAATTTTTTTTTCTTTTTCTTTTCCTTTTCCTTTTTTTTTTTTTTTTTTTTTTTTTTTGTGAAGACTAGGTTAAGACACACAAATCTTAGGGTTACTTATATCCAGAATGATTTAGGAAAAAAAAAAATAAGCAATATAATCTAGAAATTTATTTAAGAAAAATGCCTATTTACCAAGAAAAACAAGGGGTAATATGCAGTTAGAATCTGCAGATGCTTGAGAAGGGAAAATTTAAAATTTGAATCTCCTAAGATAAATTATTTTTAAACATGAATGAGGAAAGAACGCTACAAGAAGAAAGACAGATGGCATTCCAAAGGACATTAATCTGGATCACAGCAGATTTTACTGGGGATGACTAAGATCAACTAGAACAACCAGAATATGATACACACACACACACACACACACACACACACACACACACGTATATATTAATATAGTTGAAAAATATGAATCATGAACCCAGAAATCTAGCAAAACCAAGTATGCTGTTGGAAGGGAAAGAGCTAGATATGTATGAATTACATAAATTTTGAAGGATGACAAAAAGAGGTTATTTTCCAAAAACCCCTTAAAAATAAGGTAAATTTTACATTTGAAAGATACATATGTAAAACAAGTTGTACTTTTTTAAAGTAAAGATAATCTGGTTGGAAATTAAATTCAAAAGCTTTCAGATTAATTTTTTGACTAAGTCCATGAATGTTTTAAATAATTTTGCACCTAAAGGTTAGAAAATTAAGGAAGGAAGAAAAAGACACAATAAATATAAACAAAGCTAAATTTTGAAAAGAGAATCTAGAAGAAACTTACATAAGTTAATATAATTGGCAATAAAAGATAAGCCTACAGTATTACAATAAAGAAATAGTACTGTACTACCAATTCTTTATTACTGGTTTTTAACACAACCTAATATGTGGTGTAAAAATTAGAGTTGGTAAAAACTAAGCAACTTAGACTTAATAGGCTAAAGAGAAAATACATTGGGAAAAAGCAATAATTATACATTCTTTTTTGAATATATATTTTATTACATGTATCATCACAGAAGATTATGTAAATTTAATAGAACATATTACATTTAAGAGTCATAATATAGTAAAGCAAACATGAATAATAATGTGAAGAAAACATGTAATTCATGTATTAACTAAAATAATACCTTAGTAAAAAAGGAATTGACAAAAAAAATTATGTCAATAATAATGACTATAGATTATTGTATATTAAAATATATGAGATTCAAAAAAATCTATTACTGAGAAGATAATTTGTAAATGGTCCTATGTTATTAATAATAATAATAATAAACCCTTTGTTTACTATAAATGTAGAAAAGGAACAAAACGGTACTTTCACAAAACCCCCAAAAGATTAATAGCCAAAATAAACATTTTAAAGATAAATAAAACCAACTTTTTTTAAAAAAAGGAAAAATAAAATTCATAAAACTTAGCAAGCATAATCAGAAAAAGAATAGAGAATGAAAATTACCAAAATTAGAAATAAGAAAGAGGCAAAAAAATAAATCAAGAAAATTATCAGAAATATGGTAATTTAGTTTAGAATTTAAAAGGAATGGAAGATCATTTATAAAAACACAAAAATTCATGTAATAGAATAGAAATAGAACTATTCAGGAGGCATTTAACAATCTTTTAAAAGAACCACCCTACAAGAAGGCACCAGCGCCAGGCAGATTTACAAATTAAAGGCACACACAATTCTTATGTAGTAGAATATTTCAAAACAGAAAAGGATGATAGGTTTCCTAATTACTTTTGTGAGACAAAATGATTTTGATAACTAAAACTTAGAAAGAGGAAGCTGAAAGAAATAGTACATTATTAATAATAAAACTTGTATCTTTTTTGATCTTTTTGAAGATAGCAGTAGAATTAGCTTGTAGACAGGGTTGCAATCTTTTGCTTATTTCATAACTATCTTGTGACAGTCACATGCCAGAATTACATAATTTAAGTATTAGAAGATGTTTGAGTTAGATTATCTCGTTAAGTATCTGGTCCAACTCTCCACAAAAGGAAAACAAATCATAACATGCCTAACAACCGGCTGTCCAGCCTTTGCTTGGAAGCCTTAGTCTAAGGAAGGAGAAGCTATCACCTTTCAAAGTAGCCTTTTTCACTTTTGGATAGCTCAAATTGTCAGAAAGTTTTTCCTTGTATCAGCCTTAAATTAATTGCTGCAACTTTCCTTCATTTATTGCTCTTGGTTCTATCCTCTGGGGCAGAACAGAACATATCTAATCATTTCTTCACTCGGCAGGCCTTCTCATAGTTGTCATGTCCTCTCAATTGTCTCTTCTCCATACTACACATAGGAGAGGAAGGGAACAAGCATTTATTAAATGCATTGTGCTAAGTGCTTTACAGATACTATCTCATTTAATTTTCATAAAAATCTTATGAGGTAGGTGCTATTATTGTCTCATTTTACATTTGAGGAAACAGAGGCAGACAGGTTAAATGACTTGCCCGGGGTCACACTGCCTAATTAGTGTCTAAGGCTAATTTGAATTTAGATCTTCCTTACTCTAGTTGTAATGCTCCATCTATTATGTCTTCTAATACTTGTAAAGCACTTAACACAATGCCTGGCATTCTTCTTTTTAAGGTATAGTGCCCCAAACTGAACACAGTACTCCAAATGACAGCTGATGAGAATATAGTATTAATACATCATTTCCCTTTCCTCAAAGCTATGCCTCTTTTAATCCTGCCCAAAATTGAATCAGCTTTTTTTTTTTTTTTTTTTTGGTCTGCTACATTACACTGCTATCTCATTTTGAGCATATAGTTCACTAAGATTCTCAGAATTTTTATCATTTATCAGAACAATTACTATTTAACAATGTCTCTTGTGGAGTTGATTTTTTGGTACCAAGTGTAAAAAATTTTATTTATCTCTCTTGAATTTCATCTGATTGGATTCAGTTCAGTGCTCTTAGAATTCTAGAATCTTCTTTTATCTACTGTGTGAGCTTTCCTTCCCAACTTAGTGTCATTTATAAATTTGATTAGCCTTCTGTTAAAATTCTAAACAGCAAAGATCCCTGGGTACTCTTCAGAAAACTCCTTTTATATTGATTTTGGTCCACTCGCAATTACTTTTTGAGTCCCAACTGTTCAACCAATTTTGAATCCATTCTAATTGTATTATTACTTAATCTATATTCTGTCATTGACTCTATAAGATTAGTATGACACACTTTATCAGAAAGTTTTTTCTAAAATGTGGTAAACACTTAAGTAAACATTTTCTTCATCTGCTAGTTTAGATTTAACTTTCCTATAAAGGTAAATATGTTAGTTTGGCTTGACTTGACTAAGATATTAGATTTTTAAAAATACTTCTTTTTCTAAATATTTGCCAACAATCTCTTTACTGATCTTTTCTAGAATTTTCTTAGGAACTGAAGTCAAATTCATTGATCTATAATGTGCAGACTTGGTTTTATTTCCTAATATTTGCCCTTCTTTATTTTAAAGGTACCTCTTCTCTTTTCTTTGATCTTGGAAATCCCATGGATAGTTATTCATCAGTCATACCTGCTAGTATTTTCAGGACCCAGTGATGTAGTTCATATGGTCCTAGTTCCCTATTTTTATCTTGGATATCAACTCTGACATTCATTTTAGTCCTGACCTTTTTAGTGTAAAAGTCATTCCCCTTTGTAGAGACTATAAGAACAAAATAAGAACTGGGGCAGCTCACTCTAAATCTCTGTTGCTCAGAAACATCATCCTATCCACTTAATGTAAAGGGCTTATGCCAGTGAAAATGCCTTGACTTCCCAACTCATTTAAAGATTTTATATCAACATCCTATTAAAAGAATTAGGTAAAGCCCTAAAAATCCATGTGAAAATTTTTTGGGCAAAATATCCAGTGGAACTCACTTTGATCTTTTTCATTATCCTTTTTGTAATACTAAATTTTAATTCTTCAGAGACTGTGTTCCATTATTTGACTTATCATACAAATATTGATTTAAAAAGATGTTTCAGAAAGAAATTTGGAGTCATTAAATTATCCCTGCATTTTCCATAGGCCTGCTCTTTTCCTTCTATTTAATTCTGGACTGAGTTGTGCATTTTGTACAGTAAAAAAAAAATTTAAATTGTGAAGAAACATTGAGGAAAATATTTTCTTTTTTTCTGTTCATTTTTTTAAAAAATAAGAGCTTTTTATTTTCAAAACATATGCATGGATAATTTTTCAACATTAACCCTTGTGTTGCAACTCCTCCCCCTTTCTCCACTCCCTCCCCCTATTGGCAAGTAATCCTATATATATTAAACATGGTAGAAATGTATGTTAAATCCAACACATACATATTTATACAGTTGTCTTGCTGCACAAGAAAAATCAAATCAAACAAAAAAAATGAGAAAGAAAATAAAATGTAAGCAAACAATAACAAAAGGGGTGAAAATGCTATGCTGTGAACCTCATTCAGTTCCCACAGTTCTTTCTCTCTGGGTGTAGATGGCTCTCTTCATCACAAGATCATTGAAACTCACCTGGATCATCTCATTGTTGAAGAGAACCACGTCCATCAGAATTGATTATCATATAATCTTCTTGTTTCTGTGTACAATAATCTCCTGATTCTGCTCATTTCACTTAGCATCAGCTCATGTAAATCTCTTCAGGCTTCTCTGAGATCATCCTGCTGATTGTTTCTTATAGATCAATAATATTCCATAACATTCATCTACCATAACTTATTCAATCATTCTCCATCTGATGGGCATGCACTCAGTTTCTAGTTTCTTGCTAGTACAAAAAGGGCTGCCACAAGTATTTTTGCACATGTGAGTCCTTTGAGGAAAATATTTTCAATAAATAAAGATCTAACATCCATACTTTATAAGGAATTGATAAGGTATGTATAGATATATGTATGTATATGTTTATATGCATAAGAATTATACATATAACCCATTAGAAAAATGGTCAAATACCGTGGACAGATCATTTTTGAAACAATCTGTCCTTGTACTTTGTGTCATAAAATCGATCATACCCTTGGACCCATAAGTCCAAGGGTATTGTAAAGACAATATTAAACAATTTTTTTTTTTTTAAAGGGGAGGCAACCAGCAAGTTCCTGCCTTTACCAGTTTGTCTTTATAAAGGCAGATTAACAACTCTTTTCCAACTTCATTCATGGACCTGAAACTGTTGTTTAAGAGATTACAAAGATAATGCTTGAACCTAGGACTCCTTTGTCTCCAAAGCTGTCTCTGAGATTCGTTCTACCAATGTTCTGTTACGGTATAAAATATAACAAAAAGGAAGAATAGAAGACAGTATGAAATGTCCTATATGGAATGAAAGAAAAGATCAAGAATATAAAAACAGCATATATAATGACTAGTCAACCTGAACAAAGCTTTGTAAATACATAGCCAGATTCACAGATGAGAACAGAACATAATGTTCAAAAGCAGTAGCATCTTTCTTTTTTTAATTAATATGTCGTTAGTTCAAATATTAGGTTTAAATGGAAAATTTCTCCTGTGTTTGGTCCAATTATTTGCATGTTAGTATTTATTAGGAATTTGTTTATTTAAGTAAAGTTTGTATTTAACAGAGCATTTTAGTTTTTGTTTTTCAATCTTGAGTTACCTAAGAATACTTTCAGTGAACTGCCACTCATAACCAGCAGGGGGAGTCCATGCTACATTTTTGTAGAAATGGAAATAATTTTTTTAAAGTGAGCTTTTTCTTTTGCTTTTACTACAAGCATGTAACATTAATTGGCAAAACAGTGAATACGAGTTTCACTATAATAAAATCAAAATGTTAAACAATATTCCAAAAAGGGTTTTAGATAAAAAACACAGCAACACAAAACATAAAAAATATAAACTTAAAAAATAATTTTAAAAATGTATTTGTTGTTTAGCAAAATCTTTGATAAGTTTTACTGTATTTGTTTTAATATATTAAACAATTTTTAAATTTTTTTATTATAATAACTTTTTATTGACAGAATACTAAACTATTTTTACATTGGAAATTTTATGATGAATAAATTTGAGCAAATTTGTTTTTGTATCCCTAACACTTAGCATAGTGGCTGACATATCATAGATTAGGTACTTAACAAATGTTTATTGATTGACTGACTTAATATTTCACTTTTCTCTTAAGATCTCATTCTGAGTGCGGATAAAGCAATTACATGGATTTTTATATTGTTTTTATAGAGTTATTAATTGTTTTATTTTGGAATGAAACTTCAAATCAGTATTACTGAGTCTACTTACCAACATGTAACAGCAGGACTTTCCTGATTTTTTTAATCAATTAAGATGTCAAAGTTTGAATATAAATTTATGTCTACTGCCCTGATGAAATTTCTATTTCCTAATTCAGCTATCAAAATTCCTGCTATCTTTTTGTTTTGTTTTTGCTTTGTCTTTCCCTCAAAAGTATTTATTGATTATCTACTACGTAGCCAGAACAGTATTGAAATCTACGGAATACAAAACAGAACTTATCTTTTCCTCAAAACCCAGTTCTCTTCCAGATTTCTCTCTTCCTGTTATGTTTGTACCATTATTCTTTCAGTTTCCCAGGTTCCTAACTCCAGAGTTATCTTTGACTTTTCATTTTATCTCATCTCACACATTCATTTAATTGCCAAATTTGCCACTTTTCCCTTCACAGCAATTGAGAGGTTACTCTTCCTTTTTCAAGTGTCTTCTGACTTCAGTTTCCACTCAGCTGCCAAAGTGTTTTTTCTTAAGCTTAGGCCCATGTCACTCTATACTCAATAAACTTCATTGGCTCCCTATTGCCTTCAGGATGAAATATAAAGTTTTTGATTTTTCTTTTACAACCAACCTAGTTCTACCACATCCCAACACATATAACCTATTTTACATTACTCCTCTTTTTGTTCTTTGTGATTTATTCAAAACTGTCTTCTATTTCTCACATATGACACTATCTCCTATCTTTTTGCTTTAGCATTGGTCATCCTCCAATATCTCATCTTTACTTCCTTCTTATTGTTAAATCATCATACTTCTTTTCTTCCCAGATGTAACTTAGTTTCTACATCAAGCCTACTTCCTCAACTTCTAAATGCTCCTCTTTCCTAATTATCTTGTATTTGTTCTCTTTATATTCTGTATCTATTTACATCTGTAATTCTTTTTCCCATTAGGATGTACACACCTTAAGAATAGGGATTGTTTCATTCTTTGTATTTGTTGGATCATCCTTGTGTTTAACAAATGCTTATTGATTGATTCCCCTCCCTCTGTCTCCCCCCCCCCCCCTTCCCCTCATGCTGCAGGAGGCCCGTCTTGCTTCCTCAGCCATGCTGAGATTTGGGACCACCTGGCATACCTGGCATTGCAAAATGACTCTAGGGTACTTTGTATAAATTTATAGTTTGAGAATTTGGAGACTGATTTAGGAAAATCACAATCTTAGAAGTAGTTAGAGAAGATGGGAATAGTTGGTGGATGGCCCTGTCCAAGACACTTATGGATTTTGATCCCAAGGATTTATATTACCTAGCTAAGTTGCTGCAGGGGGAGATTCCTACTTTAGTTATGTTGTTGGACTAGATGACTTTTAATGTTTCATTTCAGCCTAATGATGATGAAAATGAGTGAGTGTGGTTTGCTGAGACTCTAAGTTTGTCTTGATAACCAACTGTGTAATATCCCCAGTAATACTGAAAGCCTCTGAAACAGCCCCTAAATAGTTTTAATTGGTTGACTTTATTTAGCAAACAAATGAAAATTGGATAGCTTGGTAAATCTTAGAAGAGGAGGTGGGGGAAAATTTGGTTGTATATAAACGAACTTCTATATAATGTGTTGTTTTTGATGAAAATGTTTATCATACAATTATAGGTGTACATGGTAGTAGATAATTAACAAGAATGCAGTCTATGAATTAATTTTAGATTCTGGTTAATGATAGTTTTGAGAAAGACTTTTTGAGTACCAGAAAATGGTGCTAGGGCTTTTTGATATCATAGAGGCTGGCACTTCTCTTTATGCCTGATTTAGGACCTGCAGCAACACCTGCTATTGGTTTTAGTGTCAAAGACTTGAAATAAAGTTGTGATTTTTGACTACCACTTGTTGTGTGACCAGGTGCAAGCCTCTCCGGATGTTTCCTAATCTGTAAAATGGAGGTAATAATATTTGTACATAATATTATTATGAGGATAAATATGTACATAATACTTTGTCTCAGTTTCAGCTATTTTTATTATATTGGTATTTTCTTAATTATTATTGAATCACTTTTAAAACCACCATGAAGTCAAGGACTCCAAGTCATTTTGACGTTCAGAAGACCTAATTTTCAGGCCTTTGCTATATGTTATAATAATTTGAAACTTTTTCATTTACTGTTGTTTTTTTTCCGCTAATACAACAGAATTTTTGTAATTTGGTGTCTCATCAAGGTGTATTATTTCATTTTTTAACATGTATCAGAATTTTATATGCTATCTTACTTTGTGTGATTCTTGAATGTATCTTTCCATGAGTCATTCATGTGATTCAACTAGCCCAAGTGCTATTGAGGGATTTTTCATTGTCTCTCATTCTTAATACATTAGCCCATCCCTTTTTCCTTCATACATGTCCTCAGTAATGCTTTTTATATTATACATTGAGAACAAATCAATGACTTGAATTTCTGCAAATGAAAGATTATTATAATTTTTAATTCTTTGTATTTAATAACTTAATTTACCTTTTCAGAAAAGGGAATGAAAAGACTAAAGAAAATCTGGAATTAGGGGAAATGGTGGGAGATAACTTATTATTGATTAGTAAAAGCAATGATATAGATTTCTGGGGAAAAACTGATTTGTAGTTCTCAGATTAAAATGAATGTCATAGAGGATTCCGTCTGTCTGCAAAGGGACCTTGGAAATTATCTGTTCCAGTTTTATTTTATGATTGAGGAAACTAAGGAAATCTTATTTTAAGATTGAGATTTAAGTGACTTGAAAGAAACTCAATCATATGGAAAATGAAATTAATTAATTTGGAAGTAAAAACACTATAAACAAAGGCTAGGCAGTTTTTTGTGCTTATATTTATAAGAAAAAAATTAAAAATATTTTTGACCTTTGGGATAGGAGGAAATTATTGGTTAAACAGTTAGTGGATATAGAATATTAAAGATAATCTCAAATATCCAAAAACTATAGATCCCCTTCTGTTTCTTCTTCCTCTTTGTATATTTCTATCTATGCTTGAGAACAAATATCTTTTATTATACACTCAAATTGACTGCATTTGACATAGAAATGTGTGATATTTATACCAAAAAAACCCAACTACACCTAGCTAAATGTGCAATATAAATTTTTTGAAAGCAAACAGCTAAACTAATGGAATTCTATAATATTATCTATACATTTTACACAATGAAGTAGAAAATTTATACATGTTGAATTAAATTTTATTAATGGCATTGATATTTAATATAAAATGAAATTTTAAGTCTATTCAGAGTTGATTTGTCAAAGGTGACATTTCCAAATGAAACAGACTAGAATTCTGGTGTGAAATTATTTTTCTAATTGTTTTAAGTGGTATTAATATTATTTTTGCTCACTGCTAAACATGAGATTTTTATTGTTATTCTAGTTTTTTGATTCATGTGCAAAGATAACTTGCCCAAACTACAATATTTAGCAGTCAGAAACTTCATCATTCTCCAAAATAGAAAATAGAAAATCTTTTCCCAATTTAAAAATGAGTAAGCTCTTTTTAAGTAGGTATTAATTCATTCCTGGTTTATGTATATGTAGAGGCTAGCACACTGCCTGACATACAATAGCTGCTTAATAGATAGTGGTTAGTAGGTTGATCTACTTTCACAAGATTGCATCATACTTCAAGCTAATGTCATCCTCCCTTTCCCAAAATCGTATCTTCCTCTAACCAGAGATCTCTCTTTAGTTTCTTTTGAAAATCTTATTATCTGTGTTGATACATTTTCTGTTAAGGTTATCATTCAATGAATGTGGATACTGGGAATATGTGATTATTTCCTGGAAACTGGGATCCCTCTTTTGACAGAGAGAACTATGATTCAGTGTGCGAGTAGTACAAGCTAACTTTTCAGGTTTGGTAGTACCTGTCTCTGAATACTGTCCTAATCCTTACCTCCCTCCTCATTAAATTTCATTTTGAGGGCAAACTCAATGTAGACTCACTTGTAGACAGCTTTTATTATCCTGCCACACTATTATTTGATTGTCTCTTGGTTTCACATTAATATTCTACTACTATTCCTTCACCCCGCTTCTCCCTAGTACTGGAATATGTTTATACTCAGAGTATATACTTAGAATAGTTTCCTAACTATGCATATTCTACCAATTATAAACATCCTATTCTTTTATTACCTGGTGGGTGATTAACAGTTACAGGGAATTGAAAGCCCTCTGTTTCAGCACACAAAAAGACCTCCATCAGACTTTTTCAATACTTATTTAAATCAGTATCCCAAAGTTTTTAAACACATCAGAGAATAATAATTATTGCATTGAAAATGACCAAATGACCATGTCTTGTAGTACCACAGTATTTCTTGGCAAGTCAGAAAATAAGGATTATTACTGCAAAAATGTCCAAGGTATAATTTTTCCAGATCTTAGAAGTTTCCTGAAATGCAGATTTCTGGACAAAATTCAAATGTAACTAAATCTTATAAAAATTGACTCTTTTACTTGTCTACTTCCACTGATGTTACATTGGCTTATTAGTCTTTTATTGTCTCTTGTTTGTGCTACTCCAATACTCTAAATTTGACTCTGCCTTCAATGTTTCCCATATCCATTTCATCCTGTGTGGTTTGGCTTTTTAAACTTGAATGCATCCTGTATCTACATGGCTTATTTTTTTCTGCCTGTGGAGTAAAGTAGCCTGGTAATTAAACTCAACAATTTGGCTTTAACCTGTCTTTTCTACCTTTATCTTTCACTCTCACCCCATATATCTATATAATCAGCTGTTAAGATCTGTCATGTCTACCTTTTAAACATCTTTTCTGTATGCTCCTTTCTCTTTTGTGTCATTGCTGCCAATTGGTGTAGGCTCTTCATCACCTCACACTTGTCTTAAGTTTCTCTCTACTCCAGTCTGTCCTCTACTCGGTCATCTTCTCCTCTGATCTTCTTCAAGTGAAGTTCTGACCAGAGCATCTCCTTATTTAAGAAATTCAAGGATCAGAGAGATAAAACCCTCTAGCTTTTAAAGTCCTTGGTGACCAGACCCCTTCTTACCTTTCCAGCCTTCTTAGGCCTTATGCCCTTTTCCTCATTATCTGTTTGATCCAGTAACACTGGCTTCCATCTCATTCCTCAAACATGACTCTCCATTTGGCTATCCCTGAAGTATCACTTTTCTTTCTTAATCTGCCTACTGTCTTCCCTAACTCCCTTTAAGTCTTAACTCAGATCCTATCTTCTGTAAGAAGCCATTAACTTTAGGGCTTTCCCTCTGATTCTGCCCCAATATATCCTCTGTATACCTTCTTTGTACATAGTGTTGGTTTGTTGTCCTTTTCTTTAGACTGAAATCTAGAGAGTAGGCACTGTTTTTTGCCTTTCTTTATATACCCAGCTTTTAGCACAGGGCCTGACAGATATTTAATATTTAATAAATCTTAGTTGACTTTCTGTGAGTGTTATGAGGTTGTGAGATATGAATGTAAAGCCTTTTGCACATCTTTTAAGTGCTATGTAAATATTTTTTATGATTATGATTATGACCTTTTTTTTTTTTTTGAGGCAGTCAGGATTAAGTGACTTGCCTAGAGTCACACAACTATTAGGTGTCTGCATTTAAACTCAGGTCCTCCTGACTCCAAGGCTGATGCTCTCTCCATTGTTCCACCTAGCTCCTCCTTGATTCTTATCATCATTAGCCACCAGCCAACATTCAGATAAAGTTAACAATTCAGATTATTACTCAGTTATAAAATTAATTGATGTTTAAAAAACAAAATGAAAAATTAGTTACTAGTTCCAGAATTTCAGAGAATCTAATTTTTTCTTTTTTCTTTTTGAAATCTTAACAAAAATATTTATGTATATCCTGTAGAAATCATAAACTAGCAATGTGCAATCTGAAGAGGCATAATATGGATTTTTACCCTCAAATAGTTTACATGTACTATTACCATATACATACTAAATGAGAGCCAGTAAGAATGCGGTCTTTGTTCCTGTCTACATTGCTGTGAGCTCAGGCAGTTGGAGTTTTATTCCTTTGCCCTTCACCATTAATGCACAATCTAAGAGATAGCACTACACATATATAAAGCAGTCTGTTGATCAGAGGCTTAGAGGCCTAGGGTGCTCCAAAGTTTGTGGTTGTGACCTGTATAACTTAAATTATCGATGTAGAAATTTCTTGGCTAGTTCTTGCCAGTTTGAGCTAATTACTTGACCTCTTAGGTCACCACATTTCTTTATGACTAGATTTAAAGAGTAGTGATTAAAAGATTGATATTCATCTGGAGGGAGTTATCTAATAGAATGCTTCAAGGAACTGGCCTTGACATTGTTTTAGTCAGTAATTTATTAGTGATGTAAGTGAAGTATTAGTTGCCATGCTGATCAAGGATTTTTTAAAAAATAAAATTTTATTGCTACTTTTCTCATTTATATCACTTACATTTTCCAATATAACCTTTTCTTTCCCAGAGAGCCACCCCTTATAATAAAGGATAAAAAAAAAAAAAGTTCCATGCTGGTCAAGTTTACAAAGACATGAAATAGGGATGGATAATTTATTTGGCAACATAATCAGTATCTAAAAATTTTTTTGACAGGCTAAAGTGATGATCCAAATTTAATACTAATTTAATTACAATTAAATTTCAAATACAAATTTAATACAAATCTAATAGGATAAATATGAATTTCTGTGACAGGATTAAAAAAATCAGCTGCATAAATACAGAATGGGTGACAAAGAACATATATGTCCAGATAATAGAAAGGTGAAAAAGATTTGATATTTAAATAGACTGCTGTGCAAGCTAGATAAGGGTCAAAGTTTTGATGAACTACAGGGCAAGCTACACAAGCGGTATCTTGGAAATATACAATAAAATATATATTCAAGAAATTCTCACCTTTTTATACAGGCATTCAGATAACTAAATATAAACTATGTTTTTTGGAAGAATGTCTAGCTGAAGAAGGGGGAGGTGGCACAAGGGAGGCAGAAAAACTTTGTGTAGGACTTGGCACTCAAGCCTTAATAGAAACCAGGCCTTTCGGAGATAAAGATTGAAGAAAACATTCTGGGCATGGAGGACAGCCTGTTCAAAGGCACAGAGATGAGAGACAGATATTTTGAATGGAGGGATATCAAGTAGGCCATTTGTGTTAGAACATTGGTTGCCTGAGGAGTAGTAATATGAAATGAATCTGGAAAGAGTTTGGGGCCATATTGTGAAGGGCCTTAAATTGCAAACAGAGCAGGTTGTATTTTAATTTAGAAGTAATAGGAATTCACTAGCTTTTTGAGCAAGATAATGTTAATATTTTAAGGTTTGCAAAGTGATTTAATAATTTCATTTCATTTCACAATCCTCCCAACAAACCAAGGAGGTGGATGATATTAATAGTTTCATTTTTATAGATGAGGAAACTGAAGCAAAGGGTAAGTGAGTTATTAAGAATCTAAGGCAAGATTTGAAGTCGAGTTTTCTTGCCTCCATATTTAGTCTTTTATCTCGTATTTTGGACAATTATAAGAACAATGAAATAGACTCAGAATTGAATATGAGGAAGAGATTAAGTTGAATCTCAACTGGGAAACTGCAGCACTATTAAGGATTTCAAGCAGCTCATACTGCTGTACTGTTACCCAAATAGAAATGGAAAAATGTATGATAGGTATAAATTCATTAAAGCATATTACCAATAATATGTTGTATGTGAGAAGTGGCATTAAAAAAAATCATCAGAGGTATGTAGATAGTTATAATAGTTAATATTATTAACATTATCCTATTACTTCTAGATTCTACCTGTCTCTGGTGACTTTTTTATGCCATTGGTAATCTGTACTTTTGAGATAAAAATTCCATGACTTGCAGCCATATATACAGGATCACCAGGTACTAAAGAGATGGACTTGTGCAGCAATGTGAGCTGCTTGGGATCATTATAAGTGCTATACAGTTTCCTACATGAGACTTGGCCTAATCTCTTCCTTATATTCACATTAAGCCCATTTTATTGTTCTTATATGGATACTTGTCCAAAGTATTTATACTGATAGATGAATTTGGTAGATGCCTATTATGTGTTGTAATCTGTCTTTTTTTTTTGGTCTTGTTGTTGTGTCTGTTTTGCTTCAGTGAAACTCTTCTAAGTAATGGGGATTTTCAACATCTTTATGATTTTCACTTTCTCTTTTTTTCAGAACTGAGAGTTTATAATTTGCACACAGGTAGACAGGTCTACCTGTCTCTCAGACATCTAGGACTTCTTAATATTTCTTACTCCCATATTTAAACCGAGGTCTTTCAACTTCATCTTTGCAACATCTCTCCCATACCCTTCCTTCTCTTCTCCAACTTTGCTACCATCTTATAGGCCCTCATCACCTCACATTTTTATGACTGTAATAGCTTGTTGGTGGTCTGCTTCCTTAGGTGTCTCCCCTCTCCAATTCTTTCTTCATTCTGCCACTGAAGTGATTTTCCTAAAATGCAGATCTGATCATGTCTCACCCCCCCTCTCCCCAAACCCCCCACTCAGTAAACTTCAAGGGCTTCTTATTGTAGTCTTCTTTTGCCATATTTCCTACATGTCCTCTTGAATCAAATGGCATTGTCCACCTGGCTTTTCCCCAAACAAGACACTCCATCTCTTAGCTCTGGGTATTTTCTCTGTCTTTACCTCATATCTGGAATGTGTTCTCCCTCCTCAGCTCCAACTACTGACCTCCCTGGCCTTAAGTCACCAATTAAAATCCTACACTTCTAGAGGAAACCTTCCTTAAATCCTTGTAATTTCAGTGATATTTCTTTTAAAATTAATTCCTTTTTATCCTGTAGGTAGCTTCCTTTGTTTATATTTATCTCATTAGATTGTAAGTTCCTTGAGGACAGGGGCAATCTTTAGCCTTTTTGTATCTCTAATGCTTAGCATAGTGCTTGGCACACATAGTAGGTGTTTAATAAATATTTATTGACTACCTTTTCTTCTAATTCATTATTCATTTTGGACTTTTTCCAAACCAGTTGATGATTTGATTGTATATAGGTAACTTATTGTTTGTCAGAATCACTCATTTGATGTTCTGTAAATATATAGAGCACCTTCCCTGCTTCTTGAAGAAAATATTCATGATTTATAAACCTGAGCCCCATTTCATTACTTTGTTCTAGATTGTTTTCAGACATAATTTTTACCTTATTTTCCTAGGCTTAATGTATTGAATTCACCGGATAATAGGGTATATTTTGACTTGGAATAGTTACTTTTGTTAAGTTGTTCATTATAAGTGTTAGGATACATTCTTTATTTATCTATATAATCGTCTGCTTCCTTTTACTTTTTGTGAGCAGTGCTAATCATAATAAGCAAATGTCCTTCTTTTCTTTAGAAATGAAAAAAAAATTATGTCAGCTCCTTTACTGATCTCTCTGAGAACTTCTGAGCCATCTTTCTATTTTACTGCAACTTTTTTTGATTTTCAGAATGTGAACATAAATGTGGTTCATTGCCTGAGGCATCTGTCATAGGATCTTTGTCTAACAACCATTAAAAGAACTGTTAAATTAATGTTTAAAAACATGTAATTCTAAGCATATTCTGTACCCTTTTCTGCCTGACTATGACTAATTCTGTGGAATCCAAAGAAAGATAAACAAGTCTTATGACTGTTGTACATTCTTTTTTGTTTTATGGGTTGCTATAATTCATATTCTTAACAACTGACTGATGATTGACAGAGCAGGTCTTAAGATAGCAAACATAATTTATTTTTGTGTTAGTACTTAAAACTTTTCCACCTTAAAGAGAAATTTGAATTCTACTTGGTAAACCTTGAAAAAGCCCATGGAATAGTGGACAGAGAACCAGCCTTAAAGTCAGGAAAATCTGGATGATCCTAAGTCACTTCTTTTCTCAATGCCCTAGATGCTCATCTAGGAAGTTTTCCTTACTTGAACATTTCTTTTTACTGATGAAATTAAAGTTCAAGTTAAAAAAAAGATAACACTGAAAATCTGAGATATTCTATGTTACATCTAATTTCTATTAAAATGCAAATTTTTCATTTATTATTCACTTTCCCACTATTAAACATTAGTGTCTTACAGATAATATTCTGATTTTTTTAAACAAGGTTATAAATAGTGAGTTTGAAGGATAAATACCTATTTAGACAGTACCATATTATTATTGTTGTGTTATTTAAAGAATTGTAGTCATTTATTATGACCCTATGAAATCTTTTAAGAAACTAATATTAGGACTGACTTAATATCAGCTCTTTAAGTTTTAAAATTTTATTGTTAATTCATTGAACTAGTTATATCATACTTGAGACAAGGAAATTGTGGGAGTTTAGAGATAACTATGAATGTAAGCTTTAATGTAAATTTATATAATGAGCAAATAGACACTCAAAAAGAGAATAACCATTTTGTATACACTCTTTTATCTTAATGGCTTCAAATAATATCTTATGAAAGTTTACTTGCATTTGAATGGCAAATAATTCTTTTTTTGTATGAGCAATATATTAAGCTACATCTATCTTTAGCACCTCCATTCTGTTGAGAATGAAAGAAGGCATGATTCATTTTGACAGTTGTAACAGTTTTTAATTAATATAATCACTTTGAAAATGAGGTCTTTAGAATATTTAGTTAGCATGTACATAAGCAGCAGTATAGCATAGTAAAGAATGAAGATTTTATATTTAGAAGACAAATAAGTAAAATTATCCATATGGGTTTTTGCCTTAACTGCCAATTAATGGTATTGACATTTTAACCTTAGTCTTTTTGTTTCTTTTTATGTAAAATGAGAATACTAGTACTTGTTATCATTTTCTACCTCAAAATTTTGTGGATATCAAATTATATTATGTGAAGCATTTTGTAATTTTAATATGCTATATTAATATTAGCTATTATTTGATAATTAAATTTTGAAACAATAGTCATAGCTAAGAAAATAGATAGTCTCCCTTGGATTTAAAGTGGAATAATTTTATAAAAATAATACTGTTTTTAGAAAGTAATACTTTTATGTCATGATTAAATTTTCATTCCACTATGTTTCTTTAAATATCTGAAGTTTGAAACAACACTTAGTAGTCTGAATCTCATACATAGTTTGATAATTTACATTTTTTGCACCTTCAGAAATTGTGATTATTAGATTCATATTTAGAGATTTAACACCTGGAGAAGAATGAAGTGACTAGATTTATCTTCTTGAGGTTAAGGATATTATCTTAAAGATTTATCTTTGGTACAAAAACTCCATATGTTGATTACTTAAATAATGATTAAATAAATGTGATCATTTGAAACATATTGTAAGCCATCCAGTTACTTTCAGTGGATTTCTAAAGTCCTAGTCTCTCTCCCTCCCTCTCTTCCTTCCTTCCTTCCTTCCTTCTTTCCTTCCTTCTTTTTTTCCTTTTCCTTTTTTTTTTCTTGTGAGACAATTGGGGTTAATTGACTTACCTAAGGTCACACAACAAATGTTAAGTGTCTGAGGCCAGATTTTTACTCAGGTCTTCCAGACTCCAAGGCTAGTGCTCTATCCATTGTGCCATTTAGCTGCCCCTGTTACAGAATTTTTGAAATCTTAGTTTCTAAAATAATTTCAGTCAGTTTTCAAAATTGACAAAATCCATTCTTCTGTTATGAGGTATTTTGGACAGATGTTCAACTCACCAACAGACCAACTGAATTTTCTATAATGTTAGTCTCTATTTCAAAGATTTTTTGATGCAGAATTTATCTAGAAGTTCATGCTATATTATGTTTTAAAAATGAACTAAAAAGCAAGTTTAATAACAGAATGATTATTTGTGACTTTTTCAAGCTTTAATGGTAATTCATTTTGTTTTGCCACCCTAGTTAGTACATTAACTTTTTCTATAGTTTTCAGTTTTAGTTTGAGACATCTCGTATTTGGATTTTGGTTATATAACCAAAGTTATAAATTATAACTATTTATAATAAGTTATAATTTATAACTTATTATAAGTTATAAATTAGATTGTTTAGTTTTAATATTTCAGAAATTGACAAATTATTGTCATGCTGAAAATTCTTGGACACATACTATACTAATTTTTTTTTGAAATATTATTTTCTATTGATGTTAAAACTTTTTATTGCATATCATCACTTGCCTAGGCTACATATCTATAGTTTAAAAAAATATATAGTAACAATAAGATCTAAATCTATGTTTAAGGTGAAATTTTATAAAAGAATTTTGAACCTCATTTACTGATGATTCATGTCTTTAAATCCTTAATTATATGAAGAATCTTAGAAGTAAATGAGCAACTTTACATTTACGTAAACCCCTAAAGTATTTGTGTAAAATGGGCTTCTGACTACATATAATAGAAACACTGTTGAAATATACTTTTATTCCAATTCCAGAGAGACTCAGAATATTTTTAGAAATTACTAAGGAATTAAGAGGGCAGCTAGAACTCCAATTTATAAAATTATAAACAAATTATAAAATTATAATTTGGTTACAGTCCTAATGACTTCATTACAGGAACTCTTGCTTACCAATGAAACATGAATATGATTAGAACAAATGAAAGAGAAGGAAATATCAAAGGAACTATTCCATAGTAAGTAAATTAGCTATGGCTCTTTAGATTATATGTGATTTCATGTGTGAAAGTTCAACTCTTAGTGATACTCAACATTTCCTAAGCTATAGTCATGCACTATTTCACCTCAAACTACTTCCATAATCTTTTGTTCATACTGGCAGTGGAATCCAGATGTTCAGATGAGACCATTAATTTAAATATCTCCAATCAGGCCATCATGCTTGTTCTGTTACATATTATTTATTTATAAAAAAAAAAATTAGAAAGATTTCTTTAGCAGTTCCACAGTAGATCTTTCTTAATTATCTATCATGTGCAGGATATCAGGATTATGTGCTGGAGGGGGGGGGGGGAAGGGGAGGGAAAAGGGGGGAGAAATAGACCCTTCCCCTAAGAAACTTATACTTTCTATGTTTTAAATTAATATTGTAAAGTAAGAATAGTATTGTATATGATATGTGCAAAAAAATTATTTATTTTCTGTTAGATGCTAAATTACTTGAGAATAGGGATAGAATTTTTTTCAATGTATTCCTGGTTTCTTGTACAATATTGAACATAAAAAGAACTTAATAAATTCTTTTAAAAATAATTTATTTTAAATATTCATTTTTTAAAAAAGGAATTCAGAATTTTCTTCCCCTTGCCTGCCTTTTCCTCACCCACTGAGAAAGCAAGCAATGCCATATCCGTTTTTCATGCAAAATCATGCAAAACATGTCCATATTAGCTATGCTGCCAAAAAAAAAAAAAAAGCAAAAAAAATAAAGCTTTAAAAAGTATGCTACTATTTACACTTAGACTTTATTAGTTCTTTTTCTGGAGCTAAAGATTTTTCATCATAAGCTCTCTGGAATTATTTTGGATCATTTTGGGCCTCTTAGTACCCAAGTCTTTCACATTTGATCATTGTTACAATATTGCCTGTGTACATTATTCTCCTGGTTTTGCTCACTTCATTTTGCATCAGTTCATGTAAATCTTTAAAAAAATTTCTGACTGCATCCTGTTCATCATTATAAGAAATAATAGTATTCTATTGCAATCATATACCATATTTTGTCCATCTGTTTCCCAATTGATAGACATCCCCCATTTCCAGTTGTTTGCCACTACAAAAAGAGCTGTTGTAAATATTTTTATACACATAGGTCCTTTTCCTTTTCCTTTAATCTTTTTAGGATCTAGATCTAGTGGTGGCTTGGCGGGGTCAATGGTGTTCTTTTTTTATGTCCTTTTGAACGCAGTTCCACATTACTCTCCACAGTATTTATCTTTTTCCTTTTTCTATTATATTAGCCAGTCTGATTGGTGGTACCTCCAAGTTGCTTTACTTTGCATTACTCTAATCAATGGTGACTTAGAGCATCTTTTCTTCTTCTGAAAACTGCCTGTTTGCTTTTAATTATGCAATCATAGAATTTTAGAATTGGGACAGAATTCAATGAGTCCCTTCTCTAACATATTCAACAAATGGTCATCAGGCCTCTGCTTGAAGCCCTCCAAAGAAGAGAAACCCAACATCTTTCAAAGTAGTACATTCTGGCTTTGGACAATTCTGGTTATTAAGAAGTTTTTTCCCAAAAATATTCCTAGACTTTCCTCTTGGCAACTTATCTCTGTTGCTCCTGATTCTACCTTCTGAGGTTAAACAGAATAAATGTAATTGTTCCTCCACATGATGTACCATCAGTTATTTGAAAACGAACTATTATGTCCTCCAGAGTTTCTCTTCTTCAGGATAAGCATGCCTAGTTCTTTCCTTTGATCCTTAGGTATCAAAAACTTAAGGACTGTCACCAGCTTGGTTGTCTTCCTATAGATACTCTCCAATTTATCAGTGCTCTTCTTAAAATAGCATTTAGAATTTAACATAGTACTCCAGATGTACTTTGCCCAGAACAGAATACACATGAACTGTTACCTTTCTGTGAGTGGAAGCAGTGCCACTTTTAATGCAATTCAAAATCTTATTTGCTGGATTTATTGTCATACAGTAGTACTGATTTATATTGAACTTGCAGGGTATTCAAAAACAGTTGTTTAACCATTCCTCCCTCAGCTAGTATCTGTGAAATTGATTTTTGAACCCATATGGCATTTGCATTTATCCCAGGAATCTAATCTTTCAGGATTTTTTATTTTAGATCTGACTATTGTTTGCTTTTCTTCTTGTATCATGAATAAATGATTGCATGAATAAAAATAAAGATGTATTAAGCCGTTATTGCTATGCTTAAGTGCTGGAGATAAAAATAAAAGTCTCTGCAAAAGCCCCTGCTCCCAAAGAACTTGCATATTATGAGAGAAGACAACTGAATGTTGTGAAATGGTGGTCCAGGAGGGATGTTTTGGTCTGGAAAGGCTCAGGGCTTTTGGGTAGAACAATAAAGTAGGTAAGTTGATGGATACTTTCTTTATTAAAGCAATCATGTTGATTTAATTACTTTTGCCTGAGAAAGAGGTACAGTGAATGTCAAGAAAAATGGTCAGGGTAATTTTCTCCATTAAGTGAGTTGCTACAACCTCCATTTAAGGAAGGATCAGCACCATCTATATCTTATTTTTATCACTCCTCCGGATTCTCCAGACTTATTTATGTTGACCCTGCAAGGGTTCTTTCTCTTCTTCTACTTCCCCTGTTCTGCCCCTTGTAATGTATTGCGTCTTCCTCCATCAGATCCCATACTTTTTTTTTATGCCGAGACTAAATATTTTAAAACTATGGAACTCAAAGATATTGATTGCAATAGAAAACTTCTTCATTTTACTTACTAGTTTTTGTATTTTTCTTCTTGATCATTTTAAAAGTGCTTTAGGGGGAAAACATGATTTGGTGAGAGTATATAGCTTTTTCCATGGTTGTCAAATTCAACAATAATAAATTTATAAAGCATACTAAGAATTGTTTGTATAATTTCATATAAATTAAATTACTTGAAAAATCTCAGTTATGAATATTGTTGATATACATAAAGATTATGTAGTTTTTAAAATTCTTATTTTCCATCTTGGTGTGCTTCAATACTTAATTATTAAGTATGGTAATTATTTTACTGAAGATACCCTCTCAAACCATTTTTCTTGAAATTATCTTAAGGAAAATTGATACTTTACAGTATCATTAGTTTCTTGGATGGGTGCTTTGCTGGCCATATTTTAATAAAGAACCTAGTAGAAGCATGTTTTTTCTGAATTTCCTATTTTTATTTTTGATTTGTCCTTTTTTTTTTTAATCTCAAAAATTTTTATCTTTAATCATTTTCTGAGAAAAATGGCTTTTAATTAGATCAATCTAGGTATAATCTAGTCATGGACATAGAAATCTTATTATATGATATCATCCATGGGAATAGCCATATGATGAACTTTGCTTTAAGCAAACTTGTTATGAAAACTCATATATGCAAAAGAGTTACGTTAGAGAGTGCTTTTTTACTTTATAAGTAATTTTTTTTACACCAAGAATTTACAGAATTCTTTTAACTAGAACATTTTCCAACTACATTGAGAATAAACTCCTCCAGTAAATTGATATTCAGTGTACCAATTCATGAATTTTCAGGACTATATATATTACATAAAGATGAGTTATACTTCTAATAATAATAGTTCATGTTTATATAGACTTTATGGGTCTCTTTCCATCTTGCTGTACCATAATATATATTTAATGCTTGTGTTTTAAATGTGGTCTGCATGTAATCAGCCCAAGAACATGGCTTAAGTCAAGATAGTCTTCATTCAGTTCTTATTCATTTTTTCCCCCAACTAATTTTTCTTTTCCCCTAGATGTTTATCCCCTTAAGGTAGAGGTGTGGGTGTGTGTGTGTGTGTGTGTGTGTGTATGTGTGTGTGTGTGTGTGTGTGTGTGTGTGTGTGTGTGTGATAATGGTGGTGTGATATTTCTTGGTCTTTCTCTCCTTCAGTTGATAGGATCATGAATTTAGAACTGGATGGGACTTTAGAGGCCATCAAATTCACCATGCCCCCTTGTTTTACAAATGAGAAGATAGAAGGCCACTTTATAGATAAAGCATTTGAAACTGAGAGATGTTAAAGGAACCAAGAGTTACATAACTAATAAGTGAAGCAGGATTTGTACTGAAGTCTTCCTGATTCAAAGCCCAGCCCTCAATCCACTTTTATTTTTTAATTATTCATTGGCCTACAGATCCACTTCTGAGCATATACCTAAAAGAAATCAAAGATAGAAAGTGTGAACCAAAATATTTGCAACATCATTTTCTTGCAGCATCAGTGAAATGGAAACAAACTCATTGACTTGGAATGGCTAAACATCTTGTGGTAAATGAATTTAGTGAGATATTGTTAGAAGCAATATAAAGACTACATGACTTATGATGCAGTATGTAAAACAACTCCAACAAGACTGACAATAAAAACTAAAATTGAAATTATGAATAATTTTCTTGTATTACTTATTGCAATATAATTTTCAGATTTTGTTTCTTTTTTTAATTATCATGTTCTTCTGTGACAACTATGATCCTTATCTGTCTGCATTCTATCTTGAAGGTCTGTTGTTTTGGCATGTATAGAATTCATGTATACTTTTAATATTGTTCCCTTTTGCTTAATTTTTTCCCCATTTCTGTGTTTGTTCTAAATCTGTCATTTTTTTTTTTTTTTTTAGAACCTCTGCTTCTTTGGAAACAGTATTTATTGCGTCTTCTAAGTTTTCTATTTGTTTTTCTTTTTTTTTAAGTGTTCTTTTAGAAAGCTTATTATTTATTTTAGCATATTTTTTTTAAAAAAAATTGAGTTCTGAATTCTCAGCATCTTTAGAGTTTCTCCCCTACCTGTATCATTTACATGTGAAATCTTGTAAAACATTTTCATATTCTGCTATGTTACTAAAAAATGGTGAAAAAAATTATACTTCAATCTGAACTCAGAGTTTATTAGTTCTCTCTCTGAAGGTGTGTAGCATTTTTCATTTTGTAGTTGTCTTGATTAACATTGTATTGATCTACTCAGAGTAGCTATGTCTTTCATAGTTTATCATTATTACATTATTGCAGTTATTTTCCTGACTCTGCTCACATGACTATGTATCAATTCATATAAGTTTTCTCAAATTTTTCTGTTTCCTGTTCATCATTTCTTATGGCAAAATAATTTTCATTATAATCATATGCCATAACTTGTTCGACCATTTCCTAGTTAATGGGGACATCTCAATTTTCAATTCTTTGCCATCACAAGTAGAGCTATTGTAAATATTTTTGTAAATTAAATCTATGCTATTTTAAAGGGTATTCACAGTTTTGTGTACTTTTGAGCACAATTCCAGATTACTCTCCATAATGGTTATACTAGTTCACAACTCTATTAACAGTGCATTAGTATCCCAATTTTTCTATGCTCTTTTCAGCATGTGTTGTTTTCCTTTTTTTACCATCTCTTAGCCAATCTAATTGATTGGTGGTAACTTCAAGTTTTTTTAAGTTGTATTTCTCTAATTATTGGTGATTTAGAGCATTTTTTTCCATATGATTCTAAATAGCTTTGATTTCTTCTTCTGAAAACTGCCTGTTCATTATCCTTTTATCAATTGAGGGGTGATTTTTGTTTTTGTAAATTTTACTCAGTTCCCTACATATTTGAGAAATGATACTTTTATCAGAGAAATTTGCTGCAAAATTTTTTTTCCCTCCAATTTCCTAATTTCTTTCTAATCTTGGCTGCACTGGTTTTGTTTGTGCCAAGTTTCTTTAGTTTAATGTAATCAAAATTATCCATATTACTTTTTTTGATCCTCTTATCTCTTGTCTCTATCTTTTTTTATTCATATATTTGGCAGGTAAAATTGTCCATATTCCCCTAATTTGCTTTTGTTATGTCTAATTATGTACCCATTTTGACTTTATATTAGTATATAGTATAAAATGCTAGCCTGTGCCTAATTTCTGCCAACCCACTTTCTAATTTTCCCAGCAATTTTTGTCAAATATTGAATTATTACTTCCAGATCTTAGATCTTTGGGTTAACAAACACTAGATTACTATGGTCATTTCTACTTTGTATAACTGATCTACTACTTTATTTCTTAGCTAATACCAGATTGTTTTCATGATTACTGCTTTGCAATTTAGTTTGAATTCTGATACTGCTAGGCTGCTTTTTCTTCACTTTTTTTCATTTATTCTCTTGATATTTTTGTTTTTCTTTTTTTTTAATAGTTTTATTTCTCTTTTGAACCCATTCTGGATTTTCTGATTGCTATTTAATGAACTTTGAGGACCCTGCAGAATTTGTTCTTTGATCAGGGAAACTTTGGTTCATTTTGTTAATAGAAAAATACAATTTACTTGTTCTGATGGTCTGATTTCTTTGTGTTTTACTCATTATTTCTTCTGCCATTGTGAACTTCTATATTGTGAGCTAGATTTTAATTTAGGCATTCTCTTTGGTTTTTTTAGTCTTTTAAATTTTTTCCTTGTATTCCCAGTCACTTGCCTTTTGTTTTGACTCTTTTAGTTTCTACTGCTGCACAGATGGCTGAGGCTTATTCCTTACACAGTGGGAACCAGAATATATTTTAAGTCAGTGGTTCTCAAAGTATGGTCCAGATTAGCCTGGGAATCTCTGAAATCCTTTCAGAGAGTCATAATTAGTTTTTATTTTTAATGTGATCAATATCTATAACATAAACAAAAATTCTTTGGACAGATCCTCAATCATTTTTAATAGGATAAAGATATTGAGAACAAAAGTTTGAGGACCACTGCTTAAGTGGTCAAGGGAAATAACTTTCCCCAGCTGAATTTATAGTCTCCTTTCCCTTGCATGGAAGCTATTTTCTTTCTAGATTGGGGCTTTGTATTTCTCATATTCCTACTTCCTTTCCCCTTTACTTCCTTCTGTGGTGGGACAAAATCAGAGTCTACAGTTCATTGTGTGATGGCATCTTAGTCATTACTATGCAGAAGGGAACTGACCATAGCTATAATCTGCCGTAAAAATGTACAGGGTTGTTCATCTTTATGCTTACTGTACTTGTGTACAGAGTGAGTTGGGGATTGTAATTGGAGATGCTAAGTTGATTGTTACTTCTCTGATCTGTTTTGTAGTTTCAACTTTAGTTAAATAATATCTGATAATTCTCCATCTCTCCATTCTACTTCCCCTTTTTTAATGTTTTGGGTTAGAAACATTTGTGGAAAATAATATCTACCATCTTATTAGTCATGTGATCAAAAATTTCCCTTTCTGTGTTTTTCTGCTTGAACTTGCGTGATTGTGGATCTCCATATTGAATAGAGTTCTCTAAAAGGTCTTTTTCAACATAACAGAAAGATTACCTCAAGGTTCCTTTATTGGATAGTAGCACATTTTCAGCACTGATTTTCAAATAGTAGTCTGCCTTTATTTGGTTATTGACGGATAATGGCATTTGAGAAAAAGTTAATGTGCTGTATTATTTCATCTTTCCAGGCCTCAGATGCCTACAAAGTATTATGGAAAGCTTTAAATCTATAATCCTATGTCTATGATGTAAATCAGTAACTTTTCAATATTGACTGATTGCCCCCAAATGAAGTGAATGATTGACAGCATTGTTGGCTTCCTAGAGGTGAGCCAGGCACCATTTAGTTTCAGAGATTTGTTGAAATTGGAATTTATTTTATTGTTATAAAGATGAAATAAGAAATCAAGGAAGAACAAAATTAAGACGGTCTTAAAGGATTTGGGAAATAGGAAATATTTTACTAACTGCCAGAGAATCATGAAATCATTAATATAAAAAATTTTTCATTTGAAAAACAATGAATTCATACACTAAATAAAAGAAGCATTTTCATGTTCATTGTGGAATAGAGAGGATTATATGTGAAACTTCAAGGCTATCATATAGAAATTGCTTTTCTTTTTAAGATTAGAATAACTTCCACGTAAACTTTCACAGCTGTCCTGCTTGTCTGTGATTTTCTGACCTTTCTTTTGTTTTTACCACTCTTCCTTCTGCCACTGATTTTTTTGGGGGAAATTCCTTATAACAAATATGTACAGTAGAATAAAACAAAATGTCCACATTGGGAATGTCTAAAAATGTATGTTTCATTCTGCTTCTGTAGTCCATAAGCTCTCTGTCATGAGTCTTTTGAAACATGGCTGATCTTTCCATTGATGAAAGTTAAGTCTTTTCAGAGTTGTCATTATAATGTTGTTACTATATAAATTGTTCTCCAGTTTCTATTTACTTCACTTTCATTTCATATAATCTTTCCAGGTAAACTGTTCCTTTCATCATTTCTTGTGACACAAATATATTGTTGTATCCAACTCTTCATGACTCCATTTAGGATTTTTTTGACAATGACACTGGAGTGGTTTGCCATTTCCTTTTCCAGATTATTTTAGAGATGAAAAAATTGGGGCAAATGTGGTTAAGTGACTTTCCCAGGGTTACATTACTAGTAAGTGTCTGAGGCCAGTTTTGAACTCAGGAAAATGTCTTCCTGATTTTAGGCTTGCCACTCTATTCATTATACCTCCTAGCTGTCCCTCACAACAATATTACTTACATTAATATACTACAATTTATTTAATCATTCCTTAATTGATGGATTCCTCTTAATTTTCTGTTCTATGTCAGTAGAAAAAAAGATGTCATATGCATATCTATCCTTTTTTTCTTTCTTTAATCACTTTGGGGGTGGGAAGTAAGTCTAGTAGTGATTACGTAGAATCAAAGACACAAAAGGCTTTACTGCTTCCTTGGTTAATAAAGCCTTTTTAAAAAACAATTTAACTTGAAGAGGGAAGTTTATGTAGGAAAATAGATTAGAACAGAGCAGAGTATTATGTGGATATATATACAATATATATCTATTTTGATACTGAAATTGGTAAATTCTCTTAATTTTTCTTAATTACATCTTAAAAAAAGAAAACTTAATACTTGTCTAGGGAAAACAATGCCACACACAGTAATGAATTCATCATAATGTCATAAAGAGTAGACGTTTTAATTTCAAAGTTATAGGTGGCCTGGGGTCATAAAATAAGATCGAAATTTTTCTTATTTCTTATTTCCCCTAGGTTTTCAAAATAAGAATCGAGTAGCAATTCTGGCAGAACTAGACAAAGAGAAAAGGAAATTACTTATGCAAAACCAATCTTCAACAAATCATCCTGGAGCCAGGTATTATGTAAACATATTGCATGCCAGTGTATGTCAAAGTCTGAAGTTGTAATCTATCGGAGATTATTTGGATTATTCACAGAATTGAAAAAAATCTTAATTTTTAAGAAAACAAGATGCTGTGTTCAACACACACACACACACACACACACACACACACACACACACACACATTTGCTGAGGCAATTAGGATTAAGTTACTTGCTCAGGGTCACACAGTCAGGAAGTGTTAAATGTCTGAGGCCCGATTTGAAATCAGGTCCTCCTGACTGCAGGGCTGTGGCTCTATCTACTATGTCACCCAGCCGCTCCAGCTCACAGATTTTTAAAGAACAATTTATAGTAGGGATATTTATACAATCCCCAAATTATGGTTGGTTTAAAAAAAAAAAAAAGAAAGTCTTCATTCTGGTTTTTTGTTCTTCACCAACCATAGTACTGATTGATTGAGAGGTTTCACCTAATAGTTTTGGCATTTTTAAAACATATTACAGGAATATATTATTATTGGACTTTTTTAACCTAGACAATTACACAATGAGAGTTTTTTCCTCCAAAAAAATTTGAAGAAAAGATTATTTTCTAAAATAGTCTATTTTATTAAAAGATTGTTTACCATTTTACCAGTTTTTTTTTCAAGAGTATGTGGAAATTTAGTTATTGTCACTATAATAGAAATAATTTTTTAGGTTTCTGAAAGATGGGTTCTGCTAAGTCATCAGCTTTTCATCTTAATAGATTGCCATCTTCACCTCCTAAATATAATGTTATATTATAAATGTAACTTAATAATACACATATAAAAACATGGTTTTATTCTCTCTAAATATTTTTTTCTATATGAATATTGTTCTATCTGAACTATTCACAAGCTGCTTTTTAAAAATAATTCAGTAAAATTAGTGGTAGTTTCAAAGCCCAAAATCTCATGTGGCTTTGAGTTCATGACTACAGTAAAATTAATCTGGTAAACTGAGGGGAAAAAAGTCTTTGCTCTGGAAAGGTATTTTGCATCTTTACAGAAAACATTTACCATATATAGTGAAAAATGTGGCTTGTGAATAAAACTTGTTCTGTGCCTCAAAAAATTAGCTCTGTGAAGTAATATGTTTTGGTTTGTTTGTTTCCAGCATTGCTCTCTCCAGGCCCCCTCTTAATAAGGATTTTCGTGATCATGCTGAACAGCAGCATATTGCAGCACAGCAGAAGGCTGCTTTACAGGTGAGCAGATGTTGCTCAGATCAGGGAGGATAGGGGATGACATTCTTCTTACTATACCTTACTTTTAGGTGGGATGCGCAAGGAAAGGCATCAGCTTATATAAGTCCTTTATGTTCTGCAAGTATTTCATATGGACTGAAGGTGCTGTTTCTAGTCGCTTTTTTCCCCCTTTTCCATTTCTCAGTTTTTAAAGGGCATATTAGCCAAGAGAGCTATTTTTCTATCTGGAATCTATTATCAGTATAAATGTTGCATAAATACTAATCAGGAGCCCTATTGATATCTAGTTAAGCCCAAAGGACCTGTAGCCAGCAATACATCATAGTGAATAATAATAGCTAACATTTATGCAGATCATTTTAAGATTTTCTAAGCTAAGCTAATATTTACAAATATTATTGCATTTATCTGCACAACAACCTTGGGAAATAGGTTATTATCACTATTTTACAAATGAGGAAAGTGAGGCAATTAGAAATTGAAGTGTTTCACCCAGAATGACACAGTTAGTGAATGATTGAGCCAGGATTCCTTCTTGAATCCAGATTCAGTATTTTTATCTATTGCATCATTGAGTTGCCTTAGTATTACAGTAACAATGAAAGTGTCTTTGATAATATAGATGAAGTTATTAAAAGGTAATATGATATAGTGAGCACTAGATCTGGAGCCAAACCACCATGAATAATAAATAGCCCTGTTCTGTCATATAACACCTCTGTGACCTTAAACAGGTTACATTACTTTTTTGGATCTCATCTGTAAAACTGGGAAACTAGGCTAGGGAATGAAAAGTTCCTTTAAATCTAAATCAATTTGATTTCATTACTAATTGTGCCAAGATGTGATGTATTTAGAAAGAAAGATACTGAGAGGTCACAGTACTAAAATGGAAGAAACAAACTTAAAAAGTAAAATGGGAAATTTTAACAGTAAATTTTTAAACATATTTGTCAGTTAAATCATAATCCCTAATGTTGTGTGACTTTACTGTTGTGATTTGATTTAAAAAATTGGTTGCAGTATATTCTTTAACATATGTTTAAGCACTAATTCTTAACATAGAATTAAAGAATAATATTGAATTATACATTTTATTATATCTGTTCATTATTGCCAGAATAATTAACTATCTTATTTAATGTCACCTTGATCTTGATTAATTTAAGGTGCTCCACAGCCTTTAGATAAAACTTGGGTATTTTTAAAAAAGAGTTATATACTTAATCATATAATTCTTAAACCATTTTCAGCTTCTCTAATTTTTGTCAAATATGCCTTTTTCTTTTTTGTAAAAATATCTAAGAAGTTTTATCCTTCCTTATTTCTAACAATAGATCCCTTTCTACTCTTAAAAAAAAAAAATTTAATGCTATTATTCCATATTCCTTTTTACTTAACTTAACAAATTAATTTATTTCATTTGATACTGTTGAATAACATTTTGTATTAGAATAGTAGTTATGGAATTAGGAAACTCCATTAGTCCTTGCTCAGTCACTGACTAGCCTTGTGACCTTTAATAAATCATTGAGCTTAACAGAAAAAGGAAAGTTTGGCATAAGCGGATGAGATGGGAGATAGAGGAGAATGATAATGAGGTCTATTGTGGACATATTGAATTTGAGATGTTACTAGGGCAATCAGTTTGAAATGTCCAATAAGTGGTTGATGATGTGGTACTAAGTTTCAGGTCAGGAAAGGGAACAGGTTGGATATTTAAATCTAGGACTCATATGTGTAGAAATGATCATCAAGCTAATAGGAGCCAAAGGCAGTGTAGCGATAAAGGAGAAGAGCTCAGGATAGGACCTTGGAGTATACCCATATTTGGTGTGATATGAAGAATTAATAAAGGAGAGTTAGTAGAAATGGCCAGTGAGATAAAAGGAGTAAGGAGAAAATAATATTACAAAAACTGGAGAAAAGAGAATTATCTCAAAGGAGACTGTAGGCAAATGTCAAATGCCTTAGAAAGCTTAAGAAGTCTGAGGCCTGAGAAAAAGGACATCAGTTTTAGCAAATTGATAACTTTGTACAGAGCAGTTTCAGTTGCATGATGGGGCTTGAGGCTAGACTACATAAGATTAAAAAGTGAATGAAAAGAGAGATAGGGGAAGTAGTGAATGTAGCTCTTTCTTAGAGGTTAGAAAAAAAATTGGTAGGGTTTTGTGAATGGTGTTCTAAAATTATTTGATCATATTTGAAGGGAAGTAATCAGTAGATTAGGAGAAGTTGACCTCTCCTTCTACTACTAGATTCCTTTAGAAAATTTGCTGTGCAAATCCATAATCTTTTTTATAAGAACTCAGGATCTTTCACTAGCTTGCACCACCATAAGGTGATACTGCAAGATCTATGTTAAAAAAAAAAAATTATCCTCATTTTGAGCACAGAGCCTTTATGTTATTCCTTTGCTGATTGGGATTATAAAGGTAATTAGATTATTAATATCATGACAAGTTTGTGATATTTCTGCTGTCTATTAAGTTTTATTTGCTTTTAAAATATCCTCATTTTTAAAAGAACAAGAGTTTGTTTTCTCATCTTAAAAAATGTTATTGATGGTGTTGATTTTTATAACTTAGTCACTTTCTGATATACCCACTGTGGCTTTTCCCTATGCCCATTATCAAAATCTTACTTGTAACAAAAAGTTAAGCAAAACAAACAACAGTATCTATGACTTTATATAAAGCATTTTGTACCCATAATCTGCTATCCCTCTGCTAAGAACAGAGAAAGGTATTTCATTGTCATCAATTCTTTAGCATCAAGATTGATTATTTCATTTAATTTGAGATATCTGCCTTACTAACTACTGTTATAGAGTTTTATTGTTACACAGTAAACCTATAAATGTTACCATATCTAAAAAAATTATTGTGACAAGACTTTTTTGTTTTTGTTTTTATTTATATTATTATGGTCATTGTATATATTGTTCTTCTGGTTAGGTTTTCCTCACTTTTAATAATCTTTCATTATGTTAATTCATATTAATTTTTCCATGTTTTTTCCCCTGAATTCATTATATAGGTGAAATCATTTTAATCATGTTGTGAGAAACTATTTTGTTAATCTTCTCTTTCTTTTTTCCAGCATGCTCATGCACATTCTTCGGGATACTTCATAACTCAGGATTCTGCATTTGGAAATCTCATTCTTCCTGTTTTACCTCGACTTGACCCAGAATGAAGGAAATATTTGCATTAGGGAAAATAACTTTGTAAAATGAACTGCCAAAGTTAAAATCATTCTGATTCACTCTGTGCTAAGAAATGACTCACATTTTTTTGGGTGAGATTTTGTATTTTATGCCTTTGTTATAAGAAAGGCACTTTACATCTATGCAGGTGAAATGTACATAAATGGTGCATGTTATACACAGTTTGTAACCATTCTGTAATGCACTTCATTTATTTATATCAATATGCTTGACTGATTTAAATTTTTTTTTTAATTTTAAGTAGAATGAATTATAGACTAGAAAATAGAAAAAACTACATAAGGTACTTAACTTTAAGGAAATGCCATTTCCCCCTCTAAACAAATGGGGTTGGCCATAGAAAAAAATCCATTCCTTTTGGTGTTTTATCAGACTGTTATTAATGTAACCACTGCATTCAGGTTCTTGAACATTTTGTTTTAGAAAATGGTCCTGAAATCTTTTATGTGACCTCATTTCTGTTTTTTTTGGTCTCACTTTTAATCCTAGAAAAGAGAAGTTAGTATAAATTACAAACTAGTATTATACTTTTTAGTATTTCTTAAATATGAAATTTATGTAAATGTTAACACATGATATTAAAAATTACCATGACAATAACTGTTACTCTTGAGAGTTGTATAGTATGTTATTTACTAATGCTGTTATAATAGAACCTGACTGTAAAGTTCCAGTTCTAGTTTAAAACTTAATATGGCAGTTTTACCTCTTTCTTACATAAAGTAGAGATGAAAATTAGAGTTAGCTCTTTCTGCAGCATTTTATGGAGTATTTTGAGCAAGATTTCCTTGGTAGAGTATAGTCCCTTAAGAATTCAGACCTCCTTCATAAATCCCATATTTTATAATATATTGGGGCATTCAGAGAAATTCAGTGACTTATTCAAGATCACCAACTTAATATAACTTGCTAGCTATAGAAAGTTAGGGTCGTGGCCATATTTTAGAATAGAAAATGTGCCAATAGAAGTTCAGTTCTTTATGTAAAATTATCTCTGAATTTGCTGTAGCAAAATCTGAAGCAGTTTTTGAGAACTTTCTTCAGGTAATTTTCCAATCTTGAAAGTCCAAGGAACATTTATTACTGGGAAAGATAAGAGAAATCATCTGTGACAATGGAAGATAGAAAAATTAAATGATGAACCTGGGGTTTATATTTATGACCTTAGCTTTAGTCCAGGGTTAGAAAACATATCTGTTTGTATAGACAAGACAAGTTCTCCAATTTACTCTTTTAATTTAACATTTAGTCCAGGGTTAGAAAACCAACTACAAACATATCTGTTTGTATAGACAAGACAAGTTCTCCAATTTACTCTTTTAATTTAACATTCCATCAATTTGTACACTTAATATTCCAGATAATTTCTAATTAATATAAAGGAAAAGATATTATATTCCATAAAGATCATTAGGTATGGAAGGAGATGGTTAAATTTGGATCCTAATTTTGAACCACTTATTGTTCAGTTTTGTTCTCTTTATTTTTACTAACATCCCTCTCAACAAAGGTTCAGTTTTCTTAAATTTGTAAAGAACCTTAGAGGTCAACTGGTGACCCTCTCATTTTATAGAAGAAACTAAGGGTCATAGAATTTAAATGATTTGTCCATTGTCACATAAGTTGTAAATGGCAGAACTGTGATTCTAGGTCCTCTGACTCTTAAAATTTATCTCACCCCTCTCTTCTTACTCATCCCAAGCAACCTCCTACTGAAACAAGCCCAAAGGCAATCTCAGCTATTGATGATGCACATTATTATATTAAAAAAAAAATCTGGCTTTCAGCATTATTTACCCCATACTGATATACTCTTGGTGGGAGCACTCACAACCAGGCACAGGCCATACTATAATCAATGTATATGCATCAAGGGACCCATATTGAAGTAGAAGCTCATGGGAACGGTCCATAGTGCCGACCTTTCCCCTCATTCTGCGTTTCACCTCTTAGATCACATCTGAAATACCTACTTAACTGCAACCATTGCCTCTCCTATTTATAATCAGTTCTCATGTGAAGCTACTCATTATGGTCTCTGCCATTTTTCTTTTAAGATCACAGCACTTCATTCCCTCAAAATCACACATGTCAGAATCCTAACTACTGCCTGGGGTCCCTATATATTTCTCACAAAAGTATAGCTAAATGCTTCCCATTGCAACTGTACTCTCAATGATGGAATTTGAGGAGGAAACTTTTTCCATGTAAGAGATGAGGTGACATGGTGTCTTTGAAAAAAACACTGCCTTTTGAGTTAGGAGACCTCAATCAAGTATAGTTGGCCCTATGGCAAATCCTTTCATCTCTCTCTGGACCTCAGTTTTTTCATATGTAAAATAAGAGAATTGGATGAAATCAATGTTCTGAACTTGAAGTCAGTAAACTTGTTTTAAAAAATATTTTGTTTATTATATTAAAATACAATTAGTTTCCAAAGGGTGGGGGAGTGGATAAGTATTTATTGAGATCCATTATGCTAGACACTGCTAAGTGCTTTATGAAAACTATCTCATTTGACCTTGACAACAATCCTTCGTAATTTTATAATTTATTTGCAATCCTATATATTTAATTTTATGCTTTTAAAAAACATTGTTCTGAGAAGGGGTTAGTAAAATAAGCTTCAACAGACTGCCAAAGGAGTTCATGACATAAATATATTAAAAGTTAAAAACCTCTGGATTTTACCTTAATGTTCTTTCCATCTCTAACTTGTCTGAAGCTTGGTAACAGATGCATTTGTCACCCCCCAGAACCAAGCTCTAACTTCTTTCTTAGTTTATACTTTTTAATATTTTCTTTTTTATGTTTGTTTTATGTGTGTTTAATGATTTCTTTCCCATTAGGTTGAAAGGAATATTTCTTCTAGTTTCTATTATATTCCCATATATCCTATATAGTGCTGAAACAGTGAGTACTTATGAGACATTCGACTAAAAGGCTGCTTTGTTGTTTTTCATTTGTGTCTGACCATTCATGACTCCTTTTAGGGTTTTCTTGGCAAAGGTACTGAAACAGTGTGCTATTTCCTTCTCCAACTCATTTCACATTTGAGTGGACTGAGGCAAACAGGATTAAGTGACTTTCCCTAACTCACATAGCTAGTAAGTGCCTGAGGCTGGATTTGAACTCAGGAAGATGAGTCTTCCTTACTTCAAATCTGGGACTCTATCCACTGACCTACCTAGCTGCTAGGAAGACTGCTTACAAAGTTATAAAACAAATTTTTTGAAGCTGCAGTGTTTTTTTGTTGAATAACAATAGTCAAACTTACAAAATTTAGCTACAGTGTTAGAAAGAATTGAACTTTGCTATTAGCATGAAATCCTTTCAAATATAAATGTATGTTCTTAAATTCAATTTTTTTAAGTCTATGTTTTGGGAGAAGGATAAGGCAATTGGAGTTAAGTGACACAGTTAAGGGTCACACAGCTAATGAGTGTCTGAGGTCAGAATTGAAGTCAGGTCCTCCTGACTTCAAGCCTGTGCTCAATCCACTGTGCCATTTAGCTGCCTACATATTCTTTAAAACATATGTGATTCTTTAAAGTACATGGACCTAACAGAATGAATTAGATCTTAAGTTTGACTTCCTTTCTCTTGGATGTGACATTGTGATCATTAATCATTTAGCCAAATAAATCATGACCTATAAATAAGACTTATGACTTATAAAAAGGCCAAATAAGTCTATGCCCAGAGATGCAAAACAAGGAAACTAGATTTTAATCAGTTTCATGAGGTTAATTATTATTTTATAAGAAAGAACAATAACAAGTCTATGTATTTGAGGATGATGAATGTTTGTAACATTCTGTAAAAGGAAAAGAGAAGACAAATATTATTTTTGAAGTTATTTCTTTGGCCTGTCACTTATTCATTTTTTTTGGTGATTTTTACTTATTTTTATTTTTTATTATTATTATAGCTTGTTATTTACAAGATATATGCATAGGTAATTTTTCAGCATTGACAGTTGCAAATCTTTTTGTCCCAACTTTTTCCTTCCTTCCCTCCACCCCTTCCCCCAAATGGCAGGTTGACCAATACATGTTAAATATGTTAAAGTATAATATATATACATGTCCAAACAGTTATTTTGCTGTATAAAAAGAATCGGACTTTGAAATAATGTACAATTAGCCTGTGAAGGAAATCAAAAATGCAGGCGGACAAAAATAAGGGAATTGGGAATTCTGTGTAGTGGTTTATAGTCATCTCCCAGAGTTCTTTCCCTGGGTGTAGCTGGTTCAGTTCATTACTGCTCTGTTGGAACTGATTTGGTTCTTCTCATTGTTGAAGAGGGCCAGGTCCATCAGAATTGATCATCATATACTATTGTTGTTGAAGTATATAATGATCTCCTGGTCCTGCTCATTTCACTCAGCATCAGTTCATGTAAGTCTCTCCAGGCCTTTCTGAAATTGTCCTGCTGGTCATTTCTTACAGAACAATAATATTCCATAATATATACCACAATTTATTCAGCCATTGTCCAATTGATGGGCATCCACTTAGTTTCCAGGTTCTGGCCACTACAAAGAGAGCTGCCACAAATATTCTTGCACCTTTTTATGTCCCTTTCCCTTCTTTAAAATCTCTTTGGGATATAAGCCCAGTAGTAACCCTGCTGGGTCAAAGGGTATACACAGTTTGATTATCACTTATTCTTTTGATCCTTTTTGGTAGTTAGATCTGTTTTTTTTTTTTTTTTTTTATGTATGCAGACAGAGTAGCAAGGTTATAAATTAATTAAATGTTCTGTCTATAAAATTTTATGTGATTATATGTAGTTAATGTGGTTTTGCAATGATGATTTCAGGCAAAATTGACTTCAAACCAACAAGCATTAAAAAAAGATAAACAGGGATATATGCTAAAAAGGCCCTATTAAAAATTAAGATATATCAGGAAGGAAAAAAAGAAGAAAGGATGGATGGTTGGATTTGTTAAGTGCATCCTGGGTCCCAAACACTGCCCAGCACTGGAGATAGAAGTAATTTAAAGAGAGAAAGAGATAAGGGATGACAACACACAAAAGGCAGCTAAGAAGAGTATTTGGGGAAGAAGGTACAAAGCATTGGATCATGGTTTTGAAGTTAGAAGTAGAACTAGGAAAGAAGAAAAGGCTGATGGAGCACAAAATAGAGGCCCTAGTAGGAACATAAGAGAAGGGGAACAGGCTGGTAGAAGGATATTCAGGGCAAAAAGGCAGAGGAGTTATGGAATGTTTCAAGATAAGAAGGCTCTAAGCACAGAGCATGGAGGCAAATGAAAGCTGGCTGACCTTCATTCAGTTTTTAAATCTAAAAACCTAATGATGCAGTAAAATTTATAAATGAAAAACAGCTTGTAAAAATAAAATCAGTAGCAAGGAATTTCAACATTCCATTATCAGAATAAAACCTACAAAAAAAAAGTAAATATGAAACATGATAAAGCTGAGTATTCTGCCACACATAATAGATAATATGGGGAGAATTCAGTGAAAAGGGGGAAAAATATACATCTTTTTTCAAATACACATGGAATATTGATAAAAATCACTAAGCTTAAAAGAAAATACAGATAAAGGAACAAATGCTCTTCATTTCCCACCTGTTAGCACTCATTTTGTATTTCTTTGACTTCTTTACCATTTCCTGGAGTCAGGTTCCTTCCTTTTTTTTTTTTTTTTTTTTTCCTGCTTTCTTCTGTGTTATCTTGTCCCACTAGATTGTAAGTTCTTTGAGAACAGGATTGTCTCCTTTTTTTAGTATTTGTATCCCCTGAGCTTAGTACAGTGCTTGGGCCAGAGTGGGTGGTTATTGACTGGTTATTGACTTAATTGATAAGCAAAGATTTGATATCTTCTATTTACTAGTTTTAATGCATTGAAGTCAGTAGCAAATAATGAGAGAATAAATAAAATATATAAGCCCTCATGGAAACTAAAATTTAAATAAGGGAATTATTAAAAATAAGTAATTATATTAAAGATAACAGCACTATAGATCAATATTCAACGGATGCAACTAGAGCAGTAGTTAACAGGAAAATTGTGCTACTGAATGTCTATAGCAATTAAAAAAGAGAGAAACTTAAGTTGAATCTGCACTTGACTTGGAAAAAGAACAAAGCAATAAATCAATAGAAAAAGAAGGCAAGTAGGTGGTACGGTGGATGAAGTACAGAGCCTGGAATCAGATCTGAATTCAAATCCAGCTTCAAATACTTAATAGTTGTTTGACTAGGTAAGTCACTTAGTCTCTACCTTATTTTCCTTAATTGTAAAATGGAGATTTCTATATCCAAGAATTGTTGTAAGATTAAAATGGGATAAGCACTTCTCACATCATAGTTGGCACATGGTAAAGTGATAGCTATTAGTGTTAAAAAGAATATAGATAACTGAAATTAATATGATTATAAATTATCTTTCCCCTTTAGAATCTAAGCTTTTTGAAGAGGACTATTCTTTTTTTTTCCTGTATCCCCAGCACTTTGCACAGTTCATGAGTATTTAATAAGTGTTGATTCATTAATTAATTTAGATAAGCAATTAGCAAATCTAAAGAAAAAAGAGAAACCCAAATCAAAATCAGAGAAGAGAAAATGAGAAGGTGAAAAAAGGCACAAGGATAAAAGAAATTAAGAAAATTATCAGAAATTACTATTCAGAGGTATTTGCTAAAAAATTTTTTTTTAAAGTTTTAAAAATATTTTTAAAAGAAACATAATTCTAACAGTTACTAAATTGAAAGTGAATAATTTAAGCCAATCTCAGGAGAAATAAAATCTTTGAATTGAATTCAACAAGCATTAAGTGTGCCTACTTTATGTGAGGCACTGTAGCAGGAATTCTGGATGAAAATGACAAAAACAAGAGGCCGGCCATCAAAGAGCTTATATTCCACTCAAAATCTGCCTTGCAAATGAATCTGACCAAGGCCAGATTCACGTGTGAAGTCTATGCAACTTTTAAAAAACTTTCAAAATACAGAAATGTAGTAAATAATTTGGGCTCTTACCTCTCTGATCCCTTTCCTTATGGTTTTGCTAAAATAATCCGAAGGCCTGACCTCATCACTTCTCTGCTGAAAAATTGCTAGTTCTTGTTGCCTCTATAATAAAGTTCAAACTTTTTAGCTTGGTTTTGAAAACCATAATTTGGCTCCTATTTACCTTTATTTCTTTCATACATCCTTTTTCAGGCCTTCAGAAATTGTGTTCCACTTAGACTAGCCTACTAGACATTATTATTCAGTCATTTCTCTCCCTTTTGCCTTCAATCTTTTCTAGCATATGGATCTTTTCAAGTGAGTCTCATCTTCTTATTACGTAATCAACATATTTAAACCTGTTTCAGTATTTCACTTTCCAGCGAATAGCCTGAATGAATTTCTTTTAAGTATTGACTGATTTGATATCCTTGCTGTCCAAGAGATTCTCAAAAGTCTTCTCCAACATCACAGTTCAAAAGTATTGATTCTGTAGTAGTCAGCTTTCATTATTTGCCATTGCCTAAATTCATTGCTGGCTCCAAACAATTCATCCAAATAGTTTTTCTTTCGGAGGGGAGGAGATGGCTCAGTGGGTAGAGCACTAGCCCTGAAGTCAAGAGGACCTGAGTTCAAATCCAGCCTCAGACACTTAACAAACAGAAAAAGTTGTCGAAAGCAGCAAAAAGCAAAAAAAAAAAAAAAAAAAAAAAAAAAAGAAGAAGAAGAGAAACAAATAGTTTTTCTTTCATACCTGGAATTCACTTGTCACTGTTTTCTATTTTCGGAATCCTAAGAAGATCCAACCCTTTTAATCCAACACAAAATATTAAGAACTAATATTTTCTCTAACCTAAAACCCTTTTCAGATATTTCCCTTTAGAGAAGTAGACTGAACAAAGCTAAAACCTTCCTTGGGGAAAATGGAATAGGGATAACAGTGAGACTCACCTTGTGTCTAGATAGAATCATTGCCCCCCTTAAAATTATTGGTGGTACCATGATCCACTGAGGAGCTGTGCTCTCTTTTCCACTTAAATATTAAGATATTGATCACAGAAAGGAAGTTCTTTCAGTCTTTGAGGGAATTGGTCAGAGAACGAAACCAGTAGTTCAGATAGTTTTAGTAGATTTTGGAATGTAAACCTCAAACTCTATTTTAATATGTAACTAATAAAGCTTATAGCAGTAAGACTTTTGGGACACTTGCCTTTTTCAATATTTGTAAATATGTCAAATCATCTTGGAATAGACATGTATTTGAGGAGATGGGGATGAAAATGGGGAATGTGCCATCTTGAACATTTCTTTTTCTGAGTAGGGATATTTGCATATTAAGTTAATGTTAAATTAAATCTTTTTGTCATGCTGGTATCTAAAATTCAGTGTGTGTGTGTGTATATATATATATATATATATATATATATATATATATATATATAGTTTTGACTTTTATAATTTAGATTTTTTTCATATACCATCAACTTGTGCCCCTTATTTCCTCTTTCTGCTTTCCTTTAAAACTTGTGTTTTGTTTCTTTCCTCAAGTATAGATTTAATTCTTTTAGATTATTATTCTAGGTATTGAGTGCTATTAATAATTAATTGAGTGTTAAAAATTAACAATTTGTAAGCTTTCTAAGAGTAAGGATTTTCATATTTGTCTTTGTATTTTTAAAAATTTGTTGTATTAAAAAATAAGAAAAAAAAAACAAAAACAAAGCAAAAGAGAACATAGTCATGTGCTCAGCAGAACATCAGGAAGGATTAAAAATATATAACAAATTACCAATTCAAGAAAGTATATAAGTAGAAGAAATTATATTCATGACTATCCATCTTTTCTTTACTTCCTTGTGAATTATTCTTTTCTCTGCACCTTTTTTTACTTTATTTTTTCCCCCGTTTTGTCCCCCCCAAAATCCCCAAGCAGGCTATGGTTAAGAAAGGATATATTTATTTTTACATATGTAGATATATACATATACATACAAACACACTGCCCTCTCTTCCATATACACATATCTTTTCTATCCCTGCTAACTGTTTTGCTTTAATTCTGCTCCTTAACGTGCCTTGATATTACTTAATCTCTCTCCCCTCCTCACCATGAATCTCTTCCTTTTCTTTCCTCACCTTTTGCTTTCCTGTCTATCCCCCTCCTCCCTTATTTCTTTATAGATTTTGAAAGTTGCTATATCTTTTATAGGATATATGTAGTGTGTTGCCTATTGAACCCATTCCCAATATAAGTAGGTTTTCAGAATTACAAGGCACCCTCCCACCTCTCATGCCTCTGTGTCTACTCTTCCTCTGTACCTCATTTTATAACATAATTATTTTTACTTCAACTCTGCCCCAGTCATTCTTTTGAGATACCCTATTGTTGATGTCAAACTTAAACATATGGTATACATTTCCCACATTAAAAAAAATTTTTGTCCATGTTGAGTTCTTTGAAACTGATTATTATTATTGGCTCTTCTATGTTAAATTTTCTGTTGTTTGGATTTGGGTGATAAAATTCTGAAAATCTGCAAGTTTGTTGAATATCTTTTTTTTCATTCAATATTATAGATAATTTTGCATATGATATTTTTGGCTGCACTCCTAGTTCTTTTGATTGTTGGTAGATATGATTCCAGAACCTACGGTCTTTTATTGTGGCTGCTGCTAAGTCTTATCCAATTCTAATTATAACTCCAGTGTATTTTAATTGGGTTTTTTGTTTGTTTCTTGCGAAATTTTGTCTTTGATCTGGAATTTAGAAATTTGGCAATAATATTCCTATGTGTTTTCCACAAAGGATCTCATTGAGGTAGTGATTGGTGTATTTTTTCTATTTCTACTTTCCCTTCATGTTCTGTGATTCCAGTACAATTTTCTTGGATTATTTCTTGCATTATTGTGTCATGGTTCTTTTTTTTTTTTTTTTTTGGTCACAATGTTCAGGTAGTCTAATTCTCTTAATCTGTTCTCCAGATCTGTCATTTTTCTTACAAGATGTTTCACATTCTGTTTTATTTTTTCATTCTTTAGAATCTGCTTTGTTATGTCTTCACTTATTTTCTCTTGCCCAGTTCAAATTTCCAAAAAGTTATTTTTTATCTTTGAGACAATATTTCCTTTTCTAATTGGTTAACTTGTTTTTTTCCATAATCTTGTTTTTCTTGGATGGTTTTTATTTTTATTTTTTCCTCAATGTCTTTCATTTGATTTTTAAATTCTTTTTTGAGTTCCTCTATAAATTCTAAAAATGTATAATAACCTTGGGTAAGTTCTTCTTGCAGGGAACTATTTCACATTACTCTTTGGATTAGAAGCTTTTAAAAAAAAATTTCAATGTCTTCCTCTGAAGATGAACCCCAGTCTTCCCTGTTCTCATGATATGTTTCTATGATGTGGGATTTCTTCTTAATAATAAGTATTGGTGTAAGCTTGTCTTTGTATTTTTTTTTTTAAAGTGTTGGTTTTATCTTTTGGATAGCTTTCCCCATATTTTAGAAATTATTTATGATATAGTGATTAATAATAGGGACAGCTAGATAGCACAGTAGATGAAGTCAGAAAGAGAAATGTTCACACTGGCATATTTCCCACTTCTACTTTAAGGGTTTTTGTGAGAATTAAATAAAATAACATTTGTAAAGCTCTTTGCAAACCTTAAACACTGTATAAATGCTAATTATCACCACCACTATTACATCATCACCATCACTTTTTGTTCCTTCTTTGTTTTAAAGACTAATGATATCACAAAGAGATGTTTTGACTTGTAATAAATTGTATTTAAGGGAGGCCAAATTGCACAAAGTTGTCAGCCTCCCTGCTTTTTCCAGAGCCAGCAAAGTCCAACAGCAGCACCCAAGTCAGGATAATTGGCGATGGCCAGGAGTGGCTTTGGTGTCTGATACCTGACAGAACTGTTCCTCCTTTCTCCACCTTCATTGCCATTGGAACAAACTACTCATATGTGCTGCTTCCACCAGGGAGGTCTTCACATGCTTGGGGGATGAATCCCCCTAACTTACCCATGGGTTTGAAGCCTATCTACCAAAATGGGTTACCAGGTTATAACTGCTGCACATGCGACAGCTTCTTGATGGGCACTGATTAAAAAGTGGATGAGAAGGCCTAAGAAGGGTTTAGCAAGCCCCCACACTTGAGATGCTAGTCCTCCCTGAACATCCTAGATACCCCATCATTACTACAATAGGACATGAAAATACAGGGATATTTTTTTTTCATGGTAGGATTGGGTTGACGTGGAAGTGGCATAAGATTCAGGAATGACTAAAATTTGTCAGGGAAAATTAAGGGTGATCTGGACCCAACATAGCCCTTGGGTGCTTCATACTTCTAGCTATATGGAACTACTAATTTGGAACATTCAGGCAAGACTCATGTGGTGTTAGACTAGGTATTGAAGTAGGAGTGCTTTTCAGTGCTAAGGTTACAACAATAGTTCAATATTGGTCAGACTGATACCCCCAAAGAGTTTCCAGATCCTTGAAGACAGCAGTCTTATTTTTCCATGCAGCTTTGGTGTGTAAATATACAACTTTTGTGCTATTCTCTGGTCTCTGTGGTAACCTATGGTGAGTTAAGTTGTTATTACTACTCAGTGGGGAAAAAAAAAGAAAAAAAAAGTAATGAATTTCAGAATTAGAAACAGATTCTAAATTGAAACAAGAGTTTTTCCTTGAGGTTGTGGCTGAGAGATGATTAAAATGTTGCAATTCTATGCTACATAAATTTTATACTTCTAGATGAAAAATAGGATTTTACTAATCAGATTAAACTGTTTGAACTATGAACAAGAGATTTCAGTGACTATTAACAATCTAGATCTGTCAGAGTTTTTTTGTGGATGGAGATGAGCCAAGTTAATTATGAACTTATAATAACCTTGGATAAAAAACATGGGGTGTTAACATCTGAAACACAAAATGAATTAAGGCTGAGATTAGTCTTATGGAGTCCCACATTTCAAGATAGTTTTTTTTATAGGTGCTGTCCTATCAACTATCAGAAACAGGGATTATGTGTTATACTTGGATGTCCTACTTTTGACTTCAAATAAAATACTCAAAAATTATCAAAGTAAATATTTTTAAAATTTAAAATTTTTGAACAATTTTGCCTTCTTTGATAAAAAATCCAATCAGAAGTTGGGATTGTATAATTTTCCCCCTGAACATTTCAAAATGTTTTGTCTTTTTCATTTTGAAATTTGATACTTATGTCTCGGAAACTTGAAGTTTTATTTTTTATTTTTTGGTGATGAACTTTTTTTTTTAAATAACTTTTTATTGACAGAACCCATGCCAGGGTAATTTTTTTACAGCATTATCTCTTGCACTCACTTCTGTTCCAATTTTTCCCCTCCCTCTCTCCACCTCCTCCCCCAGATGGCAAGCAGTCCTTTACATGTTAAATAGGTTACAGTATATCCTAGATACAATATATGTGTGCAGAACTGAACAGTTCTCTTGTTGCACAGGGAGAATTGGATTCAGAAGGTATAAATAACCTGGGAAGAAAAACAAAAATGCAAACAGTTTATATTCATTTCCCAGTGTTCTTTCTTTAGGTGTAGCTGCTTCTGTCCATCCTTGATCAATTGAAACTGAGTTAGGCCTCTTTGTCAATGAAATCCACTTCCATCAGAATACATCCTCAAACAGTGTCGTTGTTGAGGTATATAATGATCTCCTGGTTCTGCTCATTTCACTTAACATCAGTTCATGTAAGTGTCGCCAGTCCTCTCTGTATTCATCCTCCTGGTCAGAAAACTTGAAATTTTTTAAGAAAAAAAATTATGCTTTAGTCCTATGCTGAGATTTTTGAGTAGTGATGTTTGTTGTCCATTCTGAAAATTTTTCTTTGATTATATTTTCAAGTATGAGGAAAAGTTTTCCTCTTCTGTCCTTCCTCCCACCCCCACTTTTTTATACCCTTTAAGATCCCAGATAATCTAATGTTTGAACTTCCAGATTTTTCTTCCAAATGTATTTCTTTATTCTGCATCTTCATATTGATTTTTGAGTTCTGTAACAATATGGGCTTGTTCTTCAATCTTATTCTCATTTTTTATTGATTTTTTTTCTTGACAGTATTCAGCTTTTTGGTTCTTCCATTGATGTTTGCTCTTTGTTGCTTTGCATTTTTATGAATTGTTTTCTTATCTCTTCCCTAGCCATTTGTTTGGCATAATTGAAGTCTTACATTAGTTTCTTTAATGCATTTGTGATTAAATTAATTTTATCTACTGCTTCTGTTTTAGTTAGCTTGGATTTTTTTTTTTGTCCTTGAATTAGTTATGTTCTTTTATATTGCAGAATTTCTTTATTGATTTGAAGTTTTTCTTTGACTTGCTTATTATTTTTCAGATAGCTTCTTTCCAGCTCTGCTTTTTTAGGTTTTCTGTGTTATCTTTATTATTTCTTTTTACTCTACTCAGAAATAAATATCTGTGGTTTAGGTCCTCCTGACTCCAGAGCTGATGCTCTATTTACTGTGCCATCCTGCTGCCCCATGATTGTTGTTTAAGATGATACTTTCTCTCTAACTGGACAGTAACCAAAGGTACAACTTTAGGTATAGTATCTATTGGATAGTTGTTGCAGGGACTCTATAAACCTGCCGCCCTTTGCCACTTATCCTTACATGTTTTCTGCTCTTGTCACTTGGCCAAAACATGGAACCAGTCATGATCTCTGCTTTGATGTCCCATTCAGCTCTTTAGTTGGGAGAAACTCTACAATGAAAATGGCTAGAAAAGAGTCTCTATTGGAAAATGCTATTGTTGACAGCAGAAACCATTTGTATGTTGTGTTTTTAGCCCCCTCATTATGTCCTTTTCCAATTATCCTAAATTTGAAAGCCTTTCCTTTGGGATTATGTCCCATTTATATGATAGATATATCTTGAGTGTAAATAGTTATTTGCAAGTTGTCTCCTTTAGAATGAGAGCTCTTAGAGCGTGGGAATGGTGTTTTTGCCTATTTTTGTACTCGATGCTTAGCAAAGTGTCTGGCACATAATAAATGCTTGGTGATTGACTATCATAATGCTTTCTATTTTAAACAAACTGGTATTTTGCTCACTATAATATGATGTCATGTGATAAATCCTCACTGGTCTGAAAAGAGGGGATGTAATAGGTGGGGACTCATTAACTTGAACAGATTGGACTTGAACCAGCTTTGGGAGTAGCTAGTTGAAAGTTAAAGGAGAAAGAACTATTACACTTAGGAACTAATAAGAGGGTTGCTTTAGATATCTTCACCTCTTGCTTTTGTCACTTCTTCAACCCCTAGAACTCAGTTTTCCTCATCTATAAATGAGGAGGTTAGACTCTCTTTCCACCTTTCCTGGCTTCCTTCAACCTTCAACTAAAATCTTAGCTTCTAGAAGAAATCTTTCCTGTTCTCCCTCATTACTAATCTCTCTGAGATTAACTTCAATTTACCCTCTACACATCTTGTTTACACTTAATTGTTTGCATGTGTTTTACTCCATTAGATTGTGAGCTCCTTGAGGACAAGAGAGGTTTTTGCCACCTTTTGTATACTCAGAATTTAGTACATAATGAATGGCATATAATAGGTATTTAATAAAGCTTATTGACCTGACATTTAATCCTCTGATTTTATGACTTCAAGTTTTTTAGCCTGTGGAAATGAAAGAAGATCCATTGACAGATTTAAATGAATCTGGAGAAATACAAGTTTGGGATACCCTGGTTCTTGATAAGAATGTAGAGTTGGGTGGAGGAAAAAGAGGTCAGAAGGAATGAATGGTCCTGAATTATGTTAGATTTCAGATGATGGTGAAACATCCAAGCAGAAATAATAGAATTTATAGTTGAAAGGGGCCTGAGAAGATCATCTTATTTAACCTTGTCATTCTACAAATGAAGAAAAAGAACAGAAAGTTAAAATGAATTAACCAAGACCATACAACCAGTAAAAGAACCCTGGTCTTGTGGCTCCAATTCTAGTCTTGTTTCTACTATGCTTCACTGTGAGGCCAGAACTATGAAGAGAAATCAGGATTTCAGATTTAGATTTTTAGGAGTCATTCACAATATGAATTGTGTTAGCCATAAGAATGGCCTTCTTTCTATCTGACTACATGACAAATTTCCTCCTGTTTAAACATTTCCTTTTACAATGTCAAGATCAAATGAAAGTTAATGACAAAGAAAACAATGTCAGGGTAGAGCTGAATATTTGCTGAAGAATGGCTCTGAACCTTTGGCAATTTTTATACAATAACCTCTTCTCACAAGCAATTTTTCCCAAATGGTTAATATCTGTTTTCATATTTCTAAAATTCACACATGCTCTGTGCAAATAATAGAATTCTCCAATAAAGAATAATGCACTTGTTTACCAGACATTGTTCTGTTCAGGCCAATAATTATAGTATTCCTTCTGAAACAAAAACTTATCTTTTTAATAACCATATTCTCCAGGAAGGATTCTGAGAAAATAGCAGAGTAGGTCAAAAAATTCCAAGCTCTCCAGATATCCCTAGCAACAAAATAAAATTGAACCTCACAGTAAACATAGATGGGTGGGAAATAAAACTTGGGGCAGAACAGGGGTCTTCCTGGGACAATCCTAGAAGATTGAAGACTGGTGTGAAGTGTAAACACCTTCAAGCTAGTTCTATAGACACAGAAGTAGGGAGCCCTGGGGCTAGATAAAAGGAAGCCTTTGCTGGGCCCATAGGAACTTTTGCCTCCCTTGACAGTGTGGGATATCAGGAGTCAAAGTCCAAGAAGACTGAAGGAACTTCTGCTGATTAGGAATAACAGGCCCCTCTGTGTTGCTGAGTTATGGCCCTGGGAAGAAGGAATCAGAACATCCAGTGAGTGCAGAAGTAATGGGGCAGGGACACTGCTTACTGGCTGTGGGCCCTTCAGGAGAGTGGAATTCTTGGTTTGGGGTTCTAAGTCAGAGGGGAGAGCTGAAGTGAAGCCAGGGGCACCTCTACTCTCCCCAGGATTAGAGGTGATTACAATAATAAGTTCTCATTAAAAAAAAAAAGGCAGGAAAAGGAGAAAAACTATAGAAATTTACTATGGGAATGGGGAAGACCTGGATTTATCTTCAGAGGAAGACAGTGAAATTAAAGAAAAAACCAGCCTCTCCTTTCCCAAAGGGTAATGTTAAATGACACAAGAATATAAGAAATAATAAAAGAAGATTATCCTGATGTAATAGAACAGGAGAAAGTAGAAATAGAAAAAAAAATTCATCAATTATCCTCTCAAATAGATCCTATAAGGAAAACACATAGAAATATTATTGCTAAATTTCAAAAATCCTAATAAAAGGAATTTTACAAGAAATCAAAGCATCCAACAATTTGAATATGCAGGAGTTACAATTAGAATTGTACATAATCTATCAGCTGCTACAATTACAGACCACAGGTCCTGGATTATATATCAGCAATTAAGGGAAAAAAAAGATCTGTGGCCAAAAATATTATATTCAGCAAAATTCAGCATAATATTGAATGGGAAAAGTGGACATTTAATGAACTTGCAAAGTTTCAGGATTTTGTCTCAAACACTGAACTCAATAGAAAATTTAATATATAAAAACTAACATCAAAAAACAATTTCAAGGAATTCAATGACAAATTGTTTGGTTTTATACATGGAAATATAAACAATATGTTCAAGATTGCTATTAATAATTGGGTAGTCCAAAAGAAAAATTTGGGTAGAGCTGAATATGATCTGACTCTGAAAAGCAAAAGCATCTAGAAAAAGGTAAAAATAGTAATTACTATATAAATGAGGGTCAGAGGAAGAACTGACATGCAGGTATTAGATGGATGAGGAGAGCTGGTGGTTCTGGAAACCTACTCATATCAGGTTGATTAGGGAACAATATGTGTGTGTGCATATGTGTGTGTGTATGTGTGTGTATGTGTGTGTGTAGCTCTCTTTCTGTCTCTCTGTCCATGTATCTATACCATGAAGGGTTTAGTACCTTCCAAAATCTATAAGAAAAAAGGGGAAAGAGATTAGGATAAGTAGGGTGTTGAAAAGTGTTTAGATTAAAAGAAGTGGGATAAGATGTATGGAAAATAAAAAAATGGAAAAGGGATAAAAACAGAGGGAAAAGGTAGGAGAAAAAGATAAGAGAAGGATCTATGGAGGATAAAGTTTAAGTAGAAAGCAATTCATGGTACAACAGAATGGAAAATAAAAAGAAAACCATCTTAGAAATGGAAAATTACTTGGGCTAGGTCTCTTAAAAAGATAGAACTCTTTCTTCTTTATTGATCTCATCTCCTCCCATGATTTAAATTATAAATATAATGCAGTAGACTAATCTGTTATAGTCCATCACAATCTCTTTCTAGGACTTCATTGGCTTGCTGGAAATTTCCACCTATATGTCTTGTTCATTCTGATTAGATAACATGTCTAAAACAGAACTCATCATCTTTCTTCTCTTCCTATTTTCTCTCCCAACTTTCCTACTACTATGAATTGTAACTTTCTTCCTCCCAGTGAGACAAACTCAAAATCTCAGAATCACCTCTGACTTTACCTCCACTATAACCAATATTCAACCAGTTGCCAAGAGCCCTTGATCTTGTCTCTCCATAATACATCTATTCTCCTAATTCATATACCACCCCTAGTTCAAGCACTCATCAAGCCAAATAGACCTTTAGTCTATTGTAAAGTATCCTAATTAGCATTCTAGCCTCCAGTCTTTCCCTTTCCAATCCTACTTTCACACAACTGCCAAAATCTTCCTAAAGCACAGTTATAAATATGTTACTTCTCTATTAAAAAAAATTTCAATGACTATCTATCTTTTGGTAGGAAATAGGCTAGAGATACTTTTAGTTTGTTGTGAAAGCGATTTGCCCATGTCCTTCGGTGACTTTTTTTTTAAGGAGATATAATTTTTTAATGGTATTTTATTTTTCCAAGTACATGCAAAGATAATTTTCAACATTCACATTCACAAAATCTTGTGTTCCAAAATTTTCTCCTCCTCTTCCCTCCCCTCCCCCCCATAACAGCAAGTAATTTGATACAGGTTAAACATGGGCAATTATTCTAAACATTATAGAGAGAGACATTTAAGATCCTGCAAAAGTTACACTGGGCAACACAGTTAATAGAGGCCTGGGCTTAGAATCAAGAAGACTTGAATTCTAATCCTATCTCAAATACTAGCTGTGTGACCTTGGGCAAATGATTTCACCTTCTTCAGCCAGTTGCTCATCTGCAAAATGGATTATCTATTTCACAGGATTGTTATGAGGATGTTATAAATCTTAAAAGCATCACATATATATTCTGTTATTAGTGATTATTATTATATGTTACTTATCCTTTGGAGCAGCTACATGATACAGTGGATAAAATGTTGGGCCCGAAGTCAGAAAGATCCATCTTTGTAAATTTAAATCTGACTTCAGACACTGTATGACCCTGAGCAAGTCACCTAACCTTGTTAACCTCAGTTCCTTGTCTATAAAATGAGCTGGAGAAGGATGGTAAACCATTTGCCAAGGAAACCCCAAGATCACAAAGAGTTAGACATGACTAAAAGAACTGAACAATAACTTAACCTTTAAATGTCCTATGCTTTGGCTCCATGGTTCTTAAATTATAGTCTGAGGACTTTGAAGTCCTTTTAGGGTTTCTGCAACATCAAAATTCTTTTCATAATAATCTTAAAATGACACTTGCCATTTTCACTCTCCTTCTTTCACAAGTAGACAGTGGAGTTTTCCAGAGTTTACATGACTACTTAAATATTTACCTATAAGCATGAAGACTTAATTAATATCTTATTCTTTGTACTTTTGTTTTACAAATAGATTATACTTGCTGGTTTTGATAGTATCCATCTAGCATCAGCACCAATTAACCATCAAAGAAGATTTTCTTTTATGTGAATACCTGGCAACAAACACAAGCAGAGTTGAAATACAACAACTTTTTTTGAATCTCATGGTTTATCCTGGAATAACTGTGTTAATATTTGAAATGATGGTGCCAAAAAAAAAAAAAAGTCAGGTCAAATTGCTGGCATCTTAACTTGAATCAAGGCAGTGGCACGAAACTTCACCAGTAGTTACTATATTCTTCACAGCCATACAATAAAATAACAATAAATGAATTAATTTGAATTTCATTTAAAATATTCTTGATAATGTACTTTTGTTAAATTTCAACTCTTGACATATTAAAAAAAATTTGGTATGACAAAATGGGAAGTATATGTAAAGTACCATGTAGGCCTCTGAAACTTTATGCCTGGGATTAGGGAATTGACATGATTTAACTGAATGATTTAACCTTAGTGAGAACTTATAGAATAAACTATTTGGAATTTAGAATGCTAGCAATTCTGAGTATGCCTGCATTAGAACTCACCACTAGCTGTTATCCATTTCACTTTAACGAAAGAATTCATTCTCTAATGACATTTCTCAAAAGAACTGGAAAGACAATAATAAACAATAAAAGACAATAATAAACAATAATAAGTAATAAAAGGATAAGAGCAAATCAAAACAATTTTGTGATTTTTCCTCACATCCAGCAAATTGGTAAGGATGACAAAAAAAGATAGAGGTAATGTGGGAAGACTAGTACAATAATTTCTGGTTTGTGGAGCTATGAATTAGCACAATCACCCCAGAAAGTAATTTTGGATACTAAAAAAGTGATTAAAATGTCCATTGGTTTGATTGTTGTCCCTTGCTCTCAAGGAGGCCCAAAATGACATCACTATGTTAGAATTGAGTTATAGTATGTTTGATTGTGACTGATCAGACCAATACTATTAGGTATACATCACAATAAGGAGAAAAAAATGAAAGAAATATTTACAAACCAAAACATTAATTGCAGGACTTTTGTGACATCAAAGAACTGGAAACAACACTCATCAAATGGCAGTCCTAACTCTAATCCTAAAAGCTTGCCTTAACCCTAACCCTAACAAGCACATAATGGAATATTACAGCAAAAAAGAATGATTATGAAGAATTCAGAAAAGTAAGGGAAGACTATATAAAAACTGAAACAGGAAAAGCAATCTATACAAACAAGCACTATAACAATATGATGGAAAAAGCAACAAAATCCCTTTGAAAGAGAAAGTTGTGAAATTATTATGACTTGAAAGGGGAGAAAATTTACTTTCTCCCTCCATTACAGAGGCAGGTGTGGAACATTGCACATCCTGTTGAACTTGTTCGGTGTGTTGGATTAGTCTTCATAAACTGTTTTGTTTTGCTTTTTTTTTTTTTTTTTGTCACAAGAGTGGTGTGGTAGGGTAATGGAGGTAGGGAGTATATATTAGAAAAATGAAGGCAAAGCACAAAAGTTATTTACCAAAATTAAGAATTAAAAAAAAAACTGGTGATAATAATATAAATAATGAAATGTAAATATACATGAAGAGAATGAAGGATATCAGAGGAAAAAAAAAACACTCCAAAAAGAAAATTGTAATAGGGACAATAAATAATGTAAAATTAGTTAGCTCATCTTGAGTTATTCTTAAGATCGCATGATGGAGGCAGTATGTTATTGTGGTAAAAATTCCAATTATATTCAGAAGATCTGAGTCCTAAATCCATCTTTAATGATTATTATCAGTGTGACTTTAACCAAGTCACTTTACCAACTTGTCCCACAGTTTCCTTATTTGTAACATAAGAGGGTGGTTAATTGATCTTTGAGATCCTGTCTAGCCTTCCATCTATGTAAGACTATATAATAATGATGATAGCTGGAGCTATCCAATCTTCTCAATTTGGAGAACATGGCAATATGTGTGTGTGTGTGTGTGTGTGTGTGTGTGTGTGTGTGTGTGTGTATTTCCACTATAGTATCTAATTGAATTGAAATCATTTGGCAAATCAGGAATTATCTTTTTTTCTAATATATTATTATCTTTTAATGTACATTAAAAAAAAAATGCTGTGGGATCTGAAAACCTAAAACTAATGGACTCTTTGTGTAAGTGCTATTAACTTGTTTTGCCACTAGATGACACCCTCTCCTTGGCATTTAGAACAATAGCTTAATATTCTTCTAAAGTACTTGGGAGAAAAAGGAGGCTTGTGGGATCATTTAGCTATTAAGTGTCAGTTTAGAAGACTTGCCCAAAGTTATACATATAAGTGTCAAAAGAATCATCCTCATTATCATCTTTTATATTTAGGACTTTGTTAAGTGCTTTAAGAATATTATTTGGTCCTTACATTAACCTTGGGAGGTTAATGACATTATTATTTCCATTTAACTAACAGCTGAGAAAACAGAGGCAAAGAGAGGTTAAGTAATTTACCAGAATCAGATATCTGGTAAGTATTTGAGGCTGAATTTGACCTTAGTTTTTTGATCTCAGTTCCTTGTGCCTTGTTACTTTTCTAATCAAACTAAGATCTTTTGAATCAAAGACCAGCACTCTTCCCACCACACATCTTGCTTCTCTCACCTTAACTACACAGCTCAGCTCAGCTAACTTTGATAGGGGAGGGGAGGGGAGAGGAAGTGAAGGGAAAAGAATGGGAGGGGAGATGTTTTAAAAAGTCCCAATGCTTTCAACAGATAGCCATATGATGTGGTTTCAAGTATTTTCACAATCCTGTCCTCTCTTCCTTTGGTCAGATTGTAGTTTGTCAGTATCCTTCCTAAAATGTACATTCTTATACTTTATGTTTTAAGTGCAAGCTGACCAGAGATTTTATTAATGCAGATTAAATTAATTCTACACATTTATTTTGATTGAAAGAGATCCAAAGATGGAAAATGCCATCTATATCCAGAGAGAGAACTATGGATACTGAATGTGAATGAAAGTATTGTATTTTCACTTTTTATTACTGTTGTTATTTGTTTGCTTGATTTTTTCCTTTTTTTTCCTTTTTGATCTGATTATTTTTGCACAACATGACAAATATGGAAATAATTTTTAAAAACTTGCATATATTTAACATCAGATTGCTTGCTGGCTTGAGGAGAGAGGAGGTAAGAGAGGAAGGGAGAAAAATTTGATATACAAAGTTTCATAAAAATGAATGTTGCATACTATATATGTACTTGAAAAACAAAATACTATTTAAAAAAAAGAAGTCCAAAGACTGAGTTATTCCATTCCTTTGAAAAATCTCTCTAACATCATAAAGAAGGGAAAAGGACCCATGTGTGCAAAAATATTTGTGGCAGCCCTTTTTGTAGTGTGGCAAGAAACTGGAAACTGACTGGATGCCTATCAGCTGGAGAATGGCTGAATAAATTATGATATATGAATGTTATGGAATATTTTTGTTGTATAAGAAATAATCAGTAGGATGATTTCAGAGAGGCCTGGAGAGACTTACATGAACTGATGCTAAGTGAAATGAGCAGAACCAGGAGATCATTATGCGCGGCAATAGGAAAATTATATGATTATCAGTTCTGATGGATGTGGTTCTTGTCAACAATGAGATGATTCAGGTCAGTTCCAGTGGTGCTGTGATGAAGAAAGCCATCTGCATTTAGAGAGAGAACAGTGGGAACTGAATGTGGACCACAATACAGTATTTTCACTCTTTTTGTTGTTGTTTGCTTACATTTTTTTTTTACTTTCTCATTTTTCCCCTCTTTTATCTGATTTTGTGCAACATGATATTTGTGAAAATATATATAGAAGAATTGCATATGTTTAACATATACTGGATCACTTGACATCTAGGGGAGGAGGTGGGGGAAAGGAGGGAAAAAATTAGAACATAAGCTTTTTTAAGAGTGAATGTTGAAAATTATCCATGTATATATTTTGAAAATAAAAAGCTTTAATTTAAAAAAATGTGTAAAAGAAACAAACAAAAAGAAATCTTTTTCTTCTATGTTAGAGAGATTTCTCTAACATAAGCCATTTTGGAATTACAATTTATAGTATTCTCAAATAGTAGGCAAAATTCTATAGTCAAGATTGAACAAGGGCTCAGAGTTTAGGGAATAGCCTCAAAGAAAATAGTTTAAATTGTCAGCACAATCTAGAGATTCCTTTTCCTAAAGGAATCCTATTTAACCCTTCTTTGATCATTCTGAGTTAGGGATTGTTAACCTTTTTTTATGTCATGGACCTCACCGACTGGTGAGGTCCCTTATCAGAAGAATGTTTTTTAAATGCATAAAATTATAGAAATTACAGAGGAAATTAGTTAAATTGAAATTATTATTAAAATATTCAGAAAAAAATGTCACAGACCCTAGATTAAGAACCTTTGCTTTATTGATTTTCCTTTTTACATGGTCAAAGGTGAACTCAAGAAACACTTCCATTAACTGAAGTAATAAAAGACTTCTTCCTTCTCTTAGTCTGAACTTTATCCTAATTACTTCAGGGGGGAGTCCTTCCTACTTGATTTAGTACTTGGGGGATAGAGTGAAGTATAGAAAGATTAGAAATTCATTAGGCTTTTAAAAAAATTTAAAATGATATAAAAGATATTGATGTATAGCATTATTTTTGAAATGGTGATTTTTTAAAAAGACTGATAATCATTCAAATTAGTCTAAATTTAGACTTCAGATTAGAAAATGCTTTCTTAAGATTTTTAAAGAAAGAGCAAAGGGGTCTCGGTATGCTTCCATAGTAGTATCCAGAATTGAGTACTGCACTTAGTTGTGCTTCTGATTAGTAATATAAAGTACAAGAGGATGATGACCTCCCTCATTCTGGACATCATGCATGTATCTATTCAGTCAAGCTAGGATAATGTTAGGGGTTCTTTTGGCTTCCATGTCATACTCTTGACTCATATTTGTAGTCCATTTATACTCCCAAATCTTTTCCATACAAACTGTTATCTAATCATACCTCCTCCATTCTGTACTTATGGTAGCTGAATTTTTTTTGATCCAAATTCAAAACCCTAAAGCCTCATTCTACATATCTTATTTACTTCATTTCATGATTCCAGTCTTTCAAGATATTTTCAGTCTGACTTTGCTGTTCAATATGTAAGCTATACCTTCTGTCTTTATGTCATCTCCATATTAAGCATGTCATTTTTTCCTTCATTCAATTCTTTAATAAAAATGTTGGCTAATAAAGAGTCAAAGAGTACCCTGAAAAGAGTATACTCCACTAGAGTGTTGCTGAAAGTATTTATTTACATCAATGAATACTCTTTGGGTCTATTCATTCAATCAATTCATACTTCAAAATAGATATATCTTCATTGATAGAGAAACTTCAGTTAGAAGCAACAACCGCAACGATATGGACTATTTGATTACAGTATATGGATAAGGCAAGGAACAGATAGGCACCAGCCATTCCAAAAAGAAAAGAAAAAAATCTGTGGGGAGCAGAATATGCATTCTGTAGAATTCACTTTCCTGAATTGAGAGATGAACTCCATTTGGTATCATGATCAGTAAACCAAGATTTGTGCAAATCATTAATCATACAAATAGGAAAAGACAAATGTCAAATGAAAAGTAAGTCATATGAGGAATGACCAAAAGAACTCTGGATGCTTAGCTTTATATAAAAGATTGTGTTCAGTTATTGGAAAGCTGTCCAGATTGCTGTAGGCTTGGGATGATTCCTGAGATCAGTCTATTACTAAGTTACTAGTTCTGTCACCGGAGGATGATGTATGGTACTAGATTATCTCACATTTTCATTTTTTTAAATTTAATTTTGTTTTTAAACAAAGGTCCTCCTCTCCTTCTTCCTTACCATTCCCACCCATTGAGAAAACAAGAAAAGTAAATCCTCTATTGCAAACATATGTAGACAAGCAAAACAAATTCACACATTACACTTATCAAAAAAAAGTCTGCACTATGAGTTCATCACCTTTCTATTAGAAAATGGCAACATATTTCAAAGTGAGTTTTCCAGAATTATGGATGGTCCATTATGTTGAAAAGAGTTTTTAAATCTTTCACAGTTGTCTTTAAAATTTTGCTGTTATTGTATACTATTCTCCTGATTTTACTTACCTGCCTCTTCACCAGTTCATTCAAATCTTTCCAAAGTTTTTCAAATTGAAAATTATCCCTTTCATCATTTCCTTACAGCACAAGAGTACTTTCACCCCAACTTGTCCATCCATTTCCCAATTAATGCACACTTCCTCAGCTTCTAACACTTTGCCATTATAATAATACCTACATTTTCTAATCGATTTCATCTCTTATTCCTCCTCATTTTTTTTCCAAGTGGATTACCTATACTAATTTCTTTTTCATTGTGTTTCTTAGCTTTTAAAATTTTTTGACTTAAATTTTCTCAGCTCTTCCAAGAGAAGCTCTTGTTAGCATTCTGTATTTTTGAGGGAGAAGAAATATGAACATATTATAATTGAAAGGAACCTTCCTTTCTTTCCGCATAAATTTTCATTTCATCCTCTCAGTCTCTCTTTTTCTTTCTTTCCTCAGCATAGAAACATTAGGATTCTCTTCTTTGCTACTTAAACCACTAGTGACAGATGCCAAGGGCATTAAACAAAATGTATTTCAGCAATAAACAAGATCTTTTGTATTTCTCGTGGGATCCCAAAGAAATAAGGATGAGAAACAAAATTTCCTTCTGGGAACATTTACAATAAGCTCAGCTGTGGAAATGTTTCAAGACATCCTCATGGAAGCAATTCAACACATTCCTAATACACTTAACTACAGTAATGATGTTTTAGTCTTTGGCAAAATCCAAAGAGCAGAGTAACTCTCTTAGGACATTAGATTAGCTAAATCTCATTGATGACAAGTATGGCTTTTGAAAGTCAATACTGTACTTTTTGTCCTTTAGGAGAATGTCAGAGAACCAAAAGATGCAGGGTTAGCCTTTCCTAAAAGCAGGGAGATTATAAAAATGCCTCTTTCCCAGTATTTGCTCTTCTTTTGGCACTCATATAGTCTAGACCAGAGCCCTTAACCTTTTTGATTATGAAGATCTCTTTTTGATACAAAAATATTTTAATGAATTTCTATGCAATACTAGTTACATCTATTGGCTGAGAAAATATATGACAAAAATAATGAATTTGGTATTCTATAGTATAGTATAGCATTATAGGATTTAGTGACATTTGTATTTCATCGTGCAAAGGAAACAGCCTTATATATAGTGTCAAAGGAGCTAGGTTTCAATTCCCACTCTTCCATTTCCTGCTGCTGTGACATTAAGTGATGGATCACTTAACTTCTCAATTTTTTTGCTTCCTTATCTGTAAAATAAGGAGGCATTATGAAAGGGAGGGAAAGGAAAGGAAGGAAGGAAGGAAAGAAAGAAGGAAGAAAAAAAGAAAGAAGGAAGGAAAGAAGGGAGGGAGAAAGAAAAAGAAAGGAAGGAAAAAAGAAAGGGAGTAAGGAAAGCAGAAAGGAAGGAAATAAGGCAGAAAGGAAGGAAAGAGGTGTGACTCTTTTGTAGTCACAAGAACCTGGGTTCAAATCCCACTTCTGATGAATATAAGCTGTGTGGTCTAAGACAAGTTATTTACTCTCTTTGGGCTTTGGTTCCTTTAATTATAAAATAAGGGGGTTGTATTAGATGATTCTTTCCAATTCTAAATTTATTAAACACAATAGTATATATACACGTTTGAAAAACAATTAAGATACAGTGGATAAAGAGATGTCTTGGAGCCAGAATAGCTTAATTCAAACCCTTTCTCTGACACAAAAAGTTGGGGAAATCTGGGCATTTATCTTCTTATCTGTGCACTTACCTTCTTAAGTGACTTATCATTAAATAAATGATTGCATTTATCTTCTCAGTGTTTAGGCAACTCTCTAGCCTATAAAAGTTTCAGAGAAGGTACTAACCTGTATTGATGAAGGAAATTATTCACCACAAACCAAGGATATCATGGGTTTAGTTTATGATTGTAGCCTAATATATATATGGGCAAAATCTGTTATTTATTTTGTCTTCAAAAGATATGTGTGCTTATTTATCCTATTAAGCCACACCGCATTTTGTTGGAGCTAAAAAGAGAACAAAATGACAATACTTGATGATCAAATGGATTTGCAGAATTTTTGCAATAGCTATGTGGCCTGGGTCTACCACTAACAGATTGGAAACCACTGTTCTACACTATACTTCTTATGTGTTGCTCTGTTATTCCTTCTAACATACTATGTCTTGCCTTTCAAAATAGTGAGTAAGGTTCTTGAAGACAGGAATTGTGACTCTGAATCTTCCCTCCCTTCTTTCCTTCCTCCTCCCTCCTTTCTCTCTTCCTTCCTTCCTTCCCTTGCTTCTTCCCCTGCCCCCCTTTTCTAACACATAAGTATGCAGAAACAAAAACAATCATCATGCTGACCATGCTTGAAGATGCATGCTTCATCCCATGCTTACAGTCCACCTCTACTCCACTGGGGGACAAGTTGAATGTTTTTTCTATCAGTCTTCCGAAGTCATGATTAGGCACTTCATTGATTAGCGTTTTGAAGTCTTTCAGTGTGGCCCCAAATTAATTTTTCTTCATTGGAAAAGCCAGTTGTAACATTTGGCATGAGTTTCTCTAAGGGTCTAGCAAATGTGGCTGTATTGTCACTAATGTGTTATTTGCAACAAGTCTGCTTAAGAGTCACAAAAAGAGGCTCTATGACTATAGTTAGAGTTCTTGGAATATTATACATGATTCAGCTTCCAAGCTTAGGATGCTTTGCACATAAATGTGCATCCAGAAGGAGACTCTTAATTGGTGGAAAGAATGCTGACCTAATGCTTCATCTCTGGGTGATGGGCTTGGGTTATATCTAGAAGAGAATTTTGATCAGATGTGAGACTAGAGATTTCTTGAAATCTTTCCCAATCTTGTGATTCTGCGATTCTGTTTCAAGCAATAGTAGGAAGCTATGTGTTATGGTCTAAAAGTGTCCCAGCAGCTTCCAAAGGAACTGGATTTGTTCTTTAAAGGGGCAGCTTTGCCTCTGAGACAACCTGGCTCATGAAATGGGGAGGCTAGGTTTAGAAACTAGATTTCCTACCTCACAGTGTTGAGCTCAGTATTTAGATTACATTGGCTGTCTTCTGCTCTTGGCTGGTGAGAGCAATACATAATCAAGATTAGTGTTTTCACTGCTGGCAGTATGCCAAAGAGGGTTTGAAATGATAGGCTTGTTAATGAGAAATGAATGGCTGGCACACTCTGATGTTATCTTAACAGAACTACTTCTGTCAGTTTCATGGCATTTGGAGCAATATTCTAAGGTCCCAAGTCTCCTGGGAGAACCCCAGTCATGGTACCATCTGTACCACTAGGGAAATTTCCAAAAGTATGGTTTGGGGAAAGGATCCAAATAATCAGCTGCTTGTCAAGATTCCTTTAGACTAACACTTCCAAAAGAGCAGATTTCCACCCACATTGCCAAACCTTTTTTAGTCCCAAAATGGCTCAAGATAATTCCTATTCAAGTTTTGATAATTTTCAGTTGATACAGACCAGCAAGGCAGAAAGCACTATTATTTCCTTTCCATTTCCCTTTCTTTCTTTCTTTTTTCTTTCTTTTTGGAAAGCGGGAACTATTCCCAGCATATATGTCCTGATACAGCTTTGGATGTCAAGTAGTTATGTGAGTTTGTTAGTTGTCCTTTGTTCTCAAAGAAGATCAAAATGATATCACTACATTGGGGTCAAGGTGCACTGTGTCTGACTGTGGCTGATCAAACTAATATGATCTCAGATTCTACCACAGGTCAGATACAGATGCTACAAATAAGCAGTTGTGTAACACAGAAAGAACACTGAATTTGGAATCAGTGACCATACTTACTACTTACCATGACTAATTTTGCGCAAGTTGCTTTTAATGTTAATAATAGCTTACAATTATATAAGATAGGTACTGTGCTAAGGTGCTTTACAAATACTATTTCCTTTGATTATCAATCCAACTTTGGGAGCTTGGTGCTATTATTATTTTTATTTTACAAATGAGACAAATAAGATTAAATGACTTACCCATGATCACACAGCTAGTCAATGTCTGAGGCTGGATTTAAACTCATGAAGATGAGTCTTCTTGATTCCAAGCCCATGCTCTATAAACTGTCCCACCTAACTACTTTTGGCACATAGTAGGTATTTCTGAACTCCTTCCTTAGCAATTTGCTCTAGAAATCTTGAAGAAATATTACAGGAGCTGGATTTCCTGAGATCTGCACTCCACTTTCCTTAGTATAAGATTCAATATTAGTGAGAGTGATTTCTCAGCAACTGACAACATGTGAAGAGGAGCAACAATACCTACATACTAGAAACATGGTTTAACTATATTGTACTCCCTGTTCAGAAAATCCCTCTAGATGAGCAGGTAACCTCAGTGGAACACAAGACAAATGTTTAAATATGAGTAGGTGGATTCATTTGAAAATGTGTTTCCAACTTAAATACTAGCTTATACATTTATGTTTTAGAAATGAAGCAATTAACAGGAGATAGTAATATGTGGCCCAGATCTCTGACACTGCCTACAGCAGCAGGATTAGTTTTCACCAATATTGGCTCATATTGGTTAGTGGATTAATTAGTAGTAAGATATAAGAACCTAAATTCTCCTGCATCCCTTTGGAAATCATAAATAACTTTGGAGTTTCTAGTGCTTTCCCCTCTAAGATGACATTGTACCTTCTCCGTATGTATCTTGTTTATAAATTTTTAGGTACATATGATTTTCCCTAATCTCATGAGATTATATACTCCTGGAGACCAAGGACTGTTTTTGCCTTTCTTTCTACGCTCAGTGTTTATTTAGCACAGTACCTGGCACCTAGTAGATGCTGAATAATGCTTGTTGATAGATTGGAATACTAGTAATGGAATAGAAACATGATGGAAAGAATTTAGAGATCCAAAAGATGAACAAGTCCTTAATCATATGACTTCCCTCTGCTCCAGTGTTATAGTAGAAGAAAGAGGGAAAGGTGACAAAATAGTTAAAAATCAAATAATCAATAAGTATTTAAGAAGTTGTAGGGCAGCTAGGTGGTTCCATAGCTATGGGATGCCAGACCTGATTATTTGATTTTTAACTAAAACATAAAAATATGAAAAAGCATACTCATCTTTCTCAATGATATGTCATGGAATTCTTGGAGTAGTAGAAACATTTGTTAGCGATTTTTCTATCCCCATCTACTTTGTGAGCTCAAGACAGACACAATTTATCCTTTTCATGGTTCTGCTAAAAATTTGCTGGATTTTAGACCATTCACAAACATTAAATTAAACAGTTAGTTGGTACACTTCCTATGAGATCTTTAACCAATGAAACAAGTCTTTTCTGGGATGTTGGTGGGAAAGATCAAGAAAGGCTTCATGGTGGAGATGATGTCTGAACTATTTTGAAACATTGATGAAGTTGGACAAAGATGTCAACAAGCAGAGATAGAAGCTAGGACAAAAATTGCATCAGCTCTTTCTTTTGTCAATTTGAAAAAAAGTAAATATACTATGCATATTTGAGAAATTTAGATTTAGACTTACATGCTATGCACAAACACATGTATATATTTATATATGCAGATATATATGTAGTTTCATAAAACATATGTTGTATAGCCAAATAAATGAATCTCTGCCAACAGAGATATCAATAACTCTACTTACACACATGCCTGTTTATGTCTACGTGTCCCCACAAATTTGACAGAAAAAAAGGAAACATGAAGAAATTAAAAAAACCCGTCTAACCACAAACTCAGAAAATAATGATGTCTTACATATGGATACCACACGCTATGCCATTTGTTTCTTACAGCAATACTCTGAGGAATCATTACAGAGAATATACTATTTTAAAAATGAGAAAGCCAAATTTCAGAGAAGGTAAGTGATTTGTCTAGTGTCAACTAGTTTGATGGTGACAGAATTGTGGCTTCGAACTGCTAGGTGGAGTTCTTTCCACTGCATTATTTTTCTTTCTTTCTTGTGCTGCTTCCTATTATCTACTTCTTAGTGTGTGAAGAATGAGATGGAAACTACCTCTTGTAGATTTTTCTTTTCTATTATTTTTCTGTTTTTCTTTAAAAAAAAAAATATTCCAAATTCTTTCCCTCCTCTCCCTTCCTTTATATAGGCAAGCAACATGATATCAATTATACATGTGAAATCATGCAAAACATATTTCTAGGTTGAAGGGAAAAAAAAGAAACAATAAAAAACAAAAATTTTTAAAAAGTGAAAAAAGTATGCTTCAACCTGCATTTGGAGACTTTTCCAAGTATATATTGTGTCCTCTTGTCTGACAGGCATGCAAATTTCAGAAAAAAAAGTAAATAATTATGGGAAAGCATTGCAAAGTGCATCCTATTGTCCCACAGAAATTGTCAAGGATGGTGAAAACCTTGCTGCTTCTCCCCGGGCTGAAGCACACTATCACCACTAGCAATTAGTAGTAGCTCATTAATCTTGCACATTTATATGTTATATATGGGTTCTCAATTATGCATTTAATTCCTTAATCCTTCAATGTTTGAAACTACCTAAAGGCTTAGATATCAGTAGGAAATCAAAGCTTCAAGGATTTTCCAATTTGCATATTTCTGCAGTATGTAAATTCAATGTCACTTTTTACTTTCTTTTACCTTGTCAGATTGCAACATGTTTAATAGATCACACAATTAGGCTTTGTTTTAATATAAGGAAGAAGAGGGAAAGGGCAGTCTATTATTCTGATAGGTAACTTGTTACTTCTTATGTAATTACCCTAAGAAATGTCTTTTCTTCTGCAAGATATGGTTAACATAGGACTGTATTAGTTTGTTGTTGTTTTAAAGTCCGGGGACATATGAATGATATCAGTTCATCATGCAGCAGGAATTCTTAAATTTTGTGTGTGTGTGTGATGGTTGCCTTTGAAAGTCTGGTGAAATCCATAGATCCCTTTTTTTGTTATTGTTGAAAGTTTGCTGTCTATATTCATAGTTGGAGGAAATGTTAAGTCAATTCGAAATTCATGGTGAGTTCCCTTTGTATCCATATTGTTCTCTTTAAACAACTCCCATTTTCTGTCCTCATTGGTATTGTTCCTTCTTTATCTTCAGAATTTCATTCTTGGAGTATTTCATTCCTCCTAAGCTGACTTTTTCTGTAGAATTTCAATCCATGGGGTCCTATCTATATTTCCTCTGATTGTCTTAAAATCTGTTTTCAGAGAAAGTCTGCTGGGCTTTTTCTCCCCTTCTTAATCACAAACTCTAGATAGAAGTTGTCACTTTGTCCCAATAAGTGAAAATCAGATCCAGTTTTGATTTTCCCCCTGAAATTCCTTTATCTTTTGAAGGATGGAATTATCATCTGGGCAAATTTAAGAACTATTAGCTATATATTTTCATCTTTTAAAAATTTGTTTTTTTTTTCTTTCTTGTGTTTTTTCCCCTTTTTTCTAATTCTTCTTTCTCAGCATGATTAATATGAAAATGTTTCATACAGTCATATGACTATACATGTATAACCTATATCAAGATTACTTGCTGTCTTGGTGGGGGGAGGAAAGGAAGGAAAAAATTTAGAACTCAAAATATTACAACGATGAATGTTGAAAACTATCTTTACATGTAATTGGGAAAAATAAAATAGTATTAAGTGGGGGGAAAATTGTTACTTATTTACGGCAGACTTCCAGCATGTATGTGGATAACTGAAGCCTCTTATAACTACTATACTGTGACTCTGTGGCAGGCTTATGACTGGTGTCTCTATTTCCTCAACTACAAAATGACAATTGGAACTAATCATCTCAAGGGTCCTTGTAAGTCTAAATCTATTACATTTCTCAAATAACTTATTTACTTCCTCATTCTGTCCAGGTGGTCTGTAGGAGATTCTGAAGGCAAAAATTGTATCTATTTTCCCTTCCACTGATCTTTAATCAAGTGCTCTCATATCATGCTTCTCTGCTTCCTAGATTTCTTCACATGAGCATATTTTATATATGATACATTACCTTCTTTCATATCATATTTTAATAAGGTACAACCAAACCAAGCCATATTCCAGTCATAGGGTTATCTATCAAAGCTCAATGATATTTATGAAATTGAATTTGCTTCCTTTTTTACTAAACTTCTTGTTCTTCTTGTTTGTGGCCATGAGTTTTACCAAAAGCTCTTTTCTTAGATTTTGTCTCCTGTGAAATTCTGGGTATCTTAAATGATATTCTTCTTTCATTGTAGGTATATGGTATCAAGTTTAGTGGATATACATCAGCAGTTTTCCCCATTTTTTTTAGTTTAAAGCTCTTTGATTAGATTTTTAAAGAAATCACAGAAAAATGATGCTTTGCCATTTCATCCCAACACTTGACTAGATGTCTATTATCTCTATATTGTAAGCCATGTTCTAGAAATTCATTCTTAGATATCACTTCTTTAGTTGCCCCAAATCAAATTTTCTTCTTTATCCCTGGTTTCCATTGAACAGAACCAAAGAAAAGACATCCTATGTATTTATAGTCTTCAAATTTGTTTGCCCAAGACTTGGTAATCTTTGATGATGCTTTCTTAATTCCTTCTAGAAATATAATTTGTCTTGACTGTGGGTAAAGAGCTTATGCATTCCTATGAGATTAAGCAGTGAACTGGAGAGATGTTTATAAGGAGGAGATTTCTAGTGAATGGAACTTTAATATTAGTTTGAGAAAGTGAGTGAATATAATTGTGCCCAGACAGGTGAAAGCAGGAATAGGTGACTTCAAGGGCAGAGAGCCCTTAGAAAACTGGAATGCTTGTTATGAAGTTCTACCATGGGTATCCTAATGGGGTTAGCAATTGGGATTCTACTGGCTATAATATTAATAACAGAATTTTATACAAAGCTTTATTATGACAGGGAGGTGATGGAAGTGATAAGGGAGCTGAGCTTGAAGATAGAAAATCTGAATTCAGATCTGATCTCAGACACACTAGTTGTGTGACCCTTGGCAAATATTTAAACTTCTCTTTGCCTCAGTTTCTTCTTCTGTAAAATAAAGATAAAAATAGCACCTACATCCCAGATAATAATTATAAAGCACTTAGCACAGTGTTTGGCACATAGTAAAATTGGACTGGGTTTTTATGTTTTGTTCCTTATGCTCCGGGTAACCGTGGACAAGATCTCAGTTTCTTCATCTATCTACGAGGAAGTTGGACTTGATGTAGTAATTCTAAGTTTTCTTTCAACTCTAAAAAATATCTTTTAGATTGTACATGTTTAATCTATATCAAATTGCTTCTTACCTTGGGGAGGGGGGAAATAAAGAAGGGAGGGAGAAAAAATTGAAATGCAAACTCTTACCAAAATGAAAGTTGAAAATTATCTTTATAATGATGAATGTTGGAGGGGATTTGGGAAAACTGGGACAACTGGTGGAGTTGGGAATTGATCTAATCATTCTGGAGAGCAATTTGGAACTATGCCCAAAGGGCTATCAAACTGTATATACCTTTTGATCTAGCAGTGTTGCTACTGGGCCTGTATCCCAAAGAGATTATAAAAAGGGGAAAAGGACCTATGTGTGCAAAAATGTTTGTAGCAGCTCTTTTTGTAGTGATAGGAAACTGGAGACTGAATGGATGTTCATCATTTGGAGAATGACTGAATAAGTTAGGATATATGAATGTTATGGAAAATTATTGTTCTATAAGAAATAATCAGCAAGATCATTTCAGAGAGGCCTGGAGAGACTTACATGAACTTACTCTTTAGTGAGTAGAACCAGGAGAACATTGTACATGGCAACAATTAGATTATATGATGATCAATTCTGATGGATGTGACTCTTCAACAATGAGGTGATTCAGGTCAGTTCCAATGGTCTTGTAATGAAGAGAGCCATCTACACTCAGAGAGAGGACTATGGGGACTGAGTATGAATTACAACATAGTATTTTCACTTTTTATTGTTGTTTGCTTGCATTTTATTTTCTTTCTCATTTTTTCCTTTTTGTTCTAATTTTTCTTGTGCAGCATGATAATTGTGGAAATATGTATAGAAATTGCACGTATTTAACATATTGCATTACTTCCCACCTAGGGAAGGGGGTGGAGGAAAGGCAAGAAGAAAAAAAAATGGAACACAAGCTTTTGCAAGGGTGAATGTTGAAAATTATGCATATTTTTGATTAAAGCTTTTTATTTTCAAAATATAAATGTGGATGATTTTTGATATTCACCCCTACAAAACCCTGTGTTCTAATTTTTTCCCTCCCTTCCCTCACTCCCTTCCCCAGTTGGCAAATGATCCAATATATATGCATATGTTTTGAAAATTAAAAGCTTCAATAAAAAAAGAAAATTGTCTTTATATGTATTTTGAAAAATAAAATGCTATTGAGAAAAAAAAAAGCCAATTCAGAATTGGAAAGCTAAGTGAGTTTCTCCTCTTTGGAGGCCTTCAAACAAAATTTGAATGATCACTTGTTGGGCATATCAAAGTAGGAATTATCTCTGGTGGAATAAGTTGGATAAGATAATCACTGAATCACTTCTAAATGTGAAATTCTATGATTTCCTGGAATGGAATTGAAACTAAATGGTTTTTTGGGTTGGTTTTTTTTTTTGGTAATTTTTGAGATTGACAACAAAGACAATTGTCATTTACAACATGTTAATGGCATAATATTGACTTGGCAATCATATGCAATTATCTTTTAAAAAATTGTACTGTTAGGGAAACACTTATTTTATTCCATAAATTAAAAATAAAATAAATATTTTAAAAATAACTTTAATCAATGGTTCTCAAACTTTTTGGTCTCAGGAACCCTTTATTTTTTTTTAATTTAAATTTTATTTTATTTAATAATAACTTTGTATTGACAGAATCCATGCCAGGGTAATTTTTTACAACATTATCCCTTGCACTCGCTTATGTTTTGTTTTTTCCCCTCCCTCCCTCCACCCCCCCCAAGATGGCAAGCAGTCCTATATATGTTAAATATGTTGCAGTATATCCTAGATACAATACATATTTGCAGAACCGGAGAGTTCTCCTGTTGCACAGGGAGAATTGGATTCAGAAGGTAAAAATAACTCGGGAAGAAAATCAAAAATGCAAATAGTTCACATTCGTTTCCCAGTGAGGAACCCTTTATTCTTTCTCTTCTTCTCCTCCTCCAGTTAGCTAGATGTATATTTTAAATACACACATACATATAAAGATACTGGAGTGGTTTGCCATTTCCTTTTCTAACATATTTTACGGATGGAGAAATTGAGGCAAATAGGGTTAAATAACTTGCTCAGGGTCACACAGCCAGTAAGTGTCTGAGGCCATATTTGAACTCATGAAAATTACTCTTCCTGATTTCAAACTCAGTGCCTCCCCTAGCAGCCTCTCTCATAACAAAGTACAAGGCAAACAACATGAAAATCTCAAGACCAGATTTCCCAGAACATTGTATCTGAATTGTGGAAATCTAAGTTCCTCTGGGTTTCTTTTGTGAACTAAAAGTGCCCAGAAGACACTAAATGAATCTAGGACATGGGATATGTTATATCCTTCATTTGTCAGGTGAGGAATAATTTTTTCTACATTATCAGGCTATATTATTCTCGTCTTTCAGAACCAATCTGGAAGATTTCTGTAAGAAACCTTTGACACTAAATATAAGGAAACCTCTCCTTAGTGTTATGCAAATTTGCTTAGAATCAATGAATAATATTGGTCTTCTGTTAAAGTTTAAACCTTGAGAATCATGACACTCCACTTAAAAGGGACTTTTCTGATCATCTATCCTCAAAGCCCAGAGATGGTTAGTATGTTGACAGTTAAGAGAAGAGGGGGAATAGACCTGGGATCTTGTGAGTCTCAATTCATTACCCTTTCCACTGTAGATGCTAGCTCCCAAGTAGTTATTGCTTCTTCATATCTGTGTATATCTTGGCCCTACATAAGTAGAACAGAGCTTGATAACTAGCAGGGAAATAAGGGCCTAATGTGCCTAATTAATACTAGTGAATCCCTTTCACCACTGGCATTCTCTGACAGCACTAAGCATTAAGTGAAGCAAAGGTCTGTTTTGTATGGTTCTGCATTTGTGAAATAATACATGGTGGCAGCAACTTGGACTTGATATAAGGGAATTGTCTTACTGGCTCGGTCACAAAAAAAAAAAAAAATTAGCTCCAGGCAAACTGTCTGGAACTAAAACAGAATTCTGATGATTGTCAGTACTCTGATAGGAGTTCATGGATACAGAATCTATGAAAATAAGCCATACCTTGACACTGTGCTCTTCCAGTATGATGGAATGGAAAGAACATTGGATTTGGAGTTTTTCTCTCTGGGTAACTTAGGACAAAGCATTCAGCTCTCTGTACCTCAATTTACTCATGTATACATGAAGGGGTTTGGACTAGATGATCTTTAAGATTACTTTCAACTCTAAAAAATGCCTTCTAATTCAAAGGTTCTCAAAGTTTTCAGTCTCAGCACCCCTTTATATACTCTTAGAAATTATTGAGAACTCAAAAAGGTTTTATTTATGTGAATTATATACATAGATATGCTAATAAATATTTAATAACTGGGTTGCTGGGAGGAAAATTGTAAACTGGAGACAATTTTAAGTTTAATCTGCATTTTAAATATTTTCTTCAACATATTCTTAAGTCTAGACAATCATTAAACAATAGACAAAATAAATCAAGCCTTAATTTGTAGCATTTGTCAATTTCTAGGGTGTAGATGCTCATACCGAAAATTGAAAAATTGGCTCTCAGAAGCTGGTTTGAGTTGGCTTCAGTACATTGCAGGTTATATTTATCAATATTTATCATATTATAAATGAAGACTTCTTACTATTATTTTGAAAATATTTTTTGACTTTGGAGATCCTCTGAAAAGATTTTGGGAATCCCAGGCCACACTTGAGAACTGAAAAACCTATGCTTAAAGGCTGTTGGATTTCATGTTATCTGCTTTGGTTCAGGAAGAAAATGTGTGAAATCCTAGACCATTGTCCCTTGCTTTTATTTTCACTTTCATCTCTTCATCATTAAAATACTCCAGCTAATCATCTCAACTCTATCCTTTACTCTCTCTTGCTCTCTTTTGCTATCCTGGAAGGAAGTTCTTGAATTGAGCCAATGGGATCCATTATAAGTTTATGCCATCTAGTATTTGTTGGGTTCTTGTTGCCATAAAGTAGTCTTTATACTACTTCCCTGGTTAATTCTTCATTCCATTCTCCTTTTTGGCAATTCTCAAATTTCTCTGGTGCTTAGCACAGCATCTGGCATATAATTAGTACTTAATGAATGTTTACTTATTAAAGAGTCCACACACTCTCAGTTGAGAACACTTCACCTCTTTCTTGACTGAGAAAATAGAGACCATTCACCACAAGCCCACTTTTCCCCCTTCTCTACCTCATGTAGCTCTTTGACCTCATTCCCCCATTCTTTCCTCTTTTCCAGTCTCTGATAATAAGGTGGCCCTTTTTCTTGTCAGCATCATTCCTACAGGTGCCTTCAAATCCACTCTCTCATATTTTCTGTGTTTTAATAGATTGTCTTTTCAATATTCCCTTTTTCTTCCCCAAATCTTCAACATTTATCTATAAGTTCCTTCTTGAAGCCTATAAACACACTCCAAGTCTTCCTTGATCTTAAAAAAAAAATCTACACCAGATCATACCATTCCTTCAAGCTATCATCCTATATTTTTCCTTCCCTTTACAGCCAAACTTCTAGAAAAGCTTACTAAAAAGCTAGAAAAGCATTGTCTCCACTTCTAACCTTGTAACTTCTAACCTCAACCTCTTGTTCCATTCTCATCACTCTACTGAAATGGCTACCAATATCAATGCCATTGACCTCTTAATTCTTGTAGACTGATTTACCAACTTAATCTTGAACACATTGACCCAAGGTGTGGCTATGATCAAGAAGGCCAATGAAATACTAGGTATCATTAGGCAGCAAAATAGAAATTGCGTATAAAGTGATCGCTTATTGATTATTGTTGCTAATACACAAATATATAATGATGCTTTGCAAACTGCATAACACCATTTAAATGTTATCTATTATTATTATATATTTGTTCTTGTTCAGTCATTTTCAGTCATGGTCAACTCTTTATGATCCCATTTAGGGTTTTCTTGGCAGAGATACTGGAGTGGTTTGCCATTTCTTTCTCCAACTCATTTTACAGCTGAGGAAACTGAGACCAACAGGATTAAGTGACTTGCTTGGAGTCACACAGTTAGCAAGTATCTGAGATCAGATTTGAACTCAGGAAAATGAGTCTTTCTGATTCTAAGTGCTCTACCTACTGTACCACTTAGCTGCCCATTTATATTATGATATATGTGCTTTTAACAAGTGTGTAAGGATCCCATGTATTGAATGACAGTTTTTTTCTGTATATATATATAATATATATATGTATATATATATATATATGTATGTATACATATACATACACACACATATATATAAAACCAATAAGTATTTATTAAGCTTCTACTTTGTGTCAGGCACTGTGCTAGATTATGAGAATACAAGACAACAGTGAGACAGTCCACATTCTTAAGGAACTTATATTCTGCAGAAGCATAAAGACTGAATAAACAAAGAGAGAATGGTCTTTACAGTAAATATAGGAATTCTGAAGTATAGATTTCCAAAAGAAAATGTTAGGGCCAAATTTTTCCCTGAGAACTATGACATTTTGAAATGGAAAATATTCTAATCCAAACATATATTTTACATTCAGAACTATTTAGGAATACAGTTGTGACAGAAAGTGAGGTCAACCTATCAGCTACACAGAATTGTAGGGGCAATTGACACTAAAATGGATACTATATATTCTAATTCAAGAATAAGCAACCTTTCTAAAATGGAGTCCTGATTCTTTGGGCATGCCCTTGCATGGCAGCACTGGGTCTCTTGTGGGAAGGAGAGGAAGTCCTGAAGTATGCACAACAATAATTATGCCAACTAGTCTGTCTCTCTAGATGCAAAATCAAGGGCTCTCCATTTCCCCAGCTTTGGGGACTCTGGGCTTCTGGAACTTCAGGCTCCTAATCAACCAATCAACAAATATTTTCAGCAGTAAAGAAGAATCTGCAGTCCATGAAGTGACTCTGGCTGTGATCTTCTTGCTACTAAAATAATATTTTAGTGCAAATATAACCGTCTTTGTTGTTATTACTGATTTTGTTGCTAATAAATTATATCTACAGTAACTTTAATGTACATTTAATCCCATAAGATTATGGATTTTAAAATGGAGATAACTACTTATGGGAGAAAATGAGGTTTCTCCAGTTTATTAATTATTTTATAATTTTATAAATTGGGTTGGAGACTCTCAGCTTAGTGACTAATGAGAAAGAAGTTGCGATTTTACTAAGTAATGAGAAAACGTATAAATGTAGAATTTGGGCAAATTCTAGAGTTATGGTAATGAGTATGGGAATAAACTAAGAGGGTAACTAGAAGGGCATGTGGGGAACCTTAGACCCCTATAACACTATTACTTTTGGAAGTATCATTTCAGTGAACCCTGCTGCATAAGTCTTAACTCGACCTTCTTTCCCTATATTTTGATTGTTGTTGAGTCTTTTCAGTCATATCCAACACTCCATGATCCAATTTGGGGTTTTCTTGGAAAGAATACTGGAATGATCCATATCCTTCTCCATTTTATAGATGAAGAACTAAGACACACATGATTAGTTGACTTGCACAAGTCATACAGCTAATAAGTGTCTGAGGTCAGATTTGATTTTAGGTCTTCCTGACTCTAGGACTGGCACTCTAACCACTATATCATCTAGCTGCCTGTCTTGCTCCTTATTATTTGATCCATTGGCTTAATGCTTGCTCCCTGTGAACTCAGATGTTAACATAGACAAAACTTTTCTTTCTTCTGTTTCTCCTTGCTTGCTTTACTCTGGCTGAACTGTCTCCATCAAGCATTCTAGATCAAAGAAAATAGAATTTGCAGTCATAAAGATATTCTAGTTCAACCTCTTCTTGTCCCTGATACTCCCAGTTCAAGTCCTCCCCTATCAACCTTACTGTTTCATGTCTGCCAGGCCTGGAAGCAATTCAGAGATCACCTAGTGTCATTGGCACCTGGACAAGAATTTCCTTTTCAACATATCAAATAAGTGATTATATAGATTAGTGTATAAATATGTTATTTCTAGTTCTTAGGTAAATTCCCAATTGCATTTTTTATTTCTTCCCAATCATCATGTATTTCTTCCTTGGCTACATTTCATTAGCAGCATTTGACCTTGTACTTCTGGAATGGTGCCTTGTACCTCGTGGCAATGGTGACCTAGAGTTCTCCATTTTTATACCTTAATATTTGGCAGTTCTTATGGCTAAACCTAGAATTTCTTTCTCTGAAGCTCCTACTTTCATAAACATGATATAAGAAGGATTTGTGATTTTATTACATCCATGGATATACATTACCTCTCCATTCCTTGGTAGATGGTCTTCCCAAGCTGCTATAGTTGAAAAAAATCCATCTCCTAGTGGCTGGCCTTCTGGCAATGAGCAATTTTAAATTTAATTAGGTTAGACTTCAGATACCAATAAATTACTATTCTAGGACTCAGTTTCTTTCCTGACCCCCATGCCTGAAATTTTTTTCCCCTTAGTCTTTACTTATTTGCTTCTCTGTCTTCTTTCAAATCCCAGATAAAATCTCATCATTGACAAGAAGCCAACTTTCCCAATTATGTTTAATACTAATGATTTCCCTCTGTTGACTATCTCCTATTTATCTGGTATTTTGTTTGTATATAGTTTTTTATATATTGTTTCAGCTGTTAAACTGGTTTGTATCCCCAGCATTCTTCTTGACTTTCTATCTACAAAGGTCTGCCAGAATAGCAACATTTTGACATCTCCTTTAAAATCCCAAGGTCACCTTTACCAAGGAAAGAAAAGGGAACAAGCATTTATATAGCATCCATGTGCTAAACACTGTACTAAGTACTTTACAAATATTTTATCTGAACTTGAAGTTCAAAATGTGACGTTCATGGAAAAAGTAAAGTATGCTAAAATTGAGAAAAATATGAACCAACAACATAATCACTTTTTAAGATCATTTTAGGGTCTGATTTTGTCCACTTGGAAAATTATAAGTTTTTTAAAATAGTTTATGTATTATGTTTATGTAGACATTCTGGAGGGGCAATGGCTTGACATAGTCATATAGGTCGTCCAGCTCCTAATCTAGAAATGCTCCATAAAATTGAAAGATACTTAAAAAAAACTGGAATAGGAAATCACTTAAAAAATATCCCTTGTACAAGTTTAGGAAGGAGGGGACCTGACTTGGCAGTAAGTCTTGAGAAAGTGGCCTGGAGGTTTTAGGTAACCATTGTTGTTGTTGCTGCTCAGTCATATCTAATTCTTTGTGACCTCATTTGGGGTTTTCTTGGCAAAGATACTAAAGTGGTTTGCCATTTCCTTCTGCACTCATTTTACAGATGAGGAACTAAGACAAACAGGGTTAAGTGACTTGTCCAGAGTCACATAACTAATAAGTATCTGAAATCAGATTTGAACTCAGGAAGATAAGTCTTCCTCACTACAAGTCCAGCACTCTGTTCACTGAGTCATCTAGCTGTCCAAAAATACTAGGGACTTGTTAGGTCTATGAATTGAATAGAGGCAGGATGATATAATGGAAAAAAACTTTGAACAAGCATCCAAGACACATGGGTCCTGCTTCCAGGTTTGCCAATAACTAGTGACAAGTATGAATTCATTGAGCAAATTACTTTCTTTTCTTGAAGGAAGAGAAAACACTCTGACTGTTAATATCTTTCTCCTCACTTCTTAAGTAATAAAGAAATAGTGAGAAAGGCTCTTCACACTGGAGCTGCATATCTCAATGGTACAATATCCCTAAATGTTTTAATTACTAGCCAAATGTTTGGCACAGATGCATGATTGATTAGTTTGGGTTGCAGCACTGCAGACTTGTTTAGCCTGAAGAAGAGAAGACTCCCAAAGGAGACTTGATACTATGTGTAAGTATCTTAAGAACTTCCATTTAGGAGAGAGAGTAGACTTTCAACTTCAGGGGAAAGCACTTGGAAAAGTAGGTAGTAGATGCAGGGAGATGCATTTAAGCCTCAATCGGGAAGAACTTTTAAAGTCAGCATTTACCTTTGGCATCTCAACTAGTGTTGAGTTCCTAGTCATTAAACATATTTGCACAAAGGCTACTTAACCTTCAACTGAGAATGTTGCATTGACTGTAGATGAGAATAGATTCTAGCTTATTAAACTGTGAGTAGCAGTCCCATATGGGGTTTTGTAACTGAATGAAGGGGGGCAGGTGGCAAAATTGTGATTTATTATCAATAAATGTTTAGTTTCGTGTACCTATTTTATAAAATTTCCTGGGCAAAAAGGGAAGATGAGTTTTAAGCTCTGATGCAGATAACTGAAATTATCTTTAATTTCTAATATTCCATAGTTCTATTAGGTTCTATAAGGCACTAATGTAAGGGACTTTTGTTTCTGTTTTTTACTTTCTGGGGGGAATATGTGTACTAATAGAATTATTGGGTCAAACAATAAGGACTATTTAATCTAATTCCTAAATTTAAGCCAAAATTTTTTTAAGCTCAATTCCAAACTGAAGCCTAGGACTCTAGATATACTTCAGAGCTCCACAAGCAATGCATCAGACACTAACGTAAGAAAGTGTGGAATTATGAATGAAATTGATGGATAGGTTTGTATGACAGGAAAATTACTGAAATGTCTTACCCATTTTGAAATTCTGATTATACTCTCTTTGGAAGCTTTCTGAGGAATTTTTGTCTATTATTTTTAACTGTCAATAGATAGATAATGCTGCTTTCTGTTGGTCATTTTGGAAGGTTGTCTTTTCTTTCTAAAAGGTAAGAATTGGAGAGAAATGGTGCATTAGCTAAAATTATGTGAATCTGCATTAGTGAATTCAAGTGTGTTATGCTCTGAAAACAATTGTTAAGCTGAGGCATGGAGGAAAAGGACTGACTTTAAACATCCTCATGTTTCCCTGACATTTCAAAATACAAGAGAAAACATTTTGCAACTTTGCATAAATGTCAGTTCCAGGAAGTATCAGAAGATTACAATACATTCATAAATGCAAGATGTTATTTGTTCTCAAAGGCATGGGCTAAAACATATATAATAGCTAAACCAGCATTTGTTTGGACTTTTCAAATGAAGTTGACACTGAAAATTCTTGAAAAACATTTAATTTTTGTTTAAAAAAATCTGCATAAAGTAGTCAAATTTTGTGTACAAAAAACCCAAAAAACACTTTGCAAATTGTTTATAGACTATACAGAAAATAGATTGTACAAATGTTTGGAAGTTCAATCACATGTGTGCATGTGTTTACGCACACAAACACACACATATTTACCCAAAAGCTGTTACTAAATATTGGGGAAAAAAAGTTGTAAATTGTACAGTAAAATCATTAACTTGCCAGAAGATATCCTACAACATTCAAATGAATGATTTTCAGTGTATTAAAAGGTAGATATACATATCATTTTCTACATTTTAAAAAAGTTACACACAGAAATAAAATATGTATTAGAACATTTGACATTATTATGTAGTACATCACCAATATTTTAGAAAATAAAGCCATATGTATTCAGTTTAAACAAAATTTTTTTTCAGATTTACCTAACAGCTTTTTTTAAATTAAAAGCAACGTAAGTAAGAAAAAGTATGGAAAAATTCATATTTGTGAATTACCAATTAGAGGAACTCTCTTGGAAAAATAGTTTTGCTATGCACAGTGCTTGGTTTATTGTTGTATTTTCCCCCCATCACGACAGTACAGACACCAGCAAATCACTAATAGTACCAGAAAGCTAATTAACAATTTTCTCACAAGCTAGTACGAGGCATGCTTTGACCTTGAGGTTAAAACTGTGCATACATTAAAAGGAATGGACTCAACAAAGTCAAATACACATTCTTGTTTTCTTGACCTTGTTATAAAATGTCTCTATCATTTGTGCCTTTTCCTTATTCTCCTTTTTAGCTATGACTCAGGCAGAAATCAGTAGTAATTTACTATTAAACACTGTTGTTCAGTAATGTAATGGTGTATTGTAACTTGTGCCTATGAAGCTTTGTCCAGGGTCATGCTTAACTTGGCCTTGTGCAGTTAAGTCATAAAACAGCACCTTTATTCTTATCCTCTTTTATTTAATCTTAATTTCAAGGTAACTCAATGTAGATTATTTCAAAAATTTGAAAACTGCTGACATTTTAAGCTATAAATTAAAAAAATCAACTCAAAAATATGGTTTTTTTGGGGGGTAAGTACCATTCTGAAATAAAAACACTGACAATTAAACAAAACACCAACACAATGGATTTTATACTATGTATTGCTTAATTTAAAGCAATCATACTGATGTTACTGGAATTTGAAATTGGGGTTGAAATATAAAGCATGGAGAAAGTTTTCACAGTGTAAAGGAATGGAGTAGTTAAATGAATTAATTCCCAGTATTCTTGGGAAAAGATCATTCTTGTTCACTTCAAGTATGATTAATGCAATAAATAAAGAGCTCTAACACAGACATAGAAATTTCTGAAAGTCATTTGGCAATATGATCTCTTTATTCCTCAGACTGACAGTGTTTTTGGTCAAAGTTCAGGGCAATAGGTATATCTCCTTTATCATTTTCTGGGAATGTCCAGATCTTTCAACCTATACATAGTTCTCTATTCATATTCAACCAGTTGATATTCTCCACATAGCCCTGCCTGCAGACTATGCATTGTTAACAGGTTTTTTCCACTTGAAGAAATTCCTGCTCTGACAAATGAAATTGACAAATAAATTTGGGACAGTTATTATTTCCCTCATCAAATAAGGCCAAACCCCTATCTTCCCTCCCTAGGTCATTAGCACCTACTATTTTAAAAGCGAATTGAACAACAAATTGGTGAATAATGAGTTTCTGCCAACCAAGGATCTTTTTGCCAGAGAAAGAAGATAAGAAGACTTACTTTGATAAAATATGTTACATTTCAAGGATCATTGCCACTCTAGACTTTTATTATAATGTAGCATTTTCTTAAGATTTTTTCCCCCTCTTCAACATAGTAATTTAATTAACTATTATTAGATCAATAGAATTGATAATTTTATATTGTTAAAGCAATATCACCATTAGGAATACATTGCCTTGATTCAAAATTCTTTTTTGATAAGATCAGATCCCTCGTCAGTATTTTGTTTTTGTTTTTTTCCTACAAGAGTTTCAATTTTCCTTGTATGTGCTTATGTGTGTGCTTATGTCCCCTTCTGGGTGACCTGGAGCAAACAATTTAGTTTCTTTGGGCATTAGTTTCCTTCTTTATAAAATGAGGGGTTTGGATTAGATGATCTGTAAATTCCCTTCCATCCCCAAATCTATTACTCTATGAGAAGAGGTCATAAGATGAGGTGATTTGTAAGGTCCTTTCTGGCTCTTAATATCTAAAGAATCTTGGAATATGAATTGAGATAATGAACTGAAATTAAAAAAAACTTCATGGAAGAATATTAAGGAAAATTTGCTCTTTCTTTCTTTATGTATGTGTCTCAATCTTTTTCTTTGTTCTGTTTCTTTCCTCTCCATTTCCTCTCTCTCTTCTCTTTCCTCTTTTTTCCTCTCTCTTGCTCTCTTTCCCTGTCTCTCTCTATCTCTCTGTCTCTCTGTCTCTCTGTCTCTCTCTCTCTCTTTCTCTCTCTCTCACACACACATACACACACACACACACACACACACACACACACACACACACACACACACAAGCTTCTTAGCCATGACATCTGAGAACTAGCACTGAGAATCCAAACATGGAATTTTGGCACAAAGTATTTAAACAATCATTTCCCACAGCCAGTTAAAGGGATATATTCAAATTGCTATAGCTAGATGTCAGATGATTTTAATAATGGAAAATCTTTAAAGCGGAAATAAATTAGCAAGAATTTCTCCCCTTTGAGGGAAGCAAGAAGCAGTATATTGGGTAAAGTCAGTCTTAGTGAGGAAGACCCAGCCTTAAATTCCACCTGTGATAGACATATTCTGACTGTGATCTTTGGCACTAGCCCCAAGCAACTCTCTTATGATACAGAGAAGATGCTGATCTGCATTGGTAGAGGGAATTTCCTTACTGAGAATTTTTTATACCAATTAAATCACAGGTCTGATCCCTCAAAAGGGAAGAGATTAGCATTAGATCATTATCTACTGAAGACATTCAATAAGGTCTTCAGTGTTAAGTAATATAACTATTCATTTAAAGGTACACAGGCATGCCGGGTCTCATGTCATTATTTGGTTTCTTGAAAGTATTATGAAGCAAAATAATGTTACAAAGTATACAGTGAGTCAAATTATTCTGCAGGAGCAATATTTAGAGGCAACTAGGTGGTGTAGTGGATAGAACATTGAACCTGAAGTAAGGAAAATCATAATTTATATCTGACTACAGATATTAATTAATTCTGTGATGGTGGGCAATTCACATAACCTCTCAGCTTCAGTTTTATTCTCTGTAAAATGGGGAAAACAATAGCACTACCTCCCAGGATTGTAGTGAGGGTCAAATGAGATATTTGTAAAGCACTTTGTAAACCTTAAAGCACTATATGAATACTAGCTATCATTATCATTATTATATGTATATGGTTAGCAATATAGCAAATGTAAATAATACTTTTGCGGGAACTAATGGTGCTAGAGTTCAGATAATTGTCAACTATCCAATTTGTGTCTCAGATGACTAGTTGAATTAAATTATAGTGGAGTTTAGTTATAACATGTTAACCATCTTCTCGTAAAAGTGTTACTTATGATGACATTTCATTTGGTTTGCATATAAAAGAGAAATCAAAATGTACTAAGGATCACACAGTCTTTAGACTACCTACAAACACCAATTTAGCTGTAGGTTTTCTAAATATGAGATCCTTATCCACTGACAAAGTAGACTTAATTATTGAAGAAATTGAATTCTTTCTCTAAATGAAAACAACAAAAGGAAGTTGAAAGTAAAGGGAAGGATAGCTTATAGATTCTCCTTGGAAAAGTGAATAAAGGTGATGTGGGAAAGGGTTTTTAATCATGCATCCATAAATAACAAAAAACAACATTTCATGAGATTCTTGATCATCTTGTATTTCAGTGCTCAAGATGAACTTTGATAAAAAAAAAAAGACTACCATGGATACAATTATGATTTATGTACCAACACATATTTCAGAAAATTAAAAAATGGAGAAATTCTATGAATTCTTTAATAAGACCTTACAAGCTTAATCAACATATACTGTGATATTCAGCAACTCAAATACAAAATTATGCATTGAAGAGAATAATGATAAATATGTAGGGAAGTATCTCAGGACTAAGAAATGAAAGAGGCCAAAGGCTTTTAGAAAATACAGAAACTACACACATACATACCTACTCACACCCACACTACATGTTGTCTATGTACTCACATATATATACGGTCAGCTATCAGTATTATACACATGTGTATATGTGTATAGCACACATATGTGCATAAATGCTTTATATGTGCATATATGTATATGCACACACACACACACACACACACACACACACTACTTTCTTTAAGAAGAGAGTCCAGAGGCCTAACTTAGCCTCAAGTGGATTTTGTTATGATAGAAAATAACTGATTCCTAGTGTGAAAGTCATGGCTGAATCAGCTGCCCATATAGAGTAAAAGTGTTTACTTGTTAGGACAAAAAAAAAAAAAATCAAGATCAATGATAAAATAAAGAATAAAAATGAGACAATATGCCCTACAATAAAAATAATCTGTCTTAGCTATTGACACTGAAAAATGGGAAACACATAAAATAACAGATACTGACACAAATTAGACCCTTTCCAAAGGAAATTTAGAGACCATATATCATTTGCAACAACATAGATTCCTAAAAACTGTAGGAGCCTCCTTAGCCAGCAAACACTTGATCTTTCTAAATGGAAAAGTATGCAGTCAAGGGCAACATTGGTTTAAAGTAGAAATTCAATTGTAAAATCCAATGGAAAAGGGACCAATCTAATATAATAAAAATGACAATATTGCCAAAGTTCATTTACTTATCCAGGGTCATACTAATCAGATTACCAAAAGATTATATTATAGAGCTAGAAAAAAATTAATAAAATTTATCTAAAAAAAAAAAAAAGATCAAGAATCTGAAAGGCAATAGTGAAAAAAAAAAAGTATTAAAGGAAAGGGTTTCCCCAGCACTAAACTTTAAACCCTACTACAAAGCAGTAATTATCAAACTGACTTGGTACTGATTGAAAAAAAAACCCAAAAGTCAATCAGTGCAATAGATTGGGTATACAATATATTAAAGCAAAACAACATATTGTTTGATTAACCTAAAAGCCCCAATTTCTGGGGCAAGGATACACTACTTAACAAAAACTTCTGGGAAAACTGGAAAGTACTATGCTGGAAATTAAGTTTTTCTTACCCATATTCTTATAACATATACTGAGATAAATTCCAAGAGGATATATGATCTAGATAGAAAAGTGATCATAAACAAATTAGAGGAACAAGGAAGAAACCTATTGCAACTATGGAGAGTAGAACTCATGACCTTAAAAGGATATCACAGAAGATAAAATGGTCGGTTTTGGTTACATAAAATTAAAAAGGTTTTGCACATACAAAATTGATGCACTCAAAATTAGAACGGGAAGAAATGACTGGAGAAAAAAATCTTTGCAACAAGTTCTCTATCTAATGTCTGATTTCCAAGACATTAAGAACGGATTCAAATTTGTAAGAATGAGTCATTTCTCAATAGAATGAATCAAATGATATGAACAAGCAAGGAATCTAAACTATTAACAGACGTCTGAGAAACATCCAGCCACTAATATTGAAAGAAATGCACATTAAAACAATCCTGAAGTTCCATCTTATGCTTATTAGATTGGCAAATAAGAGAGGGAAAAGAAAAATAACAATAGTTCTGAGGATTCAGGGAAACAGAGATGTCAATATCCTATTGGCAGATCTTTGAAATGGAATCATTCAATCTGGAAAACGATTTGGAACTATACCCCAAATGCCACTAACCTGTATATACCTTTTGATCTAGTGATACAACTACTAAGCCTGTAGTTCAAAGCATTCTGTGAAATAAGTAGTGGCAAATTGGAAGCAAATTATGGTATACATACATAATGGACTATTATTGAGCCATGAGAAATGATGAAAAAGATAGTTTCAGACAAACCCAGGAAAGTTTGTATAAATCAACACAGAGTGAAATGAATAGAACTCAGAGAAAGTGTACACAATAGCAACATTGTAAAGAAAAGTAATTTTTAGAAACTTACTTACACTCTGATAAATCCAAAGAATAATCTTCATCCTAGAAGACTAATGAGGAAACAAACTACCCACTTCCTGAGAGAGAAGTGATGGACTCAAAGTACACAGAATGAGACATACTTTTCTTTTTTTTGGACATAGCCAATGTGGAAATTCCTTTGTTTGGCTACATATATCTGATATGAGGATTTTATTTTTCGACTTTGTATGTGCAAATGCTCATTTTATTTAGTCTTTAGAATAAAACACTAGAATAAAAAAGTTTTTTTAAAGACAAAAACCAGATTTCAATAAAATCCCTTTGGAGGAGAAAGATGAAATTAATATGGTCAATTATTCCTTCACAAAAGAGAGAGATAAGTGGTTGAGGGAGAAAATAAATTTAATTGAAATCTTGGTAGAAGACCCATTTTGGCCAGATTCCTCCTGCTACTACTGAAATTTAAGGATGAAACTGGAAGGAGAAGGACAGAGGAAAAAAAGAAAAAGAATTGTTAACAATTCTCTTCATCAAAGATATATACTATCATCATCATTCCCAATGTGCCACATTTACAAGTGGAAATGGAACTAAAGAAAATAAAAATGGGAGGTCTGTGCAGGCAGGATCATAATTTTGAGGACATTGAGAAATTTATTATCAAGATATCTTAAAGGGATAACTACCAAAGCCTTGGGGAAAAAACAAAAAACAAAAGATCTGATTCCTTTTTTTTTCCTAAAAGGAATCAAGAAAATCCCAACAACTCTCAATCCATATACTTTCCCATTGCTATTAAATCTTTTTGAGCACACATGTATCCAAGTTAGCCTTGTTGAAGGTATGAAAAAAGAGGCACTTTGCAAATGATATTCTATAGCAAATCAAATCTTTGATGGCTCATAGTTCACTGAAATGTGAGTTTAAAAAACGATCTCACTGTGACTATTGTTTGTTGACTATAGAAAAGCACCATATTTAGACTAGCAAAATACCTCTATAAAGGCTTTCTTCTAATAAGTAGTCTCATCCATATATAAATATCATACACAGTTCCTTAAAAGATGTAACAACATTATTAATTTGATCTAATGTTCCTTTTCAAAGGGACACAAATCAATTGGTTACATTAACATAAACATTAGCATCTACATAAAGCAAGGCATAAAACTGGGAAACATATGCTCAGGAAAGATATTTACATCAAGGTCCAGTTCAGAGTCCAAGTTGAAGGATTTCCTATAGATAGTTGATGGTCCTCTACATGCTCCTGTTTATAAATTACATCATAATGACTGATTTTCTGGGCATTGCAGTTTCCTAAAAAAGATCAACAACCATTCAAAAGAGTTTGCTCAAACTTTGTACCCTTGGAAGAACCAAATGGACAAAGGATGTCTATCATATGAAATTGAATGAATAGCTCATAGAGCTGGTCCATGCAAATAAACATGTTGGATAAACGGACACTGCTGAGTCTAAAATTGAAGAAGCAGAGAAAATTGGGCTGGATCATCTTTGGAAAATTTCATCGTGCTTTTAATGGCTCTAACCAAGCTTCTTCCTGTGAAAAAAAAAGCCAGACTTTTTCTAACATCAATATCCTTCTGGTAATGCTATATGAATGAATGGTTGCAAAACACAAAAGAGTACAGTCTCTAAAAAATCTAGGTGATTGTTTACCCAAAGGGAAATAGAGATGTGTAAATAAGTTTCAGCATGTTTACCAAAGAACAGTATAAGAGATTTTAATAAAGAGATGTGGTATTATAAAAGGAGATAAAGTGGTTATGTCCTGAAAGTAAGGGATAGTGAATAGATTTTGTGCCCTATTAATAGCCATATAAGGTCAAGAGAGTAGAAGAAAGCCCCAAGATGTTGGATGTAGATCTTCTGTGGTCTATTTATAGGAAGAGAAGGACAAAAGTCACATGGAATAGAGAATACATTAAAAGATTGTGATCTGTGAAAAGAAAAGATCTGTGATCGCTAATAGAGGCAAACAGTTGGTGTAGTAAACAGAGATCTGGACCTGAAGTCAAAAAGACCTGAATTTATATCTGGTCTCAGACACTTTTTAGTGGTGTGATCCTGAGCAAGTCACTTAATCTCTGTCTGTCTCCTCAGTTTTGAAATTAACATCACCTACATCCCAGAGTTCTTTTGAGGTTCAAATGAGATAATGTTTGTAAAGACTTAACACAGTGCCTAGTACATAGTAGGTTCTTAATTAATACTTTTTTCCCCTTTCTCCCTTCCTTTCTTCATTCTTTGAAGGAGTATACTCACATTGATGAGCTCATCAACTGATCAAAGTATTGAACTTTTAAGAGAAATGGAGCCCTATTATCTTAAAGATGCACAACGATCTCTTTTAGAGCAGTGCACTGCTTCTAGAAAGTACAAATCCTGGTAGCTAAGTTAAATATTTAAAGCACAAAATAAACTAATAAAACCAGTTACATTTACCATAAAGCACTTAGGAGCATATTCTCATCTCAGTAAGAGGGTATTTATTCACATAACTGCCATTAACGGTAATGGAAACCGTGTGTATCAAAATGAGACTATAACCCTTAGGTTATAATAAAGATGATTGATTTAGACAGGGAAGTGCAACAAATAACTTCAATTAAGAATGTTGACTGAACAAACAAATGGCTTTTCTTTCTCTTTTTTTTTCCAATTTAATGTATGCCTGTAACAACAACCATCCCAAATCATAATACTCTTGTCATTTAAGATATATATTCACACACATATATGTGTGTATATATGCTTATGTAGATGTATATATTATGAATTTGAAATATCTCAATCATTCTTTATCTGACTGCAATTTGGATTAACTGGCTTTCATAGTTCTAGGACCTAACTTGAATTGTAAATTAAAGAGCCAAAAGAAGAGATGAATTTGATGTCTTCCTTGACTTTATTCCTTGAGAATCATGTGTGGAGAATTAGTGAAGGAGGTACCAAAGCAACTGGCCATAGTCAAAGAATTTTTCAGCTCTGAAATGTTCAGTGCCTATGCCAACCTGACATGATGCTCCAGGCATTATTTCAACAATCTAGAGTCAACTCTGAATGCTTATTACCATTAAGAAGCAACAATAGAACCAGTGTCATTATTGCAGTGAGAGAAAACTAAGATTAAGGTTTCTAGAGATATAATGAAACTCAGAGACCAGGCCATCTCCCTCCCCTCCCCCTTTAAAAAGATGTAGGATATAATAACCATCATTTTTTTTCTATTAAGAGGTTATGTGACATATTGGATAGAGCACTGAACTAGAAGTCAGAAAGTCTCAAAGTCTGCTGCTAAAGGGCTATGAAATCTTGGGCACATAAATTAAACTTCTTTGGGCCTCAGTTTCCTCAACTGTAAAATGAAGGAATTAGTCTTGCTGACTTCTTGGGTTTCCTTCAGCTCTAAATATGTGATCCAAATTCCCTGAGTTAATACAGATTAGCAGTTTCTCAACAGATTATCATTTTAGAGTAATGTGTTAGACATTGAGAGGTCATTAAAGTAACCATGGTCATCACAGCTAGAATTTGGTAGAAGTTAAAGAAAACTCAAATTGTCCTGATTCCAACTATCCACTAAGCCAAGCTGACTGTTCTTCAAGGGAAATCATTCATGATTGTTATAAATAAAACTCAGTTAGTAGGTATACAGTTAAGTTCAAGAACTTCAAGATCTTTCAGAACAAATATTTTTTTTTGTCAGGACAGAATAATTGATAGTTAAAATCCAAGGACACCAGAGTTAATCACCCAACACAGTGAAGATGACTAAAGAACATTTCCTTTAGTAATATCTCTCCTTCCAACTTTACCTACCAATGGAAATTCTGGAGCCTTCCCCCCTGCTTTTACCTGAATGAGCACACTCTTTAAACTAGATCAATTAAAATTCTACCACCTTTGCTGTTCAAAGATTTTGAGGTAGATTAGATTCTGAGAAAGTAGTTAGTAAAGTGAAAGCCCAATGTAAGAGGACTGATTTCATTACAGATTTGTATGTCTCTGAATATGTTGTATTTCCCTACAAAAATGTAAATTTCATGGGGAAAGGAACTATGTCTTATTTAAATTCTATAGTATTCTGCACAGTAGTTTTGTATAACTGTTGAATTAAATAGAATGTAATTTGGAAAAGTCATGAATTGAAACATATAGTAACACTTTTGATATGAAAAGATCCTTAATAATATATATTGCTCAGGAGATACTGCAGTCCATCTCAGAGCCAACATGGCAATTTAATGAGAAGTTTAGGAGTGGACAAATCCATGTAGGGAAAGAACTTATGATGTGATCAATCAAGCCAATAGTGCAATGAGATCAGTAATGAACATAAGATGATTAGCAAAAGCTATGAAAAAACTAGGAATGTCAGAGTTGTTCTTTGAGATGTGTAAATGAGATAGCATTAGAAAAGATTCTGGTGCTTTTTGGTGAAAATCATGCCTTAGAAGAATAAGATCTCCTTAATGTTTACACTTTCCAAGTTAAAGGGGCCCTGTTGTTGTAAGATAGTGTATAGACTACTAAACTCTAGGTGTGCTCCACAATTGAACAAGATGTAAATTTGTCCAGTCTAGGATTACTAGGGGAAAATAACCCTAATTTTTCTCTAAAACAAAATATCTTCTATTATTTCACAAGTTAAAAAGCAAGTAGAAATAAGAAGCAAAAGGGAAGTTTTTCTCTTATGAATCTAAATCTAAAAATGTACATTAAGGTATACTTCAGTACAGTGTCTGGTACTCAGTTATATGTTGAGTATTGAAGAGCACTTAACATCTAGATGCAAATCAGATTGCATTACAAATTAGATACTCTACTAAGGTCATATTCTGTGATTCAGAGTTTTTACAGATGATGTTGGTGGAAGGCAAATCCTAGTTCTACTGAGTAAAATAGACTTCAAGTAAGAGTCCAGTGAAAGAATATCAACCTAGCTAAATTTGAGAACTTTCTTTAACAGAAGGTTGGCTATCAGGTGATATATTTTTCCCTCTTTCTTTCTTTTTTCCATTTACTTTTTCCTTCCCTTCCTTCCTCCCTTTTTTCTTTCTTTCTCCCTCTCTCCTTTCCTCTTTCCTTTCTTCCTTCCTCTTTCCTTTCTTCCTTCCTTCTTCCCTTCCTTCCTCTCTCTCTTTTCTTTCCTACCTCTCTCCTTCGTTTCCTTCTTATCTCCTCCCTTCCTTCCTTCCTTCCTTTCTTCCATCCTTCCTTCATTTCTTCCTTCCTTCCTTCCTTCCTTCCTTCCTTTGTTTTTTTGCCATAATAAAGTATCAACCTGTAAGTATGGAGGGTTTTTTGATCAGTGACAATCCAAGGCATGCCCCACACTGATGAAATCCAAAATCTTAAAAAAATATTAAAGTACATATTGATAAAAGCATGGGAAAATGCAAACGTCTATCTACATTCTAGGAAGAGAAGCTAGTAAACTCAATTTATTATTCTAAAAGGAATTGAAAGGGGAAATTAATATTCAACCTTTATGGGATCATTGGCAGTGCTAGCTGTCATCTTCTCGACAAGGCAAGAAGTCCAATGAATAACTCTTTCAAGTAGAGATGTGATACATGTCAAAATGAGATAATTTTTAAAAGCCTACATATAATTGAAAATAAGTTTTGAATTCCTAAGTAGTAAATAGCTTTTGGAAATTGTATTTGAGGCTACTAAGAGTTGTATAATAATTTAATCACATAAGGATGTAGTGGTCTACCTCCAATATAAAAAAAATCGTTTGAGAAATTATTATCCAAACCTCAATATACTTCCATTCAATTAATTGCTGGCCTCAAACCAGAATTAAGAGTCAGAAACCTCTATGTGTTTATATTAGACTGTGATCATCTTGATTTCTATTTATGTGATATAAATTCAAATGCTAAGAATAAGCTGTCACAATGCTAATCTCCTAATTTCTGTCTCTATTTTTGCCTGGCATGCTTGAAGAAGAAAACAAACATCAAAACTCCTGTATAACAAACATGGGTACAAGCTTGGAAGGATGAAATAATCTTTTTTTGACAAGCCTGACTTTTACAAATGGAGAACTTTATTCAGTACTGCTTGGGAGTTTGTTTCTCCAGGGTTTAGGATTTTATTTTGGTTGAGTCTGAGAAAGACTTCACAATTACATAGATCCAGTGTGAATTACCACACATAGAAAAACAGCCATCTTTATGACATCTGGCATTAATGACCACTCAGAGATGAGGTCTCATGGAACTAACCTCCATGTGATACTAAGATAGGTACTTCTCCTCCTCAAGCTCTCAGACTTTGATCACAGATCCCTTACTTTAGGCTGCTATCATGAGGAGAATTCATGAGAGCAAAGATCATATGTTCTATTGGAAATATTGTTCTCAGAAGAGCCCTTTTTGTACATTAATCTTTTGTCATAAAAGTGTCTCTACTGACAGAGGAAAGAAGGCCCCTGCTCCAATGGAGAACAGTGGGGGCAGGGTCCTATAGTCATACCAGTGGGGCTCAGTAGAGCCTCAGGACCTTCCTCCTATCAGGCATTGCTGCTTGCTCTGCAGAATGAGGTTATCCATCAACAAAATATAAAGGAGTGTCAAGTACAATTTTTCTCTGGGAACCATTTAATGCATCTGCCTCTCTCGGTTTCCATTTCTTTCTTGTATGTGTAATTTGCAAGCAATATACTCTCTTTGTAACATTAGAAAGCTACTGGCTACTGGGATTTAAAAAAAAATTATTACTTAACGAGTTTTATTTGGGGGAAAAAGCTGTGCAAAAAGGCACTATATAAATCGATTCCCTCACTATTATAAAATTCTTGCAAGTGAAACAATATACATTGTCTTAATAACATGATATACCCTTACATATGTTTGGATAGGATATCCTCACTTCAACAGCAGCTGCTATGATATTTAAAAAGGAAAAAAAATCAGAATAGCAGGCTATACTGATTGTCATTAAGCCTGATATTGAGATATATTCATCTCCCTCAATACCTTGAATCAGTCCTGACCTTGACTTGTGTAGATGCCCTGTCACCTTCTTTTATCCTTCCAACTCTAACATTTCTTATTTAATAATAATAACAATGGCTGACATTTGTATAGCACTTTAAGGTTAAGAACTTCATGTATATTATCTTATTTGGTCTTCACAATAACCCTGTGAGGCTGGTGCTATCATTTCCCTCATTCAACATATGAGAAAACTGAGGTCCAGAGATGTCCAAGTCACACAGTAATAATTTTCAGAAGCGGAATTTGAATCTTAGTCTCTCCAAGTCCATGTCCAGAACTTAATTCATTACACTACATGGCCACAGAAGTGATGGCAAGATAGTGGCTTGTGGAAAGGGGAAAGGCTCATTAATAGCAATTCAGTGAACCAAACTTCCTGCATGCCTGTGTGAATGAGACAAAAGTAAAATTCTCACAGTTTTCAAGCTTGACTTTTTTGGCCAATTTTGGGACAACCCCCCTGAGAGACCGGAGTCCCATTCTTTGTTCCTCATACCACACATTTCCCATACCGCTGATCTCCTTCCGAGCTGTCAAGTAGAAAGGGGACTTGGCTTCCATCTGGGTTGGTGGCCGATGAATGTACATATACTTATAGAGGAGGCAATAGGGACACAGTTTGTGGCCCTTGGAATGTTCATGGTAGATCTGTCCATAGCACACTTTGGTGGCATTGACCCGGCTCTCTCGCTTCACACTATCTGTCCGTGCGAAAAAGGGCCGGTTTTGAGAGTCTTTGAGCAGCTCAATGTCGCCATACATCAGGTCTGCATGTTCCTGCAAGGTCCGCATGTTCAGATACTGGCTGTTGTATTTGACCACAGTAGACAGGAGAGCAATGGGACTATCATCCCCAAGGCACCCAGTCCTCCACATTTCCTCCTCATCAGAGAGGGAAAAGTAAACAATGTTTCGGGAGCGGGCTCCTGACATCCCTGCTTTGCTCAATACCCGTAGCTTCTCTTTGAGCTTCTTGGTGGAAGAGCTGAAGGTGTTACTGGTGATTGAGAAGCCAACGCCAGCATTCTTCAAGATGCGATCTAGGCCACGGCGGATAGCATGGAGGGATGTGGCCAGAAAGTCCGAGCCATCTGTTTTCTTCACAGTCATATAAAAATCCTCAAGGAGCTCATTCAGTTTCACAGCAGGAATCTCAAATAAGACAAATACCAAGGTTATATATTTAGGGGTAGACATAAAAATCCAGCCCTCCCCACAATCCTAATACACTAGAGATATTTTTAAACCTCTCTCTATCTGGAGATAGAGGTGATTCTCTTGTCCCTTACCCAGTCTTGCCTAGAAAGCTTTTTCTTGTCCAGATCAAATGATATTTCTCCTATCTTTCAAGAAATAGCTCTCATTTAGAATTAAACATTCATTCTCTATCTTGAACCCTGTCTCTAAAGGACAGATACAGGAGATTTCTAACCTCAAGGATAGAAAATAGCAAGCTCATAGCTAGCTGGCTTTATTGGAGTGGAAGTTGTTGCTTAGACACACACAAAAAAATGCCTGTGTATCAGCGGGAGCTAGGAGAAATTTAGAAACTTTTCCTAGAGGCTGTCACCTCACTCACTCTCAGTTTAATCCCTAGGAAATGAGAGGGAAATTGAGGGACCATGTTCCAAAGGGTTTAGTAAAATTTATAGGAATTATACAGTCTTGTTTTTCCCAGAAAATGAAGCTATTTGCAAGTAGGATGCAAGGGAAATGTACAGTTTATTCTGTTTCTCCCTCTGTGTTCTCTAGATTTTGAAATATTTTATAAGGGAGATGAAGAGATATTAGAATAAGAATTTTAAAATTTTGTTTTATGGACCCTTTCAACAATTTGGCAAATTTCATGGACTCCTTCTTGGGAGAAAGTTTTAAAATGCACAAAAATAAAATATAGAAAATTATATAGAAAACTATAATTACTCTTCTTTATAGATCCCAAGAATTCCTTTCTCTTTTCTTCCTTTCTCCCTCTTTCTCTCCCTCTTTCTCTCTCTCTCTTTCTTCTTTCTTTCTTTGTTTCTTCTTTCCTTTCTCTTTTTTCTTTCTTTTTTTTCCCTCCTTCCTTCCTGCCTTTCTTTTTTTTTTTCCATAACTTTTATGTTCTAGAGCTTGCAACCAGATCTTGTGGACACTGGTAGAGCTTCCAAGTTATTCCTACTTTGCCTGGGAGACTGGTCTGTAAGATAAGACAGGGAGATATGGGGATTGTGTGTATCTATGTGTCTGTATATGCATGTATGTACATATGACACAAACTTCTTGAAAAACAGAAGACCTGAAAGAGATTCAGCAGATATACTTAATTTACTGCCAACTATGGATTCATTAGATTTTTTTCTCTTGCTGAAAATCTCAATCTATAAAAGTGGTTATGCCTTAATAAAGCCATTAGGCTTTAATAATTGTAGAAAATGGGGCTAGTATATACTAGTCCTATTAGTTAGAGGTGACACAAGATCTGGGAGATTGCTCTGAAAAATGTTATTTCTTCTATAATGTCTTCTCTGACCATTCCAATGCAAAGATTTCTCTCTGCATGTTTTACCCATAAGATTCATGCTACTTTTTTTTTGGAGTGGGGAGGGGAAAGGAATGTTTCATTGATGTAGGGAACTTGGTGAACAAACTTTAAGTGACTGAAAGGCTGTTAGGATCATATAGTCAGTGCATGCCAAAGGCAGGACCTGAAAGTTTTCCTGACTTTCTTGAACCTCCCTTTTTATTTACTATGCCATGTTGCCTTTGGCATTTGCTTTATCTTTACCAATATATTTCACACTCCTTGAAGACAAAAATCACATCTTATTCATATTCCCTCATCACCTCTAGTAGAACATTTTGTATATAGTAATGACTCAGTATATATTTTTGTACATTTTATTAATTGAATGACCTGAGATGAAATATGGGTGGGGAAAGGGATTAAGTTGATTTAAACTCCAGAAATTTTTTCTTTCATATAATCACCATTGCATTAAAAAAATTATAATTCACTGAGAAAAATACAGTGGTGAATATAATTCTTCTGCAAAGTCAACAGTTTTGGGCTATAAATAATTTTCAGATCACTTTGCAAATAAAAATCAATTCCCTGGCCTAGACTGACTGCCTCCTTAATTTTCTCGAAGTAAGTTTTGGTCAGTTATCATTCCTTGAGGTTACCAAGGTCTTCAATGTGTTATAGAAATGATGCATGAAACCAGTTTCCTTCTGGGAGCAATTCAAAGCATTGATTTCACATCATGGTTGAGGTACTTGGCTACCTTACAATTAAAATGATAAAGTGGATAGAGGAGCTGGTCTATGAAGACAGACGAAAACACAGGGGGATGCTTTGGTCTAGAGAATTCAAGGCTGAGAGGCAATTTGATAAAAGTTTACAAAGACATGAAGGGTATAGATGACATAAAAATGTGCATAAGTGGAAAATTTTCAGAACATGAGCACTAATTTCTCCTTCTCTTCCTCTGTCCAGACTCCACTTGAGATCTGAAGTTCTAAAATAGTAGTTTTGTGGTAGTTAGATTATTGCATTTGGTGTCAGGAAGATATGAATTCAAATCAAACCTCACACTCTTATTAACTATGTGATCCTGAATAAGTCACTTAGCTTCTACCTCAGTTTTCTGAAGTGTACAATGAGGATAATAATAACACTAGCTTCCCAGGATTATTTTAAGAATCAAATGATATATTTAGTGTGCTAAGCACACTTTTTTGTACCTGGCACAAAATAGGTGCTTTAAAAATGCTTGCTTGATTCCTTCTATTAATAGTATCATTTTACTCAACAGCTAATAAAACTATAAAAATTAGGCCAAAAATAAATAGGCCAAGAATAGATACATATTGAAAAATGTGAAAAGATTCCAGAAGAAGTAAATATTAAATCTGTAATAGATAAGAGAAGAGAGGGGTTCTTGGAGGACACATCTCTATATTTTGAGATAGATAACTTGGAACACAACAATATTCTTCCATAAAACATCTTTCAGAGTCAATATTAGAGATAGAATATTGGGCAGGATTGATTGTGCATCTGATATACTCTTTTTATTTTACATTTTATTAATGTTAAGAAATCAGAAAAGTAGTCTAGAATAGTGAATAGTGGACCTACTTGAAATCAGGAAACCTGAAGCAAAATTTGAACTCAGGAAGACAAATCTTCTTGACTATAAGCCTGGTACTCTATTTATTGCCCCACCTACTGCCATGATTTACATTGGTATAGAGAATTTCCTAACAGGAAAGCTCTGTACACTCATAAAATGAGAGGTCTAACAAAAAAAAAATAAATGAAAGAGTTTCTATAGTAGAGAAACATATGGAATTCTGGAGAAAAAAAAAAAACAACACTGGCCTGGGAGTAAGGGATTAGTTTCTACTTCTCATTCTGTCATTAACATCTGGGTAGCACTCAGAAAATCACTTAACCTTCTGTGAGTTTTAATTTCCTATATGTAAAAATGATGCATTTGAATTAGATGAATGCCTATTGACCCTAGATACACAGCATCTTGATTCTATGTAAATAAACTGCTAGAAGTTTTACTGCATTTTTTTCCAGTCATTTTCATCTGCCTCTGATTCTTGGTGACTTATTTGGGGTTTTCTTGGCAGAGATACTGGAGTATTTTGCCATTTCTGTCTCCAGTTAATTTTATACTTGGGGAAATCAAGACAAACAGGTCAAGGGTAACACAACTTGTGTCTGAAGCCAAATTTGAATTCAGATCTTCCCAACTCGAAGTTCAACACTCTAGCCACTGTGACACATACTAAAGATTCCTGAAAAGGCTTTTTTTAAATATACACATAGCAGGCTCTCAATAATAAATACTTATTCAATTGAAACCTGAGATCAAGAATATTCAAAATCTCATATTATCAAGCATATTTATCTACCTGCTCATTTCTGATATGTTTTATAGTCTAATAATAGACAATAAAAAAATCTGTACTATATATATATATATAAACTGATTCTGATTTTATTAGAATTCTTAAAATGGAACTAAAGGCTTAGATTAAATTAGAACTGTTTCCCAATAAGTTATGCAATATTTATTAAATACTTACTGTGCTTAATGCAAAGTTCTATACTTTGGGGGAACTAAAGCCAGTATAAAGTATGGTCATCGCTCTCAAGAAGTTTGTAGTCTAGCAGAGTATAAAATACTAATATAGATAGTATTATAGCTATCTATAAGTATAAGATAAGTGAATTGAAAATTATAAAATGAAAAAAGTGATATTTAAAGGGTAAGGGTGATAACAATCAGGAATAGAGAGGATGATGGATATGGGAAGGCAACATTTGATTTGGGTTCTAAAAGAGAAGCCTAGGAAGACTTATACAAACTGATACAAAGTGAATCATGCAGAAAGAGGAAAACTATACACAGGAACAATAAAAAGGTAAATAGAAAAAAAATTAGTTGCAATAAAACTATTGAAATTAAATTCTGTCAAATTATAAGGATCAAAGAAGAAATATTAGAAGGTTTTTTTCTTTGCAGAAGTGTGCAATTAGGAATGTGGAACATTGCACATAAGATTAGATTTTTTTATGTGTTAGTTTTGCTGAACTGTTTATTGTACTTCTCTCTCTTCCCCCTCCCCACTTGCTTACTATCCCCTCCTTCCCTTTGTTATTAGGGAATAAAAACTCTATGGAAGGATGAGGGAGGGACATTGAGAAATAGAGATGATTTGAAAAAGATGTCAACTTTTAAAAAAGATGTCAACTTTTTTAAATTAAAAAGATGGTTAATAATTCAACAGGTAAAAAAGGGGGAGAGAAAGTTTTAGATATAGGGAAAATCATGAGAAAAACAACAAGGAAACAGTGCATGTGTGATCACTGAAAGAATTGTACAGTTTGGTTGTACAATAAAATTAGAGCACAACTACATGCCTGGCACTGTATTAAGCACTTTAACAATATTTTCTCCCTTGATCCTCACATTATTGTGGGAGGTAGATTGGCCCCATTTTACAGGCATTTTTTGTTAACTATTGAGGATACTGTTGAGGAGAACAAGGCAGGTAGAACTGACTTGTCCAAGGTCACACAGCTGCTAAATGTCTTAAGTAGTGTTTGAACTCATCTTTCTTTTTCTGTGCCTAAGATTTTAGCCACTACATCACTTAGCTACTTAGATAAGACCAGAGAGATAGTGTTGTGCTACATTGTTGAAGGCATAGCAGTTTGAATTTCTTTCTGTAGGTAATGGATTTCTAAACCAAAAAGCAGCCCAATCAAATTTAGGTAGATTTATAAAGAAAAAAAGAATATTTTGAGGGTAGCAAGAAGGGTGAATTGGAAGAAAGATAAATTGCAGGTAGGGGAATACTTATGGAATTATCATAATAAGTTAGTGCTAATGAGAGTCAGTACTACAGTAGTGACCTTTGGAACAGTAAGGATTAGACAAGCCATTAGAGACTGTTGTGGACATGGAATCTTTAGAATTTAGTAACTGATTGCATATGGGAAGCAAGAGATGAGATGAGTCAAAGATAATTTCAAAGCAGTGAACATAGTGGGAAATGGTGAATGATGGTACCACTGGCTGAAATAATGAAGTCAGAAAGAGGGATAGGGCTAGGGAAAACAAGAATTTACTTTAGACATGTTGAATTTAATATGCTTTTGAAACATGGAGGTAGATGGTATTAGAACTGAAGATGAAGAGCAGGAGGTTAGAAGAGAGGATAGGATTGTAGATACAGATTTGGGAGTCATCTGTATGGAGGTAGGAACTGAGATTGAAAGTAAATGACATTGCCAAAGGAAAAATGAAAAGAATGTTATGGTCAAACTCTTAGGAGGAGCATTTGGATTTAGAGGTCAGGAAGCATATAAGAAGCTAGTGAAAGAGAGAAGAGCAAGTTAGAATGAGAGAATGAGAAACACGTAAATGTGAAGTTAACCCAAGGGAAGAGGAAATAGAACGTAATGATCACCTAAGTACAAAGTTGCAAAGGGATCAGAAAAGGTAAGGACAAAATCTTGCCAATCCTGTGATTAGAGAAAAGGAAAAAAGAAGACAATGGTAGTAAATAGGTATGGAAGAAGTGAACTGTGGGGAAACCTCAATTTTCCAGGTAAAGTAGGAGGCTGAGTGTGGGAAAATGGGGGGGGGGCACAGTTGGTGATAAGCAGAAATACTTTACAAGTGAGAATGGTAATTTGCTTGGAGAATTTTAATGTTCAATTCCAGACCTAAGATTCTTTTAGGGATATGGTTGGTCCTGATATTCACTGATATAGGAACTCGTGGATGAGGAAAGCACTAAGATTGTTCAATATTTTAGTCATGTCCAACTCTTCATGAACTCATTTAGGGTTTTCTTGGCAGAGATACTAGAGTGGTTTGCCATTTCTTTCTCTAACTCATTTTATGATGAGAAAACTGAGGCAAACAGAATTAAGTGACTTGCCCAGAAACACACAGTAAAATAAGTTTCTGAGGACAGATCTAAACTCAGGAAGAGGCCCAGAACTCTATTAGCTACTTAGCTGCCCTTTTATCAGTATAAATTAGTACTTTCTCTGTGATTAAGTGCTGCCTAGACCTCTTAAACCTATTTGAAAGATTGAATGACTTGTAATATGTATCAAAGATGATACTTAAACCCACATGCTCCAAGCCAGCTTTTTGTCCACTATGCCACGCTGTCCCTGGGATTCTGCTGACATATATAAATTGTTCAAGGTGTATTTAACTTTATTATCAGAGCTCCTCCATTTTTCTCTAATGGCATCTAACCTTTCATGGGAAGTAGATTATTTGCATATATGTTGGGCTTTGACTTTCTGTTTATCTGAATCCCTTTAGAAATTTTCCTTTAATGCAAGTTTCCTTGCATTATTTAGAAGATGGAGAACTGGAGGGAAGCAAAAATAAGGGGTAACATTGACAGTGAAGGGTCTTTTTGTTTTTTCTATGGTAACATTTTGATTTTCTCACATGAGTAATAACTACTGCCTTTTCTTATCATGGCAAAGGCTGGGGGAAGGCAGATTTACTTTCTTTAAACACCATAAATTCTGTTCTTTTTTTTGAAAGGGCAAATACTTCTGGGTGAGTTGTTAGAAAACAATTTCTTATATAACTTGGGAACAGAAGAATAAGGGCACATTCTACCATCTTCTTACCACTTAGCACAATGCCTAGTTTACTAGGAAAATGGTATTCTGACCTTCTCTTTAGCTAAGATTTAGTTTCTCTCTGATTTAATGATTAAAGTCTTCATTTGCTGTTCCCTTCCTCAATCTATTATGATTTTGACCCCCACAATGTATATTTCTTCCAACTTCGAAAATATTTTGCTTTTTTCAAAGATAGGGAAGAAAACACAGAGGGTACACACAGAGATGTTTTCCTTCAGTTATTTGGAAACAGGCTTCTGACCATTTCAAAACAAAAGTTTTTACTTTTCATTTTTAAAATTAATTCATTCTTATGGTTTTAAGTCACTAGAGTTGAAAACAAATCCCATGAACACCTTTTCATGCTATGCCAGTCAGAGATTTATTGAATGAAACAGATTAATCAGCAGAAATGATGCACCACATCCTTCAAAGGGAAATGGATTGGACTTAATATTATTCATTGTTAGCTATTTAACCCACCAAATAAGCTTTTAAAAGTTCTCTGTTTTTATCTTTGATGAGAAATAACCCATTATTTTGACTGAGTCCTGAGAGGAAAGACAGTCAGCATTTACTAATTTTCCTGGCTCCCAGAATCCCTTCAGCTAAGTTCCAATTAAGGGAAACCCCATGAGTGTTGCTTTAAGAGATGACACATTAACCTCACCATGGCAACCCAAACTGATTTAGCATGATCCAGTAGTATTGTCTAGGTGTCAATCAAAGTTGCTATGGAAATTTTCATTTTGGCTAGACAGAAAACTACTTTGAGAGCCTAGAGGTGAGTTATGATCTAGTGTATAAATTTACTCATACAATGGCTAGAATAGGAACCATGTATTCAAATATTGTCTATTAGAACTATCCATTAGAAACCAATTGGTCATGGGTAAGTTCTCTTACTCACTTCAATTTTCCACTCTGTCAATGCCCAAAACACCTTTAGTCACCCTCACTGTTGTTTTCTGTCCTTGTTCCCCTGCTGAAGAGTAGGGGAAAGAATCAGGGAATGAAGCTGGCCTGATTCCACTATAAGTCAATGCTAACTGATTTCAACTTGGCCCTCCAGGCTGTTTGACAACTCTATTATTCATCGCTCATTCATTCTAAAGCATACTCTCATAACTACTGGAAAAAAGTTTCCTATATTGCTCAAATCCTAAATCCTCCTCTGCTCTATAGGGCAATGGACAGAGTACTGCAGTTAGTTAAGAAGATTTGAGTTCAAATCCTACCTCAGATATTTATGAGCTATGTGATCTTGGCCAAGTTACATGCCCTCATAGGCTTCAGTTTCTTACTTTGTAAAATGGGAGATTTGGATTCTCTGGCCTATAAGATCCTTTCCAACTCTAAATTTATAACCCCTTACTCTCTACTATGATGAGGGCTCATCTTCCACTTTAAAAGAAGAAACTTGGAACATTGAGGATTTTATTTTTCTCATCTTCACTTTAAGATCTATCTTCCTCTTCATTTATACTTTCATTTTATCTGTCTCAGAGGATAAAGATACACTCCAAAGAGAATCTTTTTACCTATATTCGTAACACCATTTTCATCCATGTTTCTCCTTTTTCAAGAGAAGACAATATGGTAAAATGGAGATAGCATCATAGAGTCAGGATCCTGGATCTGAATCCTGGGCTTGATATTTATTAGATGTATGACCTTAAGCAATTCTCTCTGAATTCTTTCAACGCCTATTTTACCTTCCGGTTCTATTACTTCTGGGCAATTCTCTTTGATGATTTCTTGTAAAATAGTATCTAGTCTCTTTTTTCATCATAATTTTCGGGTAGTCCAATGATCCTCAGGTTATCTCGCCTAGATCTATTTTCCAGGTCTGTTGTTTTTCCAAGTAAATATTTGACATTTTTTCCAATCTTTCATTTTTTTGGGTTTTGCTTGACTGATTCTTGATGTCTCAATGACTCAGTCATTTCTATTTTTTCAGTTCTGATTTTTAGTGAGTTATTTTCTTCATTAGCTTTTTTTTACTTCTTTTTGTATATGTCCAATTGAGTTGTTTTGCTCTATGGAATTTTTTTCCATTTCACTAATTTTTTTTTTTTTTAGTGAGTTATTTTCTTTTTCCAGTTCATAAATTCGGTTTCCCTGCACTTCTTGGGAGTTTTTTTACCTTTTCCAATTCACATTTCAGGAAGTTGTTTTCTTTTTCCATTTTATCAAATTTTTCTTTTAGTGAGTTATGTGCCTTTTCTGTACTCTCTTGCATAGCTTCTCTTTCCTTTCCCCATTTTTCTTCTAGCTCTCTTTTAAGGTTTTTAATAGTCTCTCTAGGAGAGTCTTTTGTATTGGGGACCAATAATTGTGTGGAGACTGTCAAGCAATTCTCTCTGGATCAAAATTTCCTCATCTGTAAAATGAAGGTGTTTGATTAATCAAGTTTCCTTCCAAAGAAGGATTCTGGGATTAACTTTTTTCCATCTTCCTGTGGGCTTGTTATCATCACCTCAAGCACAAATGCATATAACTGTGAAATAAAAATTCTTCTCTATCTTCTTTCCCCCTTGAGATTCTCTAGTTCTAGAAAGATATTTTCCTTAGCATCTTGGTTTGGAAACCTTAACATGATCTATATCTCCTTCCTCCTTTTACATGCCCTAAAACTAAGTTATCAAATGAATCAAAATCAAATGAATCAAATTCATTCTCACTTTGATATCACTCCCTCTTTTGTTGAATTCTTTATACTCCCAAAGCAACAACTTAGTCTTGGGTCCTTATTTTCTTATTCTTAGGTTGCTATACTAACTTACCAAAAGGTTCTTCTTGTTTCTAAGTGCTAGGTTCTCCAATCTATCCTGCACACTGTTATCAGAAGATTCTTCCTTACATCCCTTATATCATATCATACTATATTCTCAACCCTAAGTTCCCCAGCATCCTAAAAAAAACCCACAATACCTTTTGTATATAAATAAAAATAAAAATAAATATCATGATTTATAGAAACTATGTTCCTATGTTGTTGTTATTGTTTAGTTGTGTTCAACTCTTTGTGATCACATTTGGGTTTTTTATGTAAAGATAGTGGAGTGGTTTTCCATTTCCTTCTCTAGTTCATCTTATGGGTGAGAAAAGTGAGGTAAACAGGGTAAAGTGATTTGTCTAGGGTCACATAGCTACTAGTATAATTGAAGTCACAAAGTTGTTTACAAGCCCAGTGTTCTATCCACTGTAGAGTGTATTACCCATAACTGCCCATATTACTCAGGGTTTATGACTCTTCAAAATATAGTTCCAATCCACTGTTCTAGCCTTATATCCCAGTTCTACACACACAAATTTCTTTCTTTGTTTCAAAGTATTATCTCTGTCCTCAAATATGACATGTTCTTTTTCATTTCCATGGCTTTGCTTACAACCTTCCTTCTGCCTTGAATGCCACCCCACTGTCTCTATCTATTGAAATCCTACCTACTCTTTGAAGTCCAAATCATCTCACATCCTCCATGAGGCCTTTCCTGAATGGCTCAGTCAAAACTGATCTCACTTTTTCTGAATTTATGTAGAATAATCTATACCATTAACATCACATTAACCATGTAATATCTTTCATGGTAGTTATTATGCATATGTTTATCTCCTTATAAGATTATAAATTCTTAGAGAGCCATAACCATAACTATAGCATGAATCCCTTAAAGTGCCCAGTGAAGTGTTTTGTACATAAAAACTACTCAATAATCATTTGTCAAATGAACATTGAATCGTCAAGCTCCTTACCTTAGTTATATCCATGTAGTCCTTAAGTCCTTTAGTCATACACCAGTATCTCCATACATTAAGTGCATAGAGTGTAGCTTTTGTTGTGTTTGGACTCACAGCACTGATACAGAAGTCCTTCAACTCATCATTAAAATTAAATACAGGAAATTTGTTGAGCTTAGTAGAATATGCTATAAAAAACAACAAAAAGGAATTAAAAATAATTTATCATTCTCTTTCATAGAAAATAATGTCTTAGAATCACTTAACATGAATCTTGAAATGCAAAGTCACTCAAAAACATGAAAATCCTATTAAACAAATACTAATTGGAAAAATAAAATATGAGATCCTTTGATCCTCTGAGGTCATCTTGAGGTTGTCTCAGTGATGAAGCCATTTTGCAATATACTTAAACTAATGAAATGAGCTTTCATATTCCTTTACTTAGAAAAAAGAAAATATAGCTATTAAAGAAATGAAATTACAAGTATCACCCTTTATTCTGAGAACTGGCACAAGTAATTATAGATATTGATTAACATACAATATATATGTGACTTTAACTAGGTTGTTAAAATGTTGCATTTTTTTAGTTGTCTTCAGTAGTAAAAGAAACAGCATTTGTTATCTCTCTACTTTGTTTAATTCACCCTGCTAGGATCTGGGAATAATAAATATAAATATATATATACACATACATATAGACATGTATATACACACACATACATATATGTAAATATACAAATTTATAAACATACTATTTTTGTATAATATTTATATAATATAAAATTATAAGCACATATGAATATATTAATATATTTTACATATAAACGTACAACATATGAAATCTATCCATGTAAAAGTTTATACATAAATGTATTAGAAGGTTGGGAATAGCTTGATATAGGAGATTGAGGCTGAACTGATCTTTGAAGGTTTTACAAGATGGTGGTGAGGAAGCAGTGCAGTGCAGACACTGGGGAGGGCTGAATTAATATTGTGGTAGAGGATGGAATTCAGTCTGGGAAAATTACAAGTTAGCCAGTATAGCCAGAAGGCTAAGCTATGAAGGGAACTGATATGAAATGTCTGAATGCAAAATCTGGAACTAGATTGTGAAATGCTTTAATTGCAAAATTTATATTTTGTCTTAAACCTTCTAATATTAATATTAGACATTTATGTACACATGTAATATATAAAATCTAGGAATTGCCCTCTAAGAGCTTATAGTCTACTTGTAGAAACAACATAAACCAAAAAAGCACATAATATGTACAGAGTAAATAAAATGTTATTTTGGTTGTGGAAAGACATTAAAGTCTCAGAGAATCAGAAAATGACTGAGGAACCTTAAAGGGAATTGGAGATTACAACTTTGTTTGATGACTCTTTGACTTTAAGTATTGAGCAGGAAGGGAGACATGCTTATCAAAGGTGTTCACCACTGCCATAAAAAAGCTCCAGCAAAAGGTCTAAGTTAAAAGGGAATTCCTTACAAATACTGAGATTCTCTAGAGCAGGGCTTCTTAATCTTTTTCCACTCATGACTTCTATTCTCCAAAGAAATTTTTATGTGACCCCAGTTATGTAGGTAAATAAAACAGGTATACAAATCAAACATTTACTGATAATAATCATACTATCATGAACCTCACACTCAGTTATGAGATCCCATATGGGGTCATAAACCATAGTTTAGGAAACTGGGATCTAGATGTTTGTTAATACCACTGTGCTGATTATATCAAGAATATTGCAAAGACCCCCAAATGAGATTCATAACTTCTCAAGGAGACTTGGTTTAACTATTGAAGAAAACCAAGAATATTCTCCACACATGAAATAGAAATGGATGGACAACCTTTAAATTTGTTGATTATTATCCATATTTTTGATACTGTAAAATGGACAATAAGATGGACTCTTATTGAACAGATGGAGAATGGGTTGAATTTCCTTTGGGAAACTGCAAAGTTCTTTCAGTGATCTCTTTCTCTTAAGGAGGGTAAAGCTCCATCTTTTAAACATCAATGTTTGCCCACTGATGTATGGCTATGAATCATGAAATATTAAAGTCACTGAATAATAAAATAAGAAATAAAATAGGATGAAACATAAACTTCTGTTTAGCAATTAAAACATTTCACAATCTAGTTCCAGACTAAACATTCAAATATTTCACATCAATTCCTTTCACAACTTGTTATTTTCCCAAATTTGCATTCCATCCCCTGCTACTAGTGTACTGCACTGCTTCCTCCTTTATGGCAGCAAACACCTTTGATAAACATGTCTCCCTTCATGCTCAATACTGTAAGTCAAAGGGGAAAGCCTTCAAAGATCAGTTCAGCTTCTATCAGCTACATCAAACAATCCATCCTAAGTTTTAGAGCTTTCTCATATCCTTCCTAGACTAAATCCATTGCACAATTGTCCTTCCCTTTGTTCTGAAGCATACATTATCTCCACGTAGGCACTCATTTTGCCATTGGATTGTCTCATTAATGTCTTGTCAATAAGCTTACAAACTTGATAATGGTAGTCATGGTAATAGAGACTTCTTTTGCATTACCTATAGTATTTGGCAGTAGTAGACTTCAATGGTTTGAGACAGCTAAAGTTTAAAGGAAAAAACCAAACAAACCAGATTCAGAGTCAAAGAACTGGGGTTTAGTCCTGGAGCTTCCAATTCCTATATGTGTGACCCTGTGATCTCTATAAGTCTCAGTTTTGCTTATTTAAAAAATGGGCATAATAATATCTATATTACTCAGAAGGGATGTTAGAAGATTCAAAAGAGATTGCATGACAAGCTCTATATACTTATCAGGTATAATTAATCAATCTTTTTTAGCATAAAAAGAATGAACCAAGTCTGGGGATAGCTCTGATATTGTCTGAAGAATCTGAATCATTTAAGTATAGGGTTTTTTTTTTTTCCTACTAAATTACTAAGATAACTGCCTTACTTTTCCACATGAGATTGAACATTGTTTGTAAGACTAAATCAATATTAAAATATGATTGTTGAAAAAGGGAACACAGACCACCTTGCAAAGTGTGAATTGCTAGATAAAGAGAGAGAAAACACCACCTGTGTTTATTAAAAATATCCTGGCATTAAAAAAAATTATGGGCATGTCACCTTGCAGGAGTAAGGACAAATTGACATCTTTGAGGTGAAGTGAGCAGTTGCTTCATCTGTAAATGGGGCATAATAATCCTTTTATTACCTATACTTCCTCTCCTCCTTCCCCCTTTCCCAGGGCTTGGAAAGTGCTCCATAAATTCCCAAGTTCTTATTAAAATAAGGAATAACCTCTACACTTTTCAAGAACTAGGATTATTCAGCTCAATTCTTGCCTTAGCTGGAATCCTGGACTGATATTATTTTAATTTCTTCATTTTGTTCCTGAAAGATGATGAACTTTGAAAACAAAAACACGTCTTAATACAGAAAAAAATAAGGAGATGATTTATTTATATGATAGGAAAGAGAATCCTCTTAAGGCAGATTATGATTAAGCATATGGTTATTATATTGTACAGGATTGTGACTCCCCCCCCCCATGACCTCCATTAATATAATCAATCAGTTAAAAAGTATTTATTAGTGCCTGCTAGGTGCTAGACATTGAAGATGCAACTACAAAAGATGAAAAGATTCCAACTCCCAGGGAGGTCACATATGGTAGAATGTTGATGTGACAAGGTATCTGTGGTTCTTTTACAAAATATGAACAATTGAGTGAGAAGGATGACATGTTTTGTTAAGCAATAAATTGACCACATCCCTGGGAACTTTATATCAGCAAGCCTTGGCATTTAATTCTGTAATTAGAACAAATCATTAGCAACCAGCAGGTAGGGAAGAATCCAGGGCTTCACTTTGGAACGTGTGTGTGTGTGTGTGTGTGTGTGTGTGTGTGTGTGTGTGTGTTTTATTTTGTGTCCTGGGTTTCTTTTTTTTTAATTAAAGTTTTTTAGTCTTTAAAACATACACATGGATAATTTTTCAACATTAACCCTTGCAAAACCTCGTGTTCCAATTTTCTCCCTCTTCCCCCTCACCCCCTCTCCTAGATGGCAAATAATATATATTAAACATGGTAAAAAATATATGTTAAATCCAATATATGCAAACATATTTATACACTTATCTTGCTGCACAAGAAAAATCAAATCAAAAAGGAAACAAATGACAAAGAAAATAAAATGCAAGCAAACCACAACAAAAAGAGTGAAAATGCTATGTTGTGATCCTCACTCAGTTCTCACAGTCCTCTCTCTGGATGCAGATGGCTTTCTTCGTCATAAAATCATTGGAACTGGCTTGGATCATCTCATTGTTGAAAAGAGCCATGTCCATCAGAATTGATCATCATATGATCTTATTATTGCTGTGTACAATGATCTCCTGGTTCTGTTCATTTCAGTTAGAATCAGTTACTGTTAAGTCTCTTCAGGCCTTTTAAAAATCATTCTGCTGATTGTTTTTTATAGAACAATAATATTCCATAGCATTCATATACCATAACTTATTGAGCCATTCTCCAGCTGATGGGCATTCACTCCATTTTCTTGCCACTACAAAAAAGGCTGCCACCAACATTTTTGCACATGTGGATCCCTTTCCCTCCTTTATGATCTCTTTGGGATATAAGCTCAGTAGAGATATTGCTGGATCAAAGCAGGGCTTCACTTCTTGAAGAATATTGGGTGGGAGATTTTCTTACCTTTTTCCCTCTCTTTTTGCCATGACATCTAATAGAGAAAGGACTCTACCAGATAGACACCTCCATCTAGGAATTCAGAGAATCTGAGTCATAGTTAAAGAAGGAGAGAGACACTCTTCAGATAAACACAAATGCAAAGAGATAATCATTTGGGTCAGATAGGTGGCAGAGAATATAAAGAGCACTGGGCCAGGAGTCAGGAAGACTCATCTTCTGATCTCAGACACTAGCTGTACAGTTCTAGGCAAGTCACTTTACCCTGTTTGCTTCAGTTTCCTCATCTATAAAATGAGCTGGAGAAGGAAATGGCAAATCACTCCAGTATCTTAAAGAAAATCCCAAATGGGGTTTAAAGACTCAGACATGACTGAAATGACTGAGCAACAACAATCACTTGAGGCTGGAAGCAGAACATATTCTGGGGTTCAGAGACTCGCTATTTGCCTCTTGGTATTGGGTGTCTCACAGCTAATCTGCTGATCCATTGACTTGCAACAAGGACAAAGTAGCCAACACTGCTGTAGGTTCCTCCCAGTAGATTCCTGGCATGGGGCCCCACATCACCCTGGGTTTCTGTGCTGCATCTGTGCTTGGCTGCCACTCCCATGCCCGATTGAAACAGACCTTTTCTAAAATTCTTCCAAAATATCTTCTGCTGGAAATTTGTTACAATCCAAATATTTGTCCATTCTATTACTCCAAAACCAGAGGCTTGATTTGGTGTTGATCTCAGATCTAGATGTGTCTCCTCTCTGACATCTTGACTGTGCCCTAATCCCCAAGAGTACTTAAGAAAGAAAGCTAGCTTTGGCCATTGAACATTGCACTGACATAGAGAAAAATGCCCAGAGAGTCTAATGGGGCAAGTCTCTTTAGAATTGCCATTTCCTGAGAACATCAAGTTCACCCTAGCAGTAGAGCAACATAGAGACCACTTCCAACAGAGAGCAGTATGAAGACATTATGAGAAGTGGGAAAGGCCTTGGAGCCCTATAATATGATAGATATGAGTTATCTTGACCACATGTTTTCTCTACTGGTGTGCCTTAGTAGGCACTCTATGTATATGGCCATTCTTCTCACTGATGCCATGTATTGGTGGAAAAGTACATCCTAGGTTTGGGATAGCAGGATGTATTTTGTAGTGATTGTTCTGACTATGCCATCTTAGTAAATGCCTTTATTTTGAGCTAATTATATCTACTGACTGTTAATGAAAGCACACCAATGGGGGTTTGTAAGCTATAATAATAGGAGAGTGGGTACCTACAGTAACCCAGACAAATTGCTCCAATTTGACTTGAAATGAATTCTAAGTAAATTGTATCTAGGCAGCTAAGTGGTGCAGTAGATGAAGCTGTCCCAAGTCTTAATGGCGTCACTTTTATTCCAGTATCTTACTTGATTGAGTTCTGCCTGATTTGGAAAGGATATCCTCTGCATTTAAGCCTATTCTTCATCTATTCATATTCTAATCTCCCAAAACAGTAGAAATAATGCCTGATCTCATGGATCCTTTGTACAAAAAGTTTTAGTGGGCTACATTGCTTCTAGGATAAAATGAAAACTCCTGCTTGGTTTTAAGGGCCAACATAATCGGGACTCCCACTTATCTTTGCAGATTTGTCTTGCATTATGTCCCCTCAAATGCTCTCAATTCTAGCCAAACTGGCTGACTCATTCCTCATTCTGACATTCTATCTGTCACCTTCATGTTTTTTGTATGTGCTTTCCCATGTGCCTGGAATATTCCCCTCTTCCCATCTGTGTTTTTGAGACTGAGCTAAAGAGTTCCCTCCTATAATAGGCATTTCCTGATTTCTCCCTACTCTCTGAAATGACCTTGTATTTACTTATGTGTTCCATGATGTTCTCCTCCAGTAGAAGTTTGTTCTTGAAGGCTGTTTTGCATTTTTTAAAAGAGTTCTTACATGCTTGACACAGAGAAGATGATTGATAACTACTTGCTAAACAAAATTGAAGAGAATTCAAAGTTTAAAAAACACTGTGCTCTCATTTGACCTCATAAGAACTCTGTGAGGTAAGTATTATGGACATTCCTATATTATGGAATAACTAACTCCAAGAAAAGGCAAGAAGCCACAGAAAGAAGGAATGACTCTCTTAAGTAAAGTTCTTAGGATTGAACCTGGACTGTGACAGCAGAGTCTTGAGGGAATCTAGGCTGCAGACCACATAAGGGAACAACAAGATGATCTGACATACATAAGAATATTGACTAGAAAGAATTTTTAAAAAATAGCATCTTTATAAAAGGTTCATGACACATAGTATTATGAGATTTGCCACCTGGATCATAGGGTCATAATTTTTGAGTCTAGAAGGGATCCTAGAAGTTATTAAATCCAACCTCTTCATTTTATAAATGAGGAAACTGAATAGGGAAGTAGCCTGTAAATGTCTGAAGTAGGATTGGAACTCAAGCTTTCCTGATATCAGGTCCATTGCCCTAGCCATTACTCCATCAAGTTGCTCTAAGATTTGCTCTGGGATGAAATAAAAACAAAGAGGGAATTAATAATAAATATCTGATTTTCCTCTTTTACCTTTTTGCCTCAAGCCCATAGAAATACAAATTCATTCATTCAATCATTCAATATTTTAGCTCCCTCTGTTTTCCTTATACTATATTGCTAAGGCATGAAGGGAAATGAATTAGTGCGGAACATGCTCTGTGCTAATAAAAATTTAACAACCAGCTCTCTGGGGGGAAAGTTACTCAAAACACATTTTTAAGTTTAATTTACATTAACATTATCTCCATCACTTTCTTATGTCTAACAAATCAGCAAACAATAAAAATAAACCCTGATTTGTAGGGTTTGCCAGTTTTGGAGGTGTAAATGCTCTCACTGAGAATTTAACAAGCATGGGTTGCTGTAGCATACCCTTTGTTTAAGGCTTTAAAAGTCCTGAAGGACCAACAATCTGAGCTCATACAGAAAATACCACATTAGGCCCTTTCCACTGAGAAATCCAGTCAACATATAGAGGGGTATCATGTTGGTCTGTAGTACAGCTTACTTGGCAGTATAGTTTTTGTTGAAGCATCTCAAAGCACATAAATTACATCACATCCCATGAAGGGCATGATAAGCATTTGCTTATCAATTTTGGAAGATTTTCAGGATGCCAGCATTTAAGAAGCACGAAAAAGCAGATCCTAAAGTCAAGCACATTCTCCTTAATAGCCCATCTTAAGAATAAGGGGAAACGAGAGAAACTTAACAAGAATCTATTTCAACTTCTTGGGATTCTCCACACCATCTTTTCTGTTAGCTCCTAAAGGCAGAGAGGCACAATGGAAAGGCAAATATTCCAAATGTATCTGCCTATAATTCCAACAGCAGGTCTAATTATAACTTGACCTATTTGGCATTATTTCCCTTTATACAGTTCTGTTTTCACTAACTTACTTAAATAATGAGATTTTATTGATCTAGAACAGGAGTGCTTAACCTAAAGTCTGTATATAGATTTCATGGGATTCAATAACTTGAATGGGAAAAAAATTGCCTCTTCGTTTTCACTAACTTCTAACAGAAAACTATCATTTTCTTCAATTATTTAAAAACATCATTCTAAGAGGAGAATTATAGATGTCATATGACTGCTAAAGGGGTTACTGACTTACAAAAAGGAGAAGGGAATAATGAATAGAGTGATGGACTTGGATTAGTTAAGGAAAATCTTATTGCAAATCCTGCCTGTGATGCTTATTTGCTGGGCAATCATTTGACCTCTATGCATCTTAAGCATCTCCCTAGGACTTAACTGGGGTGGGTTCTGTTTTATATTCCCAGATCAGGAATTCCCTATATTGATGAAATAATTCATATTGGTATATCTATCTCAAAAATTTCATTTCAAAGAGCAAGAAGAGGGGAGAAGAGGAGGAAATAAACATTTATAGAGTGCATAAGCACCTTTCTGAGTACTTTCACAAATATTTCATTTGAGAAGGCCAGTGCTGACCAGAACTGAGCCAGTAATATTGACAATGATTTGAAGCTGATTAATTGACAACTAGCAAGAGAAGAATATCTGTGAATGATGGGAAATAACAACTGTTTTAAGCTATAGTAAGGAGGTCACACAATTCTGGGAGGCCTCCTAATCACCCTGCTGAGTAAATAGAGTGGATTCAGTTTGGGAAATTTTACTGCTGTTCCTGTGATACTACTGATCATATAAAAAACAAATGTGGGTTCCTTAACCCCTCTCCCAAATAAAGTATTCTGGCATTCAAGTTCCTAGTGTCTTGTTCACATTAGGTACTTAATACATTTCTTTTTAGTTCCTGTTAATAATTTTTCTTTCACTAATTTAATTAATGTAGGAAAGACATATGTTTGTAATAATAGTAGTTAATAATAGCTAACATTTGTATAATGCTTATTAAATGCCAGGCACTGTGCTAACTGGGTAAGTATTTTATTTGATCCTCACAACAACTTTGAGAGGGAAGTGTTATTATTATTCCTATTTTACAGATGGGGAAACTGAAGCAAGCTGAGTTTTTTTTTTTTTTAAGAGGTTTTCTGTTAGCTTATGAAGGCAGAGAAGAAGAATGGAGAGGTAAATAGTATAAATGTACTTGCCTATAATTAGATAGCAAGTCTAATTATATAAACAACATATTTATAATAGTGTTTTATTTTTTCAATACATGCGAAGATAGTTTTCAGCATTCATCTTCTTGTGCTCCAAATTTTTCTTCTTCTCTCTCACCTTTCCTCTTTCCCTAGAGAGCAAGTAATCCATCATAGGATTAATCATGCGCAATTCTTCTAAACATATATCTATATTTGTCATATCAGTGGGTCTAATAGGCTGACCTATTTGGCATTTTCTCCCTTTATAATTTATGTTTGTCCACGGTCATACTGCTAGAGTCTTAGGACCCAATTGAATTTGGTATTTCCTGAATCCAGTCCCAGAACTCTATCCATTGCACTACTTAGATGACTATCTTTCTGGGGACAAGGAGGAGGAAGATAAAAGATTAATAGGAAACAGAAGAATCTCAATAAAGGTTAAAAAAAAAAAACATTTGCCATACCATGATCAGTCTTGACATAGATGCCTCAAAGTTGTTAAATACTCTCCAGTACCTAATGGTTATGGAGGGGACATTAAATACTCTTCCTAAGCTACTGAAGCACCATTCTAAGGCCAAAGGTCTTCCACTATAGAGCTTCAATTGATCATGACTTTTTAGATTAATTTCTCTTTGGGGAGGAGTTGAGTGACTAAGGGAACAAATAAGAGAAAGTCTAAATAATCTAGTTAATTTATTAACCTGTGCATCTTAAAAATAAAGCTTCTTAACACCCTAAATAACTACTGACTAATATTTTCCCCCTGTATAATACTGCATGTCATTATAGCAATAGTTGGCCAATGAACACTGCATGCAGAGTTCCTGCAGAGTAGGAACACATCATTTCAGATTCCAGTTACATCCCCTGTAAAACGAGGAGGGGGGGCACGCTTTTTGAACTAAGTCTTCTCTTAGGTCCTTCCTAGCTCTGAAAACGACAACCCCTTCTCCCCATCTCCCCAGCAAAGAAGTTCATGTTCTATGGCTAGAATTGTTTCTTCAGGTTTTTGTAAGGTATGAGTTAAAGGCAAAGGCAATGATATTTAAATCATTTAGCAATTAACTATCTAATCAAAGACCTAATTCATTTTGGAGAGTGATTTACTATTCTTTGAAATATTGGGTCATGTCCTACTAAGTAATGACATTGAATCACTCCTACAGAATGAAAAATAATGATATTTGTAAAATGAAAAAATAAACAATAATGAATAAAAATATGATGACAGTGTGATGGCTCAGTTATGTAGGTGAATGATATTTAAAGATAACAAGATTGATCAATAAAGATCAATATACTACATCTTTTAACTTTCTGACATTTACTCAATTCTTTCAAATCTATTATCTAACTGGAAATGATCAGAGATTAGAATTGACCAGGAATTCAATATGAGAGCATATTTGTCCTTGTAATTATATACTGGGAGTTTTCATTTCCACAATAAACTAGTTTTAGGAATTCATCACAAAAAGGCTCTTTGGCTAAAATTAGGTCATATCAGTGTAGTTATTGTGATTTTAACTTTCTATATGCCTTTATTTAGCTATACTCCAATTGCTTCATAACCTATTCATGGGGCAACTTTGAAAGTGGAGTTCCATCTTGGAAATGGAATCAGTAAAAGTCTGAAATTTGACCTAGAAAAATTGAGGCAGTAGGATAGAAAGACGTTATGAAATTATCCAGCACCCATTCCCTGCGTGTACTTTAGTGCAAATCCTCACCCCCAAACATTTTAACAGCAAACATTAAAGGTATATAATTTGAACCTTTTTGACAAGCTTTCATTCTGGTAATGGATTAAGCCATAATTAGGAAGTGAAACTTTCCTTTATTGCCAATGAAAATGTACAAAAACAGTTTTTACTAATTTATGAATAGGAAAGATGGTCTTTTGAGTTACAAGATGAGCAGCCCTTTGGGTACATTCCAATAACAATATCCTAATCTAAAGAATATAAAGAAAATATAACAATTTCAATGCCAACTAAAGTATTAAGTCAATGAGTATGTTGTCAGGCTATTGCTTGATACGGCTCATTAACTGCACCCAAATCACATATACTAAAACAAAAAAATAGTAGCCATCTTTCTAACCAAAGAAATGAGTTTAAAAGTATTTTTTTTTACCAAATAATTCTCATGACATGCTTTTGACAATTTAACCCATTCATAGTAAGATGTTATTACTTTTGCATATTTTAATATGATAATCATACCACCAGGTAGAACAATTAAAAGAATATCAAACCTGGAGTTAGGAAGATTAATTAATATCCTGCCTCAGACTAGATGAGCAAGTCATTTGACCTCTGCCTGTCTCCATTTCTTCATCTGTAAAATGGGGATAATAATATCACTTGTTTTCCAAGTTTGTTGTGAGAATAAAATAAGATCCTATTTGTGAAGCACTCTGCAAACCTTAAAGTGCTATGTGTTAATGCTAGCTATTATACATACACACATACATGCATGTTTATATATACTATCCATTAACACATATTAATTATCTATATAAATATATTTAATATAGTGATATTTACATAGAAATATATTTTTATCTGCATCAGTGGAGGGAGTGCCCACATCACCAAGATGAGAATATAGAGAATATATACACACATTTATGTTTATACATACACAAACACACATGTATGAAAGCTGAGATGAATGCATGTGTAGATATGCTATACTTAGATTCATGATGGATTACTCATTTCAGTGATGTAAGCATTCTCTCCATTGGTGCTGATTTTTAAAAATCTATCTAGCTCTCTCTAGATATCATTACATTACATTTATTTTCATATAGCTATTCTCTCTATATATTAATACATATGTATATTTGTTGTATATGAGTAATCTGAAATGAGAATATATATATACTTAGATTAATTGATGAATCACTCATATCAGTGATGTGGATACTGGTGCAAATTTTAAAAATATGTAAATATAGATATCATTAGATTAAATATATTTTATATAACTAATAATTATACTTATATTAATAGCTATTATATGACATATGAAGAACCTGTGATGAGGTAAATATATGTATATGTACATATACATAAACATACACTTATATTTCTTTGTATGTATATTTACATCCCTATATATAATAATTAAATTCATTGATGGTATTACTTATCTCAGTGAAGTGGGCACCTCCTCCACCAGAGCAGATAACCGCCCAATTTAGAATGCCCACACAACTGAGATATCATAATCCCTCCAATATTTTAAAAGCACAAGATACTATCTTCATCAGTTGGTTTTGAAAATTATTTTATAAATAGAAAATGTGGAAGAAAATAGGTATGTATATGGAAATATAGACTTCTAGAAATGTTGGCAGAAAAAAGTATTTTTCTTAATTTCTCTTAAAAACAAATGTCAATTTTATCATCATTTTTGAAATTTAGACTTTGGTCTAAAAATGCTAGTCAGCAAAACAAATGCTTTTAAAATATCTTCTTCATCTGTTTGTTAAGGCACTAACTTTTGTTCAGATATATTTTTCTACCTTGAGACACTCCCTTCATCTCTCTATCCACCACAGAGCTATCAAAGCCCCTTTGTCTTTGAGGTCAAGCTCAATGCTTATGAAGATTAATAAAAAAAGAAGAGCCTTGTCATTTCCCTGTAGTCTAGTGAAAAGAGCATTTTGAGTTTTGAGTTTTGAGTTAGAGGCCTTGGGTTCAAATCAGCCCTCTGATGATTAGTAAGCACAGGATTTTGGGTTAGCCTAGGCCTGAGTTAGAATTAAGAGAAAGCTAAGTATTTCAATGGAATGAGAACAGGGTCTAGAATTAGAAGGACCAGAGTTCAAATACAGCCTCAGACAATTGTCAGTTGTATGATTCCAGGCAATGTACTTAACCTCTATTTGCCTTAATCCACCTGAGAAGGAAATGACAAATCATTTCGGTGTTTTTGTCAAGTAAATCCCACATAGGATCAAATATAGTCAGATAAGTGAAAAATTGAACAGCAAGGCCTGAATTATTTGTAATAAGAAAGGTTGGAGTAAGAGGATTCTGAAGTCATAAATCTATGAGCCGATTCCTCTTAAAATACTCCTTTTTCTGCCTCGCATGTAAAGTCCTTTATAATTTGGTTCCCATCTATATTTTCAGGCTAATGATACATTACTATCCTTTCCATAGACTACAATGCAGTCAAATTGGTTTCCTCATTGTTCCTCAAACATGTTCCACTTCCCATCTCTATGCCTTTTGCCCAGGCTGTCCCTCATATTTGGAATGGCATCTTTCTTCACCTCTGCCTTTTAGAATTCTTTGTTGACTTTAAAGTTTAGTTCAAATGCTTCCTTCTTCTTACAGATGATCTTTTCTGTTCACCCCAGATGCTAGGGTTTACCCAACCTTGCCACACCAAAATAACCTTGTATGTATTTTGTGTATATGTATATATGAATGTGATATCTCTTTTGACATAGGGATTTTATTTGAATCCTTAAAATCTAACATTGTAGGTGCTCGATAAATCCTTGATTGCTGATTGACTAAGGAAATACTTTCCAGTTTGGATGTTGCTTTAATAATAATCTATATTTACAAATGTGTTTCTCATAAAACTTCAATTAAGAACTGAAAGTATTATTAGTGCTAGATTATAGATAAGCATATTGATTCAAAGGTATGACTTTGGGCAAATCATTTAACTACTCTGAACCTATATTTAGCCTCAGATACTATCCTTCTGAATTCTGCCTCAGTTTCCTAAAACTTTAAAAAGGGGTTAATAATAGCATCTACCTCCCAGGGTCACTATGAAAATCAAATGAGATAATATCTTTAAAATGCCTAGCACATAATAGATGCTTTATAAATAGGTGCTTTATAAATGTTTATTGTCTTCCCTTTCCTTTCCTAAAATACATAAAGTGTCATTGAAATAAGACAACAGAAAATAAATATGTATTAAATATTTACTATGTGTTCCAGGTACTGTGCTAAGTGCTTTACAAAAATGTCTCATTTGATCCTCAATCTGGGGAGTAGATACTCTTATCTCCATTTTACAGTTAAGGAGGCAGACAGGGTAGAGTGAATTGCTCAGGGGTCCATTGCCAGTTAGTACCTGAGGCTAGATTTGAATTCAGGTCTTCCTGTCACCAGGTCCTATATTCTGTTGTGCCACATAATTACCTTCCCAATCATGAGAGAAAGCAAAACTGGCCTCCAATAGGTTATATAGACACTCTGTTTCATATTTTTAGGATGATGTGAATGAGAATTATATAGGATAAGTGGCTATGTATGGGATGTAATTTCTGTAGTTGTAGAGAAGTCCTAAATTGATGTGAAGACTGAGCCATGAGTACTTGAGCTAGCAAATCAAATATTTGGTATATTTTAAATATAAAACAATTTGAATGTCTAGGGCGATATGTTTTGATAGCTCTTGAGCAATATGAAGCATTTAATTTTATTACTATCATCTGCTTTAATAAGCAGTATGGAATTGTGGAAAGAGTGCTAGGGTTTGAAGTCAAGAAGATCTGGTTGAAATTCAAATATTGCTTCTGTCGCAGACCAACTGTGTGATCAGGCAAGCTAGCCAAAATCCTTGAGTCTTAAGGCCTTAGAACTTCACTTGCATTGTCAGAGAGGGTTCTCTAAGAATGGGAGTTATTGCACTATCTGAAGTTGCCCCCTGGTCCTTTGGTCTCTATAACACGTGAAATTAATTTACATAATATCATTTTTGTTAGATTGATAGAATAATTAGGGATAAAATTATCATGAAAATGAATACAAGCACATTATGGTTTTTGTACTTAGAAAAATATTAATTAAAGACTAGAAATTATAGCTTTTTAAACTAATAAAGTGCATTATTTTATTTCTGCCTCTTTTCCCCAAGAACTTCGCACAGTTCCTAGTACAAAATAAGTAGTTAATAAATGTTTGTTGATTACCAGAAAGTAATAGTTTCTTTAATTGTAAGGACTTCTTTGACAATAGACTGTCATTTTTCAACCTCCAGTCTTGATTGCCCAATCTAGAGTCTTGTAAAAATTAATAAATTCCAGACTCCCAAGAAAATATTTTAATGATTTAGAAAAAATAACAACAAAATTCATATGGAAGAACAAAAGGTCGAGAATCTCAAGGAAATTAATGAAAAAAAATCAAATGAAGGTGGCCTAGCTGTACCTGATCTAAAACTATATTATAAAGTAACAGTCACCAAAACCATTTGGTATTGGCTAAGAAATAGATTAGTTGATCAGCAGAATAGGTTAGGTTCACAAGACAAAATAGTCAACTATAGCAATCTAGTGTTTGACAAACCCAAAGATCCTAACTTTTGGGATAAGAATTCATTATTTGACAAAAACTGCTGGGAAAACTGGAAATTAGTATGGCAGAAATTAGACATAGACCCACACTTAACAACATATACCAAGATAAGATCAAAATGGGTCCATGATTTTGGCATAAAGAACGAGATTATAAATAAATTAGAGGAACATAGGATAGTTTATCTCTCAGACTTGTGGAGGAGAAAGAAATTTGTGACCAAAGATGAACTAGAGACCATTACTGATCACAAAATAGAAAAATTTGATTATATCAAATTAAAAAGCCTTTGTACAAACAAAACTAATGCAAACAAGATTAGAAGGGAAGCAACAAACTAGGAAAACATCTTCACAGTTAAAGGGTCTGATAAAGGCCTCATTTCCAAAATATATAGAGAACTGACTCAAATTTATAAGAAATCAAGCCATTCTCCAATTGATAAATGGTCAAAGGATATGAATAGACAATTTTCAGAGGATGAAATTGAAACTATTACCACTCGTATGAAAGAGTGTTCCAAATCACTATTGATCAGAGAAATGCAAATTAAGACAACTCTGAGATACCACTGCATACCTGTCAGATTGGCTAAGATGACAGGAAAAAATAATGATGAATGTTGGAGGGGATGCGGGAAAACTGGGACACTGATGCATTATTGGTGGAGTTGTGAACGAATCCAACCATTCTGGAGAGCAATCTGGAATTATGCCCAAAAAGTTATCAAACTGTGCATACCCTTTGATCCAGCAGTGCTACTATTGGGCTTATATCCCAAAGAGATACTAAAGAAGGGAAAGGGACCTGTATGTGACAAAATGTTTGTCTGGCCTGTTTGTAATGGCCAGAAACTGGAAACTGAATGGATGCCCATCAATTGGAGAATGGCTGGGTAAATTGTGGTATATGAATATTATGGGATATTATTGTTCTGTAAGAAATGATCAGCTTGAAGAGACTTACATGAACTGATGCTGGGTCAAATGAGCAGAACCAGGAGGTCATTATATACTTCAACAATGATACTGTATGAGGATGTATTCTGATGGAAGTGGATTTATTTGACAAAGAGATTGAACTCAGTTTCAATTGATCAATGAAGGACAGAAGCAACTACACCCAGAGAAGGAACACTGGGAAATGAATGTAAACTGTTTGCATTTTTGTTTCTCTTCCCGGGGTTATTTTTACCTTCTGAATCCAATTCTTCTTGTGCAACATGAGAACTGTTCGGTTCTGCACACATATATTGTATCTAGGATATACTGTGACATATTTAACATGTATAGGACTGCTTGCCATCTGGGGCAGGGGGTGGAGGGAGGGAGGGGAAAAATCGGAACAGAAGTGAGAGCAAGGGATAATGTTGTAAAAAATTACCCAGGCATGGGTTCTGTCAATAAAAAGTTATAATTATTAAAAAAAAATAAAAATTAATTAAAAATAGGTTAATTTGTTGAACTGGAAGAAACCAGAGAATATACTTGCAAATAATTCTTTGTGCAGGAAGTATCACATTCTCTTTTGTTTCTTTTTAAAAATATAAACACAGTTGTCTTTGTTCATACAAAAGCCAGAAGTGAATTTTCATATTAAACAATTGTTTTCTGATTTGATATTGCAACATAATAACAATTATTTTGGGATCCCTTTCTGGTCTCCTAAAAGAATAGAAAAATATTTCCATATATATTTGATAAGAAAAAATTTAGCCATTTGTAAAGATTGGCTTTTTAAAAAAGGCTTTCTAACCCTTGTATCATCCAAGAATTTGGAAATGGATGCCTAAGAAGGATCCTACAGATATTCACCAAGGTAGTTGAGAAGCTATTTCCCTACCTCAACTCTTTCTGTTATATGGGGTTTCCTGGATCTAGTGTTTGTGATAAACAGATGATCAATTAATTTAATTTTATTTAATTTAATTTTTTGTCTTTTTTAAATTTTATAATAACTTTTTATTGACAGAATCCATGCCAGGGTAATTTTTTTTTACAACATTATCCCTTGCACTCGTTTCTGTTCCGATTTTTCCCCTCCCTCCCTCCACCCCCTCCCCTAGATGGCAAGCAGTCCTATATATGTTAAATATGTTGCAGTATATCCTAGATAGAATATATGTTTGCAGAACCAAACAGTTCTCTTGTTGCATAGGGAGAATTGGATTCAGAAAGTAAAAATAAACTGGGAAGAAAAGCAAAAATGCAAATAGTTCACATTCATTTCCCAGTGTTCTTTCTTTGGATGTAGCTGCTTCTGTCCATCATTTATCAATTGAAACTGAGTTAGGTCTCTTTGTCAATGAAATCCACTTCCATCAGAATACATCCTCATACGGTATCATTGTTGAAGTGTATAATGATCTCCTGATTCTGCTCATTTCACTTAGCATCAGTTCATGCTAAGTCTCTTCAAGCCTCTCTGTATTCATCCTGCTGGTCATTTCTTACAGAACAATAATATTCCATAACATTCATATACCACAATTTACCCAGCCATTCTCCAATTGATGGGCATCCATTCACTTTACAGTTTCTAGCCACTACAAACAGGGTTGCCACAAACATTTTGGCACATACAGGTCCCTTTACCTTCTTTAGTATCTCTTTGGGGTATAAGCCCAATAGAAACACTGCTGGATCAAAGGGTATGCACAATTTGATAACTTTTTGGGCATAATTCCAGATTGCTCTCCAGAATGGTTGGATTTATTCACAACTCCACTAATAATGCATCAGTGTCCCAGTTTTCCCGCATCCCCTCCAATATTCATCATTATTTTTTCCTTTCATCTTAGGCAATCTGACAGGTATGCAGTGGTATCTCAGAGTTGTCTTAATTTGCATTTCTCTGATCAATAGTGATTTGGATCACTCTTTCATACAAGTGTTAATAGTTTCAATTTCATCCTCTGAAAATTGTCTGTTCATATCCTTTGACCATTTATCAATTGGAGAATGGCTTGATTTCTTATAAATTTGAGTCAGTTCTCTATATATTTTGGAAATGAGGCCTTTATCAGAACCTTTACCTGTGAAGATGTTTTCCCAGTTTGTTGCTTCCCTTCTAATCTTGTTTGCATTAAATTTTGTTTGTACAAAGGCTTTTTAATTTGATATAATCAAAATTTTCTATTTTGTGATCAGTAATGGTCTCTAGTTCATCTTTGGTCACAAATTTCTTTCTCTTCCACAAGTCTGAGAGATAAACTATCCTATGTTCCTCTAATTTATTTATAATTTTGTTCTTTATGCCTAGATTATGGACCCATTTTGATCTTATCTTGGTATACAGTGTTAAGTGTGGGTCCATGCCTAGTTTCTGCCATACTAATTTCCAGTTATTCCAGCAGTTTTTATCAAATAATGAATTCTTATCCCAAAAGTTAGGATCTTTGGGTTTGTCAAACACTAGATTGCTATAGTTGACTACTCTGTCTTGTGAACCTAACCTTTTCTACTTGATCAATTAATTTTAGCAGAAGTTCCTATTCCACCCTTCCCTACTCGTAAGAATGACATGGTTACATCATGATCCACTGTCAAATTTCTTCTGTGACAGATCCCAGTGAGCCGCTCCAGCCTAGGAGGCTCAGTAATTAGATCTAAAATTTGTACAAAACCCTGGTAATTGTTGTTGTTTGGTGGAGTGGTTGAAGTAGAAGAGGTCAAGCTCAATGCTTATTAGGATTAATAAAAAGAAGGGGATATTTTTGTTAAGTTAACTGATCTTTTCTATCAATGCAGATTTATTTTGTTCTGAGAGTTTCCATGTAAAGAATGTGCTTTTTAAAATGTCATTTAACTTATTTTTCAAAATTTTCAGATGTGATTACCAAACTCAGCCAATTTTGAAGGAAGCTATTTATTAAATAAATGAGGATTGGTCATTATACCTAAATACAGACAAAATAATGTGAATAATGCATGCACTTATCACAGAGACAAAAATGACTTTATCAGCTGATTATTTTTTCAATGATTTCCTTAATTCTAGAAGTTTAAGGCTGTACTAATACAAATATCTAAAAACAGTAGAAAGTCACACTACATTAGTAGCAAATATACATACATTGAAGTCAAACAATTGTGCAGCAAAACTTTTATTTAAAATACACATATACATCTACAGACATAAGGAAACAATGTGCTAGCATAATTGAAATGTGAAACACACATTTGCAATATAAAAAAAGATGTGAACAGCAAAAATGAAAATGAATCCAATGATATACTTTTAGCAACACCCAAAACTTTAGTCAGATGATCAAAAAAACCACAACTGTCAGATTAATGAAATAAAAGTGACATAGCAACATATTTTATTATATTTAATCTCGTGCTTTCAATTTCTTCTCCATTTTAGGTTCTGTTGTTTTCATATTTCCTTCATACAGTAATCATAGCAGCACTTCCCCCCCTCAAAATTACTTTTTTAAAAAAGAGAAGTGAAACAGGCACACATCATCTAACACAATATGTGTGTGTGTGTGTGTGTGTGTGTGTGTGTGTGCCCATGTTGACTCCATTAAATCACTAAAAAGCAATTTGACCTTTGGCCAGACCATGAAATAAACTTCCCAGAGGGAGATAAATAAATGCCAACTCATAGAAAAATAACAAAGTATTTTTAAAATCTTTATTAAGATTCAACTGAAAATTATGATTATGAAAATCTTATAGCAGTAAATTGCTATAAGAGAGGCAGTGTGGTCTGGTGGATAGACAGCCAGTCTCCAAATGAGGCTGACCTAGGTTCAAGTGTTAGCTCTAATACTAGGTTCAAGTATTAGCTGGATGACATGGTCTACAACTTCTCTCTCAGTATTCCAGACCAATGGTGTCAAACCAAAATAGAAATCCCTGAAGACTGCAAATTACAAGTAAATATTACCTGTGGTGCATGGTATCTTAAAATTTATTTTGTTAAACATTTGCTGATTATATTTCTAACTTGTTCAGAGCAGATTCTGGAATTTGGGGAGCCCAGGAGTTTGACACCTCTGTTCTTTGAGACTGTAAGTTGCAAACAGTGCCAACCTACATTGATAGTGGCAGCTTCCTTACCTATACTCATATATATACCCTACCTCTAATATGGTGGACATTAATAAATGCCTCTTTTAAAATTCCATTTATTTATTTAATTAATATCATCTTGAACTTTTCCTGGCTAAATTCTGAAGGTGGAAAGAACATAATTAAATCATTGGGGCCCTGAAATCATATTGACAACTGATCTCCCACTCCCCAAAATTAAGTCCTTATATTAAGTTAAATATAATGTATATTTTATTGCAGTTAGTGCTGGACACTAAAATCAATAAAGATTAGTAAATGTGTGGATCTGACCACACTTGAAATATTGTAATACGTTTCCTGCCACTAAGATTCAGGTGCTGATGAGTTAAAAGCACATTTTCTGATAATTATTCATGGAATATAAATAACATGAGTTCACTATGGACCTAATTTATGCTTAGCTTCAGCAGTAAAAAAAACAGAGGTCTAGATCTCTGAATCTGAATTCAGACCTGGGAATCAAATGGTATACAATAGTATTTGTATAAGTATGATATATATGTGTGGGTATATATGGACATATACACACACACACATATATATACACATATATAAAATAAGAAATAGATATACAGATAAGCGTATACCTATATGTATGTATGTATTTGTATATTTATATATATGTATATATCTGTGTGCATGTACATACACACAGATACATACACACATATGAAATTTGTTTAGAAATTTCTTCCATTCTAAAAGGGCTATGGTCACATATATTAAATCTATAGGAAACCAAAAAGTGAGAGAGGCATGAAATATTCCAATAACAGATCTCTTGGTAAGTCTAACTTACTGTTAAGAATAACATTTTATTGGGCAATCCAGAACCAAAATCTGCTATCTAGTAGACCATAAAACAAAGGAATTCTAGGGACAAAGAATCTCTGAAAAAAAAAAAAACCATTTTGCTTGAAGTATTCAATTGCAAAATCTGACACTAAGGCCAAAAGTCATAGGAAATATTACTGAAATAATTTTTATTTTTTATTTTATTAGTTTTTGGCTCCTCTATTTTCCATCTTGATAAAACTAATTTTATTTAAGAGCCAAAGCAACAATGTCAATAGCAAAATCTCCATACATAGTGCCAGATAGTGCCAAGTAGCTAGCAGGGGGTATAATCAAGTACTCTAATAGATTAAAACCATTATGAATTTCTTGATATCACACTTTTCTACAACCTCCTTTGAGGCTCTAGGTGGTGTCGTGGATATTGTGCTATATTGGGGTCAGGAAGAACTAAATTTAAATCCTACTTCAGACAACAGCTGTGTGATCATTGAAAAAGTCACTGAAGCTGTTCACCTCAGTTTCCTCACCTGCAAAATGGGGATAATAATAGCACCTACCCCACAAAGTTGCTGTGAGGATAAAATCAGTTGATATTTGTAAAATGTTTTTCAAGCCTTAAAATACTCCATAAATTGTTATTAGTGTACAAGCACAAAGAAGATTTTTCTTGTGTTTTAGTGTCTATTTTTAAAAAGGTTTTATAGAAATTAATTTATTAGGAATTTAGATTGGAAAATCTAAATACCTTTTCCCAGACATCAGACTTGACTGAAGTGGGTTTTTTTAATTAAAATAAAAAAAATTTTGAAAGCCTATAGTTAACTGGAATTTTGACCCATTTTTCTTGGTATCTGAATGTAGCAGAATGAACACTGATGAACCCCAACTGCCCCATATCCAGTTCAGCATTTGTCTGAAACTGCTTAAAAAATAATTGTGCTAGGAGTCGGCATCAAAAAATTTTAACAGTCATAATGGAACCTGGGAAAGACTTGAGAAAAAGACTGAGAGAATCTGTCAAGTTTGAGAGCTCCAATACTTTGAATACTTTCTAACTAGAATCATAAATATTTTGCAACTAAAACAAAATTCATTAGACCTTCTTAAATTACAACAATAAAGATGTAATATCTAGCAATGATATATACACTTTATAATATTCAGCTAGATCATTCAATCAATAAATCAAATTCATAAACTAGAATGATTTTCTTATACAAAATGTTCAATTTATAAGAAAACAAGACTGAGAAGAAAAACCTTTTTTAAAAAGCTTGGAAGAATTTTTGATTATTATTTTTTGCAGTCTTTTTCCTTTGAAACTGTTGAGAAACACATGGAAAAGATGAGAGGGAAAATTGCTCAAAACCCTTTGACATAATGTGGATTCATTCCTGTGGAACAGGATATTCAAAGTTTGGCACCGCCTGCTTACCACAGGGTTTCCTTCTGCAGAAGGCACTAAGTACTGGCTCAAAATATATTGTTTAGGAAATAGTATATACTATTGTTAATTGGCACAGTCTCTTAGCACAGTTTTTCCATTCAACTACAATAAGTGGTTATAGCAGCAATAATGAACATTTCTTCTACACAAACACTACCAAGGTAAACAAGGAAGAATACCTATCAACACATACAAAAATTTCAACAGTGACATCACTCAACTTTACACAATGCATAGAGATTGCAATGGTTTGTGGCAATAATTAAAAAATATGACTTATTAAAGTGAATATTTAATAAGTACTGTCTTAAAAGGTGGATTGTAATTATACAAGTGGCACAATTAGAAAAAATTCCATTAGATATTGTTAATCTTGGTGTGACTGAAACATTGAATATTAGCAACATTACTGTCATTTCATATGACAGCCTAGAAATTCTGTTGTAGATAAGTGACTATTCCTCTGAATTTAAGTTTTCCAAAGGAACCTAATTTGCAAAATTTAAGATTTAGAGAAAGTAAAGAAGAATTAAAAACAACAAAAGGTAAAATATACCAATGATTAAGATTTAATTTTGCTGGTGATTTCCTTGTTCTACTTATTAATGACCTAACATAAACTAGGCTAATTGCTTTTTAAAGCTCAAAGTTTAATGAAAGAGTAATCTAAAATATAATTTCTGATTCCAAAATAAAATAAAAAATATGAAAAACCTGGTACGGAACAACTGGGCCAGCTAAAGGTTTTTTAACCAAAAAAAAAATATCATTCCTCAGCCATGAACCAGCAAGATGACTGTGAGATGGAAATCTAAGTAAATTCCTATATTTAATCTGAATTACAAGTCACAAATATTAAGTTTGTGAAAGGGAAACAAACATTATTTTCCACCTCTAAATTCTTTTACAATAGGTCTCTCCTAACATCAGTTCATATTCTTTATTTTTTCCCCTTTCTCTGTTGATTCAGCTAATCAGTTTTCTAATTATGAAGACAGGAATTGAAAAGATTTGAGAAAATGATCTCAGACTCCAAGTATGATGAAAAGAAAATGCATACAAAACCATCACCAACATAATAAAGGTCACTGTAGACTGTTTAATGACCTAAAATATAGCTCATAGCTGGATACTGGGAATACCAAATTAATTTCTTAAGTTGATGTTTTCAACTCTTAGACTAATGAAAAACCTTTTTTTAATTTCATCATCCATTACCAGGATTTATACAGTTACCTGTCTTTTTATGTTTGTATTATGTCACTTGCCCTTGGCAAGTGTTCCAGGCAATTCTCTGAGATTATAAATTGCAGAAAAAATACTGACCTGCATTTTAGAGGACGTGTTCCATCAAGAGCTCCCTATGACAATAAAATCATAGTACCTGTCCCATTTCTATCCAAATCTGAGAGCTTGAGAAAAAGTATATTTTCCTCATCATCAAAGGTAAGATAGTTATTATAAATATGACACAGAAGGATGGCATTTAGATAATATGCAATTATGTGCCCATCCAATTTCAAAAGGATCCAAGATGCATAAAGAGCAAGTATCAGACAATGTTAAAGTTAATCCACAGTAACTGGTTCATTTGTAACTGGCTGATGCAACCTGCCTAAATAAATTGAGGGCTTAAAAAGCAATGAACTAGACTTGCAAAAATAAATTTTATTGAACAATAATGAGAAAACAAACATGTCTATAAAATTTTAAAGTTTAGAGCATGTCAAACGATTCTTAGGTTACATTTCTAGATTTTCTCAATTTTTTAATTCATTAAAACACTTTAAAATTAAATTTAAAAATATGTTGAATTGAGTTTTTCTCTATACTTGGGCAGGTCTCATGAACCTATCTGTCTGGGATAAATCTAAAGAAAGCATTTGTCCTCTTTATATGTGAAATATACATGGATAGTAGTTATTAAAGGTATCTGCTTTAAATTTGTTTTATTTTTTCAATTTTTCTTGCCTTTTTTGTAACATAGCAAATGTGGAAATATGGTTAGCATAATTTCATATGTATAACTGATATCATATTTCTTGCCTTCTTAATGGATGAAGGAGGGGGAAAGGGAGGGAAAAATTTGGAACGAAATTAAAAAAATAATAATACTTTATATCAATGGTAGCACACCAGAGTGTTGATAGAAAAATTTTCTTCCTTATTAAATTATAATTTTATCTTTGCAAAGGTGAGATTGTGAGAACTTTTGGCAAATCATTTTGGCATCTTTTTTCATGAGGCATTAAAGAATCTAAATTAAGCAACCTATGACAGGTGATATTTATATCCATATTCATTTTCACCTGGGTGAGGTACAATATTAACAGAGTAATAGTAACAGGAGAGGGATATGAGAAGTAACCCCTCTCTCTACACTGGAAATCTTGCTTTTCATCTAACAAAGGATAAGGAGAAGTATCCTTTTTCTTACCGGAGAAATCAGATGTCATCCTTTGCAGACTTATATAAGATCAAGGCAAGAGAGAAAACCTTTGAGAAGAAGGCTTGAAGGCTAAAATAGTAACTTTCTGTGATTTCCTTCTTCCCTACTTCCCTCTCTCTCCCTACCCCCCCCCCCCCAATCTGCCTCTGGCCCCCACATGGAATCATTCATAACTGCAACAATCAGAAACTTCTTTTCTAGAGAAGGTAATCCTTTCAATCAGGGCCTAAATGAAATATGTTTAACACATGAGGCAAGTTTAGGAAAAATAAATAAGCATATGGTTTTGTTTGGTTGTTAATTGCTTTTAAAAAGAATCTAGGTCTCCTTTGGGACCGTCTGAAGACAGAGGAGGGACAAAGCTAAGTAAAGAAATCTTCCAATACAATGATCTTAGTGTCATTTTAGAGTTAATTCACTGAAATTGAATTTTAGGCTCATCTGGGGGTAAAGAAAAAAATGAACAAATGAAAATTAAATAAACAGGCTTTCCAGAAAGTCTTAGGGCAGTTCTAATGATTTTTGGAATGCTTTATATAGCTACTTATATGCAAACACATATACAGAGAACATGTGTGTATCTAAGTCCTATATAAAAATAAAAAGTACCTGGGAATCCCCAAATTCCCTTTCCTCCAGGGAAGCAGTATGGTACAGTAGAAATAGTGCTGGATTTGGCGTAAGAGAGCCTGGGTTTGAGTACAGATGTGACTCACTTGATTAATTTAAATGATCTTGATTCAGTTACCTAACTTTTTAGCCTGTGTTTGTTCATCTGTAAAGTGAAGGACATGGACTACTTGGCCTCTAACATCCCTTGCAGGTCTATATCAATACTTCTCTATGATCTTTCTGGATATATTGCTTCAAGTAATAACTGACTCAAAAGGCAAATTAAGTTTAGAATAAAATGAATAAAAAAATTTTTTTAAAAGAATGGGAAGTTTAGTCTACTAATTGGCAAACTAATATATCTGTCCCATAGATTTAGAAAGCAGGATATTTACTAGTATGTATTTCTTTTTCTTTCTTTCTTTTTTGAAGCAATTAGAGTTAGTAAGTTGCCTAAGGTCACATAGCTAGTGTCTAAGGCTGGATTTAAATTCAGATCTTTCTGACTCTGGGACTGGTGCTCTATCCACTCTGTCACCTAGCTGTTCCTCTAACATTTATTTCTGATAGAGGGATCTATCTCCTCTTGCCCCAGCTTCTAATTCTATGCTAAATTCTCACTCTCATTTCTTTAAAAAAGTCTTCATATTCCTGGATTGTGAAATTATAAAAATTTTGGCTTGACAGTAATCTAATCTATACCAAGTTAAGTCAATTTTACTATCTGGGAAACTTCTCCTGATGGCATTAGAAATGAGGATATTCTTTTGATTGGTCCATTGACTCCTTAGCAGATCACTCTCAGAAAAGGATAGCAATGTTTGAATGTCTTTAGAGTGTAATGAACATATGCACATAAAAGAGAAGGTGATGGTGTAGTTTCTGGATATTAAAGAAATAACAAGATACCCTTCTTCCTCCCCCGCTTCTCATGGTCTAATTTATGGATTTCTTAGTTTGCTTATCATTTGTGTGTTATTTATTCATTGGAATAAGAATAAAAGGAGGCCAAATTCCTAGTTAAGGCAGTACTATCTTCTGCAAATGAACAAATTATACAATGAATTTTTAATGAGTTAGTATGCATAAACAATGTCAAATTAGATAAAACACTTTGTTTTGGCATATGCTGTTCTCCATTATTCTCTCAAATACAAATTAAGTATTGTGACTCTTTGAGGACAGGGACACTGTCTTAGTCTTTCTTCTTTGAATACTTCATCAAGTCTAGCAAAGTTAAATAAATATTTTTCTGATTTAATTTAATTTGATTTAATAATTTTATCTTAAAGTTGAAGCATGATAGAGAGGAGAGAGGCAGTTAAGTGGTACAATGATAGAACATTAATTCTGGAGTTAAGAAGACATGAGTTCAAATAGATTCTCAGATACTAATCAGCTGGGTGACCCTGGGCAAATCACTTAACCTGCCTATCTTAGTTTCTTCATCTGTAAAATGTAGATAATAATAGCAACCTACCTTTTGGAATTATTGTGAGGATGTAATTAGATAATATGTATAAAGTGCTTTGCAGAAATCTTAAAGTACTATATCAGTGGTTCTCAAACTTTTGTTCTCAGTGTCTTTTTACTATTAAAATATTAAAAATTAAAAATTATGAGTTATTTTGTGGATTTCATTTATAGATATTTACCATATTACAAATTTAAAATTTTGAATTTGTAGACCCTCTGAAAGTGTTTCAGAGACCTCTACAGGATTTTTGGGACCATACTTTGAAAACCACTGCATTATATTAATGCTAGTTATTATTCATGTCTTTAGAATAAAGAATACTTGCATTTGAGAACTGTCTCTGTTTCTTAATAGCCATGTGAACAAAGGTAAATCACTTAATTTCTCAGTGACCCCAGGAATTGTCTAAGAAGATATTGCAGACATTGCTAATCCGCATGAATGGAGCAATGAAAACATCAGTTCGGACCCTTCTCACTGCTCCCTTCTCCCCTCTCCCCTAAAAAAGAAAGGGGAATACTCCATCTCAGTATGTAATTTAATTGCATTACACCTACACACTAAGTAACATTATCGTCTATCAGAATAGTCTATGGGAATTTTGGTTAACACATAATTTCCTGAAAATATAACTGACTTGATCTTTCCTAGGATTTCATCAGACTTCTCAAGTAGGTTATGCAGTAATATCGAGAAAACTGGCCCAAAATGGCAATCTCCTCTGAATAGGTTTAATATAATTCACAAGTATTTGAATAAGAATACTTAAGGTTCATGCAACTGAATAGCTGCAAAACCACATACTGTTGCCTTGCTTCATTATCCCCTTTGCTAAGAAAGTAGCAGGCATGGATGGGTAAAGTACAGTAAATTTAGCATTCCCCTATTTCCTGGGAAAATGGATAATGCAGCATTAAATGAGATTTATTTCACAGTGCTAGAGGATGCTGAAAAACTGAATTTCTTACCTAACATTGGGTGTAACACTATTTCTCTGCCAACCTAAGCCCCCCCCCCCAGGAATGATATTATAAAGATATGACTGCTTTTCTTTAGGTATTCACCATCTGAAATGCTAGTTATTTGGGGAGAATTGGGCTTAAGTTCTTTTCCATAAGATTTCAATCATCCTCTACTAGTGGTCATTTGAACAACTTTGACCTAGGGGAAGTAACAGCTGAATATGAACAGAACTTGACATTGACATAATTTGGTAATGAGTATAGTAAGCACACCATCAGCACACACAATAATGGAATAGTGAATCATTTGTATACCTGGAATATAAAGGAAAAATCATCACCTTTCTTCATATTAAATGAAGGAAACATGGATGCCTGAAGGAGGGGCTTGTTGAGATGCCAAATGTAATTATTCGTATGGATACTTCTCTAGAGAATTCTCCACATGTTGATCAAAATAGCAAAGAAAAATATAAAAATAAATCTGTATAAAAATGGCCCATTTAAAAAATAGTCAAAGCAAAGTAACATAAATCTTCAATATTTCATATTAAATAGTAGCAACAAATTCTATTTTTCTGAGTCTATCTCAGATCTAATTTTATACATTTCAGTAAAGCAACAATACAGAACACAATTCATTCATAACAATACTAAACTATTAGCATTTTAGCTAAACTGGTGTATCATGTGTCTTGTAATATGACTAACAAAGTCTATTCTATGATTCATGAATTGATTACTGAAAATCTTAAGATTTGGAAAGGACCTGAAAGTTTCATCTAGTACAAGCTTCTCCTTGCAATAGACTAATAAGAATGTCATTTTATGATTTTTCCTATCATTTAACTTCTACTTAATCTCAGGAGGTGATCTACTTCAAATTTTAAACAGTTTTAAATGTTAGGAAGTTCTTTCAATGCCAAAACAACAATTGATTTTCAGTAATTCTTAAAAGAGTTTGGTTATTTATATGAAGAAAATTTTGAGCAAGTCCCCAAAATATGATTCAACATAATTTAGTCTGGTTTGCTGAAGTAAGCTTTTTTCAGGCATATCCTGAATTAGAAAGCATGAGAAATACAACCTAAAACATAAATATGGAGTCATAGGACCAGATGAGACATTTGGAGATTTCTCAGGACATACACAGAAAATTTAAAAATCCCTTCTCTCATTCCCAAATGTTATGGTTTTTAAAAAAATCTACACATTGGAATCCACATGCTCAGGTTTTTCAATATAAGATCCTTCAAATAAACACAAGATGAAAGTATAGGAATTAAACATATGGATATTTCTTTCAAACACTTGCAGATGTGTATATAGAAAGTTATAGTCAGATAAAAGCAGGCTCTTCTATTTGTGCCAATGTAAAAATGACATTCATGTCAATGGATACAGAGCATAATTCTACTTTTTGAACTGAGAATGTAAACTTCATAAGCATGTAGTTTTGGGGGCACTGTTTGTACCATGGGATTGTTTGCTTTCATTTAGTAGTGATCATTACCTTATGATGCTACAGAAAGTCCATTTCATTATGGGTGGAATAATCTTTCAAATAAAAAACTATGGAAGACATATAGAAATATTTAGTATTTGGAAGTCATATTTTTGTGGGAACATATACCATTTTTTTCCTGTGCTGATTTTTCAGAACACAGAAGATAAACTTGTAATTGGTTTGATGTCTATCTGCTTTAAATTGGCTTTTGAAAAGTAAGACGGTAGAGCTGAGTAGCAAACATACTACATTAAAAACAACAACAATTTGTGTGATGAATTCGATTTAACTAAGGCATTCATGGTTGTTGACCATACCTGTCAGGGAACAAACACAGTTCTTTAAAAATAATTTAAATTACAAAACTTCTGAACTGTATCTTTCAGTAATATTTTACAATGGAGAAGTTCTCGCGTATGGTATTAGTTACGATAGAAACCTCAAGGTAATAAGAAATAAGATTTTTCTAGGCCCTAACAATTTATAATTAAACTGTGTTTCTACCAACTTCTTTGTTAGAAAAAAGACTTTTTTCTCAAAGCACCAGTGTTCCCACTTAGTGTGACTTCAGTAATAACATTTGAAGGGTTCTTTAAATTCATCTTATGTAAGAAAAAAGTGATGCTCTAAAAGGAAGTTTTGATGCAACTGAACAAACTTAAAGTATCACAAGATTAAACAGGATGAAATTTTTTTTTTGTTTGGTTGGTTCAATTAGCACCTCAATGAACATCATAAATATGACTTTTCTTGCAATGCATCTGGGTTTGCTTGTCATTTGCAAGATTTATTTATTCATCAGGATAAACATAACATGCCACAAAAATCACAACATGAACCCACATAAGATGTTTATGCTAAATCAACGTTGTGAACATGCAAATATAAATTCACAATTACATGAGTTTTTAAGTGCTTTCAGAGAAGTATTTCCTTTTATTTTAGAGGTAACTCATTTAAAGTGGGTCAATCTTGAACAAACTATGGTTTATGAATGCAGAGAGATATTACTGTGCAATAAGAAATGGCAAATATTAGGTAATAAGAGAATCATGAAAAGGTCTGTATGATGATGGAGGATGAATTAAACAGGATGAGATGAACAATATACACAATGATTGAGACAGTGTAAATGAAGATCACTAAAAGGAAATTGAATTCTGAATGAGGAAAAACCCAACATTGTTCCTGGAAAATACACACAAAAAACATACCTCCTTGCTCTGGGCAAAGACATAGGGGACTATGAGTGTAGAATGTTGCATACATTTTCAGATAATGGTCACTTAATCAATTTTTTTGGTCTATTTTTTTATTAGGAGAGATGGTTCATTTTCTAGGGATGGAGGGAGATATCCACAAATGATTGTGATATAAAAACAAAAGGCACCTATAAAACTTCCTAAAGGAAAGGGCAATTCTTAAGCATAACAGAGAAAAAAGAAGAAGAGAAGAGTCTGTTGAAAGCAATAAAAAAAGGGAAACTGGATCGGAATGAACAGAAATACTGATGGCCATGAGGAGGCTTGGGATAATATTGAAAATATAATGTGCCATTACTGCTAATCCTTAGCCCTTCCTTATAGGTTTAATGTAACTATGTTATCTCTGCTGAGTCTGTTACTGTTCTCTGTATCCACATACTGGAAGGTATATATGCAGAGAGTGATATAGTTCAATATGTCAGTGCTCAGTAATTAAAGCAAAAGCTGATCTCTGCCAAGTCTTCTATCCCTTCTTCTGAATCCCCCTTAAAGAAATGGCCCCAAATACCTTTTTTTTAAATAGAAAGCCCAATAATGTCAATGCAATACTTGCCATTCTAGCTGTCTGCCAAGAAGGATATGACCCCAAATATGGCAAATCTAAGAATTAGAGATATAGAAAAATACAAAAGGGAGCTTCTGTCACAGGAGTTCTTAATTCCCGTGATCAATTCTGGCTTAGTATCATAAAGGAAAGGAAAGGAATGCAAATGATAAGACTTATTCCTGGAATTACACTAAATAAATATAGAAAATACCAACAAGCTCTATATAACTGGTATCAGTTATAAGGCTGTCTTGAAGAATAGACATTTCTCTACCAGTGAAATGCCCAAGAGAGCTGCCAAGGCAAGCTAGCTTTGGATCTAATGTGTTGCTACATCTGCTAAGCTACAGTGTCATACTGAGAAAATGGCTTTGTGTTTTTGGTTTCTCATTTTTAAATGCTACTCTAAGTTGGGATTTCTCTAAATTCATTTGGCTGTAAAATTTCTTGTATTCTCTGACTTGGTCTAATCAGAAGCTTCAAAAGTCAAAATGTTTAATCCCTCAGAAAGCCACGAAAGAACAGTACCTTTTCTTGGTAAACTGGAATTTGCGCTACTATATTCACAAGCTATTCTTGATAAAGAATTCTCTCACATTTAATATAGAAGAAATTTATTTAAGAAGCTGATTTAAATTCAAATATGTCTGGTAATAAAAATGATACAACCTGAAAAGTTTTAGTTGTCAATTATTCTTCTATTTCAACGAGGTGGTCAGGTAAAGTGGATTGAAACAAAAGCAAGCATTACCAACTTTAATAACAAGGCAGTGATTATGGGGAGGTAATGAGGATTTTGACTTGCAAGAAGACAGTATTTTACTGCCCATGTTAGTCCTTCTAGACTTTAAATAGTTACCCTTCCCCTTCAACCACCCTCCACTGTGATCTTCTACACAGTCTGATTATGGAGAGATTATTGAGTGTCAGTAGTTTTGTTGCCAGGAAAAAATGTTACAGAACAATTGACACTGCATTCTCACAGAGTAGAAAGACCTGCTACTGGTAATCAACACTCACTTTACAATAGTAGAAATTAGTTGTATTAACAGTCTTTTTGTCATGACTTCTTTGCATATTGTTGAAAACAATACTAAGTATTCCAAAATAAATCTCTTTATCACAGAAAAAGAAGAGGTGCTAGTTAAAAATACTGGACTTTTCCTATAAAGTAGAGGAGCCAAAATTCTGACTAGATTAAAAAGAAAGAAAAGGATGAAAATACTTGGATTGTTTCAAATTTATATCAATACCTTTTCCTTTTCTGGATGTGACTGAGTACAAACAAGTGTAATGAAAACACTCAGAGGCTGTTGTCTCCTCTTGGTTATTATGGTTATAATTGTAAAAGATAAAAAAACCCATTGATTAAGTGAATGGAAAAGCCAATCCTTGTAGGAAAACACTGTTTCCATTAGGAAAGTTTCCCAAAAAACCCCTAAACAAACAGAATTCCTTTTCTATCTTGTGTTGCCTGAATATACTTTGCATGTGTAAAATCTACAGTTTTAATAACTCACCCATAAGTGATTTTCATTTTGTCCTAAACTATAAATACTATGTTAGTAATACTAAACTATCTCTATTGAATTATTTGTAAAAAGAAAAAATATATTATATATTTATATTTTTATAAAGTTAGTTAAGACTTGGGACAAAGGGATAGGGAAGGGAAGTCATGGACAATCACAGTTGATGTGTATTATTGGGCACAAAAAAAATCAAGTCTGAACTCTCAAAATTGTCCCGCTTAAAGCCCCTGAAACGGTCAAGTGGTGTCTGAGGAAGAATCATATGAGGCAGAGACTATGAAATTGCCACTGCTGGAATGGCTTGCCATGGACTGGGCAGCTTGCTGGCTTAAATTGTTACAGATCAGCACCAGCTGGTTGCTCTGTGCTTCCGAGAGAGTGCTGCAACTCTGATACACACTGAAGTTGGTTTTCCTGCCAGGGATGTTGCCTTTCTCACACATTGTTTTCACCATCTTGGCCAATTTATTCTTGCCCAGTGCCTGGCAGTTGTACCAGTGGAGAGCAGCCAGGTTTACTACAGGTTTGATGGATAAATAAAATGGGGCATCCTCATACCGCATTGCCGGGGGCCTCCGCTGGGCATACTCTTTGTAGTCCTGCACCGGGCAGGTCTGGGGAGCATGCTGAGTAGCGTACACTCTGGAGTCAGTTCCTCCTCTCTTGGTCTTAGTGTTCAGGTCACCAGTGTCCTGGCCCATCCATTCCAAATATTCCAAGCCCGTCTCAGTTACCCGGAGCCGGATATCACCCCATTTCAAGGTGGATCCGTGAAAGCCCGTACAGTGTCCAAAAGCTTTCGTGTTATTGAGCCAGACAAGATTGAGCAGTCCTTCGGGGTTATATCGGCTCAGCAATCCCCTTTTGCGTAGAATGAGCTCATCGGCAAAGGTGAGTTTCATGGATTTATGCGGTTTGTTTCCTTTACCTTTGCACCGGAGCTCAATTTGCTTTTGTTTCAGGGCCTCTTGAGACCGCTTGAATTCCTTATCCCTTGTGATACTGTAGCCATACCTGTGCTCTTTGAGGTACCTCTCCAGCCCACACTGGTAATTAGCCAAGCTGTTTGGCTCATACTCGGAGCCATCTTTCTGCCTGGCATCAACAAAGAAAGAGGCAAGGTAGTCATCCAATTCCTTGCAAGGAATCACATAAATTTCCCTCGTTTCAGAAGGATATTTAGAGATGAGGAACTCCCGGAAATTCCGAAGAGCAGTCTGAGTACTTCGGATAGTTTTCTCATTCTGTTCCCTGCTGAGATCAGCTGCTTTTTCATCCTGGTCTGCAACAAATATGAGGGAGGGAGTGGGGAAAGGGAGAAGGAAAATGGAGAGAAGGGGGGATAGAAAAGTTGATGGTGAGTTCAAAAAATGTACTTGTGACACTCCCAAATAAAATTTCCTTTTATAAACAAAAAAGAAAAAGAAAAAAAAAGATTCAATTTCACAAAGATCGTTGGAAAGCACTATTTACATACCTTTCTCACGTTTGAAAAGCCAACTTCAGTTTCACAAATGATGTATGAGAGTATGGCCAAAAATTATCAAACTGAGCTTCTTATGTCACTGGCGCCCAGTTTAGTACATGGAGATTTGTGGAAAGTCTGAGATTAGAGGAAGTCTTCACTTTGTGACAAATGGGAATAGAAGAATTTATTTTTATTCCACTGCAGTGTGCAGGGGCCCCAATTAAAGGAGATAAACCCATTAAGTATCGCTTCATTTGTGAAACCAGAGGTGGTACTGGTTCCATATTTTTTTGGTTAATTAAAGAAAACCTATTTTATTTCTTACTTTAAAAATAAACACTAGAGATCCACAATTAAAAGTTCACTAAACAGATAAATTCATAGTAGTTAATCCATTGCTTGCTCTTTCAAACCAATACAAAGATGTGTCACTTTTCAAGGGACCATATTTCAGTATCAGGCAAGATTTATAATCTATGACAAAAATATTTGGTATTTCACCTTTAGAGGATAATAAAGATAAACATCACAGATAACATAAAATTTCAATTAACATTATCATCAAATTTCTATGTAAGAGGCAATAAAGTGTCACGACTTCATTAGGATTCTCTCTATTATTTTTTAAAGTTCCTATATAATTTTTACATAACACTGCTGGGAGTCAATGCTATTCTGTATAACATGGAAATTATCCACTGTATTTAGTCATTTCTGTGCTATAACAATTTAGATGTTAAAATTTTATCCCATATCTTTTTAAGAATACAGGGAACCCAAACTTGTGATTTCATTAGAAGTTGGTCCAAACCTTTGATTTTTGTGGCCTGTAAGGTACATGATGCTGATCTGTACTCGCTCTGCAACCTAAAGTCAGTTTCCCAGGGCACTGAGTAGTAACTTGCCCAATGTCCCATGGAGTACACCAAAGGTGGGACTTGAGTCCAGGTCTTCATGACTCCAAAATCAGCTCTCTACCACTACCTTCATTCTGGCTGGGGTTTTTTTGCAGTAATTTATTTAATCAAATTAAAATATACAATGGCCAAACCCAAAAATATTCTAACTAAAGCAGGAAAAATTTCCCCAAGATAAAGGGGAAAAAACTATTATATTCAGAAACAAAATAAAAATCGGAAATTGAAATATTCAAGAGAAAAACAGTATCCTAGTGAGAGATGTGAATTTTAAAATATTTAAAATAAAATTACTCAGGCAACAATTAGGGTAAATGTGTGTTGTGTTATCTAGGACAATGTTATATTGAACTAAAAGATCATTACAAACTATGAGAATAGGAAGGCAAAGTGCTGCTGAAATATCTGTAATCTGAAAGTAAATTTTCTTAGAATTACATTATTTCGGAATTTGAAGAATCTTTAGAGGGGTCAGTGTGACCTATATCTGAACAGGAAATAACTTTAACAAGTCATAGGAAATTTACTATTTCCTAAAGTACCCAAATCCCTAAGTAGAGAGGTAAGAATATTTTTTCTTATTTTGGACCAAAACCTGCCTTTCTGCAACTTTAATTTATTATTTGATTCTGCTCTCTGGGGCCAAGCAAATCAAACCAGCTCCTCTTAAGAATGACAACCTTAAAAATTTAAAATTCTCATCCTCTTGGGGAATAGTTTCTGGTTCCCTCACCATATGATCTTTCCCTTATGAACAAATTTATACTTATCAATATCCCTTTGACATGGGGGAGAAGGGGAGAGAGGGAAAGAGGGAAAAGAAGAAGTAAGGGGAGAGAGAGAGAGAGAGAGAGAGAGAGAGAGAGAGAGAGAGAGAGAGAGAGAGAAGAGAGAGAGAGAGAGAGAAGAGAGAGAGAGAGAAGAGAGAGAGAGAGAAGAGAGAGAGAGAGAGAGAGAGAGAGAGAAGAGAGAGAGAGAGAGAGAAAGAGAGAGAGAGAGAGAAGAAGAAGAAGAAGAAGAAGAAGAAGAAGAGAAGAAGAAGAAGAAGAAGAAGAAGAAGAAGAGAAGAAGAAGAAGAAGAAGAAGAGAAGAAGAAGAAGAAGAAGAAGAAGAAGAGAAGAAGAAGAAGAAGAAGAAGAAGAAGAAGAAGAAGAAGGAGAAGAAGAAGAAGGAAGAGGAGGAGAAGGGGGAGAAGGAGGAGGAAGAGGTAGAGGGGAAGAAGGAGGAAGAAGAGGAGGAGAAGAAGAGGAGGAGGAGGAGGAGGAGGAGGAAGAAGGAAAAGGAGAAGGAGAAGGAGGAAGAGGAGGGAGGGAGGGACAGCAAGAGAGAGAGCAAAGAAAAGGAGAGATAGAAACAGAGAGAATGAGAATATCCTCTTCCTAATTCTGGATAGCTTAAGTCTAAAATTGTTATGTCACACTATTGATTCATATTGAGTTTACACGTTTATGGTATTTTGGCAAATGACAACTTTCTATTACCCCTACTCCACTTGATTAAGATAAAATACTTAGGGCAACTAGGTGCTGCATTGGAGTCAGGAAGACCTGAGTTCAAATTCAGTCTCAGATACTTACTAGCCAATGTGACTCTGGGCAAGCCTTTATCTCTGTTTGTCTCATATTTCCCATCTGTAAAATGGGAATAATTAAATGAGATAACAATTGTAAAATGCTTAGCACAATGTTTGGCAAATGATAAAGCATTATATAAATGTCTGTTTATATTTTTATTATTGTTATCATTATTCAATTATATTGAAATAAAATTATCAAAAAGAAAGTTATCAAAAGAAATATAGTTATCAAAATATTTCTTTAAAAGTAAATTCAAAGATCTCCTAATAATTAACTTTTGGGAAGGGAAGGTTTTTTTTTCTAATGCCGAGAATATCTAAGTAGAACTGGTTCCTGTATTGCTTTACAATCCATCATCTTACCATAATTCTTCAATTAATATGTTTTGATTAACCTATAGCTACAACAACATTATCAGTGTTGTCCTCATTTCTTCCAAGGATTTTTTTGTTTCTTTTGTTTTCAATTTTGAACTTCCTAGAGCACTAGGAAGTGCTTTTTTTTATCTAGCTCCAAACGTAGCTAAGTCTAAATATGTTATTTTTGAAAGAAATGAAACAAACCAAAGATAATATTTACTTTCTTTTTACGCCAAAATACAGAATTTCAGTCATTCTGGTTTGGGGAGATTTATTTCTAAGAGTAGAAGAAAGAAGGTTGACCTCTGAGTAACCTCTGAGTTGACCTCATGGGTAACCCCCATGAACTGGAGAGAATGAAAAAAAAAGTTAAAGTAAAAATTGCTTTTAAACCAAACTATCACTTCCCTCCTAATGTATAATGTGACAGTGGGTTTTTTAAGATGATTAAATATATGTTTAGACAGAAAAGCAATTTTAAATAAGAGTTCTTTTAGTATTATCTTGTCATTATAACTTGTAAATGGGTTAGAAATTTCTCAAATCCATTTATTTACATGCTTAAATTAAATCAGTATAACTCTCAACAACACCAGGAATCTTGTAATTGAAGGCATAAGTTGCAATGTATTTGGGACATTTATCAGTGATGAATCAAAACTACAATAGCAAATTGAATGAAGAACAGCCTATTTTTTCAGCAGCTATATTGGCTCTTCAGTGTTGGCATCATCAAAATATGATTTTGGCAAGAAAAAATTCCATATATAAAGTGGAAAAGATTTTTGTTGTCTGAATGAACCAGGCATATGGTTCAGACAAAAAACTCAGGGAATTAAGCTGCTATTGCATAAACACATTTGTGAAACTGACATTTGAAACTTGGAAATTGGTATTAAGAACACTGACATTCCAGATTAGCATCTTCAAGGGAGTAAGTGGCACAAAGAAAGCTGAATTTGGATAAGATCCCAAAGGTCTAGAAGACAGAATGAAGCAATTAGGGAAAGCAGCCAAGCAGTCGTGAATATGAAAAAGCTGTTCCAAGAAGACCCTGTTGGATCTAAGGTGGATGTTTTATGATTGCAACTAAGGATTTTTTAAAATAGTGCAAGTATTTATCAAAATAACTTTCCCCCTCAATTAACTGCTCACAGAACTAAAGAGCCTCAATATATGCTAGAATATATGAGAATTTCCAGTGTGTTCATAGTAGGAAGTGAAAAATTTTTGATATGTGTAGTTCTATTTCTGTCTCCCACACAAAACATTTCAATTCATACCTGTACTCCAACTACTATATTACTACTGTAGAGACTAGTGATGTTTACAGTCATTAGATACATAAGTGCTATGAATTTGAATAAAAGTAAAAGGATTGGAGAAATTGTCTACAGATACAAAAACAGTAGCAAATGTGGATTTATATATAAATTGAGACCCTTTTAGATGGCCCTCCTTCTGCTGCTTGTTTTTTTTTTCATTCCATAACTATTAATGTCTTCAACTTATGCTAGAAAACAATAAAGTTTTTATTCCAACTCTGCCTTATAAAAAACTAACATCAACTTTTTCAAACATTTTTTAAAGCATCTTACTTTCCTGCTAGAGAACTACAGTGTCTTTTCTATTGGTTCTCAAACCACATGTAAACTTCAGACCGACATTCAAGCTTTACCCAGTTCCTCACACTCCACACTTAATTAACCACATTTCTCTTTACTATTTTGTGGTTCTTCCCTCCTGCCAAGCAAATCTGATTATCAATTTTCAAGCAGCTAGCTTGTCTTCAACTCTCTATCTCTGAATGTCTTCTACCCTTCCTGATCCCGAGATGTTTCTCTTTTTTTGATCACTAATCTATGTCTCTTGCCTCAAGATTACTTTTATATCTCTAACCATTGGTTATCTTTTACTCAGTACCCTTTCACATTTATGTATTCATTTAGTGCTATCCTTCTGTGTAGCTGTTGAGAGGTTAACTTGTAAGTGTTCTTCTGGAGTTTGGTTTCTACAAAATTGCTATTGATCATAAATAAGGAAAAAGGAAGAGCCAAGAAGGAACTATGAGATTATGAACCTGGATGACTGGGAAAGCTGCAGTGCCCTCACCAGAAAGAGGGAAATTTGAAGGAGGTGTAGGTGAAAGTGAGAAAATATGGAATTCTATGTTGAATATGTTGAGTTTTGGATTCCATCACTATCCAGTAAAGATATGTAATTAAGCATAATCATGTCAACAGATAAAAAATTGTTTTAGGATAGAATTTTTATATGTATTTTCATGGTTCCTACAGTATATTGATTAACATTTCTACACCTATAAGGGAGGGATTTGAAAGGACATGCCTCCTAATTTCTCTTTTTCTTTCATCAACACCATTTTTCCTAGGTTTAAAACCTGACTTTCATCTTTAACTCATCTCTCATTTGATCCCAAGTCTCTTTCAATTACTCAGTCAATGAGTATCTATTAAACTCCTACTATCTATGAGCCAATAAACTAAGTACTAATAATACAAAGATAGGGAAAAGATAATTCCAGCTCAAAAATTTAATGGGAGAGATAATATGAAAGTATAACCAATACATATATACAGGATAAATTAGAAATAATCAACAAAGGAAAAGTATTACCATTAAGAGGGATTGGGAAAGGCTGTTTATAGAAAGTGGGAATTTAGCTGGAATTTGAAGGAAGTCAGGAAAGGCAGGAGGTGGCTTCTAGGAGGGAAAACATTTGAGGTGTAGGGATAGTCAGTGAAAATGCACAAAATTAGGAGATAGAATGCTCTATGGTACCTTAGTGCTCTAGGGGATGCCGAGAGGTTCCAGGAAAAATTTTCAATACTAATTAAAATCTTCCAGGGACAAAAATAACAACAAAAAAGTATTCTTTTATTGTTGTTCAGTTGTTCAGTTATGTCTGACTCTTTGTGACCCCATTTGGGGTTTTCTTGGCAAAGATACTTGTTTGCTATTTCCTTTTCCAGCTCATTTTTATGAGGAAACTGAGGCAAACAGGGTGAAGTGACTTGCCCAGGTCACATAGCTAGTTAGTGTCTGAGGCCAGATTTGAACTCAGAAAAATGAGTCTTCTTAACTCTGGCTCCTGGCACTCTGTGGACTATGCTGCCACCTAGCTATCCCAAGTACTCTTTTTACTCGACTGTAAAGGAAAACATCCAGAAGAAGAACATCAGGCTCAAATGTGAAAATGCTTACTTAGCACAGTGCCTGCTACATAGGCGCATAATAAATGCTTGTTCTCTTTTGTCTTTCTTCCCTGGAGTATTATGTCCAACTTAGGTGATATGTTTTAGAAGAGACTTTGATAAACTATAATGTGTCAGCATAGTAATGGGACTTGAATATAAGTGGAAGAAAATTGGGATGTTTAGTTTGGAAAAGAAACTTGAGGTTTCTTTAGTTTAAGATAGAGGTTTATGAAAATGATATTAAAGTACTTGGTTATCTCATAGAAGAGGAGTAAGATATTCTGTATGACCTGACAGACATATAAGATTAACTTAAGTTATAAAGTCAGAATTTTGTCCCAATGTAAAGGTAGCTGGTGGCTCAGTAGATAGAATGCTAGGATTGGAGTCAGGAAGCCTAGAATCCAAATCCATTCCCAGATACTTAAGAGTTGTATGATTCTGGGCAAGTCACTTAACCCTGTTTGTCTCAGTTTTGCAACTGTAAAATGAGCTGGAGAAGAAAATGGCAAATACCTCCAGTATCTTTGCCAAGTAAAGCCCGAATGGGATCTGGAAGAGTACAACATAACTGAAATGACTGAACCACAAAAAACAATTTCCTAATGCTTTTTATTATCTTTCTGAACTTGTGTTTCCTCATCCATCAAATAGCGATAATATCTATGCTACCTATTCTCACAGAGTTGTGTGAGAAAAAAAAAAGTTTTATAAATGTGATTCTGGGTAAGACACTTAACCCTGTTTGCTTCAGTTTCCTTTTCTGTAAAATGAACTGGAGAAGGAAATGGCAAACTAGTCCAGTGTCTTTACCAAGAAAACTCCAAATGGAGTCACAAAGAGTTGGACAAGACTGAAAAACATCTGAACAAATCTTAAAGCATAATATAAATCTGTTTTTTCCTCTTAATTAGAACTATCCCAAAGTAGAATTCAATCTTCTGTTAGAATATTTCAATAACTGCAGGGTGGTATCCCTACCTAAACTATAATAGCAAGCACTATTGTGATTTATAAAAGGCAACAATTTTATCAGTTTGAAAATAGATTTTGTTTCCCCATTTTGCTCCAAAATTTTTCTGACTACTTTTTCTTGGAATCACTGCACTACTACCATTTCAGCATTTACCAATTCTGTCATCCTGTTTCTCTTTTGTTTGTTTTAGAATTAAATTCAATTTATTTACTTTTCTTAAGTTTAATTGAAATCTCTTTTTTTATATCATCTTCATTTCTACATTTATCTCTTTTGTCCTTTTTCCAGTGAGCCATCTCTTATACATAAAAAAAAGAATAAAGAAGGGGAAGAAAAACAGTCTGCAAAGTCAACTAAGACATCTCTTGTGCCTGTCTCTCATTAAAAATGAGTTTCATGCCCAAGCTAATATGGGAAACCTAAGTCTAGAACAATAGCATGTGATAACTTATGCCAAGGCTACTGAACATTTTTCTTAGTTTTAATTTCTTATAGAATTTAAAAGACAGGAAACTGACATGAACCAGTCAAGAAATACTCTCTGAACAGTGTTTTATAAAAATAGGGAAAAGAGGTTACTGACTGATGACTGATTCATAACAGGACATTATTTAAGTCTATATATATGCCACCAATCAAAAGAATGGCATGTGTCCCAATAGCTATAAACTTTACAGAAAGATACTACAGGCATTTTTATTGCTAACATGTGTTTAAATCAGGAAACATGTTGAAGAAATAAACATATTAACTATGCTTATGTTCTATCTTAGAAAAGTCTTTTCTAGGCACTCTCTCTAGGGATTATGCTATTCTTACATACATACACATATGTTTAGGCTTCCTTTTTTTCAGTTCTTTGTGTTCATTAGAAAAAGTCAGTCTAAATATATATTTATCAATTTTTTGGGACCCTGGCTCAAAAGAAGTTGACAAACAATACTAAATAAGTTTTCTTCCTGGGAATAAGTCCTGTCTTTATAACATTTACAGTGTGAGCCATTTTTAGAGACAAAAAGAATGAATTGTTAAATTTTAAATATTAAATTCTAACAGATTTTAAAATAATTTTCCTGAATTATCTTAAATTACCCTTTCAAGGTATTCATAAATCAATGCCCTCACCCCTAAATATTGTATCTGATTTTATGTATTTTTATGCTTTCTTAAAATAATTTAAATTGCAGGTCAAACCAGTAAATTGTTAATGCTACTAATTAAAACTACTACCATAGCTATCTGACCAATAAATTATTTTTTAATTGTAGTTAATAGTTTCTAGTAGAATTAAAAGTTTTATCTATACACTTAAAAATATTTATATTCTGAACTTCAGTTCAGTCAAGAGATATTTGTGACAATATCTTCGATGAAGATAAACATGCTTAAATAAAGATTTTGATATTTCCCTGAAACTATGTCACTTGAAACGAAATATGGAACATAAATTCTTGAGTAATTGGAGCATGTTTTTCTACCAATGATAAACAAATAAAAAACATAGAAACAAAAAGTATATTGATGTCAATTGCACCCTTTAAAGAAATTCAATAGCCTTAATAAACTGGGGGGTTGGGGATTCTCCCTTTTTCTCCTTTGTATTTCTCCAATTGTTTCCATATCTAGATCACATCAGAACAAGGAAGGTTCAGATAAAGGGGGCTTTATTTCTTGATCATTTACATTCTAAAACTAACTTTAGAATGTTTGGTTGGGCTTAATCACCCCAGAATCATTTGAGAGTAATCACAAAAGCAACCTTAGATTGTAAGCAACTAAAGATTTCTAAGGAGGGTGAAGGGAAAAGAGAAAGACATCCTTCTACCTGAATTCAGGACAGCTCTTAAGTCCCAAAGTCTTAGGAATGAATTTGTGAAATATTGCCCCCTCACTTAGGGAGGCTATTTTGCCCCTTGATTGATTTCATAACATGAATTGTTATCTGATTTATGCAAGTATTCTGTAACATGAGACCAAAATGTATTCTTGCTATAATAGGTGTAATGGGCACCCTTTTGTATTTACTATTTATTGCCATTTATGATTCTGTGAATAACCTAGACTATCAAGCCATATTCTTTTCTCCAGGGTGAGGGAGGTCAAAAAGCTGTGGTTATGTGATAACTAAATGCTTCTGAAAAAGGACAAAGATATCAACTTTAAACATTCCAATAGTGGGAAGTCATTTTGGGTTAATAAGTTTTTCTTATTGAAAGATCTAAGTCACCTTCCCTTAACAGCTCAGTCTACTAGCACTTACCGGGTGGATAAGCCTATAGCCACGGTCCAATAAAGAAGATGTCTGACTTTCTTCTTCTCACTCTCTTAATCTAACTTTTTTTTTCCTGATTTCTAGAAAGTGTCCATATGTCTCCTATATTACTTACATCTTCAAGAACAAAATAGCAAAAGTCAAAAATCTTGCTGAAATGCTTTTTCAATAATAGAGGTACAATTAAGTACATATACACCTATAACTGTTTTGGTGTTTGTAAAATCTATTTTAATTTTTCCATGTCAATAATAAACAAAAGAATTAGTCATGAATTCAAAGGTACATTTATATGATTTTTGTGTGTGCAAGTTTTCAGTGAACAATATATAATACTTGTGTGTTAGCCAATTATTGCTGGACATTAGCTAGCCACTGGACATTAATTATAACATACTTGCTAACATTAATAATTTAAATTATTACATACTTACTAACATATTAATAATTTAAATTAATGGTCTTCAGCAAATCTTCAATACTAAATCTAAGCCTAGAATTAAAAGTAATCCATAACTATAATGATTATTTGAATAGCTGCTTAATAATAATAATGATAACCAAACTTCACTGAATGAAGTGAGTCTATTGTAAATATGAAGTTACCATATAATATGAAGCTATAAACATAATACTATCTCTTCTAATTATTCCTTTTGGATTAAATTCAGAAATGACAACCTTCTCATTATTTGCTCCATTTCCTAACTTAATTTAGTTATGTCATCCATCATAAAGCTAACTTTACTTTTTTGATAGGATATAAAAAAAACTCCCTAATGTGTCAGGGGGAATTTAGTGGTTAGTTACATTTTGCTTAGCAGGGAGGCAACTTCAAAAAGCTTTAAGCCCTCAAAGAGATGCTGAGTTAGAAAAAACAAAAAGGGAAAGAATGAAGACAAAAGGATGCAAAAATGAGAACAAATAACAGGAGTGAATGAAAACCAGATGAGGCTTCTCAAACCTAATTATAAGTCATAGAAATGGAATGATGCATTCGCCATTGGAGCACCAGATAGAGAAACAAAGCATAGAATAGGAGGGTGCAATAAATATTTTATTACATTAATCATAATAAGCTGCACTTTAGTCTTGGCCAAAGCATATTCTTAAATCAACTTTACAATGTGACTGCAATTTCAGGCTTAGCAGCATGAAGCCCACATGATTGTAATTAATGCAATAAATCATGTTATGGAGCTTTCTACCAAACCTGACAGTAGTTAGTTGATATATTGCTTATTAGAGACTGCAGGGATTTTTCACCACCTTTTTTTATTATACTGCCAGTGGCAGTGAATCAAGGGTACCATTTTCTGATATGTCTGAAATATCTCCTGAAAGTGTAATATATAACATGAGCAGTGAGCTAGTGCCATCAAGCCACTGATAACACACCGTGTTGTCTGCATTTTCTAAAAAGAATCTTGTTTTAACACTGTCTTGCTTTGATTTAATACTGTAACTGAGGAGACACAGATTTGTTACAGAAGTCACATTTAAATTTTATAAAATTCCAGGGAGGGAAGTACCTGATTTACATAATGTGTCTCCCCTCTTCAAATTTGTTACCTAACAAATCAAATATCCAGCAATAAAGTAGGTCTTTCTGTAGGAACAATACACAGCAAGGAATATTTTATAAGGTTCATCATTTTTGTCACTACATATACCATGAACATGTTTAAAATTATTTCTAGGACCTTTTTTCCTCCTTTGGCACAAATTTTTATTGAACATGCATATTAATTCTTGATAACTTTATTTACTTCCTTGGACTACACATAGCACTTTGTGCTATATCTATACACTTATTTTGTTCTTATATATCCTGGCTATTTATAATATATTATACTAGATTTTAAGCTCCGTAAAGATAGGGATCATTTCTTATTGAGCTTGTTTTAAATGATGCATAGCATTCATCACAATATTTTCTATGAAGTAAGTTTGTTGACTTAAAAATTCATACTTTTTGATTCTTTACGTTTAAGACAGGGATTTCTGTTATCTCTCATTTCCTCTCAATTGACATTCAATTTACTATCTGCTAATTTTGTTTTATAATCAATGTGGCAGAGTGGATAGTCACCTTAAGGTGTACTTAGGAGTAGCCAGATGGTGCGCAGATGGGAGTGTGAGGCTTCTTTATGGGTTCAAATCTGGCCTCAGACACTAGCTCTGTGAATCTGGATAAGTCACTTAACCATGTTTGCCTCAGTTTCCTCATTTGTAAGATGAGCTAGAGAAGTAATTGGCAAACCATTCCAGTATCTTTGCCAAGAAAATCTTAAATGTGTGTGTGTTTGGGGGGAGGTGGGGGAAGAGTCAGACACAACTGAAAAGTGACATAACGACAATAACAGGATTTAGGAAGATCTCCATTATTCTTCTAGCACAAACTGTGATCCTGAGCAAGTCAAAATTTCTCAGTGCTCCAGGCAACTTTGCAAATCGATGTCCCAATTGAAGTGCATTGGTAGAGAGTTTGTTCAGTTGAGAGTTCTTAACATTAATGAAAATACAGACTCAGATTTTTTTAATGTCTGTCATTTTCCAAAAATCTTAATATATAAAAGTTTGAACTTATTAAAAAAATCAGATGCTGGCTGGTCATATTAAAAGGCTTTTTTTTTAGATTTGCTGAATGAAAATTATATACACATATCTTAAACACATAGAAAGCAGGCAGTTCTATCTTAATATACTAAAATTACATTTTCTATTTTGTTGCACATGATATAAGTGACATCTATGCAATGTGCCTTAGGAGAAATAAGTGAAAAATACTTTGGAAAATATGATTTAGGGCCGAAAGACTTGTAGATTACTTCTTTTTTTCCTTCTATCTGTTATGAATATTTTATTTGGGAAGTGAGTAAAAATAGACTGAACAAGTGAATAGCAAATTAGAGCTCTAAAAAGATGAAAATGACTTTATCTTAATGTAGAGATAATAAATGATTACCTGTATGTATGTGTATATATATGAGTGTGTATATATTTACACATAAAAATATATATGTGTGCAAGTATATACACATACTATTTCAGAATTAGCTATTTTTATATAATACAATCATTGGTTTTTTTAGAACAAAGATTAAAAATGAACAAGAAATAGGAAAAAAAGCAAAGGGATGAGACTGAGTTGTTAGAATTCTTACAAGGTGCTAAGTCAGTGGAATTGTTAGAGACAATGGTTGTTTAGCAGGGTGCTTAACAGTTCTCTAGATGTACTTAGTTCTTATTAGAGTTCACAGCTTTAAGAGAACATATATAAGCTAGGAGCCTCAACCAGGATGGCCTTCAGAAGATTCACAAGTCAGGATTCAGTTGAAGAGATTTACAAGTCAGAAACCCACAAGCCCACTCTCAGGGGCGGAGTCAGATTCATTCCAACTTCCACCTTTGTGCTGGCTGGAAAGATTCGGAGAGAGCTAGAGCGTGAAGTTGGAAGAGACAAAGGACTAGTAGCAAGAGCTCTTGGAACCAAGGAGAGAGATAGGCCTCTAAGAAAGCTAACCGGGTCCAAGGAAGGAGACAAGACTTAAAAGGAAACAATAAAGGATTTGGACTTTAACTCCTGGCTGAATTTGAGGTGATTATTACTTTGAACTGAAACTAAGGCTGCCTCCAGAAGTCCCTCAAGAAACCTGCTCCCAGAGAACAACATATTTTAAAGAAGAGAATATTATACTGAGTAAACTCATTTTACCCAGTAATAAAATCACAAAATGTCCAACATTCCTCTTTGTTCCAAAAAAATGGCACTCAAGGAATTAAAATTCAAACAAACTGCCCTATAATAGAACACTATCTTTCTAGTGAACTGCAAATTTCAAAGAGAAGGAGTTGGGGATCATTATCACCCTTCCCTTGCTAGTATTACAAAGTCCACATGATTTACAGTTAATAATGAAGAATACATTTCAAGTTGTTCCTGCATGTCATGAATTAAAGTCTCATTGCTTTTTGCTTTGGTCTAGACCCTTTTCATCATTCTAGGAACATTTTCAGTTGCTCTGGGAGGTTTAGTTAAGAATTCCCCTATTTTGTTTAGGCTCTTCCTACATCTGATCGCTGCTTTTAGCCTTGAGAAAATGTGTGGTCCTTTGGAGAGCTCTATACTGCTTGGAAGAAACTCACAAACATAGATCTTCCCTATCTCCTCTATTTTCCTCTCTCTCTTCTGATCTTGATCCTCTGAAAATGTGAACCCTCTTTCAAAGGCCAATCTTAAGAAAATAGCTCAAGTATCTGAATTAGACATGAACTTTATCCTTCACATGTTGTTAACAGGTCAGTAAGTATTCAAGAAAATGAGAATTTAGAATTTGTCCAAAAGTTTACATTAGGAGATAGCATTGATTATTCCTTTGAGTCATACTTGGGCATACTGTAATGATATTACAAAAAAAAAAGTAATGTCACATTCTCCATCTTTAGCAAGTTATAGATACCTGGTTTCCTCTAGAAAATGCTGTATTCTAGAATGTTCTCTCCAGAATCAAGGGCTACTTTTTGCATACTCACTGGTGCCAAGATTCCTTTTTACCTAATATTCCTCTGCTACTACGTCTCAGCAATCACATCTCTTTTGATATTCACTCTAGTTATATCACTCAATATAGATGCTCATCTCCTTCCTTGTTCAAGTAATTTAGTACTTGGCTTACATTCTAACTTTCAACCCAACCCCAGCCCTATAATAGGGTCTTCAATATATATGTTGATATACATGCATATATTACATATAACCTCCTAAATTATCAATCTTCTCAATTTCTGTGACCTATAACTTTAATTCATTTTATTCATGCACAGAAATCTTAGACCTGCCCACCCCAATAACTCAAAACTGTCCTATCTTAGGAACTTCTCCCTTCTCATGTTTTTATGTTTTTTTTTTTTCACTTTAATGTTCTCACCTCACCCAATTAAAATGTATGCTTCTTGGGAGCAGGGATTATCTTTCTATTTGTACTTGCATTCCTAGCATTTGTTGTTGTTCAGTCATTTTTCAGTCATGTCTGATTCTTCATGTCCCCATTTGGTGTTTTCTTGGCAAAGCTACTAGAGTGGTTTGCCATTCCTTCTCCAGCTCATTTTATATATGAGGAAACTGAAGTAAACAGGGTTAACTGCCTTGCTCAGTGTCACACAGTAAGTGTCTGAGGCCAGATTCAAACTCAAGAAAATTAATTTTCTGGACTCCAAGTCTTGAACTCTATCTATCTGCCCATTCCTACTCTTTGGCACATAGTAAAAACTTAATAAATACTTGTTGAGTGACTGATTTATGAATATAACCTTTTATCCTTCCATTTCCCCTCTTTCTGACTTATTCCAACTTCATTTCTCATTCTCACCCTGACTGATGCCCTATATCTCTTCCTATCCATCCAGTCCATTACCAATGTTCTGACCTTCTTTCTGTGTGAAAGAAATTTCCTTCACAGTATAAGTTTTCAGGTGGACCTAACAGGTATAGTTATGTGGCTTTCTCTAGCAATGTTTGTTCAGCAACATGTGAATGGGAATGGAGGAGGCAGATGACAGAGTGAACCCTAGAGCTGGGACTTGAAAAGCCACAAGCCATGATAGACAAGGGAACAAAGAAAGATACTAGTGTAAAAAGTAATGGATGGTGCAGCTAAAACTGGCTAATCACTATCTTTTACGCTACTTTTTCCCCTGATTGCCAAAGCAGAGTGCCCCTACTCAGCATAACATGAAAGGGATAACTGTAATCTTTCACAGGCAAGTTCCTACAAAGAGCTGACTATTCTTATTTTCTCCATCTCCTTGCCTCATCTCTCAAACTATTACAAGTGAGCTTTTTACATCACCCTCTCAACTACCAACTCCATTGAAACTGCTATCTTCACCATTAATGATATTTTTATCTGCTAAATCCACTGATCTCTTATTAATCCTCATTCTCTCTGACTTCTCTTTGCAGCTTTTTGATACACTGTCAATCCACCAATATTCCAGGCTTGTAGTGGCTTCCTTAAAGTCCTATCAGACTTCTATTATTCTGCTGTTTCCTAATTCTCTCCTTATGAACCTGACTGCTCTTTCTCATTCTCCTTTCTTGGATCATCATCTGTCTCCTGCCCACTTACAAAAGAGTGTCCCTCCAAACCTTTCCTAGGTTCTCTTCTCTTCCTATAGGTCTTTCTCTATATTTTCTTTCCTGATAATCCCATAGAAGTCCTTGTGTTTAATAATAATTTTTATGCAGATGACTCTCAAATTTATATGTCCAGCCCTATTTCCACTCGAGTTCTAGTACTACATAGGCAACTGCCTGCTGAACAGCTTTCTTTTTTTTAAGCTTTTTATTTTCAAAATGTATGTGCTTTTAACATTAGGCCTTGCAAATCCTGTGTTCCAATTTTTTCTCCTCTCCTCCCCCCCCATGCCCTCCTTTATAGCAAGTAATCCAATATATGTTAAACATGTGCAATTCTTCTATACTTATTTCTACAATTGTCATGTTGCACAAGAAAAATCAGATCAAAAAGAAAAAATGAGAAAGAAAACAAAAAGCAAGCAAACAACAATAAAAACGATAATCCTATGTTGTGATTTATATTCAGTCCCCATAGTTCTCTGGGTGCAGATGGTTCTGTCCATCACAAGTCCACTGGAATTGGCTTGAATCACCTCACTGTTGAAAAGAGCCATATCCATTAGAATTGATCATCATATAATCTTGTTGTTGCTGTGTACAATGTTCTCTTAGTTCTACTCATTTCACTTCTGCTAAACATTTTGATCTGTTTGTCTCATTGACAATTTAAACTCAGCATGTCCAAAATGGAACTCATTAAATTTACCACCATTCCACCCCTAAACTCATCCCTCCCCCAAGTTTTCCCCATCTATTGAAAAGTATCTCAACATCTTTCTAATCACTGAAATTTACAACCTTGAAAGAATCTTTGACTTTTGCTTCTGCCTCATCCCTAATATCTAATCAGATGCCAAGTCTTTTTGTTTTATCTTCACATCATTTTTTCTATAGTTCCACTTCTTGCCACTCCTTTGACCACCACCCCTCCCCTCCACTGTCCAAATTCTTATTACATATTACAGACTGATTCCAGCCTTTACACAACTGCCAAAATATGTCCCTCAAACAGAGGTCTATCATTCTTCTATTCAAATGTTCTCAGTGACTTCCTATTTCCTCTACACAAATCTTTCAGTTGGTCTTTAAAGGAAACAATTGGTCTTATTTCTGTTTCAATCATTCCTTCCTGAGATTCTTAAATATGGCAACAGGAATCTTTTTTTTTTTTTTTTCTGAGTCAGTTGGGGTAGAGTGACTTTCCCAGAGTCACACAACCAGGAAGTATTAAGTGTCTGAGGCTAGATTTGAACTCAGGTCCTCCTGACTTCAGAGTTGGTGCTCTATCCACTACACCACCTGTGCCCCGGGCAACAATATTCTTAAGAATAACTTGATCTCCTCACATATGTATGTTATTTTTTATATTAATATGAGATTATTAATTAATTAACTGATATATTAGTGAGATTATGAGAAAAATAATATAACATAGTATAAAATTTATGGACCCTAATGCAATAAAAGAGAGACATCATAAAAAGAGCTGCTTTTGAATTAACAAGAACTAGGTTCTACTATTGCCTTTAGTTCATAGTGGCTAAATATTTATAGTCAAATCAACAAGAATCAACCCACCCAGCTACTAATAACAGAATTGTTAACAGGATTGTTACCTATGCACATGTCAAGGATATTTTTAATGGAAACATGAGATGGGAACAGACATACATTTGCAAATGATTTTCCTTTGTTAAACACATCTGCTCTATGTTTATTGTAAATTGATTACAAAACAATAGTATTAATAATGATATTAATAACAATACATTTTAAGATATTCAGATATTTGGAAGAAAACACAAGTATTAAAACGGTCCTCTAATAATGTGTTTCCTATGCAAAGTCACATAAAATTATTTGTTAGGATGATATCAGATATAATTTCGTTTAATGATCCTTCAAATACAAACAAAATGAAAAGCTTATTCAAGCTGTTTACTAGTAACAATGGATAAGATTCTTCAAATGCTACTATCTTGAGAAAACATGCTAATTGTGTAGAAGTTCAAAGCACTATAAAGTCTACTTGCCAAGATCCATGACAAAAAAAGAGATCAGCCAAAGAGGAAAACCAAAGTGTATGAAGAATGCATACTGGGAAAAAAAAGAGACTGCATATGGGCCATAGGATAGGATGCCACTGAATGAACAATGGGTTGCATTCAGATTATAACAGGATTAGAATATCAACCTGAATAATATTTGGGAAATTATGCAATGATTTCAATGATCCAAAATTACTTTTCATTAACCATAACTTTTTTTTTTTTTTTACAAAGGAAGGAGAAGAGAAAAGGAATAAGCATTTATATTGTGCATATTATCTGCTAGGCACTGTACATTCTTTACAAATATAATTTCACTTGATCTTCACAATAACCCTGAAGATTAGGTGCTGCTATAATCCTCATTTTGCAGTTGAGTAACTGAGGCAAAGAGAGGTTAAGTGACTTGCCTAGAAATCAGTTAGTAAGTGTCTGAGGCTAGATTTAAACTCAGGTTTTTCTGAGTCCAGGCCCATCACTCTGTCACCTAGCATGCTGCCTCACTAAATCATATGTTGCTACTATAAAGTTGTGAATCATGTAACAACATCATCTTAGATTTTCATATTTCATGTAAACCAAAGCACAATGTAAAGATATATAGTAAGCATAAGTAGAGTATACCATACTACCAAGAATGATGTATTCATGGGAAGTGAAATAAAAGCTGTCATCATCGACATTTATAAAGAAAAAGAAGTAGATCTGACAAATATCAAGGATAGGGAAAATATATATGTAAAAATATTTCTAGAAGTATTGTTTGTATGACAAGGAAATGGAAGCAAAGTGAGTGCCTATTATTTGGGAATAATATTATTATTATTAAATTAGTTACTTGGGAATAATAAATTATAACACACAAATAAAACAAAACATTACTGTATTATAAGAAATGACAAATAAGGGTAGCTAGGTGGTACAGTTGATAGAGCACTAGCCCTGAAATCAGGGGGACCTGAGTTCAAATCTGACCGCAGACATGTAACATTTACCAGCTGTGTGACTTTGGGCAAGTTATTTAACCCCAATTGCCTTGCCAAAAATAGAAAAAAGAAATTATTTCAGAAAGGCCTGAAAAGACTTATATGAACTGATGCTAAATGCTAAATGCTAAATGAAATGAGTAGAATCAAGAGAATACTATATATAGCAACAACAAGATTATGTGATGATCAGCTGTGATGGACTTGGTTCTTTTCAACAACGAGGTGATTCAGGCCAGTTCTAATAGACTTGTGATGGAGAGAGCCATCTGCATCCAGAAAGAGGTCTGTCAGGACTGAATGTGCATTACAACATAGTATTTAAAAAAATTTTGTTGTTATTGTTGTTGCTTGTTTGCTTTGTTTTTTTCTCATCCCCCTCCTTTGATCTGATTTTTCTTGTGCATCATGATAAATGTAGAAATATGTTTAGAAGAATTGGACATGTTTAACCTATATTGGATTACTTGCTGTCTAGGAAAGGGGGGTGATGGGGAGGAAGGGAGAAAAATATGGAACACAAGGTTTTGCAAGGGTAATGTTGAAAACTATCTTTGCATGTATTTTGAAAAAGAAAAAGGAAAGAAATGACAAAGAAAACTCAGAGAGATGCAGGAATACTAGTATGAACCAATAAATGCTGAAATATATAACTACAGTAGAGCAATTTACACAATGACTTTAGTGATATAAGGGCAGCTGGATGGCACAATAGACAGAACACCAGGCCTGAACAAAAAGACTGAGTTAAAATCTGGTCTCCGTCACTAGTTGTGTGACTCTGGCCAAGTCACTTAATCCTGTTTGCCTCAGTTTTCTCATCTATAAAATGAGTTAGAGAAGGAAATGGCAAACCACTCCAATATCTCTGCTAAGAAAATCTCAAATAAAGCACATAGAGTCAGACACGAGTGAATAACAACATTAATGTTAAACAACAACAACAACAACAACAACCCTAAAATGCTGGAAACTATCCTGACTTTAGAAGATGGTTGATAAAGCATACCTCCCATGGCATTTTCAGATGTGGCTCACATGTTGATTTGTTTTCCTAACCATATTTGTAACAGAGGTTTCTATGGGATAAGTAGTTGGAGAGAAGAGGAAGTCACAGTGAAATGAAAAAAGTAAAAATATAAAGAATATAAAAATCATTTAGAAAATGCAGCAAAAGATAGCAGATGGATAATCTAAGTATTAACATGGAATGTACAAAAGAATAAATTATGTACAAAATGGCCTCTGGTATGTTGGGAGATTTATGGAAGAATAAAAGTCATACTGGATTAGTAGATGTGATGAGCTTATAATATGTTATTTGAGGATATGGTCAACTCGGTATTATGGACACATTAAAATACCTGTCCATAAAGCAATAATTCCTTCTTTTGCCTGTTTTCATAAGATAAAATAGACCAAAGAATACTCAAGATACAGTAAGTGCTCTGTTATGAACTCTACTTAAAGGGAAGATCTGCCCTGATTCACCTAAATATTCCATAGTGCTTAGAATAATGCATAGAGTAGGTGGTCAATAAATATTTGTTGAAAGAATGATAGATTTTTAAAAATCGAGAATAAAATGCAGAGAAAATGAAATATGCAAATCAATGACTGTTAATACAATATAAGACAGTACAGCTAACAAGTAAAAATGTGAAAAAATTTTGCATTTATGGTTCACAATGTAATAAAGGACTCTGATGAAATGGAGTCAACTTTAAAGTCAACAAGACCTAGGTCCCAATCATGTTTCTGACAATCCTAGTTAAATCATTTGATTTAGTGCTCCAGGCAAATCAGCTTGTAAATTATAAAGGAACTGCCAAGTTTCTTGTTGGAGGGAGTTTCCACACTAGGATATCTTCATATCCTTGAAATCACAGGTCTAAACAAATAAGAAAAAGCAATAATGATTTTGAGCCCTCTTCTTGTCCATACAATCTAGGGCATAAATCTTAAAATCCATACAATCTGAGGGCTGTTTTTGGACACCATGTTGTCACTGTCAAGAAAGCCTCAGTCTTTCTTGTTTCCAAAGGCATCTAACTACACATGGCTGTAAATAATTACCTTTTATGATATACAAGGAGAGGGACATAAAGAGGAAGAAAGTGTATGAGCATTTTTCTCTAACCTTAGAGAAGGGATGGAGAATACCACTAGTAGGAATAATTTGTAGGTAAAACATAAATAAAAGATGTGATAATTCCACAGGGACCATTTTTTCAAGATATTAAGTGTCCATTAGAATGTCCATTAGGGCAGGTACTGTTTCATATTTGTCTTTGAATGCCTAGAATCTGATCCCATGCCTGGTATATAATAAGGGCTTGATAAATGTCTATTGATTGAATAGAATTAGAAAGATTTTTTTGGGTCAAATTAGGTTACAATGATTTTCATTTAATCAAATTCAAAGGTACTGAAAAATTCAGTCTCACCAATCTTTCATAGCCTGCCTATGAGTAAAGAATCCACTACATAGCTCATGGTCCCATTTTGACAAACCATATTAAAATAACAACTAAGTAACAGTTGCATAGTGCTTAAGGTTTGCACAGTGTTTTGCATATTGTTTACCCTGTTGATTATCATAACACCCAAATGAGGGAGGTGTTATTATCACTCCCATTTTACAGATGAGGAAACTGAGGATTCATGAATAACTAACTTACCTAACTTATACAGTTAATGAAGTGCCTAAATCAGGATTTGAGCACAAATCTTTCTGACTATAAAGTCAATACTCCAATATCTATACCATGATGCCTCAAACACCAAAGTTGGAAAGAATCTTACACATGATTCAAATCCATAAGTTTAATTTAATTTAATTTAATTTTTTTAGTGTTATTTTTTTATCCTTTATTTATTATTATTATTATTTATTTATAATAACTTTTTATTGACAGAACCCATGCCAGGTAATTTTTTTTACAACATTATCCCTTGCACTCGCTTCTGTTCCGATTTTTCCCCTCCCTCCCTCTATCCCCTCCCCTAGATAGCAAGCAGTCCTATATATGTTAAATATGTTGCAGTATATCCTAGACACAATATATGTTTGCAGAACCAAACAGTTCTCTTGTTGCACAGGGAGAATTGGATTCAGAAGGTAAAAATAACCTGGGAAGAAAAACAAAAATGCAAATAGTTTACATTCATTTCCCAGTGTTCTTTCTTTGGGTGTAGCTGCTTCTGTCCATCATTTATCAACTGAAATGGAGTTAGGTCTCTTTGTCAAAGAAATCCACTTCCATCCTCATACAGTATCATTGTTAAAGTGTATAATGATCTCCTTGTTCTGCTCATTTCATTCAGCATCAGTTCATGTAAGTCTCTCCAGTCCTCTCTGTATTCATCCTGCTGGTCATTTCTTATAGAACAATAATATTCCATAACATTCATATACCACAATTTACCCAGCCATTCTCCAATTGATGGGCATCCATTCAATTTCCAGTTTCTAGCCACTACAAACAGGGTTGCCACAAACATTTTGGCACATACAGGTCCCTTTCCCTTCTTTAGTATCTCTTTGGGGTATAAGCCCAATAGAAACACTGCTGGATCAAAGGGTATGCACAGTTTGATAACTTTTGGGGCATAATTCCAGATTGCTCTCCAGAATGGCTGGATGTGTTCACAATTCCACCAACAATGCATCAGTGTCCCAGTTTTCCCGCATCCCCTCCAACATTCATCGTTATTTTTTCTTATCATCTTAGCCAATCTGACAGGTGTGTAGTGGTATCTCAGAGTTGTCTTAATTTGCATTTCTCTGATCAATAGTGATTTGGAACACTCTTTCATATGAGTGGTAATAGTTTCAATTTCATCATCTGAAAATTGTCTGTTCATATCCTTTGACCATTTATCAATTGGAGAATGGCATAAGCTTAATTTTAAAACTGAAGAAATAGAGCTATATGCAAAGCACTTTGCAAAGGCTAAGGAACTACTATCTATATATCTATCTACCTATCTTTATGTATGTGTGTGTGTGTGTGTGTGTGTGTGGTGTGTGTGTGTGTGTGTGTGTGTGTGTGTGCGTGCGCGTGTGTGTGTGTGTATCTCCATTAAAAGCTAGACAAGTAGAGTGATCTGACCAAGACCACAGAAGTATTAAATGCAAAACCTTCAATTTGAACCCAAATCCTCTGTTTCCAAAGTCATTAGCATCTCTTCTTTCTCATCCAGTGATGATAAGACTGCTAGTTTTTACCTTATTTCTTCTCTCTTTTCTGATGGTAAAGGGTGGTGTTAGTGGTAATATCAACATTAATGTCTAGGTTAGACAAGTGGAATAGTGAGATTAAATACATGTAAGGTTACCAGTGAATTGTAGAGTCCAAACAATACTATATTATTCCTTCCCTCATTCTTTTTCACTGAATGGAATTGTACAAAGAACATTCATTTTCGTAACTTGCTGAAAAATAAAATATGACTCTTGAAGTGAATCTCTATTTGTAGGAATAATGCCCTACCTTTCCTCTTTTCCCTTTCCAGCCTGATCTCTAGTTACAACACAGCCAATCAAATTTTTTTGGATTTGATTAATTCTTGTTCAATTTTTCACAATAGATTCTTGCTTTAGTATATTTCAGTATGCTTTAGCAGAATCACAAAAATCTAATAAAAAAAGTTTTGTAAAGCATTTAGTACATTGCCTTGCACATAGTAAATACTTAATAAAGGCTGATTTCATTCCATAATATCAAGAAAAGAATGGGAGAGGGGAAAAAAATCTAGGTTGCAAAATAAAATCTTGTCAATGGACTTAATTCTATTTTCCAAATAACAGTCACTGATAAAGGAAATTTTTTTTTAAAATCCCTATTTTGTTAAAATAACAGCAGATCAATTTGTATCCCCAAGAAAATACATATTTATTTTATAGTATGTGTGTTTCAATCATTTATCTAACTTTAGAGCTTTCTGGAATATAGTGGATACTTAAAGTCTGATCTATTTTCTATCTATCTTGGCAAAAAAGTTGACTAGAGTCACCAGACCAATTTGGTTTCAAGACTGTTGTTACCATGTACTTCTAAGAACTTATAGACTATTTAAAATGCTTATAGAAGATGAGGTAACTATGGAGGAAAAAGGAGAATTGAACCAACATTCAAGTGATCTATTAAAAGCACATTTAAGCAGAACACACAGAGCTCTTGAACCTGCAAGTCATTTTATTTCTGGCAACCTCTGCACTATTAAAATTCAATTTCATGGGAATTTTTTTCCTAGAGAAAGTTTTAAAGTTAGATGTTTTATATTAGTCCATCTAGCTAACATATCAAATTTTTTTAAAAATCAAAATAACCTATAAATTCACTTGGTGTCAATAGAGCCTTATATGTGAATTCCACCTAATTTAAAAGACTTGAAATAACTTAATTAGATTGGGTTCAGATCCCCTACTATTTCCATGGAGATATAATATGTGATCCCTCTCTTTCCCTGTATTCCAAAAATATGTATGGTATGCTCTGACATTCTAGCAATTTATTACCTATGACCTTAGCTATATCTTCGATACAAATCACTTAACCTCAGGGTCAGTCAGTATCCCTTAGTAAATGAGGAGACTGGGTTAGATGGCCTCTGAGGTCCCTTATATATAAACCTATGATCTTATGATCTTAAGTCATAACTACAGCTTGGTAAGAGATCAAAAAGATCAAAAGAAATATAATCCACTAACATGCCAAAGTAAAAAACAAGTATTTTGTTGGTGGGGCTTTTTTTTTTTTTTTTAACTTTGCTAAACATCTATGACTGAGAATCATAGGGTAAAGGAAAAATAGAGACAAATAATCCAATTTATCCAATATAATCCAATAGAGTCAGGAAAATAATCCAATTCCTTCCTTTTAGAGATGAGGAAACTGAGATCCAAAAGCCAAAGGTGAGGGAGAGGTAGAGAAGAGAGAATGAATGACTTGTTCAAGAGTTCTATGGTACACTGAAGACCAAAATCTAGCCTTCTAATTACAAGTCCAGATCTTTTTCAAGATAGACATCATGATGCCTAAGAACAATCCATGGAATTGCAGATGGAATTTACGTCTGAAAAGTTCCAAGGGTGAAATTCATTACTTCTACAAAATTTTGTTTAGGAGTCAAAACTCCTCTATTCTATTCTTCTATTAAACTCACAAGATTATATGTTAATCACCAGGGGTCAATAAATGTAGGTAACCTTTTATTTTCAAATACACACACTGGAAAGGTGAGGCCATAAAACAAAGCAATTATTAATCAGGGTTAGTCTGGAAAGTATGTGTGACAGAGGAGGCATAAAAATGAATACATGATAAGAGACAAAGAAATAGAGATGCAGCAAATACTAATAAATTACCCTCTCGAAGCTAGGCTTGTTAATATTCATTATTATCTATCTAGAAAGTAATAACCAATGTGCAAATGCTAATTTCTCTAAGTAGGTCACAAGATAAGATCAAACCCTATCTTGAAGAAGTAGTAATAAGAACAAGTCAGACTACTTTTATACAGAGACCAATAACCCTGATATGCAGCAATAAATATGGGCAAACTAGGAAAATAGACAGTACTTTTAAACACAAGAAGGACATTTCTCTATTGTAATAATAGAGAACAAATGACTGCATTTCAGAATCATCTTTGAGAAAAGATACTGTATAGAGGAAAGTGTTAAAAGCTAATGAGCTTTGACATAAATCCTAAGGAAAACTCTGGAGACTAAAAAGATTCCAAATTCTGGGTCTGAATATTTATAGAAGACATACTTATTCCCACTAAAGCAATCACCGAGACTCATGCTGCAAAGTTGGTACATCCTAGGATTTTAAAGGCACCTCAATTATTTGCTTTGTTAATATTTATGGTGATAATTTATGTGAAGTTACATGCATGAGTCTTCCCTTCCCTTAGCTACAGAACAATACTCAGAAGCACAGTTTGGGTGTGCCCTATATTCATCATTTAATTTAATTCATTCTTCAGTTAATTAATTCTTTTATCTTCACACTTCCTGATCAGCCATAGCATTTTCGGTTTGTATGGTACATTCAAACACTTAATCATATAATGGAACAAAGAATCAAACTCTTCAGAATCCATCTACCCCAGGGGTTCTTAATCTGTGGTCCACGAAGTCGTTTTTAAAAATATATATATTTTGATAACTGCATTTCAATACAATTGGTTTCCTTTGTGATTTTATGTGTTTTATTTTATGGGCTTATAAACATTATTGTGAGAATGAGTCCATAGGCTTCACCAGACTACTCAAGGTGTTCAGGACACAAAAAAGTTTAAAACTCCTGATTTAACAGTCCAACCCATAAATATGTGAACAATGATCACATCTACAAAATACCTGACAACTAGTTATCTTGCCTTTCTTTAAAGATGTCCAATGAGAGAAGTCCCTCTCTGCCTACAGAGGCAGCTCTTTCCAATTTTGGATAGCTCCAACCCTGAGGAAGGTTTTTTTTCCCCCCCCATATTGAACCCAAATTTGTATCTTACAACTTCTATTTATTGTTCCTAGTACTGTTTTTGGAGCCAACTAAGCAGAGTATGACTGCTCTGAAAAAATCTGAATAGAGCATTCATATGTATGTATTCTTTTTTCCAAGTTAATCATTCCTTCAATTCCTTTAATGGGTACTCATATGGCAAGAACACTATTCCTATTACTATTTGGATTATACTCCTCCAGACACTCTCTACTTATTAATGTCTTTTCTAAAATGTGAGACACCTAACTGTATATAATACGCTACATGTGGAATATCAATTTTGGTGTCTTGTTCTGCTCACGGATTGGTTTCATGGATATATAGTTAACTCAATAAAACTGCAAAGCAGTCTGAGGGAATTTACAATTCAATGCCGTCTTCTATCAAAAGCATCTAGTACAATAGTAGGCACCTAACAGACTCTAAATAAGCCAAGTCAATTAAAGTGAAGGTTCAAAAATATATGACCTTCTCTACCAATATCAATGTTGAGATTTGTGATTCTGTGTCAATTCTTTACTACTCTATAAAGTAATTATTTTTTCCAATAAAATTTTAGTGAAGACAGAAATTTTAAAAACAATTAGTACTAAGTACAATTCTGGAAATAATGTTTTCTCAACACCATTTGATAAAAAAAGCATATACACATAGCTAACTCTTAAATAGCTTTCTTCAAAAAATAATTAAAATAGCATCTCAGAAAGAAAAAGGCCCTTCTAATTAATTGAATTTCCTGCTTCTGACTTATATTTTTGTGTAGTTAGTTGTAAAAATATGTTATGGTGAAAATTGTTTTGGTGGCAATCTCTAACAAACATAAATGAAATCTATACACAAACATACACACACACACACACACACACACACACACACACACATTTTCAGGATAGGAAGCTATGCTTTCTTTGTTGAAAATGAGGAGAAAAAATAAAATTTCCTAAAACCTACTTCTAAAGTTTGAGATTTTTTTTAGCACTTAAGGGCAAATTCTGGAAATATTTATCTATTTTTTTTTAAATCTGGAAAATTCTAAAAATTCTTTCTTTTCATTTTTCATAAGAAATAAATTAGTTAATGTCTATTTGATGCCAAATTATCCAATCAGTTGATCAATTCCAATAAATAACAGGATATATACTTCAAAAAAATGAGCTAATCTTTAATAACTTTGACTTCAATAACAAGTCAAAATGGCCAAGCCAGTATCCTTTGGATAGAAACATAGTCTAAGCCTCCTATAGATGTCCACTAATTTACAAGAAAAATTGTCTTGTCCCTCCAAATTGTTTAGTCACTTCAAATAATCATACTGACTTGCCCAAGCTGATACTGATTGATGAGACATACCAATCAGGGTTAGGCTAGCAAGTTTTTCAAGTCTTCCCAAATACGTGTACAGATACAGTCCATAGGAAGGATTGTTAACTATCCATGAAAAAAAGAACTATGTAGAGATAAAGGTAAACAGGAAGAGATTTCACAGTTATTAGGAAGTCCTAAAATACAGTCCAAACATGATGACTTGAATATTGGTTCTCAAACTTTTGTTCTCAGTGTCTTCATGTTGTTAAAAAAAAAAAAAAAACTATCAAGGATCTGTTCAAAGAGTTTTTGTTTACATGGGTTATATTTATAGCTATTTAGTAAAAAAAAATTTTTGAATTTGTAGACCCTCTGAAAGGGTTTCAGAGACCCCAACAATTCTTTGGACTACACTTTGAGGACTACTTATCTGGAGCCCCAAATAAATGACTTAAGATCTCACAAGATCTTAGAGCTAGAAATAAATGGCTGAAATCCTCCAGTCTAACTTTCTCATTTTGCAAATGAGAATATTGAGGACCAGAGAGTAATTCAACTTACTCATAAACATTCAATTATCCAAGAACTTATGTTCTTTTCTCCACTTGATGTGACCTAGCCTTACCTAAAGAAAAACAAAACATATGGGACCATATTCTCCTATAAATTCCTGTATACTTTTTCTTATACATAAAAATATTGCTTTTTATTAAGAAATCAGAGAAATTTTGTTGTTCAGTCATTCCCACTTCTTCATGACCCCATCTGAGGGTTTTTCTTGGAAAAGATACTAAAGTAATTTTCTATTTTTTCTCCAACTCATTTTACAGATGAGGAAATTGAGGCAAACAGGATTAAATGCCCCAGAGTCATACAGCTAATAAATATCTAAGTCCAGATTTGAACTAAAGGAAGATGAATCTTCGGGAGGACTCTAGGCCCAGCACTCTCTGTGCACTATAGTGCCACTTAGCTGACCCTCAAAATAGAGAAATAACTCCTTTTAGAAAAAATTTTCTATCAAATTATCACAACATCAAACTACCCTGAAAATTTTAGTATTTCTGCTCTGTTAAGCAAAGATCTGGTATAAAGAATCTTAAAACTAGGATCCAAGTACTTTCAATTTTAATAGCTTTAAAATGCCCTGAGACTTTGGGGACAACACACACACACACACTCACACACACTATATATATATGACTTTTAGGATGTCATGTATATGTATATATACACACACACACACACACACATATATGTACTCACACATACATTCCTTGGAAATCCTATGTGTGTAGATATTGTCTACATACATATAAATGTATACTTGTAACTACATATGTATACTTTTATATATTATAAACATACATATATATAATATATGCTCTCTCTCTGTATATGTTAATTCTATATAAAGACTTATCTATCTAGAGATAAATTGAGAAATGGATAGAAAGTTTATTTCAATATAATTTGTTTCCTTTGTAATACTATGTATTTTATTTAATGAAATTAAAAATATTATCCCTGGAAAGATCCATAGGCTTCACCAGATTATCAAAGGCGTCTATGGCACAAAAAAAGATTAAAACCCCCCTAATCTAATGTTTATTGAAATTCAGTGTTTATAAAACACTTAGTATATCTGAAAGACAAGTCCATGAGTTAGATGTTAAGCAAGGAGACACTATGAGACTGTGTCTTTGTTCTCAACCTAATGAATACTCACAATTTAAAAGATGATTTTAAAAAATCAATGATAACCTTTCCACGTGATAAAGGCATAACTTGTTCCTTTTCCAGACTTAATAAGTGTGGTTTTAATGCACTCACAGACCTTAACAATAAAGCCATAATCAATTGCTTAGTGGTAGATGAGAGGCTTAAATGCAGAAAATATATGTTGGGAACAAATCAGCTGAGTCCTCAATAGTTTGATCATAGTATAGAATATAAGCTGGAACAGAGCTCAGGGGCCATTTAATCCAGTGTTCTTATTTTACAAATGAGGAAACTGAACCTCATTTCAAAGTGATTTGCCAAAGATTGCAAAGATATTAAATATTAGAGATAGAGATTTGAATCAAGATCCTTGGGCTTCAGAACCAATTCTTGTTCTTCAATACTATACTGGTCATTTAAGTCCTGAAAAATATGAATAAAAACAACATAATCATCATTTGCTTAATGAGCTTAGCAAAATGACTGGGACATAATAGGTGTTTAGTAAATGCTTGTTGGCTGACCAACAACTATCCCAGGAAAGCAAAGTCAGAATGTCTGAAGAGTGTACCAACCAGCAGTAGCAGTTCTGGGACTATAGACAAACAATAGCCTCATCATGTGCAATGAACCATGTCAGTTTTTCCATAGGTAATTCATTATTTCAAGCCACAAAGAAACCATCTCTGGAATAGACTAGATATTCACTCCTAAGATCTGAACTGGTGACAGTATATTTTCCAAAGATTCCCATCATTTTTTTTTTTTTTGTTTGGAATGTGTGTGTGTGTGTGTGTGTGTGTGTGTGTGTGTGTGTGTGTGAAAACTTCCAATAAAATCTTCCTCTGAATTTTACAAAGGCACGAAAACAATCATTTGCTCTCAGAGGGCAAAGCAATCCAGCATAAGTTTTAGCAGTTGTTTTTTTTTTTTTAAGTTTTAATTTTTAAAATTACATCATTTCTCAATAACAGATGTCCAACCAGAATCCCTCTTTTATAATAAAGAGGAAATGTTACCAAAAAAACCCTAAAAACCTGACACATTGTCCATATCTTCTATAACATTCCATACTTATGTTACCTCTCTTTCAAGCAGAGGGATTTATGTTCCATCATTAGTCTCTGAAGTCAGTACTGGTCATTGTGTTGATTTAAATTCTTCTATCTTTTAGTGTTATTCTTGGCATTGTTATGGTCCTTATGAATTTTGTTCTCTCCATTCTATCTACTAGCACTTGCCAACCTGGAAAGGTTTTTAGAATGGGTCTGGCAAAAGACTAAATGGCTGCAATTCTTGGACCTGACTAGCTCAGTTTGGCAAAGCTCCTTTGAAGAAGATTGACCACCAGATAATGATTTTTTGTGGCAATAGCAGCTCTTGAACACCATATATTAAAATACGGAAGTGTTGTAAAGGCTGGAGCTAAAGTACTCATACCAATTTAATTATAGATTTCTCTCTCCAAAATGCCCATGTTTGTGAAAATGTCTAGCTCATGTATGCCATAAGTATTAAATTTTGAAGTTGACTAAATTTGTTAGTAAATTCAAGTTGGTGTACTTCTAGATTAGTGCATATTCACATGGCATTTCCCACCAAGATACACTCTAATATGCCCCAGGAAAGCTCTTCATCTAGGAAGATCACTTCAGCTCTGGAATTCACAGTTTTTCGAAGTACCTTCTGCTGTTGGGGCACCTCTCTCTGATTAGATGTCTCCTCTCAGAATCTTCAGTAAAGGGAGGCTCCAGAACAGCCCTCCCTTCACTTTGTTCTAGGCTGTCTTCCCCTCATCTTCTCTATCAAATCCAAGAACCGGACATTTCTTTCTTTTTCCCCTTCCTCTTTTCAGTTATTTTTTTTTGAAGAACTGTCTTCCAATAACAATGTAAACCCAAGGAGAGGAACTGACTCTTTTTCTTTATATCTGTCAGTGCTTGGGGCACAATGTGTGGCACGACAGTAAGTGCTAAGCAAATGCTTGTTGACTGACTGTATTTCATAAAACTTCGGTATCAGAGGGAAATGAGCAAAAGCAGATCATTGTACACAGTAACAGTAATATTGTTGTTATTGTTAGTTCTTTCTCGAAGAGGATCAATAACATCACAAGGGTGGTATCTTTCTTGTATATGGATTGGAAACAAATGAGGTAGAACTACACAAAACTGTCAGTCGAAGTCCAGTGGGAAGGCAAGACAAAAGTTAACACAACAGGCAATGGCCCAGGATGCAATGACTGACTTTGTTTTTTCTAAATTAAGGTCTTTCTCAGGTCTCAGTTAGTCTGACACCATGCCATTCAATGTCTAAGGAATAGGTAAGAGTTCAAACAAAAGACAGTTAAATTTACCAATACAAAGACATCAGCTGTGAAAGACTTAGTTACTCAGATCAATACCAGAATCTAAGACAATTCCAAGGGACTCATGATAAAAAATATTATCTATCTGCAGATGAGAAATCTGATGAGCTTTGAATACAGATTGTACTATAATTTTTTCAATTTCTTTTTTTGCAAGCATGGCTAATATGAAAATATGTTTTGAATGATTTCACATCTAGAGGGAGAGAGAATTTGAACTCAATTTTTAAAAAATGTTTAAAATAAGTAATAATAAAAAATAGAATGCAGAAAAAGATTGCACCACCAATGACTTGTAACAAATCAAAATAAGATAATACTGATATTTGCAGATAGCATTCTAAGTAAAGAATACTCAGTCAACAGAAAAAGTTTCCAATTGAACTTTAGAGGATAAGATTGATAAAGTGAAATTGTGCTAATGCTATAGAAAAAACTGGGAAACTTCAATCTGTATTTGCTTCTCTGCCCTAGTACTGTAGGTAATGATTGATTTACTAACATGATTTCCAAAAATCCAGTCAACAATAATGATTTTATTCTGAAAGAAAGGTTTGCACAAATTTATTAATATTATAATTTTTAAAAATTCAATTCAAAATAAAATAAGGTTAGTTTTAGTTCCGTTATGGAGCAAAGTACAAATAAACTGTGATACTGAATAAATTACCAGTGTATTCCAAACTCATTGACTTCAAAATATGAGAAACTCAAGTCACCTGACAGAGTGGTTTGTTTATTTGTTCACTTGTCCCCTCAAAGCCTTATAACTCTCTCTATATATAACTCTATATAACTCTAGAAGCATGCAGTAGTGTCAAACTCAAATAGAAATGAACTACTAAATTATATATAAAGATTCATATAGACGAAATTGATGCAGTGAGGTGGAGGACCTGAATTCAAATCCTGTCCCAGACATTTACTAGCATTTACTAGCCCAGTGATCCTGGGCAAGTCACCTAATCATTTGCCTTAGTTCTTCACTTATAATATGAGATGCAGAAGGAAGTGACAAATCTCTTCAATATCTTTGCCAAAAGGAGTCACAGAGAGTGGGACACAACGGTACTAAAAACTAACAACAAATAGACCACATATTGACTTAGAAAATTATACATTTATAGTTCTTTTTATTAATTAAGTTATATATTTGTTTCCCAATTACATTTTAATCTGGTATGGGCCACTATCTTGTGTTTAACATTTCTATGCTGTCTAGTTTAAGAAGGTGTCAATTTGCATTGCATTGTGTGGAGGGAAGTTCCTCATCTTGGAATTTCCTATGACTTAAGATGTCCTATCCTTATGTTCATCCCCTGTAACATTATAGTATCCCTTAAAACTCCAAATATTGATTTTCTTATATAAGAAAATCATACACATTCTACAAGTTATAGTTTAAGATCTAAAAAGAACCTTTAAAATGTCACTTAGTTTGACTTAGTTTATTTAGGAAGGCAAGATATTATCATCTTTATTTTAGACAGAATAGGTTGAGATGAAAAACAAAAAGATTTTTAATTGCCCAAAATTACCTAAGTAACTAAGCATAGAGGAGTTGCTAACAGTCAGTTTCCTTTCTACTATAGTTTTCTTTTTGTTACACCATACTCTTAATTATAGTCTAGCCTCCATTTAATAAACTATATTGAGTAAGTTTTAGACTTTGGATTATGGACAGCTGGTTTTCACAGGGAAAAAAGTGGGGGGAAAGAATTCATCAATAATTAAGACATTCGTTTAACATAAAACAGGTAAGTCATTTTCTGGAGAGAAATGATCTTTGTGAGTTCTGGAAACAAATATCTTAGTCATTACAACCTCTGCCTTTGTTCACAGCTCCTTGATCCATGAAACAACAAACAGGGAAAAGGTAAAAGAAATGAAAGAGTTTATCCATGATATGTAATGATTTCTAAATCTCTCATTAGCCATACTACTGAATCATTCAGATATTTTTCCTAGACATTTTTTTTTCATAGAAATTTCTTTTTATGACAGTTATCTTGTTCTGTTCTATTGAAGAGTCTGGGGTCAATGACAGACTACATACATTTTTCATATCAGAATCAACACAACTAACTTCAGGGAGGTGCAAAACCACATTAGCTACAAGTAAATTTCATTTTCACATTATAGTAACTCCTAAAGATCAATTTATCAGATGATGAGGAAGAGGCAACAGGCACCAGTGTCTGCAAATCAATGAAATCAATCAACTAGCATTTATTAATTATCTACTATGTCAATGAAATCTGTGAAAAGCCAGAGGACCTGAGTTTAGATTCCACCTCTGGGGCTTATTACTAGCACAACATTTTTCACTGGATCTCAGTTTCCTTATCTGTAAAATGATGGAGTTGTACTAGATAGCTTTTGAGGCCTCTTCTAAAGCTCTACAACTATGATAAATCCATCTTTGCAGCACAATGATATATGCTTATATTAAAAGAACAGATAAGAATTCAAATAGAAATTTTTAATAAATGTCATCAATCAGGATTTAATTTGATTATTTTGCTTATGGGTTTGGGTATTCCAAGATAAATTTTTCTAATTATCTTAAATAATCTTGATTTAGTGGCAGATTCAATTTTGAAGCTAAATAAAAAGCAGAATCTAAACTTTCTCCTTTTTCCTTTCTCTTCTACTCTCACTAAGGCATCTGATGACAAGCAATAGTAATACACATAATATTTATTAGTACTTATAAAAGTGCCCTGGGCATTAAGATATAACCAACACGATAAGGAAAAGTTCTTTTCCACTTAATTCTCAGAAGAGTGCATTGCTAGCTCTTTCTTGAACTTAAAAAAAAAAACGGATTATCACAATAATACAATAATCTTTTTGTAGCTAATGTAGTTCTGCACCTCCTTCAAAGCCAGTCATTCTGGTCCCTATATGATAGATGTAATATAGCCTGTCATTGGCCTCAGGCTCTTCAATAGAACAGAACAAGATAAATGTCATAGAAAGAAATTTCTATGAAAAAAATTTCAGAAAAATATCCAAATGATTCAGTAGTATGACTGATGAGAGATATAGAAATCATTCTCTATTATAGATGAACTCGTTCATTTTTTCACTCTGTTTTATGGGTCAAGAAAGAGCAGTAAAAAATGGAGACTGGACTAAGAAACTTGCTTCCAGAATTTACATAGTAGTTTAGAAAGATTTACAGAGTGCTTTTGATTCTCACAATTCTGTGAAACCAACTACTATATGTATTATTATTATTATTCCCTAAAATTGTTCTATAAGAAAGGATCAGCAGGATGATTTCATAAAGGCCTAGACTTACATGAACTGATGCTAAGTGAAGTGAGTGTAAGCAAGAGAACATTGTACACAGAAACAAGATTGTGTGATGGTCAATTCTGATGGACTTGGATTTTTTTAACAATGAGGTGATTTAGTCCAATTCCAATAGACTTGTGATGGAAAGAACCAAGTGCACACAGAAAAAGGACTGTAGGGACCAAATGTGGATCATGGTATTTTCACTTTTTTGTTGTTTACTTCCCCCCCCTTTCTCATCCCCCCATTTATGATCTGATTTTTTTGTGCAGTATAAATGTGAAAATATGTATAGAAGAATTGCACAGTTTAACACATATTGGATTACTTGCTGTCTAGGGGAGGGGGGAGGAGAAAGAGAGGGAGCACAAGGTTTTGCAAAGGTGAATGCTAAAAGCTATTTTTGCACATATTTTGAAATTAAAAAGCTATTATTATCATTATTCCCACTTTATAGATGAGGAAAAGGGTTCTTTGTATAACCACAAAATTATTGAGTGAGATTTGAACTTAGGTCTTCTGACTCCAAGATCAGTATTCTTTGTTCTTCCATGATGCTTTTCTTCAATATAAATGGATAGAAGTCAGATCTATTGCTTACTGTTTAAAGTGTTAAGGGGAATCAGGTAAAGAAGATATATGATGAATTTAGTTCAAATTTTGCTTGCCATTTTTATTCCTATAGGAGAGTGTTTCCACTATGGATATTTTTGTTTTATTTTATATTTTTAATCATACTTGTGATGTCATTGATATAGGGAATTTTTAATGAAGATCTCTCTTTATTCTTTATAAGCACCAGTCCTGAAACTTATCAGCATTTTCAAAGAAAATGATAAATAACTTGCTTAGGTTTGCAAAATTGGTGTGTTTCAGAGATCAGACTTGACCCCAGGCTTTCCTGAAACCAAAGTCATCCTCTGGCTATGATGACACTTTGCCTATCACTCCATTGTAGTATCAGAGAGAAAAAAACCAGTCTCTCTGTTTTTAGATTTTATTTTTTCTCTTCCTGAGATTTCTACACATGTTTTATTGGACCTTAGTGAAGAAAGACAGAAGGCAATAGCTACATATAGGAAAAAAAGGAAACCTGATTCTAGGTTTTTTTTTCTTTTGAGTAGAATGAAAAACATGTCACTCAGTCCATCAATAAATAGTAAGTGCCTAGTAAATGTCAAAAATTGTACTAATTGATAGGGATATAAAGAAGATTAAAGATAATTCCCGCTTTAAGCCAAGCTATTTGTTTTGTTGTTGTTAAATCATGTCTGACTTTTTGTTAGACCTTTTTGGGGTTTTCTTGGCAAAGACACAGAAATGGTTTGCCATTTCTTTCTTGAGTTCATTTTACAGATGAGAAACTAAGTGACCTACCCAGGATCACATAGCTAGTGTCTGAGACTGGGTTTGAACTCAGAAAGATAAGCCTTCTTGATTCTAAGCTCAGTGCTCTATCCATTGTACCGAGTAGCTGTGGATAGATAACTTGAGCATCAAATTATACACAGAATAAATGAGAAATAATCAACAAAGACAACATAATTAAGAATGATCAGGAAAGACTTTCTGTAAAAGGTAAGATTTTAGCTAGGCTGGAAGAAGTAAGAAGTGGAGATGATGAGAGAGGGCATTCCAAGTGTGGGACACAGTGAAAAAGGCTCAGAGTCAGTAGGGCTTAGAATGCCAAATAGAGGAATTAATTTTGATCCCAGAGGCTATAGGAAGTTAATGGAGTTTACTGAGCTCAAATGAATGACATGGTCAGAATTGTATTTTAGCTAGATCACTTTGACAACTAAGAGGAGGACAGAGTGGAGTGGAGAGACCAATCAGCGGGCTACTTCTGCCATCACAGAGTCTCACACCTAGATTTGATTTCTAAATCATTTCATTTTCTTCTATACTAGGGGAAGACCTTGTGGGGAAGGCCCTTCTTTGGGAAAAAAAAAGATTTATTAATAAAATCTGATCACCGAGTAACTGGAATGTGTCACAATGTGAACTCTCTGAATGATACAAACAATTGCTTCTATCTGTTCATGTAGCAAACCATAAATATTCTATTTAAATATTAAAGAGTCCTAGGACATATTTAAGGCACATGAGGGACAAGCAAATGTTAACTTATTAAGTATTCCAAAAATATCTTTTTGAGCTCAGAGTTAACATACGTTTGATTTTTTTTTTTGTAGTACTGTCCTAGTAATGAAACATTTTATGCACAAATTTATCATCCTTCACCCAAAGTATGTCTTTTTTTTTGTTTAAGGGGGTAACTAGTAGCTATAGCCTCCAGGTGCATATGTGCAAAAGCAATTTATAAGTTACAAATATGAGAAGCAATTATAAAAATTGACTGCTTGCCAATATGTAACCCTTGGGAAAGGAATGGATTAATGAAAGTGAGCCTTGTATAAAAGCCAGAATTGTGTATATGAACGTGTTAAAGGGGCACACACACTTACATGCAGATAGTCCTACCCACCTACCCACATACATACACACACAAAATTTTAACAACCAACTTAGGGCAGATAATTCAAATACCATGTAACAAATGCCTCAAATTAAAATCCTGAGATATTTGTAGAATCTGACAGAATTATCAAACACATTAAAATAAAAAATACAAATAAAATTAGAATTAAAATACAGAATAAAATTAAAACATACATTTGTAAAATTTTGACAGAATTGAAAGAATCTTAATCACTAGTAACTATGTATTAATTCTTTCAATAACACTGTTTCTGTTTGCTTAGGTTTGGCTAATGGAGATTCTTGGGGGGGGGGGGAAGACTACTTTTCCACAAAACTGGTTCTGATAATTTTTAATCTTTTGTGTACATTTTTGTTGGCATATTAAGATGATTACTACTTAGAATATATCGTTTAAATGGTATTACAAATAACAAAGACCAGTCATTTATCTTTCTTTCTGAATGGCTCTGTAATCACCACAGAATCACAGAATGACAGAGCTGGAAGGGACTCTGCAAAAGATCATCTGGTTCAATCTAATTATTTATTTTTATAAATACATAGATACCACTTACCATAATGATATACAGCCATTTCTGCAATGACCTGGCAAATGTTCAAACTTATACAGCAACCCATGATAAGCATATTTAATTCAGTGATTGGCTGATTCTTTTGGAGCATCTCTGAATTCCTTTTTGCTTATGGCATAGGCAGTGTTATCTGCTTATGTTAATTGCTCAAGGTTAATCTATACACAGATTTCAGATGCATTTGGACCTACTCTAATTTCAAATGCTTTCGGTTCATGTTGAGAATAAAGATTAGAGACTATAAATAAATATCAGAAATCATTTCATCATTTAAAGATCAAGGTTTAATAGGAAATTGCCCCCAAATGCCACTGAGAACATTGTATGTCTCAAGGGTGCCTAGGAACTCAAAAACACTTTTCTAAGAAAAAAGACATTTCAGTAGAACCAAATTCAATTCAAAAGAGAATCCTACTCCAAACCTTCCTCCTTTTCTTCTTTTCCTTGTATATTCAAATCAAAAGCTTTCTTATGAAACTAAACTAAAAACCACTGAAATCTTTAGAATGAATGCTGTTGAAAGAACACTTTGGAATAATCACTCTTTATTTCTCTGTTATAAAGAGGGGTGGTGTTGTTTGATATGGTAATGTAGAGAAAATGTCCAGATTTGTGATTTACTCAACCAGCATGAGTCTTGCAACATAATCTTAGAGGGCTGCACCAGACTAGTGCAAAGTCACAAAGACAGTTAAGTATCACAGACACTTGTCTTAAATCAAGGCTGTCTCTCTCTATGTACTATTGAACATTCAGGGAGGTAGGTTAGGAGTAGGGGTACAGGGCAGAAGTGGATGAAAACATAAGAAATCAAAATATAGTCTACACCAAGGCAATATATTTAAGTTGTGTAAAACTATAGCTATAGATATATTATTTTAGGACATGAGTATGTTCTTATGTCCTCTGATGAAATTTTAGTTATCACTACTAAATGACTGTGAATATATTGTAAACTCTTAAATGTAAATTAGGTCAAGTGACCCTGTACTTCAAAAAAACAAAACTATCCATGGAACAGACTAAACTTAAAAAAAAAAAAATTCCTTCATTAAATTCAGAAATAACAATTAAGTGGGAGTGTAGGGAATTTTATACACTTAAATCTCTAAAATTATACTTTTTTCTAAACCTTTATCCTGCCTTAGTCCTTAGTCCTTAAAAAAAAAAAAAAAAAAAAAGGAGCAAAGCCATTTTAAGGAAAGCAGCTTTTCTTTGAACAGCCAATTCATAAGTGGCCAAAAGTCAGATTTTGCTTCACCTTAAAGAGCTGGCAAGAATGAATTACTATTAATTTATAACTCTGAATTGAAACATGAGCATTTTAAAAGTTCAGATGCACCTGTGTCTTTTTGGTAAAGGGAAATTCTGGATAAAGAAGGTCCATTTTATAAAGTCCATTAACCGATCTCTGCAATTTATATAGAGTTGCCTGAAACACTGAGATAAGTTACTTAATGAAGTCATACAGCCAATGACACCTGGACAGGAATTGAACTCAGTTCTTCCTGGCTCCAAGACTGACTTGTTATCCAAAAAATCTTGTTCCCTCTCTTTTAAAGGGACACATGATGAAATATCACGAATGTGGTAGAGAAATTCTCAGATGAAGGTTTTCTTAGAGGAATGAATTCACAGTTTGGTCTATAGCAGGTACACAGGGATGAACAAACCATCCCTAGGGAAAGGTATGGGTACCTCTGGGTGACTGCTGAATTCAAGGTGCCTGAATTCACTCATTAATTACAGGAGGTCTATCTGACTTGTTGCCATTAAGTGGGACCAAAATAAATGAGAAAAATGTCATGCATTTCTGCCATTGGCACATGGAACCATTTTTCCATCTTTATCTATAGCCTTCTCTTTTATATAAGAGTTGAGTATCAAGCATGTGTAGTGAATTTAGATAACAAGTTTAAACAAAGCAGGAATAAAATGGGATATAGAAAAAAGTTGGCATCTAATAAATAGTGAATATTAAAATCAAAACATTGAAAAGGATTGAAAGTTATCAAGTCATTATCCCATTGCTACTTCCAAGTAATGACACCCTAAAATCAACCCAGAAAAAAGTTGATGTAAATCTGTAGAATCTCCAAAAATCATGTTATAATCTCCATAAGAAACTTTTTAAAAATACAAATTATAAACAAGGATCATATATCTTGATAAAAATATGGAAATTGTAAGTTGCTTTGAACCAGGGAAAATTATCTAGGAACATGTTTCTTAAGCCTATCCTCAGAACATTCAAGCATTAATCAGCTTTCAAACACAGTAATTAAGAGCCCTTTCTTAAAGAACTTTGTCCATAAAAAAATTAAAACATATTAAAAGACAACTTTTCTACATGAAATCCTAATTTAATGTCAGATCCACCTATGTCGCTAGACAGCATAAGCCTTGCTAAGCAATGCCCATAGTTTGTGGTACATCTCAGTGATTCCTCTATGTTAGGAATTTTAAAAATGTTTTCTCAAGGGCCTCTTCAGATGGATAAAGGCTAAGGACCCCTTATCAGAATGGTTTTAAATAATGTTTCATTTTAATGCATAAATATTTTATTTTGATGCATAAAATAAAATGCACAGGATTGCCAAAGAAACTAATTATTGAAATAAAGATGTAATTTTTTTTCAAGACAAGTTTACAGATCCCTGGAAATGTCTCTGTGGGACTCCTTGGAAGTTGGTGCTTTTGAAGTTAAAAAACCTGATCAAAGTGCATACATTGTACATTGACTTATTTATGTTCTATATTTGGATTGGAATCTTGTACACGTTTCACCTACTTGTCATATATTTATTTATAATATCAATCTAAAAGTAATTATGACCTGAACTCTAGTTCCAACAGTACTTCAGAAACATTGACTAATCAGGATTCATGGAATTTAGAGTTGCAAGGATCCTTAAGAATTTTCTAGTTCAAGGGTCCTTAACCTGAAATCCATATTACTAAAGGGATTCCTGAATAGATTTTAGGGGATCTATGAACTTGGATGGGGAAAATTGTTATTAAATGGGCTTGGCTTAGGATCTATTGGTGGCTAATTAGAATCAGATTGGTTTGGTTTAAGATCTGGTCATTAAGGAAGAAATGTAGCCAGTAAATCCCAAGATATCTTGGGATGGAAAAAAGTGATTTTGAGATCATCTCTAGGTAAGGGTATGATACCTTATAGGGAGGGAGGGAGGAAGTGAGGAAGGAAGGAAAGAGGGAAGGAAGAAGGGAAGGAAGAAAGGAGGAAAGGGAGGAAAGAGAGAGGGAAGGAGGGAGAGAATCAAGGAAGGAGGGAGGGAAGAAAGGAAGGAAGGAGGGAGGGAAGGAAGGAAAGAAGGAAGGAAGGAAAGAAGGAAGGAAGAAAGGAAGGAAGGAAGAAAGGAGGGAAGGAAGAAAGGAGGGAAGGAAGAAGGAAGGAAGGAAGAAAAGAAGGAAGGAAAGAAGGAGGGAGGGAAGAAAGGAAGGAGGGAGGGAAGAAAGGAAGGAGGGAAGGAGAGAAGGAAGGAGGGAAGGAAAGAAGGAAGGAGGGAAGGAAAGAAGGAAGGAGGGAGGGAAAGAAGGAAGGAAGGGAGAGAAAGAAGGAAGGAAGGAAGGAAGGAAGGAAGGAAGCTTTGGCTAGAAATCCTAAAGATTTTCTCCCCCTAGATTTACTTATTTATTTAGATTTTTTTTTTGGACTAGATGAAAGAGAAGATTCTTTGCCTCAATTGTTACCTAGCCTAAATCACTGAATGGTTGTGGCCTCAGTCAAACTGAGATCTGTTGAAGACCTTAGCTTAAAAAGGACAAGTTGGTCTCACATTTCATCTAGGGTCATCTCCAGTCTTTATATCTGGCTACTGGATCCAGATGGCTCTGAAGGGAAAGGTGAGGCAGATGACCTTGCACAGGCCTCCCTCACTTAAATCCAATTCACTTACATGTCATGGTCTCACCTACTTGATGTCATGATGCTATTCAAGAATGTAGGACAAATAATAATAATATTATTAAATATATTATATATATGTATGTGTGTATACATTTATACAGTATATTGTGTATATATACATATATATAGATATGACTTTACTTTTATTAAATTCTAACTGAAAACTTTATATTTCTTTCAATTATGAGTTTAAAAATAAAACCAACCACATAACATTATTCTGAGAAAAGGTTCATAGATTTTACCAGTCTGCCTAAAGGGTGCATGATATAAAGAAAGTTAAGAGCTTCTGCTTTAATCTAACTTCCTCATCTTAAAAATGAAGAAACTGAGTCCCAAAGAAGTTCACTAATTTGCCCAAGGGCACACAGCTCATTTAGGCCCAGAGTTAGAATTCGAATCAAGATGCTCTGTCTCCTAATTTGGTGCTCTCTTCACTATGCCATGCTGCCTTATCTGTAAAATGCCATAGGAAAATTGTACAAAATGTTCTCTGTATTGGATTTCATACCTGGTACTGTTTGTGCTGTGGCCTCAGTTGTGATGGTAGGAAGGGCCATGGGCTGCTGCTGGCTAGAGCTCACTTCTGGCTCTGTGCTAAGCGGGGGTGATAGGGCTACTTCACAGGACGGCACCTGATTGGGTAGAGGTGGTAGTAGCTCCTCAGAAGCCACTTGTTCTTCTTGTCCTGGGATCTGCAGAGCAGACAGAGGAATGCTAATCTGTTTGTTGGAATTGGATGTGCTCACAGGCATCTGAATCGCCACCTGTTGACTGGTCCCATGGGTACCAGAATGTCCTCGATTAGGTGAAGCCAGGGATACCTTAAGGGGCTTTTGGACTGTCTGCCTTGAGATTATGGGTGGAGAGGCAGAGACGCTTTGTAGGTCCAGTTCTGTGCTGAGTGCTGGGGCCAAATGTGGAGTTGGTTTGGCTGGTCCAATATAAGAGGGACCGGCGTGAGCCTGGGTTTTAGGCTTTGCCATCTGAGTTAATGAGAGTGTGGGGCCATCCACTCCACCTGTTAATTCAGCATTTGCCACAATGTAATAATCTTCAGGAATCTCTTGCTTGATTTTCTTGACAATGACATCACTGCTGCTTTCATCAATGACCTGTGACTGGGTACTTGAAAGAACTGAAGATGGACAAATTCCAGGTCTTTTCCGAGTAATGTTTTGAGATCTTTGGGTCTGGTGTTCAAAGTCACTGTCCTCATCTGTTACAGAAGACTCACAAACCATGTCAAAAAGAGTTGCTTCATCTTCATATTCTTCCACAACTTCATCCAATTCTGATGGTTCACTACAGTAAGAGAAATCACAAGAGTCTCTAGTTCTGTTACAATCCAGCTTAGTTTTCACTGGCCTCCCAGGGTATCTTTCTACAGGACTGGTCTGTGTCTCAGAAGGTACACCAATGATACTGGGACTATCAGAATTGAAACTCCTGTTATCCTGGAAACAGACCCTTTCCTGGGATCCAGCTCTACAAGTGGCAGTCAGGGGCCAATGATAGGCATGGCCGGCACTGCAGCCCCACATTGCTGTCAGGTTGCCATGGGAACCTTCAGAAAGCAAATGTTTCAGATTTGGAATGAGGCTACAAATGGTCCCATGACTATGGGCCCAGCTGACCAGTTTTGAAAGATTTTCTGATGAGGTATGAAGGCAATCCTCCATGTTACAGGATCAACAGCTTCTCTCCTAGAGGGAAAAAGATCAAAATAAAAATCCATTACTACCTGAAACTCTGCCCATACTTTCTCCTCCACCAAGTGCATTAATTTTGCCATCAAAAAAAGAATGGATTATCTAGCACAAATTAGACTATTTAAAAAAAAAAGTGTGGGGAGAGTTTTTTCCACAGAATATTTTGAAGAAAGGGACAACCATAAAAAAAATTTAGAAGTATATGCAACAATATATTATCAAAAATAAGCTTATTAAAAGTTAAGTTGTTAAAAAAACTTAATGCCTGAGGTAAAATAATAGAGGAGAGTTAGAAAGCATTCTAGAATATCACAAAAAGGTAGTAGTTGTGATGGTACAAAGATCACAATGAATAACAGAAATGCTGAAATGGTTACCATATGAAGCTAAGAATCTTAATAATTACCAATAGTAACTGTATGGATTTAGAGGAGTTGGGGTTGGGAAGGACCCAGAGACATCCTCAGAAATGAACAGATGGGAGCCAAGCCAGGATGGCAAGGGCACTTTCCCTAGTATATTACCAGCTTCAGAACCTGGAAGTAGTTGGTGACATGGACAATGACAATGTTAGCTCTATCACCAACAGCTTTCAGGATAATAGATCTGTTGAAACAGACTTTATCTTATTCTTACTAGGAAAGCAGGAAGTTGTTGAAGGTACTATGAAAAGGAAAGGATAGCCTTCTGTTATTAACCTATAGTGTGTCATGCACTTCCCTGATGGTCTAGTAAAGCCCATGGAGTCTTTCTCAGAATGGTTTTAAATGCATAAAATAAATAGAATTTAAAAGCTCTTTGTTTTTTTTTAAAATGCAAGTGGTTCTTATCTGCCTAGGCTATAAATTCAGTAGCCACTAACAAGTCCAGTCCTACTGCTGATTGGCTCAGAAGCTTAAGCCTTCCTAGTTTCTAATGTGATCTGGTTTGTCCTGCCTTAAGCAACCTTGTGGTCCCCTGCTTTCCAGGACTCATATCAATGCTCTGCCTTGTGTGGCTACCTGATCAAATTTCGCGCCCAACCAGTTCTCAAAATCTTTTTTTAATTAAAATTTTTTCTAACATTCATTTTTTAAAAAATTCATTTCCAAATTCCCTTCCTTCCTGCAGCTTGTTCCCCTATAAAAGGCAAAAAACCCCAAAACACAACCCTACTATACATATAAAGTCATGTAAAACATATTTCTATTTAGCCACATGGCAAAACAAACAAACAACAGCAACAACAAAAACCAAACCTTAGAAAAATGGAGGGAAAAAAGTTTCAATCTACACTCATGAATCATTAGTTTTCTCTGTGGAGGTGAATAGCATTTTTCATCATGAGTTCTTAGAAATTGTCTTAGATTATTGTATTGATCAGAGTAGCCAAATCTTTCATAATTAATCACTGTTACAATTTTACTGTTACTGTATACATTGTTCTGCTAGTTCTGCTCATTTCACTTTCTATCAGTTCATAGAAGACTTCCTAGGTTTTTGTGAACCCATCCCCCTTATCATTTCTTATAGCACAATAGTATTTCTATTACAACCATATACAAATTGTTATTTGTTCAGTCACTCCCCAGCTGAAGAGTATTCCTCAATGTCCAGTTGTTAGCCAGCACAAAAAAGAACTGCTATAAATATTTTTCTTTGATCTCTTTGGGTTTCATAGTTACAGTGATGATATTGCTAGGTTAAAGGGTATACACAATTTGATAGCCCTTTGAGCCTAGTTAATTGTTCTCTAGAATGATCAAACCAGTTCGCAATTCTATCAGCGGTGTACCAGTGTATCTCTTTTTCCATATCTTGTCCAGAATTTTTCAATTAAAAAAAGTTCATGGATTTCAGTTTAAGAAACATTAAGAAAATAAAATCAGATTTGTTTTCAATGTCAGTCCACCTTCCCCGCAGCAGGCTTGCTTCACCATGCCCTGTTTATGTCTCTTTTTAATTTTTTTTAAACTGACAGGTGATACAGTAGATAGAGTCCTGGACCTAGAGTCTAGAAAGCCTAAATTCAGACCACATATACTTTGGGATCTTGGACAAGTTATTTAGCTTCAGTTTGCTTCCATTTCCTCATCTATAAAATGGGGACAATAATAAAAGTACCTAGCTCCCAAGATTTTTGTGAGGATCAAATGAGATAATAATTACAAAGCACTTAGCACAGTATCTGGCACATGGTTGATAATATAAATAGTAGCTAATTAACATATATACATATACATGTGTATGTGACATATATGTTAATATATGCATATATAGAGATGTATATGTTATATAATATAACATATTATATATATATATAATTCTATATATAAATATGTGTATATTTTACAATATTATGTGGGCTATTAATAGCACAGTGGATAGAATATTGGCCTTGGAGACAGGAAGACTCATCTTCCAAAGTTCTAATCTGGTTTCAGACACTAGTTATGTGACCTTGGGCAAGTTACTTAAGCCAGTTTGCTTCAGTTTCCTCATCTAGAAAATAAGCTGGAGAAGGAAATGGCAAACTACTCCAGTATCTTTGTCAAGATAACGTCAGATGGGGTCATAGAGAGTAAGAAATGATACAGCAACAAAATTATTATATTATTTTTATTGCTAATTTCCCCAAATAATCCAGAGAACAGTAAATAAGACCATATGAATATGTGTTGAGAACTATTTGTAATCTTTTCCATTTAGCAGATTTGCCTAGAAAAGTAGAATTTTTTAAAAAAGTCATTCAATTGATTTTTAAACCTTTCTCCCTAACTTTTGCGCAAAGAAGTAGAATAAAAGCCCATAAGAAGACAACAATAAATAAATAATCTTGGAATAATAAGCACTGAGTTAAGTTGATGCAATGCAAATAATATCTTATCATGCAAGTTTTCTGCTTAAAGAGTTTCTTATGTTACATATCTTTGGCCATTAAACAATGTAAGTGCTGATTTGTTTTCATCTGTAGAAACCAAATTTCTTGAAAATAAACTTTAAAACAATAAGCAAAATAGGATTGAAGGCTATTATGTATTCTTCTATTTCAAAAGATGTCTTGGAATTAGCTTTGCTTGACTCTATTTATTTATTACAAGAGAAAGCTTTTATGTTGTAGGAGGAGAATTGGGGGGGAGAGATAAGGAAAAAGACAGAGATGTTTAAAAAAAGAGCATCAATAAATGTTTAAGAAATCCAGAAGAGAACAGAAGGAATTTAGAAGAGATTATGAACAATCAAAGCAATATTGGAATTCTTATGTTAAATTTAACATCTACTTTAAAAATAAACAGTATATAATATGGATTATATAATCTTTTGCAGCTCTTTGTATATGGAACCCTTTATGATTGTTATTTGTTTGTCAAGTTCATAATAAAAAGAAAATTTAGAAGGGAAAAAGTTGCCTTTGCAAATAAAGAAAAAAATCCAAAATCTACGACTTGGTAATAATTCTTCTGGTGGCAAGCCCTTCTGCTAGACGGGTCTTGACAGGTACAATTCTAAAATTTGGTTAATATTCACTTTTATAGCTTGGCATCATTTGCCAGAGATTATACTATACTGGTTGCTTTTGAGAACCCTCTGTAAGGCAACCTTATAGACTACAACTTTCTAGACAAATTGAATAGCCAAAAGAATAGTAGAAAGATGCTTGGCAGATATAAAGAAACTACAGCATGATGTCAATGGTAACTTGTATGAAAGGAATATTATAATAAGCATCTCTGAGAACATGTAACAGTAGAAAAATAGAACAGATCAATTAAAAAGGCAGAATGAGGAATGCCCTATATAGTATAAAATACTCATTATAGTACAAGACTAAGTTCAAGATCTCTAGATCTTTCATAGTAGATTAACTACTTTTTCCTTTAATGTATAAAAACAGGACAAGGTGAGAAAATGTTGAAGGGGTATAATCAGAATTAGCAATATCCACATATGGACAGGGAGAAATATGTCTAAAACACTAAGCTAAATACTTTACAAATATTATCTCATTTTATCCTACCCTGCAAGGAAGGTGATTTTTATTATTGCTATTTTACAGCTGAGGAAAATGAGGCAGAGCTTAAATGAGACAGAATCTGCATTACAAGGTTAGTAGATATTTATGGTATTTGAACTCTGGTCTTCCTCGCTGTAGATCTAACATTCTATACACTGCACCATCTAGCTGCCTTGATCAAAACAGAGGTCTTGCAAAGCAGATGAGTAAGGGTAACCAAATAATTGATCAACAAACATTTAACTAAGCACCTACTATTTAGCAGCCACAAAGCTAGCTGTGAAATAGTCTCTGTCCTCAAAGAACTTACAGTCTGGGTCAGAGAAGAAAGTAAATAGACATAAATATGCTTAAAGGATGGTCTCTAGGTCTTATTGCAGTTTTCCAAACTTTAATTGCTTAATAAACCTTGGCAGCTATATGGTACAGTGAATTATGCTTGGAATTAGCAAGAATCATCTTCATAAATTCAAATCTGGTCTCAGACACATACTATGTGATCTTGGAAAATCATTTGATCCTGTTTGGCTAAGTTTCCTCATTTGTAAAAAGAGCAGGAGAAAGAAATGACAAATCACTTAAGTATTTTTGCCAAGAAAACCCCAAATAGGATCATGAAGAGTCAGATATGCCTGAAATGATTAACAACAAAACTTTAATAACTAAGATTTTTGGGACATCTATGTAATGGCATAGTCACAAGAAATTTGGAAAGGAAAGCAACTGAAGCATGAGTCAACTAGGAAAGGCTTCATGTAGAAGATAGCAATCATTGGGATGAGTCTTGAAGGAAACTGATGACTCCAGGAGACAACGCATTGCATTCCAGGCTAGAATATAGATACTGCAAAGGCTGGGAGGGTAAGTTACTAGAGGGAGAAACAATGAAGTGGAACTTTCAGAATACTAGAAACTACATTTCTAGTCATGGCAACCAAAGACAGCTTACAGTGTTTTTGTAACAGATAATAGTTTCTCTTCAATGGGAAAATTATATTAGACTGTGGCAGAGGGAAAAAAAATATATATAGATATGTGTATATATATATATACACATATATACATATATACATATATATGTGTAAATATATATATATATATAAAACAAAAACAAAAACAAAAAACAAATCTTCGAGACCAGTACTGGTGTTTTCATTAGTCAACATTTTATTCTTTCTGTTTCATTGTAGGGCCCATTTTCTCTGCATGGGTGGTGGGGAAACGAGGCCAGAAAAAACAAGTCAAGTGTGATTCTAGTAACAGAAGCACTATTATCTGAAGGCTAGCCTCACATCTCAAAAGTAAACCATGTTATACAAATATGATTTGCATTAACACTTCCTCCCACACATATATCCTTCTATCTCCTAACAAGTATCTGTAGCTCCTGAAAGGGTATTCACAATACTTTTCTTGTCTATCTTCTCCCCTTTTCTGGAAAGCAGTGCACAATGGCCCGCAGTCATATGATCTGAAGATTACCAAAGAGGCATATTCCGAAAGGAAACAGGCCTAAAAATAGACAACAAAATTGGAAACTGATACAGGTAACACCAAAGGAAGTATGGTTTTTTTATCTGTTTTTTTCTCAATAGTATTTTATTTTTTCCAAATACATGTAAAGATAATTTTCAACATTCATTTTTGTTAGATTTTTGTGTTCCAGTTTTTTTCTGCCTTCCTTCATTATTTCCCCCCTCCCTGAGACAGCAGTCTCATGGTATAGGTTAAACATGTACAATCCTTTTAAACATATTTCCATATTTGTCATGTTGTGTAAGAAAAGTCAGATCAAAAGGAAAAAAAAACACAAAAAGAAAAACCAAATAAAGGTGAAAATACTATGCTTCAATCCACACTCAGTCTCTGTAGTTCTCTTTTCTGGATGCAGATAATATTAAGAAGTATGTTTGTTAACATAGGGCCAAGAAACTGGCTGGTAGAACTACCAATAAAAAGTTCTTTATAACCTTGATCAATTCTGCTAAAAATAGGGGCAGCCCTGAATTCAGGAGGACTTGAGTTCAAATGTGGTTTCAGACACCTAACACTTCCTAGCTGTGTGACCCTGAGCAAGTCACTTAACCCCAATTGTCTTAGACACACACACACACACACACACACACACACACACACACACACACACAAATCTGCTGAAAACTGATTTTTTTCCCTCCTAATTTCTGAACCATGGAGAAAGGAAGAAATGACCAATAAAAAGAGGGGGAAAAAAAGCGAGAAACCAGATTATTTGGTTTTCCTTAGTTCTTTCCATTCCATCAATCAGAATTTTTATGATAAAGTTGGAAAAAGAGGGCTATGCAAATCACACTCTAATAGTCATCTTAAAAAAAAGAATGAGTGTCTAGAGGAGAATGAAGTATGTGGTTAAACTGATGATAGGCAACATATAATAATACATGTAATTGAATATATAATAATAATAATTAGCATTTATAGAATACTTTAACTTTTGGAGAATACATGCATTATCTCATTTGAATGACAATAAAATTCTATATGTGGGGGGCAGCTAAGTGGCACAGTGGATAGAGTACCACCCCTGAAGCCAGGAGGACCTGAGTTCAAATCTGATTTTAAACATATAACACTTCCTGGCTATGTAATCCTGGGCAAGTCACTTAACCCCATTGCCTCGGAGTAGGGGGGAGGGGAAGAAAATTCTATATGTGGGATATGTGCTATTATTATTACTATTACCATTTTCCAGATGAATAAACTAAGACACAAGGAGCTAAGTTACTTTCCCAGGGTCACAAAATAAGTGTCTGAGGCAGGATTTGAACTCAGGTTTTCTTAATTCCAATACCACCATGCCTCTAATAATATCTTTGTGACGGTCTTATTTTCCATTGAAGCCCTTACTCCTCATGGAGGCAGTGAGGTGGTACTTGGAGTTAAGATGATCTATGTTCAGATTCTACCTCAGGCACATACCAACTATATGATGCTGGGCAAGTCACTTAACTTTTGTTTGCTTCAGTTTTCTCATCTGTAAAATGGAGTTAACAGCAGCTGTCTTTCATGGTTATGAGAATCAAATGAGATCATATAATTATCCCTTCCAAATTGTGACTTTTCCCATTGTGATTTTTCTCTTTTTTTCCCTCAAGAATATTTTATTTTTCCAAATACACATATAGTTTCCAACATTCATTTCTGTAAATTTTGTGTTTCAAAATTTCCCCTTCCTCTCTTATTTCCTCCTCTCCAAGACAACAAACAATTTGATATAAGTTAAATATTTTAAACATGTTTCCATATTTTTCATGCTGTGCAAGAAAAATCAGGCCAAAAGTGAAAAAATCCCCATTAGGGTTTCAATATATTGCAGGTTGGTATGAGAAGTTAAATAAAAATTTTGGAGGAATTTTGTGGAAACTGTAAAGCCAATAAATGACATAGAAAAAAGTTTAGAAACTCTGAAATTCATAAAATATATGTATGATTTTGTTTAATATGAACATTTTTAATACCATAATAATTCAGACTTTTCTAGTATGAGGAGAGAACCAAAAAAAATTTACATGGATTTTCCAGATTACAGGGGTACCACACCTCTAACTCCCACAATATGTAATTGTAAAGCACTTAGCACAGTGCCTAGAACATAGTAAATGTTATATAAATGTTAGCTATTAATATTATTATTCTACACAAGAGCTACACTGTACTCATGAATGAAGCTTTTCACCATTCTATTCTTCGGTAAAGGATAGTTTATCCAATAAAGATTTATTATATATGATTAATTTCCCTATAGAAGCTATAGAAAAAATACCATGACTTCAAGTTCTCTGTCCTATCTCTAGCAAATAGCTAGAAAGATCATGGTTGGTAACAGGGTCTGGTTGTATTTGGAGAAAATGCAATATTCCTCTGTATTTTCTGGCTCCACCAGCAAACAAAGCCTTCTCTATGACAACAAAAGGTGCCAGCCTCCATAATGTATTCAGGAGCAAGGCCTAAAGCCTAAACAACATAAATATTAATATAAAAAAATTTCATATAGAACATGAGGGATGTAGGAATTGGTCACCCCCCTAAGTTTACTGGACACTTCTATGGTACAAAGGAGATGATCTTGCGAAGTGCAGGGTTGTCTCCAAGGTGTTTGTATAGCTGTAAGTCTTAATATAAGATTTAAATGTATAGCATGAATTTGGAGACACTTTGTTCAAAATTATAGGCTATTTTTGTGTGCTGCATGCATATTTAGGGTTGAAGTCTAGTGTGTGTGTGTGTGTGTGTGTGTGTGTGTGTGTGTGTGTGTGTGTGTGTACTGGAAACTGAATGGATGCCCATCAATTGGAGAATGGCTGAGTAAATTGTGGTATATGTTATGGAATATTATTGTTCTATAAGAAATGACCAGCAGGATGAATACAGAGAGGCTTAGAGAGACTCACATGAACTCTGTGTGTGTATACACACACACACACACACACACACACACACACACACACCATTTAAAATTTTTATTTATTTGTTGGTATTTATTAAAACTATAATTATTATAATATAATTAACTATATTATAATGAATATATTGTATTATATAAGGACACTAAACTACATTTCAAAGTGGTCACAATCCCAGGGAAATGCCAAACAACAACATCCCCAGTTTCAGATGCTGTAGTCACCATTCTCTTTTCATACAGCAGCCATTTTTGATGCTACCTTTGAAACAGCATCAAGAAACCTCCTCACAGGTAGCAATAGTGGCCACTAGAACCTGGGATGATTTGGGAGTCAACAGGGAAAAATGTGGAGGTAAGGAAGGAGCATTTACAAATTAGTCTGTTGGATTTAATTTAATTTAATTTAAGACAAATTAGAGAAATAATATGAGGACTTCTTACTTTGTAAATAAAGTCTCTTATTTAAGGGAAGCAAAATGGGGTCTTGGAATGGCCCTTGAATGGGAATCAGAGAACCTGAGTATAAATCTTGGATCTGTCACTGCCCACTTTGGGGGGAAACAACAGGGATCTACTTGAGTTTTCTTTCTCTCTTGTAAAAATGAGACAAGGAAGGACAAGAGCAATTCACTCAAACTGAATCTAACTGAACAGCCAAAAGACTAGAAAACCACAAATTAACATTATCTGTGTTCATTTTAAAATTATTTTTCTACTTAATTATCTATCTACTTGTTTTGCTAAACATTTCCCAATTACATCTTAACTGGTTCAGGTATGCTTGGGAATTTTGCTGGTATGAAGGCTATGCACCAGGAGTTTGATATCTCTGGACTAGAGGGTCTCTAAGATCCTTTTCAGCTCTACATCTACAATTATATGAAACAGAGCAAGAGACAGCCTTCTTTAGTGGACAGAGAGTCAGGAAGATTTGAGTTGTCTTATTTCTGACACATACTGGTTGTGTGACTCTAGGACATTACCATAACCTCTCAGTGTACAAGATAGTTCACTGAGAGTACTTGCTCCTCTGTATTGACTAGAGTGGAGATTTTTGTTAGAAGACATCTATATTGAAAAACTCATAGAACAGACCAAATCCATATGAAAATAAAACAAGTGCAAAAAGGTTATGGGACTATCCAGCTTTGAAAACTACATTTTGACGAATGTTGGAGGGGATGTGGGAAAACTGGGACACTGATGCATTACTGGTGGAATTGTGAAATGATCCAACCATTCTGGAGAGCAATTTGGAACTATGCTCAAAAAGCTTTCAAACTATGCATATAGTAGTGTTACTACTGGGCTTACATCCCAAAGAGATATTAAAAAAGGGAAAGGGACCTGTATGTGCCAAAATGTTTGTGGCAGCCCTTTTTGTAGTGGCTAGAAACTGGAAACTGAGTGGATGCCCATCAATTGGAGAATGGCTGAGTAAATTGTGGTATATGAATGTTATGGAATATTATTGTTCTATAAGAAATGACCAGCAGGATGAATAGAGAGGCTTAGAGAGACTTACATGAACTGATGAAATGAGCAGAACTGGGAGATTATACACTTCAACAACAATACTATATGATGATCAATTCTGATGGATATGGTTCTCTTCAACAATGAGAGGATCCAAATCAGTTACAATTGATCTGTAATGATCATAAATAAAGGTACATGCAGAGAAAGAACACTGGGAAATGAGTATGGACCACAACATAGCATGTCCACTCTTTCTGCTATTGTTTGCTTGCATTTTTGTTTTTTTTTCTTCTCAGGTTATTTTTACCTTTTTTCTAAATCCGAATTTCCTTGTGCAACAAGATAACTGTATAAATATGTATACATATATTGTATATAACATGTACTTTAACATATTTAACATGTATGGAATTACCTGCCATCTAGGGAAGGGGGTGGAAGGAAAGAGGGGAAAAGTTGAAACAGAAGTTTTTAATAAGGGTCAATGTTGAAAAATTACCTATGCATATGTTTTGTATATAAAAAGCTATAAAAAAAAGTGCTACATTTTTTGAATTTATATACCACCAGAACATAAAAGCAAGCTATGCATAATAAAGATCTTTGGCTTCACATACATTTCTCTTTTTCTGTTCTACTATGCACATAGAAATATCCTTTTAAAAATTACATAAAAATAGACATTTAAAAAGCAATAATAAATGGTAAGAACAAACAGATTATATTATTTATTTTCACTGAGGAAAAATTTTATTTCAAATGTTTCTTCTCAATGGGGGTGAGGGAGTAGGGAGGGAGAATGGGAGAGAATTTGAACTCAGTTTTAAAAACAAATGTTAGACATCATTTTACATGTAATTGGAAAAAATAAAATATCAAATAAAGAAATAGACAAAAATTATACATTTCTCTTAGTCAATAAACAATTATTAAGTGCATACTATGTTAAAGTACTGCATTAACCAGCAACAAGTTTATTTTTAGATTGAGTCAATTCTTAACTTCACCTGAAATTATTTTGCTTAATGGCTTTTAGTTTTCACCCTTTTGGGAGAGGAGGTGAGAGGATTAGTAGGGATAAGGAAACAGAACCTTTTAGTGCCTTCTTTTATTCTATGAAAACCCAATAACTGATGTAATGTGGTGGGGGAAAGACTAATAGAAGAAATCCAACAATTGCTGTTGTAGTTGTATCTAACTTTTCATGACTTCTTTTGACGTTTTCTTGACAATGATATTGGATTGGTTTGCTATTTCCTTCTCTAGCTCATTTTACAGCCGAGGAAATTGAGGTAAACAGAGTTAAGTGATTTACTCAGAATTACACATCTAGTAAATATCTGAGATGGGGTTTGAACTACAGTTTCCCTGACTCTAGGCTCAGAGCTCTATCCACTGCCATATAGGTGCCTGAATCCAGCAGATAAAAGTTAAATACATAAACTAATCACATTTTCTTTAATTTTGTTTATTTATTTAATATTTCCCCACAGTTACATTCAAAACAAAAGAAAAAATTACATTTGTTTCTAAAATTTATGAGTTCTATGTTTTCTCTCTTAACCTCATACACAATTAAGAAAGCATTTGTGAAGTTATGCAAAACATATATTTTCTTTCAAGGAGTTCCTAAAAAATTTCATGGAATTCAAAGTGGGGATTACAGGAAATATTCTGAAAATTACTGCCACTTTAGTTGATAGACCTATTAACTAGTAGAGCTAGAAAGAAAAACAAAACTTCAGAAATAATTCCAATCCTTTTATTGATTAGTAAAAAGAGAATAACTTTTTTTGGTCCTCTGACTAATTCAGCACTTGGTAGAACCAAAGGAACATATTATATAACCCATTTCTTCCCCTATATTCTACTAACTTGGAACAATCTATACAGTATCCTGAACATTGAAATATATTTAAGTAATTGGGGTGTTAAAAAGCTTTAGCAATGAAAAAATATTTTTAAAATCTTTAAGTATGAAAATACAAGGAGGAAGAAAGGATTCAATAAAAACATCACTATAGAACATCAGTATAAAGGGAAATTTAAAACAAACTTTCAGATTGTGAAAAAAAATCCTAAATTTTATAAGGTAGCTTTCAATTCACAAAGCATTTCTGTGTGAATTGAATAAATTAGTGAAATTATTCAAATGGGACTCACAAAGCGGCAATTTAGAACTCAGAATCTGATTTCATTTCAATATGGATCATTATTAGTTTTCAAATGATCATTTTAATTTTGCAACTTTATCTTCTCAGGAATATTGTCATATGTAACAAAGCAGATAAATTTAAAATTATATTGATTATCTTTTAAAATATTATCTACAATTCCTAATCTCCCATCCCTTTCCATATCCCACAAAGCCAGCCCTTATAACAGATATAAAGGGGGAGGGAAGGGAAAACAGTTGAATAAAATATATAACCAACTCATCAACCAAGTCAGAAATTTTATGCAGTATTTCCCATTCATACTCCCTGACCTCTACAAAGGAGGAAGAGAAGTATATTTAATATCTGTTCTTGGAGTAAGCAGATAAATCTTTAAAATTTTAAAGCTAGGATTCTTTTAATTCTAATTTTTAAGGTGAAAATACTTGTGAAACTAAATTTACTTTTAAAGAAATTCTCTGGACTATTTCATCTTCTCTGAAATTCATTGAAATGATATTGAAACTTGAAAAACTACCTTAAAAAAAAGGTAATGTACTCCATAAATTCCTGATAATGTCCCAGTATGAGCATTATGTAATCTATATGTAAGACTCTGCCTATGTGCAAATAAGTGGCTGCTTCTATGAATGGTCAGATGTATTATGCCAAAATTCAAAGAATTATTGAATACTATTCAAAGCCAGAATTAATTAACTCCTGCCCAACTGAAACAATTTCAATTGCTTTTCTCACCCTTTCCAAGTTATTTATATTAAATAGAATGTTACAGGCACTGTATGATGATAAGGCACCCTCCTTAGTTTAATTCATATGTAACCTGACATCAGCTTTACTAGAAAAGCCTTCTTCCTCAATACAAAGAATTTCAGTTATTCTGAAACACCCAAATTGTAATTCAAATCTTTGGATTCCATCTGCTCATTTGTACATAGGCTAAATGAGAGTTCCAAGTTTGGTTCACACTACATACAATATTTCTATTTATATGGACATCACAATGATTCTATACATAATTTAACATAGTGGGGACAATTAATTGTTCCTAAGGTACATAAATAGCTTATAGATTGTAGATGCTTTTAGAATAGCTTTTCATCAAAAATGCTCTAAATTATTATTGATTAGAAAACAATTCTGAATATCATTTTACACCTATCACGTTGACTAAGATGACAGGAAAAGATAATGATAAATATTGGAAGGAATGTGGGAAAACTGGGACACTAATGCATTGTTGGTGGAATTGTGAATGGATCCAGCCATTCTGGAGAGCATTTTGGAACTATGCTCAGAGGACTATCAAACTATGCATATCCTTTGAAAGGCGGAAGGACCAACATGTGCAAAAATGTTTGTAGCAGTTATTTTTGTAGTGGTAAAAAATCGAAAATTGAGTGGATTCCCATCAGTTGGGGAATGGCTGAATAAGTTATGGTATATGAGTGTAATAAAACAGTATTATTCTATTTTAAAAAATGAAGAGCAGGCTGATTTCAGAAAAGCCTGGAAAAACTTACATGGATTAATTCTGAGTGAAATGAGCAGAAGCAAGAGATCATTTTATTTAGTAACAGCAAGATTATGTGCTAATTAGCTGTGATAGACTTGACTCTTCTTAGCAATGCCTTGATTCAAAACAATTCCAATAGACTTGGGATGAAAAATGGCATCTGTATCCAGAGGAAAAACTATGGAGACTGAATATGGATTGAAGCATTGTATTTTCATCTTTCTTTCTTTGTTTGCTTTTTCTTTTTTCTGTTTTTTCCTTTTTTGGTCTAATTTTTCTTGCAAACATGAAAAATTTGGAAGGATTACATATGTTTAACCTGTATCAGATTATTTGCTGTCTTGGGGAGAGGGGAGGGAGCTAGAAAAATTTGGAACACAAAATCTTACCAAAATGAATGTTTAAAACTATCTTTGTATGTATTTGGAAAAATAAAATACTATTGGAAATAAAGAATGTCATGAAATCAGAGTGTATAGGAGAATATAGGATATAAGAAGATTGGAAATATAGGGAGAGGCCAGGTAATAAAGGGTTTTGAACACCAAAAAGAGGATTTTATATTTGGTTCTGGAAGTGATAGGGATCAAATGAAGTTTACTGAGAAGAAGGGGTAATATTGTTAGACCTATACTTTCAGAAAATCTCTTTGACAGACATCAGACCTAAAAATTCAGCAAAATTATGTTCTTGCAGGTCCAGTGTTCAAGAATTGCATGGTCCCATAGAATCTTGTCAATCTAATACAATGTTTTGAAAATAATCAGTCTTCCATATAATTGCATTAATTTGATTTTGAAACAGGTCAAAAGACCAGTGGCAAAATTCCAAAAGCTAAAATATGAAACAAAGACAGAAAGCTATAAACAGAGGAAGGAGGATGGATTTTGCATTGGTATTTATGTAAAAGAAGAAATTTTTGAACCTCCTTTTTTGAGTTCAGATTTCTACTTCCTTGCTGGTGTATCCTTTAAATATTAAAAATGCTCAGTAACTTATTCAAAAGATTCAGTGGATTTGAGCTTACAGAAAGTTTGTCATTTCAAGCAAAAAGCCCTGAACAGAGAAGAGAAGGACTATGTCCTCATTACATGCAATTTTGGGATCTCTTTGTGGTACACCTGTACTCAAAATTTTCATGCAAAATTTTCTGCTGATATCTAAAATAGGAGTTAGAATTATTCCCTGTTTCTTTTGAGACCTGTTTTATATCCTCATATAGATATCCACAAGTCCTTGATACTGCAAAGAGTTTTCTCAAACAGACATTGTATATTACTATATCTCAAAATCATGATTCCTTATAATAATTGCTAAGAACAAACACAATGTGGTGCAGAGGAGAAAGTCCTGGATTTGGATTCAGAATGAATAATGAAAATGAATGAAAAAGCATGTGATGTTAACACTAAAAAGATGAGGTACATCAACTGACACAATTAAAAAAAATTTACGATAATTTTTCTTATCTGTGCAAATTCACTTTAAATACAAGTAATTACAAGTAGATATCATAATGTTACTTTGAAATAATTTTTTACCCTACTTTCTCTATTTTTATAGCATTATGTATTTTTTAAATGTACTGACAATTGATGCCGTATGGATGAATTGTCCTTTGAGGATTGTTAAAATACTGGTCCTTCTTATGCCAAACTACAAACTGAGGCTAAAAAAACCAAACAAGTCCCTTTTGTCAAGAAACTCATGCTCTAATTGGAGGAGACCATGGATAAAAGAAAGTTCAACTACAGGGTTTAGAATGGCCCAGAATTCCTAAGGGGTAAGGATAAGTTAGTAACAAGTTCCAGAAACACTTGAGCTATCAGTGGATTACATGGCATATAGCAAGACCTGCAAAACCTTAGAACTCAGTAGCCAGCCTAAAGGTAACACCCAGTGGTCTTCCATTTCATTAAAAGGGACAGAGTATCTCCCAGCTTATCAATCAGTAGAACAGTTAAGCAGCCCAGATGGATTTGGATTTTGACTGTACACTTTGGAGGGATGGGCAAAAGGAGAGTTCACTCCCCAGTGGCAGTTGGACTTCACAATCCATCCAGGATGGATTCTAGGACAGTTCTGAGGCAGCCAAGGAAAGAGGCAAGAAGGAGAAAACAAAGGAATGTAGGGTGTCCCTTAGTGGCAGGTCTTCACAAAACTCAAAGTCAAAGCCTGATTGCTGGTGAATATCTATATGATCTTGGAGAAATTATTTTTCTTCTCTGGGACTCAATTGCTTCATCCACAAAAAAAGTTGAACTAAATATCTCTGCTCAAGTTTATGAGCTCTACAAATTTATGATCCTATAATGTTCACAGAAATCAGTGTTACACCTTGCCTCGTCTGCCCTATTAAATTTTACCTATCTACTCCAACAAATGCCACTCATCTTGTCTCTGGGTATATGGCTAAATATAGACCTACCTCAATCTATCTTACAGTATGAAGCTAAAATTTCTGTCATTTGTATTTTACGCATTTGCTATAAATGTTGATTAAAACTTTTTACTGACATTAAATCCTATTAAAAGGATTACTAAAAATTTCTATTTACATGCAAAATGAACATCTTAATTTTAGTTCATAAATAATCTGAGTAACTTCGAAGCAAAATTGTCTTTGAACATATTTTGAAATATATCCAAAAAATTTGCAAAGCCTCAGGATTCTTGCAAAGTTTTCTGTTTTTTCAGTCTATAATTTCAAGAAAGCCCAAAGTAGAGATTTTATTATATGCTTTATGAAACCCAAAAGGGAAATAGAAAGCTGCAGGATGAATATAAGCAAACTAAAGAATTCAGAGAGGAAAGGAGGTCAATGAAACATTTAAAAATTACTCAGAAAAGGGTAGAAGGAAGTTCAGAAGGAGATGCAGATGAGCTGGCAATATTGGTACCATCCAATTAAATTTCAAATATGCTTAAAATAGTTATGGTTTTCATATGCAATCCTCTTTTCTTCCTTTTCTTTTATCTAGAAATGATTGTGATTGTTGATATTTGTTAAGTTAATTATAAAAAAGAGTTTAAGTAGGCATATTACCAAGAGTTATTTGCATGGGCAAAGTAGAATATAAGATATAGTCTTAGCTGTATAGGATCATAGAGGATGCATGAGAGCCGATAGAAGCTGTTTTAATAATGTTGCACTAGTTTAGATAAATGTGATTTTACTGGGTTAGATTCCTCTATCAGGGCAGGCTCAATCCTTGCATGCCTTTTCATCTTGCGCAATTCATGAACAGAGATCTAACCAACACTTTAGAGGCCTTTCTCTGGTTCACTAAATATTTTAAGGGTATTAATACAGAACTTAGGCTATTCATCTCATTATTTCTTACTCTCACAAGACAGTGGCAGACCTCTCTCTTTCTCTTTCTCTCTCTCTTTTTGGCCATACATAGTTTTTGTGTTACATCTTAATATATACATAACCTGACAATGGCTGCTGGGAGTTACAGGAACCATCTTCCAGTGGCTGGGGATCTAATTCTGACCAGCAGAATGGATCCCTTCATGTGAAAGGATGATAACAATACAAGGAGACTGAGAGACAGTTGCATTCTGTGACCTCTCTCCTCTTCCCTCTTGCCTCCAATTTATTTCATTTCCAATCCACAAGCAACATCTGTGTTAGTAAAGGCTGACTTGCAATTCCTTCAAGTGTGTTATAATTCACAGCTGTGGGAGCTTTCAGAGAATTGACCTGTCCCTTCACACTTACATATGGTCTTTAACAATTTCTTTTATACAAAACACTATTGATATTGTGCTTGACTTCTTATACCTACCACATATTTTGGGGTTATATGCAATCTTTATTCTTATGAGATGTATGGTACAATTATGTTCAGGCACTTCATCTCCAGAAGAATATTGATATTTTTAAAATGAGCTTTTGCAGCATGAACAATTTGAGATTTAAGTGCTGGACAATTTCTTAAATGCAATCTGGACCTATTTCCTCTTATTCAATTCTAAGGCCAGCTTGTTAGTGAGCTAGCTAGCTAGACTCCCATATGTGTATGCATATGTGTGTGTGTGTGTGTGTGTGTGTGTGTGTGTATTTATACTATATTTATTTATTTATATATAGGATGGGTGCTTATATGTGTGTGTGTATATATATATATGTATGTTTGTAGCTATAGTATGATTCAAAACCAGTACTGACCAACTCCTGCCATGGGTGGATAGACAGATATGAATAAGAATATAGATAGATTATATACATATTTAAAATATATATACAATATATAAAACAAGATAAATATAAACATCTAAACATATAGAGTATCCCAAATATCTTAGCATAATTTCAAACTCTTACTAACAGAAAACTGCACTGTTTGCACACAGTTTTGGCAAACTATGGACTAAGCCACTCTTCCAACTACATGACCTATTCTAGAGAATGTGCATTTTAAAGAAATTGTTCCTTGATTTTTGGGTTGAAGACAAGTTATTAGTTCTCTCCTATTTAGATTGTATGTTGCACCACACAGGTCTATGACACTGGTCAATATTTATAGATTCTTTTTATTCCTTATTTATTACTGATATTCAATGGATAATTGAACAATAATCATCACCATGTTTATACCTGTAAGAGAATACTGTCTAATTCTGACGTCATCATCATCATCATCATCATCATGGTGGGCACTCAAATAGTGCTTTAAGGTATATAAAGTAGTTGACAAAAATGATCTATTTTATCATCACAACAATGCTGGGAGGTAGGTGCTATTATTATTACTGCCATTTTACACAAGAGGAACTGAGGCAAAAAGTTTAAGTGAATTGCCCTGATTCACATAGCTTATAAGTATCTGAATCTGGAATGGAATTCAAATCTTCTAGACTTCAAGACTAGTACTCTAACCATTATGCTGCTGAGTTTTTAGTTATTGCTCAACTGTTTTTCAGTCATATCTGATCCCAATTGGAGTTTTCTCAGAGACCCTGGAAGGATTTTCCATTTTCTTCTCCATCTCATTATGTAGATGAGGACACTGAAGCAAATAAAGCTGTGACTTGCCCAGGATCACACAGTTAATGTGAAACATTTAAACTCAGGAAGATAAATCTTTCTGACTCCAAGCCTACTACTCTATCTACTGGACCACTGGCTTAAATTGTCATCAGGGACACAGAAAAATAGGAAGAGAAATGAACTGGTCTTTTAATAAATTGTAAAGGATAACAAATGACCAACCAGGGAGCTGTATTTGGAGCCATAAGATTTTTTTTTTGCCAAAAGACAGGTTTATTTAGGAGAAGAGGTAGTTTTTGTTTGTTTGTTTTTTGTTTTTTTAGGTAATTGGGATTAGGTGACTAACCCAGGGTCACATAGCTAGTAAGTGTTAAGCATTTGAAGCTGAATTTGAACTCAGGTCCTTCAGACTCTAGGACTGGTACTCTACCCACTACACCATCTAGTTGCCCAGTGTTCACTGAGAAAATGAACAGGTAAAATAGGCACCAAATATGAAATAGGTTCAGGAAAGCAATAAGGTTACTAGGGAAAGGAGACTGGAAGAATCCATTTAAGGAATATGCCTAAGTATTGGTTGTCAGATTAAATTTAAAGAGTATTTAGCAGCTATGAAATTTTAAAAGAACCAGAAGAAGCTCATCAGTCAGTTGGAGAGTTCTTCTATGTAAAAGTTATGAAAAAACATGCATAAGAATCACACAGGATAAGGAGATATAAAGTGTTTGTAATTAATCAATAAGCATAAAATACTCATTATGTGCCATACATACACTGGAAATTCAAAGATAGTAAAGAACTTGTCCTTGTCCTCAAGAAGCTCCCATTTTGATGGATCTGTACAGAGTTGAGGGTTTACCCAAATTGATAAGATTCAGATCTAGATATACTGCAGTTAAAGAGTTAAAATGATCTTCAACAAAGATTTTTTCATTCATTTGACTCTGCTGGCTAGCAGCATCTTCTTTTTTTTTTCTTGTTAGGTCACATTCAAAAGTGGCCTGACTTTTTTTTTCCTTTTGAATGGATAAAATCTGCCTGGATGATTTATACTTCACAACCCACGCACATAAGTATTTTAGTAAAAGTCAAAAAAGAACAATTTGTGTCAATGTGAATGATGTTGACATTTTAGCTACATTAAAAATAGCATTCCTTCACCTTCCTGGGGGTGCTCTGTTGGTTAAGAGAATGAGTGTCATGCAGGTAATGACTCATTTTTAGAAACTAAAAATTCAGTTTGTTCTTTCTCTGGGTTCTATCTAAAGACCTACTACTGCAGACTAATAATGCCAGGCAATTCCAGGAGAGAACAATGGACAATTCTAAAATATATACTCAAGTTTACTGTTCTTCCATAAAGGCAATTATTTATTTAAGAAAACTCATTTGTCTTGATTAAAATCCTATTGACATGGCTACTCTTATATGGGAAATTGGACAGACCATCCTCCCTAGAATACCATCTGCTTTTTGGCATGATCATACATCCTCACTGATTAGCTATAGTTCTGGCCAAGATGTTGCCTTGCTCATGTATTGCCCTCAAGGGCACTGGCAAAGACTTATTAGTCAAATTTTTTTCCTGTGGTTGCTGCCAGTTGTCTACTGCTATCAAACATTTTCTTAATATAGCCTTTGTTAGAGAGAGAAAGAGGAAATAAGCATTTATATATCTCCTACTATGTGCCAGGCACTATGCAAATACTTTAAAAAAAATATTATCTCATCTGATGCACACAATAACCATGAGAAGCAGGTGCTAAGTGCATAGACCAGAGCTGTGTAGCTATTGTATGGGGCTGAATTTGAACTCATCTTCTTCTTCCCTCCCCCTTATTTTTTAATTTTGATAGAATTCTTTTTTTAAAAAATCAATCAGAATCAGGAACTCTTTTATTTAGTACTTTCTTTACATGTAAGTCTATTTGGGAGTAATTGTCAACAGCTACTTTCTTTCTGATTTACAGATCATTATGGCAACACATCAAATATTTCTTAAATACCCTTTGTAGTTATTATTCAATCATTTTCAGTTGTGTTCAACTCTTTGGGACCTCATTTAGGATTTTCTTGGCAGAGATTGAAGAGGTTTTGCCATTTTCTTCTCCAGCTCATTTTACAGATGAGGAAACTGAGATAAATAGAGTTAAATGACTTGCCAAGGGTCACAGCTAGTATCTGAGGCCATATTTGAATTCCATGTGTCTTTGTTGCTATTTTTTCCAGGTATCACTTGGCTGTAGAATGTGAACAGTCATTACCTACATGGCAGGAAACACAGAGAGGGATAAATGCTTTTACTTGTCTCTTAGTATCCCTCCTTGGCTGCTTACAAGGCACAATTACCCACCTGAAGCATGAAGACTATAGAACAGCACATTCACTTTTGGTCATGAAAACTATGCTAGTTTTTTTCATCTGACTAGGCATATTTGTAAAAGGATTTTCTTTTTTCTTTTCCTTTTTTCTCTAGTTGGGGGTAATTGGGGAGGGACAAAAATAAATGCCTACAACTGAAAACTTTAAAAACCAAACTTCAGGCAGCAGTTTCTGGCTTTTCTAATGTTCATCCTTATGCATCAAATGATTCTGTGCTTTTCTATATAAATGTTTCAGAGTGCAAATGTCTTGAGGACAGGAGCTATTTTTCTTTCACTCTTTATACCCATAGAGTGTAGCACTATTCTTAATAAACAACAGGAATTTCATAAATGTTTGTTGGATGATAAATGAAAATATTTTCTTTTACAGTAAAACAAGTTTCAATTTTTACAAGCCTTTTATTTTATCAAGGATCAAACATTCATTAATTTATTAAACTCTGTAGCTGATGCTGGCTCTTTGGTATGAGGAAAAATGCATTTCATGCTAAGGTGTCAAGATTTAAACAAACTTGGAGATGTTGAGGAGGAGCAATGTTGGGAGCCCAAAATGAACTGAGTAAACCATTAACCTTTAGACTACATATTTCCAAATTATTTTCCTTTTATTACATGAAGGTTGAATTTAAGCCTAATAATTCTTAAAGCAGGAATATCTTACCTTTTTGTATGTGTTCTGGATCCCTTTGGTTTGTTAGATGAGGTCAATGGACCTTTTCCAAGAATAATGTCTCTCTGTCTGCATTTAACTCCAAGGAATAAGATGCACCCATAATGGGTCCTCCCCCCTCTTTTGTGTATTGTCTTCCACTATTAGATTGTAAGCTCCTTGAGAGCAGGGACAGAATTTCTTATTTGTGATCCAGTGTCTGGCACATAGTTGTCATGGAATAAATGTTTACTGAATTGAAGCAGTACAGCTTGAGTGAACCTCACATATCATTTTTTCTCCCTAACACCACCATTTTAAGAATGAAGGACCAGAGATCCTTTTAGAAAGAATGACTTACTCACAGATGAACCGGCTAATTAAGGATAGAGTGGAAGCTAATAATTAAAACACTATAGAAATGTTGTCATATTACTCTCCATAGTTTATAATAATTTTGTGATGTAGGTAGAAACCAGGTCTTGATTCCTAATTCAAGGTTCTTCAATTATTTCTGGTTGCTTCTATCTTGACTAGCATGAAACATTTCTTTTTCTTCTATACTTTCATTTTCCAATGGTTAAGCGAGATTTGTTTTCTTAGTTCAGCTCAACATAGTCTCTCTCCTTAGGACATTTATGTCAGATCCATTAGCATCATGTTAGGGAGGCAATGAGGTTTATAGTGTTGAATTTGTAATCAGAGATCCTGGTCAGAATACCAGTTTTTATATTTAAAATCATGTGACTTAGTTAAGTCATTTAAGCTATCTAAACCTCAAATTTCTGAATCTGTAAAATGACATAGTTGATATCTAAATTTCCTCCTACCTTTAAATATATAATCCCATCAAGTCACTCTCCTAAGCAAAAAAAAATCTCCGGTAACTCACTATTTTCTCTAGCAGCAGTTCTCAAAATGAGGCCAGGGGACAATATTCTACTTGTTACTTAAACTGTTGATGGAAATGGAAATATGAAAGTAATACTAATTATGAATGGTCATGAGGCTTATGAGGTAAAATTATTTTAATTTCTAATATGGTAAATATCAGTAGATATAATCCACATTAACAAAAGCTTATGGGGGGAATCCTCAATAATTTAGGGAGCAATTAATTAGGGAGCTCAGTGGATAGAATGCCATATCTCCAATTAAAAAGACTCATCTTTCTGAATCCAAATCTGGCCTCAGACACTAACTAATTATGTGATCCTGAGCAAGTCACTTCACCTTGTTTGCACCTCTGTAAAATGAGCTGGAGAAGGAAATAGTCAAATCATTCCAGTGTTCTTGCAAAAAAAAACAAAAACAAACAAACAAAAAACCCTCCAAATGGGGTCACAAAGAATGAGACTTGACTGAATACACTGAAAAAAAGACTGAACAATAACAATAATAATTTTTAAGAGTGTAAAAGGTATAAACCTCTGACTATAGGATAAAATATAATCTAATCAACCATCCCAAGATACTGGTTGCTGTTGCCACTACTGAGAATCAGTATTATTTTCATATTTCTATCAAGAATATAAGTAAGTTGGCAAGTAAAACCTTCTACAAAGAGGTCTCCTGACTTTTCCTTCACCTTGTATTATTACTATTAATGATTTCTCCATGTATTTGTCACTCTCTTAAATAGGAGCTAGTATGTTTCTCAAAGAAGGAGCCACAAGTTTTACCAAGTATAGTGCAACTTGGATGTTAGAGTATTGCAAATAATCTTTTAAAACAATTTGGTAGGGGCAGCTAATTGGTACAGTGGATAGAGCACCAGCCCTGAAGTCAGCAGGACCTGAGTTCAAATCTGGCCTCAGACATTTAATACATCTTAGCTGTATGACCCTGGGTAAGTCAGTTAACCCCAACTGCCTCAGCAAAATAAATAAATAAATAAAGGAAATTGTATGATATATATTTTACTGTTCAAATCACAGGCAGCATAAATTGTTGATGATGAACTGACCTTGAAGCTAGAAAGATCTGGATTTGTGTTTTTTCCTTTCATACACAGTGAGTGTCTTTGTAACTCTGAGCAAGTCATTAACCCTTTATGTGCTGGGGAAACTCTCTAAGACTCTAAGTTGGTGAGATGATGCTAGCAAGTATTTTATATAGAAACAACTTTCTCACTTAAAAAGCTCTTTATGCCAGTGAAATTAGAGGCATAGTTCCTATATCAATGAAATCACAGGCCCAGTCTCTATCCTGATGTTACTGAAGATAAAAGAAAATTTAGAAATAATTCAATCTAATCCAAATTTTATTTATCTAGGACACATGGCATATAAGAATAGTATTTATAAAATAAAGACAACTTGGCACTTATTTATGAGTAGTAACCTCATATGGACCTTGAATTTCCAAAGATGTCAACAAAAAACATTTGTTCTTGAAGCAAAATTGAGGATACAATATTTAGTGTGTTGTGATTCCTCATGGCAAAGAATCTTTAGCTATGGGAGTAGAAAAACCCTAATAATTAGTGGGCTGGTATCTACAAGACAAAAAAAAAAACTTTTCATATTTATAATAAGAGTTTGATTTATTATAGTAGAAGGGATGAGTTAGCTTAAATAAGCTCCAATACTTTGATGACAAATATCAGTACTTGAAAACATTGATGGGACTTGTGATCTTACTTTAAGTAGTGAGAAGAAATATTTGTAGAAATGCAAAGAGGTCATCAGATCCAACAATAGTTGCTATAAGCAACTCTAATAGTAAAATACGAAGAGTTTGGATCAACAATTCCCCACTTCCTATCAACATATACAACAATAATGACAATATTATCAGTGATATATATGTAGCCATGTTAAATAAACAAAAAAACTGCACCAAAAAATCCTGGTGGCAGAACCACGTGGGAGCAGAGACCTAAAGAACTGAGGCCAGGGTTAAAGGGACACCAAGGTACCAACATCTTTAGATAAATGTGAGAGATGGTTCTGAGAAGAGTATTAGTCCACCATCAGGGTTCAAGCAGAAAGCTTTTTCATATGACAGATAGTTATTATGATTGATAGTCTTTAGCTACTTCACCTGTGATAGAAGAAATAGATTTTCTATTCAGTTCTAAAAATGGAAAATATTTTACCATTGTTCAAAGAAAATCTTGATGCCTATATCAATCTTAAACCCATCAAAATGCGAACTCATTCATATAAGTCTGATTATGATATCCTATGCTCAAAAGTTTTCAGGGGTTCCCTATTATCTGAGTAAAGTTAAAACTCCTTTTGGCTAGTATTCAAGGACTGTTCTTCTAAATGTCAAATTGGGCAACTCTCTACCTGATGAAAATATATTGTACCCTCAGCCTCCATGCCTTTGCTTAAAGCTGTTCCCCAAGCCCAGAAGGCCTTTCTTCCTCATCTTCATCTGCTATTCACATTTAAAAGTGCAACTCAAATGCTCTTCCTTCAGGAAGCCTTCCCTGAATCCTCCAGACATCACAAAACACTTTGCTTTATGACTTTCATATACTTCAATATACAACAGATCATAATCTCATCAAGGTGATTATTCCCTCCATAACAATCCATGACTGCCTATCTTATGTGACTCTTGACTATGTAATTACATAAGTTCATCACAGAAAATTCATCCAATGTTCTAGAAGCCTTACCTGAGCTCTTTAAATCTCAAGAAGATACTAAGGCAGACTATATGAGTAGCTCATGTAATTTTCCACATTTATTAGATAGCAAGCTAATTTATACTGCATGTATGATAAAATTTTTTACTTCAAATGTGTTGCAGCTTGCTCATCTTACCATCACCATCATGGTGATCTTGAACTTTAATTCTTTGGAGACAACATCACTAAAAGACTACCAGTAGTTTAAAAAAGCTTGGGGTCATTTCCAAAGGCAATCTGGACTGTCCTCTTCTTTCCTATTCAATTCTGAGCCCAACTTAGTGTCTAGAAGGTCTCTTGGTCCAACATCTAGAGGGATGGACTCTATAGGTGGTCTATCCAACTCCATATTCATTTGGACAACATCAGTTTGGACATTCTTCATCGAGCTGTATATGATAGCTATCAATACTGGCATATCTATTGTGGAAGCACTGACGGGGTACAATGGATAAAGTTCTTGGTCTAGAATCAGGAAAACTTGAATTCAATTCCAGCTTCTAATACTTACTAGTACCATAACTGTCCAAATCACTTTACTCAACTATACAATGGAGACAATAATAACATTTACCTATCAAGATTGTTAGAAGGATCAAATGAGATATTATTTATACAAAGGTTAACACAAATGAAGTGAACATGTACACCGCAACAGCAAGGTTATGTGATGATCAGCTATGATAGATTTAGCTCTTTTCAGCAATTCAGTAATGCAAGGCAGTTCCAATAAACTTTTGGATGAAAAATGCCATCCACACCCAGAGAGAGAACTTTGGAGTCTGATTATGGATCAAAGCATACTACTTTAACCTTTCTTTTTCTTCTGTTTTTTTTTTCTTTCTCCCTTTTGTTCTGACTTTTCTCTCCCAACATGATTCATATGGAAATATGCTTAAAAAAAAAGACTGCATATGGAACCTAAAAAATAAAATGAAAAAAAGAAGAAAAATAAAAAATAAAGAGATTAGCACAAGGCCTGGCATATAATAGGCACTTAATAAATGTCCATTGCTTTCTTTACTCTTCCTTTTACAGCAAACTCCTTATAGACAGAGATTTTGTATTGTTTAAACTCTTCCCTCAGCCAAGTGCTTTCTACAAAATAAGAGATATTTGCTGTTCTTATCATTCTGCTCAAATAACTCTATAACAAGAACAATATAAAGGAAGGAAACAAACATTTATTAGGAATTTCTATGTGCTTTTTGATGCCAATCAAGGAAAGAATTGCTTAGATGGTAGTGACTTAGATGATTGCTAACAAATTAAACTGCTTTGTAATCCAACCAATAAATTTGAATTGAAATAAAGATAGAATCAGAATCTCAGTGACTGAAAACACCACTCAACTGGTCATCAATATGCATCTTCATATAGTTTCACCTACTCTCACTCAAATGAAGCAGATAAAAAATTTATAATCATTAGAATAGATGGATCAAAATAGATCTAACTCTAAGTCTTGGAGTTATAAGATGTGATTGCTCATTCTTACTTAAGCTCCTAAGACATCATTCTGTGACTGAGAAAGGACAGCTCACATTTATTCCACAGTGAAGGTCTGCAGACAATTTTCCTTACAAAGATATTATGAGAAATCAGTGTCAAGTATTATTATCATTCCCATTTTTACAAATGCAGATACTGAGATTAAGGAAAGCTAAGTGAGTTGCTTATGATCTCACATCTGCTAATTATCAGTGCCAAGGATTCTGATTCCCCAGAGCAAAGAGAGACCTAGGGGTATCCTGGAATCAGTTCAGCAGATAGTTAAATTTTCTGTGTGAAATTGGCAGACACTACCAATTGGAGCTTGATTTATCATCTTTTTGATTTCTAGAGAAAATGAGAAAAAATATTAATAATGTAGATTGGACTTAAAAGTGTATCACTTCTGCATTTTTTTTGGAGAGCTGATTGTTAAACCTTTACCAGCACACTTTTACATGAACTTCTATGACAATTTGGTGAATTCTATGGTGAAGGCCCTTCTCCAAGTATTTTTTTAAATGTCTAAAATAAAATACATAGGATTACAAAGAAAACTAGTTATACTAAATATAGTGATAAAAAAAGAAAAAAAAAAAAAACAACACCAGGTTCAGAGACCCATATTAAGAATCCCTTTTCTAGACCTCTTTCAGTCTCATCATAATTTCTTATAGTCCATCACCACTTTGCTCCTTGGTTATCCTACTCATAAAATTGAAACAATATTAGCTTCTTTTTACTTCATTTGGGGGACTAAGTGGATTCATTAAGCAGTATTTATTCGACAAAAGAGGTTAAATGATTGCTGAATCTGACCACTTGAGATAGCTATGCAAAAATGCAAATAAGGCCACAATCTTTCCTTCCAGGTTAATATAGCTCTACAGAGAAAAGCAGCAGTTCCTAGAAATTACTCATTAGAATTGAATTAGTAGGCTCCCTCCTAAGAGCTACAGACCAGAGTTAATATATTTATATTCTTAATGAAATTACTGTAGTCTTGTCTTTGTAGCTTGGTTCCCTACTGAAATACTTTGGCCTTTGTTTTTACACTTCTCCATTTCGAAAATCTACACATGGCCATTTTCATAAATAGTATCATTCTAAATTGCTTAGGAGGAGACAGGAAGCTTTCAGCATTATTGTTAACTAATGTTTATGAAAATGTTCCTCTTAAGTCTATGTAGCAATATTTTACTTAAGTATACATGGAGACTTCTAGAGCTATATCTCATGTAATTTCCATCTCCAGGGTATTTCCACAAGTTCAACATAGGGATGGCCTATTTCCCATAGCCCAGGAAATTCACATAGATTTAAAGGGATGTCATTCAAGCAGAAAAGAAGAATCATCTTATAGACTCTTAATGATTTACATATAGTCACAATAATAGCATGTACTATCAAATTTACATAGGAATAAGTCTATAATATTACATACACATTAGTTTGTGTTTTTAATCTATTCAAACAGAAATGGTAGAGAGGGAAAGTCTAAAAAATTATCCATTGGATCATTAAAGTATTTAAACAGTACTTAACTGAAAAGCCAAATTAAATTCTCAGTTTTGAGAGTTATTTCAAAGAAATAGAAAAGATTTATTTCAAAGAAATAAAAAGCTATCAGTGGGTAAGAACTAAAAGTTTTTGTGGGTTGTTTTTTTTTTTAAATCAATGAAAATGTACATTCTTACCACCCCTCCGTCCAGAAAGAAAAACAAAATCCCTATTACAAATGTCAAATTCCCCCCCAACCCCCAAAAAAATCTCACTCTGATTTCTGAGTCTATCACTTCCCTATCAGAAGGTGGTTAAGTTTCAACATGAATCCTATGGAAAGATTGCTGATCACTCACTTAATCAGGAAGCCTATATTCCTATATCTTTCAAAGCTGATTGTTTTTATTTTGTCATTGTATAAATTGTTCTCCTGTTCAGCTCACTTTATATTGCATCAATTCATACAAGTCTTTCAAGTCCTCTCTGAAAGTGTCCTCTTCATAATATATTCCACCACATTCATATATTATAACTTGTTCAGCCATTCCTCAATTCATGAGCATCCCTTGTTACCAATTCTCTGCCACCACAAAAAGAGCTGATATAAATATTTTTTCCTTCTTCTTTGATCTCTTTGGGGTATAAACCTAATAGTAGTATCTCTGGAGTCAATAGTTATGCATAGTTTAATGACTTCGGGAGTATAGTTGCAAATTTTAAGGAACAAATATTTGAGAAAAAAACATTGGGTTCTAAGAGTGAAGATCGTTGTGGCAGACACATTGTTCCCTATTCAAATCTTGACAGTTACTTCAGCTAAGTGATGGTGAGAAAACTGTTAAAACAATGAGGATTTTTGACTTCTATGCTATCCTAATTACAGAAATTGAAGCACACTTCTAATGTTATTGCATCCCATGTTTCAGTTCAGAAACTATGAAGTTTACATCTAACTTTGATCATTACCATATTTCTTTTAAATTAAAAAATACGTTTTTTACCAATTACATGTGAAAACAATTTTTTAACTTTGCATTTTTACAATTTTGAGTTCCAAATTATGTCCCATACTCTTTCCCATTCCCTCTCATTAAGAAGGCAAGCGGTTTGATAAAAACTATGTAGTCATGTAAAATATATTTCCATATTAGTCATGTTTTGAAAGAAAATACAAACCAAAAGAAAAGAAAAAGTAAAGAAATAAAAATAAAACAAAAAGTTGTAAAATAATGTTTCAATCTGTATTCAGAATCTATCAGTTCTTTCTTTGGAAGGAGATAGCATTTTTCATGACAGGTCCTTTAAAATATTTTTGTATTGCAAGAACACCTAAGTCATTTACAATCAATTATAATACAATATTGCTTTTACTGTTACAATGTTCTACTGATTCTGCTCACATTAATTTGCATCAGTTCATGTATCCTTATCATATTTCTTGAGAGTCTTTGTTATGCAGTAGGTAGAATACTAAATACTCTGGGCCTCTCTGAAATCATCCCGCTTAACATTTCTTAAAGTACAATAATATTCCATAACATTCAAATACCATAACTTATTCAGCCATTCTCCAACTGATGGGAATCCACTCAGTTTCCAATTTGTTGCCACTATAAAAAGGACTGCCATGCAGTTATCTATTCTTTACCTCACCCTCAACACATCAGTAGATTTTATTAACCATTATAGATCACAGTGTAAATCACCAGCCCCTCAACTCTTTGACATAGGTTTTCATGAGTTGCTGTGGTTAAACAAATCTATTTCTTAGTAGGACTAACCTTCTGGTGAAAATCCTTTCCTAATTAGAGATGTATATCATCAGATGACCATCAGTGAATTGGGTCTATACTGAAATTCTACTATTCAGTATCTTCTTATCAAAGCTTGCTAGTCAAAAGCATAGCTTTTGAATGTTCAAGGTCACCCCCTTGCCATAATAAAGATCCAAAGGTTTTAGTGGAGGCTTTTATCCCTAATGCAACAAAAATCCAGTTAAAATCATTTAGTATTCTAATCCTCGGTATATATAATTCTCTAATCATCTACAGTATGTTGAAAGCTTTTGATCATTGTGTTTACAAATTAAATATTATACAGATGGAATTCCAATTTCTGAATTGACTATGAGTAAAAAATACATCTCTAATTTCAGGACTATGACAGAATTCATATTTGACAAGCTTGAGAAAGTGACTTTTGTCTTCCTAATAGAAAGACAATCATACTGAAGTAAAAATTAGGAGACCTGGGTTTTAGTTCTAGCTTTTCCATTAAAATGGATGTAACATCCCATCTGGGCAGCTGGGCAATATCCTGGATGGAATGCTGGCCCTGGAATCAGGAGAACCTCAGTTCAAATTTGACCTTTGACATTTATTATCTCTGTGACTCTGGGCAAGTCACTTTACCTGATTTACCCTTCAGTTTCCAATGGCAAGCCACTCTAGTATCTTTACCAAGAAAGCCCAAAATGGGGTCACAAAAAGTAAGACACAAGTGAAACAACTGAACAATAATATCCCATCTAGGCTACTTCTCCATTTTGCACTCATACTGGTATGTTGGGTCCCCAGAAGAACAATTACTATCTCTAATTCTAGGAATAATTCTGTAGGTATATTGTCATTTCCTAGCTGCCACTCTGGCATGCTTCCTACAATTGGCCAATAGGCAATCACAAAATTAATTAAGTAATTAAATTGCTGAATTAATTAATGAAGATATTTATTAGAATGATAAAGTTTGAACAGTTCATTCAAAATATTTCTTCTAAAAATGTGAGGTGCACTCTCTCACAAATATAGCCAGCGCCCATGGGAAGAATGGGCTCAAACTTATAGTACAACAATAATGAAGCACACATAGAGGACACATTTATGGCAGAGAATAATAATATACAATTCCCCTTAGTGTGATCTAGTTTTTTCTCTGTGGAGTACTCTTGCAGCTTTCCTTAGATGCAATGTTATTATTAGGTGGGCAGGTCAGCTGGTGTCTCAGGACCCTGAGTCCATGGCAGGCACGTTTCTCTAAATCTCAAAAATCCTTAAAACTTTCTCCTGCAAGTTACTAAGTCTGATCTCTGCCCGTACTTGTTCGAGTTTTTACTCACAGATGGATATGTTATCCACTAATAGTCTAGATGCTCCAGTGATTTGGTAGATAAAACTGTATTTCATGCAATTTCCATAGATCTCTAGGGTATTTCTCTACATATATTTTAAATTCAGAAGGTCAATGATTTCTTCTGTCTCATAGTCCTGGGAATCTGCAGAGATTTGGTTGGTGGGATGTTATACAAGCAGGAAAAAAGAATCATGGAGTCTATAATATGATTTATATATGCTCACAGTGCTTCTCCTTTGTTGTTATATATACCGAGGATTAGAATACTAAAAGATTTTAACTGGATTTTTGTTGCATTAGGGATAAAAGCCTCCACTAAAACCTTTGGATCTTTATTATGGCAAGGGGGTGACCTTGAACATTCAAAAGCTATGCTTTTGACTAGCAAGCTTTGATAAGAAGATACAAATAGAAGAGTTTCAGTATAGACCCAATTCACTGATGGTCATCTGATGATGTACATCTCTAATTAGGAAAGGATTTTCACCAGAAAGTTAGTCCTACCTTAGTAGGTATTACCTTAGTATTTCTTAAAATAGATTTGTTTAACCACAGCAACTCATGAAAACCTATGTCAAAGAGTTGAGGGGCTGATGATTTACACTGTGATCTATAATGGTTAATAACAACAAGTTGTCTACTTGTTGAAGTAGAGTACCCTCTACTTCAGAGGTTAAATATAAGCTGTAAAATTAAATCAGGAGATTGGACCAAATGGCTTCTAAATCCTGTCCAACTTGACCATTCTGTGTTTTGTTATTCCAAACACCCTTCTAACATGAGAATAACCAGTTACCAAACTGGTGATATTTCCTTTTTAAAGCAGCAAGAAATTGAACATTATACAAATGATAATGTCATGATATTTGGGATTGTATTATGCAATATAACATCTTGTCAAAATAGATACTAAAATAATAAAATGCTCAATAAAGCAGTAGCTATCAATCACAGTTTAAATTCATTTCAAAGTCATGTAATGTGAACATTCTCCAGCCTCTACCTCAAAATAACTAAAATGTTGCCTTTTGCCTCAGAAACCTCTCCCATTTACATATTAAAAAGCTTCTATTTAGTGCTAGCATTGAGTAATAACTTGTAACAATTTCCTATCTGCAAGACTTTCATAATATAAAAAAATTAATAAACATTGAGTTTTGTGGAACCTAAGGAATTGTGAACATATTCCTTCTGCTTTGGTTAGCTGATAGACCTTAATAGAAGGACTGAAATTTTCATTTGTCTAGAGAATGTGGATGATAAACAAAGGTTCCCTTTGTATGATTGAGAGAAAAAAAAAAAGGGACTAGTCTTACATGGAGGCAAAATTTTGATTCTGTATTCTACTATATTCAATTATAATGCTTCCTCGTGGCCAGTAAATAAAAAAGTGCCAAAATGCTGTTTTTGTTCAATCATTTTTCAGTACTGTCCAACTCTTGGTGACCTCATTTGGAGTTTTTTTGGCAGAGATACTGGAGTGATTTGCTATTTCCTCTTCTGGCTCATTTTACAGATGAAGAACTAAAGATAAGAAGATTAAGTGACTTGGATAAGATCACACAGCTAGTAAATGTCTGAGGCCCATTTTAAACTCAGGAAGATGAGTTTTCTTGACTCCAAGCTCTGGTGCTAGTGCAAGCTCATATTTTAAAAATGAACATGTATTTCCACATTTTCTACTTTATACACATTTTTCAAATATCAAATGGAAAATGAACACATCATTACATGTGAATTTCTTGTTGTAATGAAAATTTTAAAAACAATTTCAGCATTTAGTTGCTACTAACCAATAGAGTGGTCTTCTTTTCCAATCTTGGCAGTTAGGTAGCACAGTAGATAGAGCATCAGATCTAGATTCAGGAAAACCTAAGTTCAAATCCAATCTTAAATACTTCCTAGCTGTGTGATCCTGTGTAACACTTAATCAGTTATCTTCAATTTCTTCGATTGTAAAATGGGCATCTTAATAGCATCCACCTCGTAGGAGTGTTGTGAAGATTAAATGAAATGATATTTGTAAAGCATTTAGCACAGTGCCTGGCACACGGTAGAAACTTCTTCTGCTTCTTCCTTTTTTTTCTATTCCCCCTTTATGATGAAGTCTAACTAATATTAATAAATATTATATAATATATATATAATTATTATATAATATTAATAAATATAACAAATATATAATAATATAATAAATCAATTTTATTGATTTATAAATCAAAATAAAAATAGTATTTTGAAAAACAAAGAGAAGGAAGTAAGCATTTATATAGCACCTACTAACATGATATTTGTAAAGCACTTTAGCACAGTACTTGTTATGTAGTAGGTGCTATACAGATGCTTTTTCCTCTCCTTTTTCCTCCTTTAAAAAAAATTATATTTAGACTTACTTATAAAGGGGGAAGGGAAGGAAAAAGAAGCAGCACTTATTAAGTGCCTACTGTTTGCCAGGCACTGTGCTAACTGCTTTATAAATATCTTATCATTTGATTCTCATGATAACCTTGTGAATGGATCATGAGCCTCATTTTACAGTTGAAGAAAATGAGGCAGGTTAAGTGGTTTGTCCAGAGTCACAGTTAGGAAGAGTCTAAGGTGGCATCTGAACTCAGGTCTTCCTGATTCTAGGTTCAGTATACTCCTACTGTTCTGTCCTAGTTAAATGCATTGAAAATTCACTTTCATGTACTACATTTTAGGAAGAATATTGAAATGTGAAAATATGTCAATATGAAAGTGAATAGAATAGGGATGTTTATAACAGACTGGAAAATCTTGAGGAGTTATGATCAAAATTCTAGACCTAAGAGATATCAATAGGGTCATCAGAGGCCATCTAGGCCAACTGCCTTGTTTTTAAAATGAAGAAACAGAAGGAGGGGTGGTATATCACTTCATTTGGATTTCAGCTTCTTAAACTGTGACTGGCAACCTCAATGGGGTTTTGTAATTGAATGGTGAGGTTTGCAAAGTTATGACTTGCTATCAGTAAAGGTTTGACTTCTATACCTATTTTATATACCTATATGCCAGGGTCATATAAAAAATTTCTAGATTGAAAAAGATCATGACTGAAAAACATTTAAGAAGCCTTAATATAATTCATACAAGTATTAAGTTGTCACATTCATTGGTCTTCAAAAGTTAGTATTCTTTCCACTATACTATACTGCCTTCCATATCACAGACAACTTCAAGTATTTTAAGGAATTTTATGTATAAAAATTTAGATGTATTCTGTTTAGACTGCAAAGTCTGTGAGAACAGGAACTTGTTTGTATTTGAATCCCCAGAACCAAGGACAGGGCTCAGCACACAGTAGCCACTTAATAAGTGCTAGCTGATTGATTTTACAACCCATAGTTAAGAACTTGGAAACACTGGAAGGTAATGGGAGACAAATTTCAGTTCAAGAAAAATTTCCTAATGTTTAAACTTCCAAAAATGGAATTCACTGCTTCAAGAAAAGGGGATGATCTTATCAGTGAAGACCTTCCAGCAGAACTGAATGATTATATGCTAAGTATATTAGAGGTTTCATACTTCAAGTGGTAATTGATCATGATTTTATTGAGCCCAATTTAAATTTCTGGCAAAACCCAAAATTGTTATTTAGACCGAGGAACAGGATGTAAGCAGAATGGGAGAGAGAGATCACTAAAGGTCAGTATAGATGATTTCATCAAAAAGAAATTCACTAAGACTGAATAAGCAAAACGCAAAGAATTCAAATGCTGGATGTTCAATAAACCCAATGCTGCAAGTAGCAGGAAGGATTCTATTCAACAGAAACTGTTAGAGAATGGCTTCAGAAAAATCTAGGAAGACTTTATGAACTGATATAGAATGAAATGAACACAATCAGGAGGTTATAGCACACAATAACAAGAATATTGTAATGATGATTAACTATGAAATACTTAGCTACTATGATCAATAGAATCCAAGACAATTTTGAAAGATCCATGATTAAAGTGCTATTCCCCTTAGTGAGAAAAATGATGGATTCTGATTACAAATTGAAATATAATTTTCTTCATTTTATTTTTCTTATTTTTTTAACATGGCTGATATGGAAATATGTTTTGCATGATTTCCTATGTATAGTTAATATCATATTGCTTGCCTTGGATGGAAAAGGGAGCTATGGTGGCAGAAAATCTGGATCTCAAAAATTTTAAATGATTGTTAGAAATAAATGAATACATTTTTAAAGAGTACCAAGGAGAAAAAACATTTTAGCAGAAATTAGGTTTAGATTAGTCCCTTAAGCTATATGCCGAAATATTCTCTAAATAGATATGTAACCCTAAACAAAAAGGTACATCACAGAAAAGACAGAAAACAGTAGATACTTTCACATCTGAGACATAGGATTTTTAACCAAGTAGTGACAGAACCAGTGAATTATAAAGGAGACAATTTCAAATCTATAAAGTTTTAAACGCTTTTATACAAACAAATTCAATATAACCAGAATAAAAAGCACAACTACAAAATGGAAACATACCTTTGCATTAAATCACTCTTTAGTCTGAAAACTAAAATAGAAGCAGTAGTATGCCAGAGTAGAAAGAAGATCAGCCTCCACACCAGGAAGTTCAGAATTCAGACCTTATTAAATTGCATGACTCTGGGCATAGTCACAGCCTCTCAGTATCTTATGTAATTCTTCCCTAAGTATAAATGAACTCAAATCTACCTGTATGTATAGGAATTTCAACACTAGTAGTCTCCTACAAATCAATCAAATTATGAATATAAACCACTTCTACCTATCTACAAAACTGAATAAATATGTAGTCTAAAGTTAAGAAATTTTTAAAAGGGGAAATGAATTAATCATATTAAAAATAATCCAAATCATTAATTAAAGAAATGTGAATTAAAAAAACTCACACCCATCAAATTGGCCAAAATGATAAAATGGTGAAGGTATGACTTGTTTCAACAAATCTGGAAGACCATTTTGAATTATCAATCAAATCAACAATTTATTAAGCATTTATATGCCAGGGACTATTTGGGTATCAGAGATGTAAATAAAAAAGTGAGTCACTAAGGTGTTCCATGCTATGAGGCAGTGATTCTCTACTTGGATATTTACTTCAAGGAGCTCACTAGTGCATATGGCAAATGCTCAAAGAAGTCCTTTTTGTGGAAGCAAAATAAAAATAGAAATGAGATGAGTATCTGCGGATAAGAGGATAGCTGGAAACCCTGTTGTATCTTAATATAAGAGAGCTTTACTTCACCTTAAGAAATGGTAATTGTAAGTAATTCAAAGAAACTTTCAGTCTTCTTGGAAGAGCCATATGGAACTTCAGGTACAAAATATTATATGTTCTGTCAGAAGTGCTCTTTTTTATCTCTTGATTTTCCTCACATTTTTCTGTGTTACCTACAAGGGTTGAACAATAGGGAAGGGCTGAGAAGAAGCAGTGATGATAGCATCTGGAAACTGTGTAAAGAAAATAGCACCAATTAATTTTTTGTTTGTTTTAAAGAAGAACAGAGCATCCTAAACAAATCTCATTTTCCATCTTGACAAAGATACTATACAACTAGCTCAAAGGAACATTGTACATACAAACAGTGTGTCTAGATTTCAGCAAAGCATTTTTCAAAGTGATTCATGTTATCCTTGTAGATAAACATTTAAGCTGATGTTTATATAGTGCACTGAAATACATTCTTTCATTTGATTCTCACAATAATCCTATATATAAGTGTGATCAGCATAATTATTCATATTTTATAAATTAAGAAAGAGCAGTTATATGACTTACCCTTGGTACTATTGTTAATATCTCAGACAAGATATGAACCTAGTCTTTCTTCCTTTAAATCCAATGTTTCATTCTCTAGGCCATACCATCTTGATTTTGATGCTTGGCTACATAAATAGAAGGCATGTGGTCCAGAATTAGGAAGGGAATGGTTCTATTTAAATTTTGGCCTAATCAGTTATCATCTGGAATACTGTTACATCTTACTTGTATATAGTGGGTTGCACTTTATTTTCTACTTGAGATTGTAAAATCTTTGAGAGCACGGATTATTTTTTTCCCTTCTTTGTATCTTCAGCACTTAGCATAATGCCTGGCAGGTAATACCTATTTGTAAATGCTTGATGCCTTGGATTGTTTTCAGTTCTGGGAAGCACATTTTAGAGGGGCTAGTATCAAGGTGAACCTTGTCCAGAAGATGTCACATTGGTAGGTAGTGATGATTCTAGATCATGCCATACAAGGATAATTTCAAGGGGATATTTAGGATAGAGAGGACTTAGGGGAGACATGATAGCTGTCTTTAAGTATCTGAAGGTTTGTCATGTAAAAAAGATAATTATATCAGAGTTCTTAATGAGGGTCTAGGTGTGAACTTAGAGAAGAAGAAAAAAGTGACAGTTATTCCTTCCATATCTCAGGGCACACCCATGATCTGGAAAATCCATGTAAAATGTTTTGGCCCTCCCTTTACATCAGAGAAGTCCTCTTTTTTTCCTTTTTATTTTATGTGGTATTTATTGGAACCTATTACAAAATTTGGGTTAACTATTTAGTCACTGGCTATATTATACAGTACTCTACATATATTTTATGCATTTCTGAGTTTTAAATTTTTTCTACATCATCTGCTGGCTTTCATATATCGTCTGCGGCTTCTGCAAAACTCTCCCAAAATTCCCATTTAATTTTTTATGCTGACCCACGATATAGTGAAACTGTCATTATGTGGAAGGGATAACTATACAGCTTTATTTTCATTAATCTCTAACTAAAATTTATCATTTCCTTTAATTATGTATTTTTTTAAAAAGCTAACCCTCCAAAAAAGGGTTCAAGTTCTTCCCTCAATTGCTAAAGCATGATACAGTAAAGGTTAAAACTCCTTAGATTAGTTGTTATTCTGCTTAGATCCAGCAGAAACAATGCATAGAAAATAATTTGGACTTGAAGTAAGGAAAAAATTCTCAATGTCCAAAAGTGGGAATGGGCTACCTCAAGAGAGAATATAGTCCTACTAACTAGAGATCTTCAAGAAACGGTATAATAAAAAAAAGTATTGGCTACTGTCAAATATGTTTTATAAGAGATTCCTTTTCAGGTATAGGTTGTACTGGATGGCTCTTAAAACAACAAGGTACAACAGACAGAAAATTAGCTCTGGAATTTTAAGAGTTTAGTTCAAATTCTGCTTCTGATACTCACTATCTACTATGATGTGGGAAGTCATTTAACCTCCTGGGCTTTTTTCATGTATAAAATAATGAGATTGGATTAAATGGTCTCTGGAGTGCCTTCCCATTCTACACCTATAAGCTTATTTTTGCACTCTGAGATTCTATGACCTCTGAGGTCCCTTCCAATTCCAACCTCATCTTATTTTTATGAATTCAGAGCAAGATAGACATGCACATCATACAATAAGGAAATCATCACACATTCAAGAAGGAAGGATAGAAAGCAGCAGCTACCACTGTCACACCACAAATTCAATTTCCCCCCCAAATTAATCAGTAATTATTTCCATGATCAAGTCTGACATCTTCCATTTTTATAAAGTAAGTAGATTTAGGTTTCCTCTTTCTTGGTTCATAGTAATGCAAGGCAGCTGAAAGAAGTCCACTGACCTTGGAGACAACTACAGAAATGAGTACGTTAGCAAGATTAATAACTTTTGTAATTCTGGGTGGATTTCTTTAACAGGAGGGTATGGATGTGAATCTGTAACATACTTGAAGTATCATTAGTTGAAAACATTAACTATTGGCCATCACACTAGCTTTATAAATAACTATTCTCATTTATATAATGTTTTACATTTTTAAAAACACTTCCCTCACATAAACCATTGGATATAGGTGATGCATATATACTCACTTTACAGAGAAGGAAACTGAAGCTCAGAGAGGAAAAGAGATTTGTGAATATTCTAATTATTGATAGAATTGGAAACATTACATTCTGAATTCAAGGATGATGCTCTTTCTACTACACTTAGTTCCCTTACTAAATATCAAATCAAAATATCGCATTTTGAAAGAAGGCCATTATGAAGAAAGAGTCTTATTTTCTTTGAACACACTATTAAGCCCCATTGCTTTCCAGGGTAAAAGGTGCTTGTTTCAATTTCTTTGAGGAATGGACTCCTCAGAAAAATGAGAATAACACATCATTTGATGTTTACCACTTGGCTGCTTTCTTGTACAAGTATCTTCTGACTATGCTAATCCAATGTAGAATTTTGCCATTTGCAGCTTGTAGCATCAGGCAAAAAATTCAGTGTACTAAGGTAAATTTGTATCAAAAAGCTTTTATATTTCTCTCTCTTTCCTCCATCAATATGTGGCAATTTTTTGCTTTCAATTTTTAAAATAACTTGTGTATTCTTTCAATTTCAAAATTTATTCAAATTTAATTGGATTATTTTGATTTTGAGCATTTTTTTAAACTGAGAACCAAATAATGTTTTCCTTTAAATAGTTATTTCCACTAATTAGTAGCTGTAAGTGAGTAAAACTTTGGCTTATTTGCACCTTATAAGGCAGTTAGACTAGGATGATGTGACATTGGCATATGAAAGGGTTGGGAAACTACCTTAAGTTTGGGAAAGACAATAACCATTTATCTGGTCATGAGCCACCATGGTGAGACATTAAGAACAGGTATAATCAACTCTGGAAAGGTGATTGAAAGATAGTGAAAGGTGATTGAAAGATAGTAAGTTAAATGCCTCCAGCAGAGATATCATTAAGACTCATGGGAACCAACTGGGAAAGCTTCCTACTAGTCATAGGGGTTAAAAACAGAGCAATGGAAACTATAATGAAGCATCAGAGAACAGCTGAAAGACTACAACCAAGAAGTGAACCTACATACGCAATGAGAAGAGCCATCTTAGGAGTATACAAGAAGATGTCAAGGGGACTGCGGCATTTTAGTTCATGCACAATTGGCTTTAAGAGTACAAACTCTGAACCTGGAATAGCCATTTCCTAGGAAACCTGACCTCCACATACAAATGGGAAGTAACCCAATAGGACACTATATTTGAGTATGTTAAAAAAAATTAAAGAGATTGTATTATAGGTAAAAATATATTTAGTTTTGGCTCTGCAACTTTTGGACTTGAGTCATGCCATTTAACGTCTAAGCAATTTGATTTCCTCATTTACAAGATCGGAATTATAATATAATATTTACTTCAGAGGCTTGTTGCAAAGACCACATTCTATAAAATTTTAAGGACAATCTTCACTTAACGTTCCTGGGCCTTGGTTTACTTATTTACAAAATGAGGTTCCCTTCTGGCTCAAAAACTGTGATTTATGTAAACATGAGCTCTTTTTTATATATGTATGTGGGATTATGTGTGTGTTGGGTCATTTGCTTTTCCTTTGAAACCCATCTCTAAATTTATAGTAAAAGTTAATAGGAAATTAGGGTTTTGTATACAAAGTATATAGTAATATTATATAGTATATAACAGTCTATAGTAATATACCAGAATATACTGGTAAGATTTCAGATCGCTTTTTCATACACTGAGAAATATCTGTGTTCCCTGTCTTTATTTATTATCTTTATAAAGTATATAGTAATATTATATAGTATATAACAGTCTATAGTAATTAATAGTATTTCAGATCTCTTTTCCATACACTGAGAAATATCTGTGTTCCCTGTCTTTATCTACTATCTTTATCTGGTGTTCTAAATAAAATCTTTTTTACATGTCCCCTTATTTGACTTGGTTCTATATGATTTGACTATTTCCTTGTACTGACAGACTGTTTTTGCTGATAGTGATGATAAAGAAAACTAATGACTGAGAAATCCCTAATGATTAATAAGCCTAGTGTGGTCGGAAGAACACAACTAAAATTCAGAAGAACTGGATTCTGGTCTTAGCTATGTTACTAACAATTATTTTGATTTTGGAAAATCATTTAGCCTGTTCCAGCCACTACTGCTTTATATATAAAGTGGGGGCTAGACTAGAAGATTTTTAAAGTCCTTTCTAGTTCTAAAATTCTATAACTTTAATAGGTCCTGTACATTCTGATTCAATAAATTTAATGGATGTCTTTTTGGAAAGATATTTCTCTATCTGCATTTGAATACAGTTCTAGCCTTACCTTCCTTGGAAGCAAGAATGGAGCAGACTAAAAAGCATGTGCCAAAAAGTCAAATATTTGAAGAAAATTTCAGAAATGTCAAGAAAAATATTTAGTCCTGATAACTCTGGACAATTCACATAGCTAGGAAGTGTTAAGTGTCTGAGGCCAGATTTGAACTTAGGTCTTCCTAATCTCAGGGCTGGTGCTCTGTCCATTGTACCATCTAGCTGTCTGATGGTTTCCATTCTTAAAAAGAAATTGGTTTTCATTTTAATGAGAGTTCCAGTTCATGCCACTTCCTCCATGAAGTTTTCTTGATCCTCTTCAGGAGGAAGTAATTTTTCCTCTGAAGTCCCCTAATACTTGATTTGATTTGTATCACTCTTATGGCAATAGTTAAATTCCATGCTATATAGTAATTATTTGTATATATGCCTTGCCTCCCCTTCTACTTTAAATATCAGGAAGGCAAGGATGCATTCATTTTTGTAAAACCTCCATAGTGTCTTGAACATAATAAATGTTCCCAAAAATATTTGGTTTTGAATGAAATTTAGAAACAACACAACAATGCTGCTGATAACCATTTTTAATTGTTAAGAGAATTGACTTATGACTTTTTTTTTCTTTTCTCAATGGTTACATATTAATAAAAGCTATGTAGGTAGTACAGTCAGTTAATGGTTTTCTTTTCACATAGCTCATATACAAGTTTAATAAAGAGAGAAATAAAAAAGATCATTTTCCCTTACTGCTTTATTTACAGCTTACATACTTGCCCAATATATATGTAAGAAATGGAAAGAAAAAAAAACACAATTTAAAAGAATAAAAAGAAAATATTCCAGAGAATGTTATTAGATTGCAATGACAAATTCTATCTCTTCCCATTCTCCTTCAGAAACCACACCTTGGGAATTAATGCAAATTTACAACAATAAGAACAACTGATAATCAGTGCATGTGAACTGCAGTTTAAAAGTAAGAAATCCAAGTTATTAATAAATGTATAAAATGCTCCAAATCACTAATAATTGGAGAATTTCCAATAAATTAACTTCGAGATTATTTTATGTATATCCATCAGATGGGTAAAAATGATAAATATAGGAGAGGCTACAGAAAAAAAAGGGCCATTAATATACAGGGTATGGAACTGTGCATTCATCCAGCTACTCTGGAAAACAATTTGGAACTGTGCCCTCAGAGTCACTAACCTGTGCATTCTCTTTGATCCAGAGATAACTACTAGGATTATGCTCCAAAGAGATCAAAGAAAGGAGGAAAGGATAGATAAACACAAAAGCCTTCTTTTTGTAGTGGCAAAGAACTGGAAACTAAGAGGGTGCCAAGCAAGTGGAAAAGGGCTAAACAAATTATTTGTAATGGATATCATTGCCATGAGAAATGATCAAGAGAAATTTGGGAAGACTTTATATGTATGAAACAGAGTGAAGTGAATAGAACCAAGAGGACAATTTATGGAATAACAGTAACATCAAAAAACAAACAAAATAAACAACTTTGAGAAATTCAAGATTCTGATCAACACATTATACAATCATGATTCCAGAGGACTACTGATGAAGCAGGATATCTCCCCTGCATAGTAAGGCAATAGGCAGAATGAAACATATTTTTAAACATGATTATAAATATTTCTTATACAAGTTTTATTTTCTTTCTTTTTTCAAGTGAAGATAAGAAATAGGGGATGAAATAAATGTTAGTTAATTGCAAAATATAAAACAAAAGCTTAAAAATCTAGTCTGGTTTAACCACACAATACTAAAGAAAAACTCCATATAAGTCAGTCAAAAAAGATCCTTACAAGACTAATTGCTTTGACTAATAAATGATCTTATCATTATGAGTATCCTTTACAATAATGCAGATTGCAATACATTCATACCTGTGTTTTTTATGTATCTCCTGTTCCATGTCCCACAGGATTTTAATCTAACATTTCTCTAGATCTCTTGATAGAGAGAAAAACTTATTCATGGTTGGTGGAGCTAAGAATCAGTCTTTTCTTTCTAGAAAGCAATTTGGAATTATGCTACTAAAAAAACTGACTAAAATATCTATACTCTTTGACTAAGTGATCTCACTTCTAGATGTTTAACCCAAGAAAGTCACATACAAAATGGGCCAATGTACATTTTTAAAACTCATTACAGGACTTTTTTGTAGAGAAATAAAACTATAAATAAAATAAATACCCATAAAATGGAAATAATTAAACAAACTATGGTATAGGATTGTAATTGACTATTACTCTGCTATAAGAAACAACAAACAGATATAAAGAATTGAGATCACCTTGGGAAGATGAGGAGTTGATACAAAATTAAGTAAACAGATTCAGCAGAACAATATGAAATGATTATGATAATGTGAATGGAAAGAACGAAAAACAAAATTTACAAGTCTAGAGGGGTAGCTAGGTGGTCCAATGTATAGATTCCTGAGCCTCAAGTCTTACTGACTTCAAAACTGAGTTCAAATCTGACTTCAGACACAGTTAATTTTGCAATTAACTGTGTGACCATAGGCAAGTCATTTAACTCCGTTTACTTCAGTTATCTCATCTGTAAAATGTAAAATAGCAAACCACTTTTGTATCTTTACTAACAAAACTACAAATGGGGTCATGCAGAGTTAGACATAATTGAAACAACTGAACAACATCAAGAATAGTCTCAAATAATAATGACCAAATTTTATCCCTGAAGAGTTGAGGAATCATACCTGTTTGCTTTTTTTTTCCCTCAGAGATAAAATACCATGAGTATAGAATAATGCATCTACTATCAGACTTAGATGATATATTGGTTGGTTTTACTAAATACTTGAACTGTTTTTCCTCCTCTTTAATATTTGCACTTATTAACTTTATATTTATACTGAAAATGGATATCTTTTCCATTAGAATGCAAACCCGGGGTAGCTAAGTGGTGCAGTGGGTACAACACCAGCCCTGAAGTCAGGAGGACCTGAGTTCAAATCTAGCCTCAGACACTTAACACTTCCTAACTGTGTGACCCTGGGCAAGTCACTTAACCCCACTTGCTTCAAGGAAAAAAAAAAAAGAATGCAAACCCATTGGGAAAAAGGAGTGTTCCACTCTTTGTATCTCTAATACCTGGCATATAGTAGACTCTTAACAAGCATTTGTTAATTGATTGATCAACACCTTATTACATAATATTACTGAATAGTGAATGGATATATCCAGGAATAAAGATAATATAAAAACAAAAGATAACAGTAACAATGAAATTTTTAAGAAGAGAAAAATCAGGAAAAGGGAAAACAAAGTTAAATCATAGTACAATTATTTTTGACAAATCAGAGAAACTGAGCTAAGTGGGTTAAAGTTTTGATAAATATCATATTGTCAGCAAAAGCAGAACATCTCGAAAGAACCCAGATGGTATTATTCAAACTCTGTTAGCCTGAGAACCCTAAGAAAATCTTAAAATTTGAAGGATTTAATGGAAATGATTGTATTAAAAGAATTTTTTAAAAAATTGTTTCCTTATCCAAAGTGGAAAAAACTGTTGTTTTTCTTTCCCAAACCTTATTTTTTCATTTATCTTTTCTTCATAACTCTAGGACTACCAGAAAATGCTTCAATATTATTATATTGAAAGGATATATCAGAATAACACCTTAGGACATTCCTATAAGAAGAACTCAACAAGGTTTGTTCATACATCATCATTAAGGAACTAGCCAAAAATGGGTTAGTCAATGCAAAAAATAAAATAAAACTCTATGAATAAAAAGAAAGGAAGTTTTTCTTTAAAAAAAAAAAAAGAAAAAATATTCCTCCTGTGTTTTCAAGGACTTGCCATGTTCTGTGTTACTTTTTGAAGACAACTACCTTTAAAATGCAAGGATATATATATATATATCCTTGAAAAAAGTGTTGCCATTTCCTGCTGCTGTCACATAAACGAGTTAAGTTTTTAGTGTTAGGCGTAGAAGGGAGATAGTAGTAGAAAGTTACTAGGGTGCTGGCTAGGATCATAACCACAGTGGAGCATTTTGGAGAAACACTACTCCATTTCAAGACTTCTTGATTCAAAGGATCAATTACTTGAAAAGAGTCAAAGAAAATACTTAAATACAAAGCTCAGTATTCTGAAGATTGCAAATCAACAGTAGATACTTTGTATCCTTAGATGCACTTTCTTTTTTAAATTAGTAAGAGAAGAATAAAAAGAGTAAGTTATATCTCATAATTTTTGTATCTGGGTACCATAATGCTGACTGGCTTTAAGTTAATTGACAGATTAACAGATCAGTGACATAAGTAGAAGTGAGAACTGGTCTATATTTTTATGTGTCTTCCCTCCCCCATCTGTTTTTTTTTAATTAAAAAAAAAAAAAAAGAAAACCCCAGTTGAGGTCACATGGAGTCGAATACAATTAAACAATTAATTTCCAATGTACCACACTCCCTCATCATTCTTTTTTTTTTTTTTCTGATCACATCATGCAAAGCTGAGTAGTAAAGATGACTGTTCCTTAGGAAATATCTAATAATATCTTCAATAAAAGTTCAAGTTTGATTTTTTGTTTGTTTTAGAAAGACACCTAGCTAACATTTGGATCTTAGATAAATAGAATTTGAGAACTAGTAAGGACCTTTGAGACCATCTCTTTTACTTATATCAAGTTTTGATGTCAAAGAACCGTTATTTCAGAAACACAAACTTTGTAAATCCATCTTTCGATTCCTATTGATCACAATATCACAATAGTTGCTTGCGATAAGATGGGGTCCAGTTACTTGCTGAAAAAAAAAAAACCATCAGATTTCTAGTCTTCAGATTTCTACTTTCATAGGTCCTTCTTCCTTTTGTTTTTTTTCTCTCTCAATATTATTATATTATATAGACTTGAGGATTCATCAAGTATGGGGACTTCTAAAAGTTCTCTCTTTTTGGATTGTTCAGGGTCTCTTAAATACTGAATATAATAAAAAATTCTATTTTGTGATGAGTTACTGCTATTTTTAAGTTCCCTATGCTATAATCCTCAGGGACAAGATCCACGGACTAAAGGCATAGCACTAAGTGATGGCTTCAGACTGGTAATGTTTCTCCTCTTCTTTCAGTTTTTAGAGATTATCAGCATAAATGACACTGCAACAGTCAGGGTCACATCATGAGCAGAGGGCCTGAGAACTAGACACAGGAAAATCTAGTTTCAAGTGCTGCCTCTGACAGGCTTGCTGTATGACCATCTGTAGTAAATTTCTTAATGTCTCAATGCCCCAGAGCACTCAACTACAACTATAAATTGGTGTTCTCTCATTTCAATTATGAGCAAGACCCCATTTGATGTTTTCTTGGCAAAAATATTGAAGCGTTTGCCACTTCCTTTTCTAGCTCACTTTACAAATGAGGAAATTGAGGCACACAGGGTCAAGTAACTTGCTCAAGTCACATAGCTAGTAAGTTTCTGAGGTTGAATTTGAACTCAGACTCTTCCTGACTGTAGGCTTAACACTCTATCAAGGAAATTACCTACATAATGAAATCACCTACATAATGAAATCATGGGCACAAACCTCAAAGCAATCTTTATAGGAAGAAAGAAACTTTAAAATCACAAGTTGAGAGTTGGAGGAGACTTAAAATTTTTTCAATCCATGAATTTTGCTAATGAAGAAGAAACTGAGACACTGAGAAATTATACTGATATTAGATGTAAAATCAAGATTTGAACACAGGTCCTGTGACTCCAAAGAAAGCATTCTCTCTTCTGCACTATACTACCAATGGTCACTCATTTCTAAACTATTTCTGTCTTTACAAATCAGCCAAATTTGAACATACCATGCTCACATCCCAATATCATAATGTCATTGATCCTTTTTAAAAAATGGACAAACAACAATACAAAATGTTTTTTAATATTTCCCAATATAACTGTATCTATATACAGAATTGGAATATTGTTTGTATCGTATCAAAGAACATTTCTGATTTTTTCACTGAACATTAATTAGCATATGTTCCTATATCTCAACACAATCCACATATTGTGTTTTAAAATAGCTATTTAATATTCCATTGTGTTAGCTTGTTTAGTCATTTCATGATCTCATTTCACAATCACTGGGCATTTGAGTAGTTTCCAATGTTTCCCCATCATAAATAGTGGTGCTATGAATATTTTTGCACAAATGATAGAATTTTTTCTTTATGATTACTTCTTTTGGCTACATTCCCAAAAGTTGAATTACTGGGCTAAAGGTTATGAGCAGTTTATATTTGAAGTTACATACTATCTCACTGTTCTCCAGGAACACTATACTAACTTTGCCACCTGCAAATAAATGAATTTCTCTTTTAATCATGTTGGATTATATCATTTTTTTGGCTAGTTTATCATTAATTACAATTATAGCTAGTATTTATGTAGTACTTTAAGTTTGTAAAACACTTTAGAGTTATCTTACTTGATTTTCACACCAATCCTGGGAGATTAGTATCATCATCTGTCCTCTTTTTAGATAAACAGAATGAGGCTGAATGTGATTAAGTGACTTGTACAAGATAACACAGCAAGTAAATGTTTGAGAAAAGATAGGAACTCGGATTTTCCTGAATCCAAGTCCAAGACTCATGTCCAATGTGCCATTTAGCTGTGGCAAAGTAAATAAACTTAGATTAAATAATAAGTATAAACTTCCCACCAAAATCTTCCTATGATACCTCATCCTGATAAAAAAAAAAGTTACCCTGAATTCTTAAAAACTATGCCAGAAGAGTACAAATTGGCAAAGCTTTGAGTAGAGAACAAGTGATGGACTGACTATATTTTTATTATGCAAGGAATAGACTAGCTGTGGTTTTTGTGGAGAAAACTGAAATGGGGACTAACTGGTAATATAGCTAGGTAGATTTGGAACTGGCTGATGGACAGACTCAAAAAGGAAACTTTAATTGTTCCATGACAATTTGAAAGGAAAGAAAATTCCAGTAGCATCCCCCAGGGAGATATATGCCTTGTCCTGTGCTGTTTAAAAATTTCATCAGTGACTTGGATAAAGGCATAGATAGCATTCTCACCCAATTTTCAAATAACAGATCTGGAAAAGATACCTAACACAGGGTTTACAAAGGCAAGATCCAAAATGATCTTGACAGGCCATAGCATTGGCCTAAAGCTAGTATGATGAAATTCAATACAGATAAATGCAATGTCTTACACTCAGATTTTCAAAGTAATCTGTTTTGCAAGCACAGGATAGGGAAGGAATGGTTTATCTGAAAGAAAAATTAAATTCTGGGGGTTTTAATCGTTTGTATGCTCAATGAAGACAGCATTAGAATATGGTGGTTTGAAAAGCTTTGATCATTGCTTGTTGTGATGGGCTGAAGCTCGAGTTGATGCACTGAGGTCCCAAGCACGTGAGGCTAAATAGTAATTGGACCATACTCTATTAATATATATGCTTGGAGTGGGCCCCCGCCCACTTTTTATGCAAGTCCTGATGTGTTGCATAGGAAATGACGTAGGGACGATTTTGGTGGGTGGAGGCAGAGGGGCAGGAAGAGAGGTGGGAGAGAGATGGCTGGCGAGTTCGCAATGCAGCTGCTCACACTGCTATTGCCATCCTCCTTCACCTCCACAAAGAATAAAGATAGAAGATTTTCCCTTAACCTGAATCCCTGACTCTGGCTGATTTTAAAATACGCGGTCATCACAATTTGTCCTGAGAAGAATAACTTCCAGGAATAAGGAAGGAAATAAGCATTCAATAAGCAGCTATTTTTTGCCAAGCACTGTGATAAATACTTTAGAAATATTATTTTATTTAATCCTGACAATAAATCTGGGAGGTAGATAATATTCTTATCCCATTTTACAATCAAGAAAACTAAAACAGAACAAGACTTATTCAGAGTCATAAAGTTAGTGTTTGAAGTCAGGTCTCCCCAGTGTTTTATACATTGCATTACTTGGCTGCTTACGTGATCTTTCTATTCTGCCCTGATTAGAGCACATCTGGAGTACTATGTTCACTTCTGAACACCATAATTTAATAAAGATACTGATAAAGCTGAAGAACATGATGAAGGACATAGGATGGTGAAGGAACTTAAATTCATGTTATATGAGAATAGGTCAAAGAGGAGGAGGCATCCTATGGGGAATGTGATAGCTGGTCAGGTTCATCTGTTATATGAGAGTTTAAACTTAATTTATTTGGTCAAAGATGATAGAACCAAGAGCCAAAAACTTCTTTGGTCAAAGAGGACAAAACCAGGAAATTGTTAAGAATCAAATTTAGATTTAACATCAGGAAAAATTTAGGAGTTAGAGGTGTTCAAAAGAGGAAAGGGCTACTTTAGAAGTTGATATACTCTCCTTCAATGAAGCAAAAACTAGATGAACAATTTTCAGCTGTGTTATTGTACAGATTTCTTTCAAGTAGAGTTTGGACGAGATGGTTTCTGAATTGCCTTTCCATTCTAAAATTCTATGATTCTGATCTGGGAATGTCACAATCTCCATGGAATTTAATTTGCAATTGAAATGAAGAAAAGTGGAAGGAATTATAGTTTGCACAAGTATTTCAGATTGCATCATATTTTCAGTGACGATCTGTGTTCAACAAGTAGTGTAAGAAGATTACACTATTAGTGTATTGAGCATATGTATGCTCTGAGAAGGAAATGGGTCAATCATATGGCAATAGTAAAGGGTAATATTGGTAAATATTGATAAATTTATGATTTTGTTGAAGTTGAATTAAATCCAGAATGATAAGAAATATTCATAAAAGATGTTCTAAACTTTGTGACAATCATGAAGACCAAAAGATACAAACTTTAAAGCACTATATATGACTAACATTGTATTTAATTTATACTTTAACATATTTAACATGTATTGGTCAACCTGCCATCTGGAGGAGGGGATGGGGGGGAAGGAGGGGAAAAATTGGAACAAAAGGTTTGGCAATTGTCAATGCTGTAAAATTACCCATGCATATAACTTGTAAATAAAAAGCTATAAGAAAAAAAAGCACTATATAAATGCTGGCTATTATTATTTCTAAACTAAAAACACAATAGTAAATAGTTATTAGATAGTGAGTATAATGGGAAACTGAGGACTTCTTAGAATAATAACTGCTCCCATTCTTTTCGATTGTGAAGGATTGTGTAGTTTCTCATAAAATTATTAACTAATTATTAATTATTATATAGATTGAACCTATAACCTAAATTTAGTTTATGAAGGTCTGATGGGCTTGGGAAAATGAAACAGAATGCTCATACTAGCTCAAGTAAACAGTTGTAAACCTTGTAAAACTGACCACCATAAAATTTAGGTCAACCATATGGGCCTGACTAGAATTTACCAAACGCGTGCTGCTTCCAAGCACTAAGCAAGGTAGTGAAAATTAACCAGATAAGGGAAGACGGGGAAGAAAGAGGGGAGCTGTCATGGATTCTTGTATTTTGTGACTATATAATCACCTTTGACTTCTGTGGGGGTTGACCTTCCTTCACTGGAAAACTCCAGTGAGTGAATTGTCCATTTCTCGTGAGATCCTTATAAAACTTCTATTCTTCACTTTGATATATCTCTGAGTATTTTTGAATTGGGTTTGCCGTACCACACCATGGTAAATTTTTCAGTTATATCATCCTGAATCACCATATTATATTGCAAATTCATAGAAATGGTAGTCCATTAAACTCCCAAATCTTTTTTCCCCAACTAAATCACTTGTTCCCCATGTTGTACTTGTTGATTCATGTTGAAATGGATTGTTTTGATAACCTGAGTATAAGACTCAACATTTATCCATATTAAATTTCATTGGCTTCATTCTTTCCATAGTGCCTAGTGAAGTGTTCATCCAGCAGATGTTTAATAAATGAGTACTGAATGGATGTTTAACAAGATTCAAATTTGTAAAAATCCTAATTAATTCGTTTACTGAATACCTGTAACACATTAGGCATTAAATTAGCATACACATAAATTGTGCTTTGAGATAAACTTGGGAGATTCATGCAGTTCTGCCACATTTTATGGTACTAATGACAATATAAAAATAATAAATATAAATACAAATGAATTTTGGGGGAAGGGATGGAAACAGGCATTTATTAAGTACTTCCTATGTGGCAGGCCCTGTGCTAAGCACAAAAAGCAATACAAAAAAAGGCAAAACACACTCCCTGCACTCAAGGAGTTTCTAATTTAATAGGGGAGACTGTATGCAAATAAATACACACAAAATAAGATATAGTAGGATATATAAGAAAGTGAGAAAGCAGTGGAATTAAAGGGATTGAGGAAGGCTTCTTGCAGAAAGTAAAGTTTTATTTGGGATTAAAGGAAGCCAGGGAGGGAGGTCAGCAGTCCGAGCAGAGAAAGAAGAACATTCCAGGCAAGAGAGACAGAGAAAATGCTAAGGCTAGAGAAGGAATACTTTGTTCATGGAACAGCCAGGAGGCCAATCACTGTACTGAAGATTATGTATTGGGGAATAAGGTAGAAGACTAGAAAAGCAGGAGGGAGCAGGATATGAAGCACTTTGAATGCTAAACAGAATATTTTGTATTTTTTCCTGAAGGCAATAGGAAACTTCTGGAATTTATTGAGTGAGGATGGATTTTGTGTGTGTGTGTGTGTGTGTGTGTGTGTGTGTGTGTGTGTGTGTGTATGTGTGTGTTTGCATGTGCATCAAACCTGCATTTTAGAAAAACTACTTTGGTGGCTGAATGGAGGATGTACTATAGTGAGGAGAAATATGAAGCAAGCAAGTACACCAGCAGGGTATTGTAAAAATCAAGGCAACTTTTCAATTGACCATTCATGAAACTCTTGAAGTCCATGTAAAGATTTTTCAGGGGGTCAGTGAATATGTATGGGAAAATTTTCATCAAAGTTTTATTGAAATTGAGCATACCTTCAAGTATGGAATTTTAAAAAATGTTGTTCTAAGAACTGATCCAAAGGCTTCCCCATATTACTGAAAGACTCAGTCATACAGAAAAGGCTGGTCTTTGTGTAGGAAGCAATGGAGACCTCCAGCTGCCCTTTTATCAATCTCATTCATCAGTTCCTTTTCTGATCTTGCATTTCCTTAAAAAATAATCCTAATATTACTTCTCAAGCACAAATTAATCTCTCCCCCAGCACCTAGCATTGTACTCTATAACAGAAGTGTCAAGCCAAATTAAAATGTCAATGGGAAATGTTTTAACTAAATAAAAATAAAATACAACATAGATAATGTTAATTGTGATTTTCTATTGCAATACAGTGACAGAATCTGTTTGAATCTGATAGCTCGATTCTATAATACATGGACTTCATAAATATGTTAAGGATAGGATTGTGTATAATGCATTATCACTAAGACAAACACAAAGAGAAGAAAAACCCCAAGCTTAGATTAACCCATGTGAAGTGTAAATACCCCTGGCTAGTTCTGTTAAAAAACCAAGAGGGGACCACTGGGGCTAGCTGTCTTTGATTGGAACCTTAACAGAAACCACAGAAATTTTCACCTCCTGGTTTCACAAAGGGTAAATTCTGTGGTTTGGTGTTCCAAGTCAGAGAAGAGAGCTGAAGTTAAGTTAGAGGTATCAACCGCCCCCCCCCCCCATTCCATAATTAGAGATGTTTACAATAATACCTCTCATTTAAAAAAACAAAACAAACTGGCAAAGAAGAAAGAACACAACCATAGAAACTCACAAAGGGAATAGAGAAGACTGGTGTTCATGTTCAGAGGAAGACATTGAAGTAAAATAAGCTGCTTCTACTCCAAACAGTAACATTAAAATAGCTCCTTGCCCAGAGAGAATTTATAGAAGAACTAAAAAAAAATTTTGAATAAAATGAGAGGGGCAGTGAGGTGGTGCAGTGGATAGAGCACCAGCCCTGAAATATGATCTCAGCACTTAACATTTTCTAGCTGTGTGACCCTAGGCAAGTCACTTAACCCCAATTGCCTCAGCAAAAATAATTAAATTTAAAAAAAAAAAAAAGGAAAGAAAAGAAAATGAGAGACATTGAGGAAAAACTAAAATAAATAAATAAATACATGATAAAAATAATCATCCAAGAAAAACAAAAAGATTATGGGAAAAAAAAGTTAACCAACCAGAAAAGGAGATACAAAATTTTTAAAATGAAAATAACTTTGAAATTAGAATTGAGCAAGAGGAAGCCATTGAAGCTATAAAAGACCAAGAAATAACAAAATAGAATATAAAGAATAAAAAATAGATCCGAATGTAACATATAAGAAAAACAACAGATCAAGAAGAGAAAATGTAAGAATAATTAGAGTACCTGAAAACTGTATACAAAAAAAGAACCTTGACATACTAATACATACTAATCCAAAAAAATTGTCCTGCAATGACAGAACGAGTAGAAAGTAGAAATAGAAAATGTCTACTGATCATCACTTCAAATAGACCTTTATGGAAAAACATGGAATATTATTGCCAAATTTTGAGACCTCCAGATCAAAGAGAAATTTTTGCAAGAAACAAGAAAGAAAATTTGAATATGTTGAAGCTACAATTAAAATTGTATAGAATTTATCAGCATCCACAATAAAAGACTTCAGGTCCTGGAATCATATATACCAACAATCAAAAGAACTAGGCCTGTGGCCAAAAATATCACATCCACCAAAATTATCCATACTATTGAATGAGAAGGAAAAAAAATTCAATGAACTTGCAAATTTTCAGGACTTTCTTTCAACCAAACCTGAATTCAATAGAAAATTTAACATATATGAGCCAAAATCAAAGATCAGTTTCAAAGAATTTAATATGGGCAAACTATATTTTTTACATGGAAATGGATACCATATGTTTAAGATTGACATGAGCAATTGAATAGCTCAAAAGAAAGACTAGGGCAAGAGTTTAGTATGATCTGACTTTAAAAAAAAAAAAGTAAAATTGCCTGGGAAAAGGTTACAATAGTTATTATATCATACAATTGAGGTGAAGAAGAAAAATAAACACAGAGGCTTTAGAGGAGGGAGAAGGGCTCATAGTTCTGAAAACTTACATCAAGAATGGGTTATTAAATAGGTAATACTACATATATACCAAGAAGAGTATAGCACCTTCCAAACTCTTTAAAGAAATAAGGAGGGAGAGAAAAGGAGAGGGATGGACAGAGGAAAAAGCAAAGGGTGAGAGAAGAAGATAAGGTAATTGGTGGGGAGGAAGGTCAAGTAATAGCAAGGAAAGTTTAGGAATAGAATTAAAGCAGAAGTTAAGCAGGGATAGGCAAAAAGAGATATACATAGACAATACAACAAGGATCAGGAATAGAATTTATTAAAAAAAGAGTGCAGCTAATAATCATTGATCTTAGACAAAGTCAAATTTAAAATTCAATCAAGAGAGGTCTATATTATATATCAGTCATATTGATATTGTTTTAGATGCATGTTTACATATGGGTAAATGCATATGTGTGTATGTATGTGTGTAGATATATATGCATGTTACTGTATATGTGTGTGTATATAAATATATGTATGTTTGAGTGAGTCTATGGGAGGGTATGAATATATATGTATATCTGTGTATACACATGTATTTGTATCTATCTATCTATCTATACTTAACTATAGCCTACTTGGGGAGGTGAGGGGATAGAAGGAGGAAAAAAGAATAAAGTAAAAAAAAATTATGCAGCAGAGAACAAAAGAACAATTTACAAGGAAGCAAAGAAAAAATGGACACTCATGAATACAATATCTTTTACTATTATATATTCTTTCTTGAACTGGAAATTTATTGTTATATATTTTGCATCCTCCTAATGTTCTGCTGGGCACATGAAAATGTTCTGTTTTGTTTTGTTTTATTTTATTCTCCTTTTCTGTTTTTATTTTTTTCTATTCTCTTTTTTTGATAAAAGAAAAAAAAAGATAATACAAGAAGGTCTTGAAAACAAGGCAGAGTTGTGAACTTTTCAGACAAGCAATTCTCAAAGTATGTCCAAGGACCTTTGGGGATTCCCAAGACCCTTTCAAGGGAACAAAAGATCAAAACTATTTTTATAACATTATTAATATGTATTTGCCAATTAAAATACTACTCTCTTTTCAACTATATTACCTATTTGAGGCTGGGTTTTCTTCATATACTTTAACCAAAACAACACATGGCAAAAGATTGAATACAGAATCAGATATGAATATCCAGATTTCTTCTATTAGGGTTTACAAAAAACATATGAAACAATGCCATGTTTCCCATTAAATTTTTTTGTCTTGGAAAATAGTTATTTTTTCATTAAAATGTTATTTATGTTAACACATAATGGATTCATTTTTGTTTTATAATAAATTAATAATCAGTTTAAATTTCTAATATGGTATATATCTATAGGTATAATTCATATAAATAATAGCTCTTTGGGGTCTTCAATAATTATGAGTATAAAGAGATCCTCAATAATATAAGCATACCAAGTCCAACCCCCTCGTTTTACAAATAAGGAAACTGAAGTTGAGAGAGATTAAGTAACTTGACCAAGGTTCACATGCTAATGTCTGAAGCAAATTCTAACTCAATTCTTCCTGACTTCATGCTTTAACTGCTATGTCAATTAGCTGCTTTAAGATTATTCTTATACTGAAATTAAGAAATGATCTTATCATGATATTAAAATAATGTAAGTAAATTATAATGGGGAGGGGCAGGAAAAGGGAGAAGGGACATACAACTGTGCAACAATAGAAAAAGAGGAAAAAAGATGTGAAAAATGTTACAAAGGCAAAATCACCAGGATTTGGTGACTGATTGGCTATAAGAAGTAAAGAGAGATGAACATCAAAGATATGGGAAACATTATGAATGTGAGAGAAGATATCACAGACAAAATTCATGAGATAAAAAGTAAAAGCAGAATTTCAGAATGGTGATTAGACTGAGTTCCTTATTACTCACTGAAGGTATATCTTCTAAGCAATCACTTTAACAGTGATTGTTCCTTTTCCATTCTCTCTAATAACTAATATCCACTAAGTGATAGTTGTTAAAATTAATTCTACTAGAACTTTCTGTGTGTGTGCCCCCATATACTCTCCAACACTTTGTTGCATGGGAAGGTATATAGCAAATGCCAATGCTCTTAGGAAACACTATATTGCTAGCCCTCAAGAATACTAACCCTGAATTGATTAGCAGGCTCTGGAAATAGCAAAACTTTTATCAAAGTTGCTACTTAATAAATTATTCTGGCAAGTTTGCTAATAGGGCCATTGTGCTGAGTCTCATAACCTTTTCTTTCCAAATAGCACCATCAGGATTCTGCAGTGCAATGTGGTTAGACTACTTTTGCTGAGTGATATTATATATAGATCTCAATTCTTTTCATTATTCATTTCTTGACTTGCTTTCTACAAAGATGATTAATATAATACATAGATGAATAATTTTGTAGGAGCCCTCTGGCTTTCAGATACTAAGTCATAGGGATCTTATACAATGATACTAAGTTCACCACATAGTTGATTTTCACCATGATATTTCAGACACTTAATGTTTAAAACTCACCTGGAACAGCAGTCGTAGTGGGTCTCACCAAGTTACTCTTTTCTTAATAAGCCAAAGAGCATATGGTGGGTTACACGATTTACTCTGGCTCCATAACCTAGGACTGGATAACCAGGACAGGCAACCCTCCTAGTTGAAAATAAAAGAGTTAATTTAGTTTCCACTCTCTAGTTTCACACATCAACCCAAGTAAAAGCTACTACTGCATACAACCCTAACTTCCAACAAATGAGATTATAATTTTCTAGCGAATTTTTATTTTTATTTTTTTTAAATTTAATATTTATTTAATAATTACTTTATATTGACACTCGTTTCTGTTCTGATTTTTTTTCCCTCCCTCCCTCCACCCCCTCCCCTAGATGGCAAGCAGTCCTTTATATGTTGGATATGTTGCAGTATATCCTAGATACAATATATGTTTGCAGAACCGAACAGTTCTCTTGTTTCTAGCGAATTTTTAACTTGCTTTTGATTAGTTCAATATTTTCTCTTCTTTTTTATTTAACTTACTTAATGTTTTTTAATAATAGCTTTTAATTTTCAAAATACATGGAAAGATAGTTTTCAAAATTCATCCTTGCAAAACCCTGTATTCCAACTTTTTTCTCCCTCCCTCCCTTAACCCAAATATGTTCAACATATGTAAGTCTTCTATACCTATTTCCACATTTATCATGCCGGACAAGAAAAATCAGATCAAAAAGGGAAAAAATGAGAAAGAAAGAAAAAAACAAGCAAACAACAAAAAAGTGCAAATACTATGTTGTGATCCACATTCTGTTTAGTTATATACTTTTATATTTCCAAAAGCAGTTCAAGATCTATATTTATAGATGACTGAGGTACAAAAGAAACGAAAATCCACCTTTCCCCCTTTGATTGCTTTTAAATTAAAATCTGAATATTACTTACTCCATCAAATTTATAATCTTCTATGCAGCTTTCAAGGCCCTCCAAAATCTAATATCATTCAAACTTCTCCCATTCTACTTCCATTTTCTGATATCCACCCTATCTACTGGACAAGTAGTCTTCCAGCTGTCTCTAAGAACCTGTTAGCATTTTCTCCTTTATATCTTCATTACAGTTCTTTCCCTCCCTAGGAATGCTCTTTTTTTTCCTCCACTGATCCAAATCCTATCCATCTTTTAAGACCCAGTTAAATCTCACTTCCTCCACAAAATCTCATTTGACCACTGCACCAACATAGATAATACTCATCGAAATGCTGTTTCTGTGATTTCTAACACACAACTGAGATAATCTAAAGGAAGAACAATTTCTAGTTGTGTCCTGTATTTAAGTAAGGACACATGGAAAACACAGGTATTTTTGGAAGAAACTAGCCCTCAAGATAAAGTGAGAAGACCTTGAACCCATAGCATTTTAGAAGTGAGCCTCTAGGTAGGAAAGAGAATAAGGACATGTCAGGCAGATAGCTGTATGAAAACAAAAGTTTTAGGCAGAAACAATGTAGGTTATAAGAGTAAGATTTAGTCTTTGTAAGTGAAAACAGTAGTAGAGAGAGATAAACCCAGAAAACTGACCATAAGGCCATAATGGCTATACGACTGGAGCTAGAAGCTGCTTAATATTAGTACATAATTTTTGTATTTTTTTGTAGTCTTTGCATTTCTTGAATTGTATCTTGAATTTTTGTTTCTTTTGTAGTCTTGGATTTTCATTTTGGTAATAGGTAGTAGCCTTGTTTCTTCCACTAGACTATAAGCTCTTTGATGAGAGGCAGCAGGAAAGAGTGGAATAGTGAGCAGGACCAGGAGCCAAAGCACTGGGCAGCTAGGTGGCCTGGTGGATAGAGTGCTGGACCTGGAGTCAGGAAGATTCATCTTTCCAAGTTCTACGTGTTTTTGGGCAAGCTACCTTACCCTGTTTGCTTCGATTTTCTCATTTGTAAAATGAATTGGAGAAGGAAATGGCAAACCACTCCAATAATTTTTCTAAGAAAACTTCAAATAATTCCATCAGAGTAGGATGTGACTGAAAACTACTGAACAACAACATTGAAGCTACCAAAACCAAGATTCAAGTCCAAAGTTTGATATCTATTGGCTTGTGATTCTAAGCAAGTCATTTAACTATTCAATGCTCTAGACAACTCTAAAACTTGTTTGTTCATTTCCCCCTACACCAATAATATCACAGATTGTATTCTATTCTATTCTTTACTTCTATATACTTCCAAACAAGCAACCACATAGGTACTGTAATGTTTTGCTCATTAACATCTGAGCCTTTCTACATGGTATGGACTCTCTGGAAACTTGTACAGTCAATATCCCTCCTACTCCAGTCTATGTATCAGCTTCAGTTCTCATTCCCCACCAAAATCACTGCTTCCACTCATAAAGCAACTATGCTTTTATATGACATTCTCACTATGTCTACTAGCATTTATTAAGTATCTACTATGTTCCAGGAAACGCAAAGAAAGAAAAGTAAAACAATCCAAGAAGCAAAGGTTTCCTGCAGAAAGTAAGACTTCAGCTGAGACTCCACAAAAGCCAGGAAAGTTAAGAGGCCTCAAAGAAAAGGAAAGAGTACTCAGATATGGGGACATAGTCACAGGGCAGCCAGGAAACATGCTTGGAGTAAAGAGATGGGAGAAAAAGGCAAGGAGGTCAGCATCACTATCCCAGAGTATACGTGGAGGAGTATAAAATTCAAGAAGACTGAGAAGGTAGGAAGGGGATACATTATCAAGGGCTTTAAAAGTCAAACAGGATTTTATCCAGAAATTAACTTTTGATCTTAGGGCCAAGACATGAAAATGAGAAAACAACTCTTTACTATAAAAGCCAGATAAATTAATATAATTTACCACATGATTTTCTTTTTTAAAAAAATTTTCTCTCTGGAAGGAGGAGAGAGAAAATTGGGATCTCAAAAAAAAAAAATGAACGTTTAAAAAAAACTGATGATTTTCATCTATATATTTTTGAGCCTTAGTTACTCCCTTGGTTATTCCCTCTCTGAAGAAAATTTAGCTTCTTTGAATATACTCTTCTAAGGGAAAATGTTTAAAACTCCCATTAAACCCTCTCCTTTCATGTACACAGTACTTTTATAACTACTCTGATCACCTATTTATACACACTGAAAGAAAAAGAACAAAATTATGGAGTATTTTCAATAATAAGTTGAATGGAGTTGGTCACAGCCACTGTAATTTTGGGTGAGGTACTTATTCTCTCCAAACTTATAAAAGTTCTCAGCTATTTGCAGATTTAAACCTATCTATTACCAAGGCAAAGAAAACAGAAAAGGAACAGACTGATACCTCAATGATTTTTTTACTTATCTATGGATAGGCTGAATCCTCCCCCCCCCCCCCCAAGAGATCTTCTTAAGGCCTGGGACTGACTGATTTGATGTTCCAAGTACCCAGAACAGTGCCTTGCATCCAGGAGGTTTTTAGTAAGTGCTTAAATTGAATTAAATTGACCTGCAGGGAATAAACTGTTCTAAGTGGGTAAATTTTTTCAGATAAATAGTCTGTCATTAAGCTTCTTTTAACTCCTTATGATAGAAATCTTTCTAAAATTTTTTACTTATTCCCATTCACACAAACTGAGTTTATAAGGTAAAAAAACATTTTACACTGAAGAGAATTTAATCTTTCCCTGATGATTCAGGGTTATCATAATCAAACTCTTCTCTGATGTAGGAGAATATAGTTCTCATGGACTACTGAGAGGGTCCAGGACTTACTTATAAGATGAATCTTTCATAGAAACTATAAAACTACCCAGTTTTTTTTAAATTGTTGGTTCTTGTGTCTTCACTCAATGAGAATAATCACTTCCAATGCTGTCATAAAATGAGCATCTTTTGTCCCCCTACTGCTTATAAAGAGCTATGTACTTTAGAATTGGGAAGGTCTGAGGCCCCCAAATACTGGAAAGTGGATCTTTCAAACCTGTTAATTAATTATCTCAACTTTTCACAATAAGAAGTCAAGAAATTTTAAACTAGGAAGCCTAATAAGTGGCAACATATATGTTCTATGAAGTAAAGCTACATTAATTTGTGATAGCTATTTTTTCTAACTTTCCAGGTCTTTTTCACTTAAAGATGCCCACAATAAATGATTCCTCTGGAAACAAAGTTCCCTTAATATGGAGAGGCAGGTTAAACCAATTCCTGCCTTTGAAACTACTGGAAGAAGTACCCATATATCCTATGTTTCCAAGTCATTGTTGATGCTAAATTAAATATTTAGAAATATTTTTATATATAAACCCTGCTTCACTGAACACAAAGACAAGCAAAGATGAATGCTAAGTAAAATTGAGAAGTCAGCAAAATTAGCTTTCTGGGGTTAGATTATTTTCTAAGGTAGAAACTTTTCATTTTTAGGCCCTGTCTACATTCCTCTTCTAATTCAGGGCTCGTTATCTACCTAATCTTTAAATAATCCATATATCAAAACATCAAAGGGTCTGAAGTCAAGTATTTTCATTCGTTTGTCTAACCACATGGTATCTAGAAGAAGTTTAGATTAAAACATTATTTGACACTGGCATTATTTTAATAGGTGTTGAGAGATTCCTCTTCCCTTTTCTGGAATGCATATCTATACCCTCTTGTTATTTCTAAGTCTGCAGAAAGTTTTGAAGCAGTTAGGTAGTGAAACAGAGAGAATATGCTGCATCTGGAGTCCTGAGTTCAATCTGGCCTCAGCCACTTCCTCCTTGTGTGACTTTTAGCAAGTCACTTCTCCTTTGCTTCAGTTCCTCATCTGTAAAAATGGGCATAACCACAGCACTTACCTTTGTGGGCTTGTTGTGAAGATCAAATGGGATTTATTTAGCACAAGGTCTGGCATATAGTATGTTTTATATAAATGATTAATCATCAGCATCATCATTATTTAACAATGAAATGTGTCATAATGCATAGCTTTTGTTCCCTGAACTCCAGAGATGTAACTATGTCATACTAATTTAATTATATTATGACTAAACAATAATATAATTATATTAATTATATCTTATATAACTAATTTAAAGTCCTTGAGAGCAGAGAGCTTTTTGGCCTTTCTTTCATCACCTAGCATAGTGATATACACATAGTAAGCATTTAATTGATAACTGTTGGATTGAAGTATTTCAAATTCTCCATGGGCATTCTGAATAGTTCAATGGTCTGACTGCCAGCTAAATGGGCCATTATGGTAACGTTTCTGTTGTCATTATTAATCCAAATCTTGAATGTGAAGAATGTATAATTAGAGATGAAGTTAAAGGACCGCTCCCTTCAGAATGAAACTCCACTGAATTTTTCTCATAGGTTTCACCAATAAGCTAAATGAGAATCATTTTCTAATTATTCCTTTTGGAAACATGCATTTAATTCTGCCAACTGCTTAAGTAATCCTGTTAAATAGCTTGTATCCTTATTGAAGCATAAATGAGTAGAATCACATAAATGGATTACAGTTAGCATGAAAAAAAAAAAATACCATGTCTCCTCTCTGGGCCTATTGTACAAACTCTGCTTTAGAGTACTTTGAAAACCCAGCCAAAACATTCCAGGCATTCTTAAAGTTTTATGCTTGTCATCACTCCCTATAACAACAGTTTCCTTTCTCAGTACTAGCTGAATTAATGCTACCTCTTGACTAAAATCAGGGAAAGAAGCAATAATGATGTCTAAGAAGCTATAAGGGGATGTAGGTGACTACAAATTAATGAACAGGAAGTACCATCATGGTTGATGCTTATTGAGTAAGCTTGATTGACCAGATATGGAATAGGATCATTTTTAGTGGATAATGGAAAAAAGACTGAGAGTTCTGTAGTGAGATTGTGGGCCAAATCCATGGTGACTGATTCAAGGGTTATATGGGCTCAGTGGTCATTGTAGAATAACTCTGAGTTCTCTCCTCTAAGGATTGTGAAATAGTTAGCATTGAGGGAGAGAGAAAAGTGAAAAGAACACCAACAGAAAGACCAGGAGAAAACTTCCCTATAACACCAGATCCTGCTAAGTCTGATCAATCAGGCAAGCATTTATTAATCAGCTATTCTGTGACAAGCAGTATGCTAAATGTAGGTGATGTAAAAGTTAAAAGACAGTCCCATATTCTTAAGCAATTCAAAATCTAATAGTGAAGATATCAGAATAGCAGATGGATTGGACTGGGTTGGAGGACAGTACTTTCATAGTACCTCTTCCTTCTGGGACCTCTGATAGTTAATGGGATCCTACACATTGTCTTTAAAATGTAAGACAAGAGGCTTTTTCTCATTTCTGCTACTGCAAATAATCCAGGTCCCATTAATATTGCACTACTGACAGTTTGACATTTTTTCATTAAGCACATATAATTAACTCTTAATTATCTGTCTAGAAATTATATTTACTGTGCATTACGACACATATGGTCTACTGATAATGAGATCACAGGACTGTGATTAGAGAAAGGCAGGTGGAAGAGTGCGGGGCGGAGAGGAGAAGGAAGGAAGAGAAAGGAGAGAGAGAAACAGAGACAGAGAGGGGAGAAAGGAAAGAGGGAGAGACAGAGAAAGAGAGAGATACAGAGAAAGATAGAGAGGGGGAAGGAGGGAGAGAGGGAAGAAGAGAGAGAAAAAGAAAAGGAGAGAGGGAGGAGAAAGGAAAGAGGGAGAGAGGGACAGAGAGGAACAGAGACTGACACAGAGACACAGAGAAAGAGACAGACTACTTGGAGCCCCCTGGGAAGCATGTTTATATCTAAAGAGCTCTGTTTAAGAACCTCAGATATAAGACCAAGAGTTAGAGGAGCTTCTGAGCTTGTACAGAGCTGAACATTATTCTCCTGATTCTGATGAGAAGCCTTGGTCTATGAGAGAGAGGAAAAAACCCAGATGAGACAAAATTTTATGTTTTCAAGTATAAAGGAACTCGGGAAGAGAAGTAAAGATTACCCATCCCTGAATGCATTGAAGAAACAATTAGAATAGTACAATCCAGTCCTCAACAGGAAGTCATGAAATAACATAAAGAAGAAATATTCAGAGAATGGAGAAGAAATATTGAAAATTATTCAATATTTGAATATTAAAAAATTGAAAAATATGAGGTCTTCTCTGAAGCAGACCTGCTGAACCTAGAAAGGAACAGTGAGTAACCAAACAACTTTCTAGCAATGCTAAGCCATCAGGGACCTTGGAGTCACCTCCAAGAATTCAAAGTTGGTCTTGGACACTTAGTAGCTGTGGAAAGTCATCTGGGCAAGTCATTTAACTCTGTTTGCCTCGATTTCCTGATCTGTAAAATGAGCCAGAGAAGGAAATGGCAAACTATTCCAGTATCATTGCCAAGAAATCCCCAAATATGATCCATCCTGATCTCTTCTTTCTAGTCAATCCTAGGTCCGATTCATGGTGCAGCAGGGTATATCTGAAAGCATGTGTACTAGCAGATCAGCTCAAAAGGCTTTCTACCAACTGCCTATAATAACTGATCAGAAAATGGCCACACTTTATTCACCCAGTTTTTTCCCATGTGGACAATAAATCACTCAAAAGATTTTATACTATACCCCTCATTGAAGACGTTTTTACAACCGTCCAAGATTTGGTGCAACTAGAACACCGTCATCTGCAAACAAAAGCACTGAAGGACTTCACTCTCTATAAGGATTTCCTTTGCTATCTGGACTCTGCCTTGGGCACTAATAAGCACTATTAATGAACATATACCTGCTTGTTTTATGTCTTGTCTGATAATAATGAGGAAGTCTTTTATTGTTTTAATATGTGAATCAGAGACCCCTTCGTGAGGCGTCATTGAAGTGGCATTATGCTTTATTGAAACATGTAGCTATTTATAAACAAAACCCAAAGAAATATTGCACTATCCACACTCTTTAAATTTGTGACTATAATGATAAGGTCTTACTATGGAATATAATTTGTAAAAGCCTGACTGTTCCCTTTTTGTTTTCATTAATGATATCCTCAACAGTAAAGAAATCACAAGATTCAATCTGTGATGTATTCAGTATTGCGTCCTCTTTCATAGGGATCTCTTTTATATTTACATGTGGTCTTTTCATTTCTGTAATTTTAATGTCACTTCTATTCTGTGGTAGGTATTCCCAAATTTGGGGTTCTATTGTCCCTGTAATACAAATGTTGAGAGATAGATAATTGTTGGAATCCTTACAAAGTGTTAAATCATTAGAATTGATAGAGACAATAATTATCTAATTTACATGGTTCAGTATGATTGATCTGATCCTACAAGGAGATGTTATGGGCCAAAACTTGAAATAAGGTACTAAGTGGAATTGAGGAGACAATGTTTAAATCTAGTTTAGAATTGATTTAATCCTACAACAAATAATGGTTTCCCAGTGATATAATGATTGGTGTATACTCAGTGTACAGTATATAAGCAAGAAGCTCTCAGGGCCAGACACGCAGACACAGACACACAAGCACAAAAGCCCACTCTCGGAGGCGGAGACAGATTCATTCCATATTCCACCTTTGTGCTGGCTGGAGACATTTGGAGGGAGCTAGGAGCTGAAGCTTAAGACTTTGAAGAATACAATAAAGGACTGGATTTTAACTCCTGGCTGCATTTAGAATGATTATTACTTGATACTGAAACTAAGGCTGCCTCCAGAAAATTTTCCCAAGAAACCTGCTCCCAGAGAACGATAATATATTATATAAAAGAAGAGAACACCACAGATAATTTCTATTTTTAAAACAGTTCTTTGTTATCTTCTTTTTAATTTCATCCTTAAATTCTTTCAGGATGACATGGTTAAGTTGGGTTCCATGCTAAGATTTCTGAAAATCCATTTTCTATTCACTACTCAGTCCTTTACAAGATAATATGGTTCATAACACTCTTTATCCTTGATGACCATGTCTTTTTTTTTTTTTTTTTTTTTGGCAAGGAGATTGACTGTATTGGCTGTATGAAGAATTTTTTTAGTATCTTTTGGCTTCTTTTTGTAACAAATTTAAATTAAAGTTCTAATAATCCATGTCAACTTTTATTTTTTTTATCAATTTTCTATTTCCCTATATCAAAAACTTTTTAAAATAATTCAGGTTGTATATTTTTCCGTTTTACTTCTTATTCTATGTTAATTGACTTTGATTTCATTAATACCAATACTGTACACAGACAGCAGATTCAGAAATGACTACTACATTAGTAGTGAATTGATGGCATAATGGATAGAATGCCAGGCCTGAATTTAGGAAGTCCTGAGTTCAAGTGCATCCTCAGACTCTTACTAGCTGAGTGACCAAGACAATTACATAAACCTGTTTACCTTTGCTGGAGAAGGGAATGGCTAAACCATTCCAGTATCTTTGCCAAGAAAATCCCAAAAGAGGTCACAAGAATATGGGCATGACTGAAAAGGACCAAACAATAACTACCACATTGGTAACCAATCAATTTTTTATTTATTATGAGCATTTTCATTTTTTTGTGTGCTGTTATTAAATGCTCACAGTCATGTGTCCCTGAACCTTCTTCTCATCTTCTTTCTATATAGCCTAGAAGTCTTTGATTTGTTATGTTTCTTTAACCTGATAATTTTTTATAACTTTGCCCTAAGAATTCTTAACATAAGGTTCATGAGCTAGTTTTTAACCTATATTGATAATTGTATTTTATTTTGATTGGTTTCCTTTGAAATATTCTATATTGTATGCACTTAAAAATGTCGTTATAGAAAGGGGCCATAGTCTTTACCAGACTGATTGCCAAAGGGATCCAAGACACAAAAAATGTTAAGACCCCCTGCTCTGCCTTATGCCTATCTTTACAATAAAGTCACTGAATATCTCATCTAATTTGAAAGGTTATGACACGTTCCACAAATAGTTTCTCTGCCTCCTCACCTTCTAGAATACATTTTGGTGAATAAGTTGTATTTATCTTTACAGTCATCTTTTTGCATGTGTTCACATCCAGATTCCTTCTTGACTTCCATATTTTTTAGAAAGTTTTTTATTTTCAAAACATATGCATAGATAATTTTCAACATTCACTCTTGCAAAACCTTGAGTACCAAATTTTTTCCTCCCTTTCTCCCCACTTCCTCCCCTAGAAAGTAATATAATATATATTAAACATGTGCAATTCTTCTGTACATATTTCCAAGTTATCATGCTGCACAAGAAAAATCAGATCAAAAAGGAAAAAAAAATAGAAAGAAAACAAAATGAAAGCAAACAACAACAAAAAGTGAAAATACTGTTTTGATTCACATTCAATATCCACAGTCCTCTCTCTGCGTGTAGATGGCGCTATTCATCACAAGACCATTGGGAAGTGGCCTGAATCACCTTGCTATTGAAAAGAGCCACGTCCATCAGAATTGATCATCCTATAATCTTGCTGTAGCTATGTACAATAATCTCCTGATTCTGCTCATTTCACTCAGCATCAGTTCATGTAAGTCTCTCCAGACTCCTCTGAGATCATCCTGCTGGTCGTTTCTTACAGAACAATAATATTCCATAACATTCACATACCAGAACTTATTCAATCATTCCTACACTGATGGACATCCATTCAGTTTCCATTTCCTTACCACTACAAAAAAACATTTTTGCACACATGAGTCCCTTTGCATCCTTTAGGATCTCTTTGGGAAACAGGCCCAATAAAGACAATGCTGGATCAAAGGGAATGAACAGTTTGATAGCCCTTTGATCATAGTTCCAAATTAGTCTCTAAAATGACTGGATCTATTCACAACTCCACCAACAATGTATCAGTATCCCAGTTTTCCACATTCCCTCCAATATTCGTTATTATCTTTTCCTGTCATTTCAGTCAATCTGAGAGGTGTGTAGTGGTAATTCAGAGTTCTGACTTCCATTTTTATGCCAGCAGCATTACAATCACCACAGCTTCCTCCTCTGGGTTAGTTCCAAACCTCTATTTGAGAAAATATACATGCCAACCATGCTTAAATCTGGATCAACCCATGCCTCTTCAGATTTTTTTCTAGATCTTGACACCCTAGTATTTCCCAAGTATTTTTAAATCTCATTTTTACATTGTCTTTCTCCACTAGAATATAAGCTCTGTGAGAGCAGAAATTGTCTTTCTTGCTTATATATCTGTATTGCCATAGCTTAGCACAGTGCCTGGCATATAATAAGCACTTCATAAATGCTAGAGTGGCTAAGAAAAGAAAATGATAAATGTTGGAGGGGATGTGGGAAAACTGGGACACTAATGCACTGTTGGGGGAGTTGTGAACTGATTCAGCCACTCTGGAGAACAATTTGGAATTATGCCCAAAGGACCATCAAACTGTGCATATCCTTTGATTCAACAGTGTTTCTACTGGGTCTGTATCCCAAAGAGATTATAAAAGAGGGAAAAGGAGCCACGTGTATAAAAATGTTTGTAGCACCTCTTTTTGTGGTAGCAAGGAATTGGAAGTTGAGTGGATCCCATCAACTGGGGAATTGCTGAATAAGTTATGATATGTAAATGTAACAGAATATTATTGTTCTATAAGAAATGATGAACAAGCTAATTTCGGAAAAGTTTAGAAAGACTTACATGAACTGATGCTGAGAGAAGTAAACAGAACCAGGAGGACATTGTACATAGTAACAAAAAAATTGTGTGATGATATGCTATGCAAGATTTAGTTCTTCTCAGCAATAAAGTGATCCAAAGACAATTCCAATAGAATTGGGATGAAAAATGCCATTCGTATGCAGAGAAACTATGGATATTAAATGGGGATAAAAGTACAATATTTCACCTTTTTGTTTGTTTTTTTCTCTCTCGTGATTTTTCTCTTTTTTTCTGATTTTTCTTTCACAACATGACTAACATGGGAAATATGTTTAAAATATGTTTAAAATCATTACACATGTATAACCTATGTCAGATTTCTTGCTGTCTTAGAGAGGGAAGAGCAAAAGGAGGAAAGAAGAAAAAAAATAACATTCAGAAATTTTACAAAAATAAATGTCGAATACATATAATTGGAAAAATAAAATACTATTAGCACATCAAAAATAAATAAACAAATGTTATTGATATACCTACTTATCCATCTATCATTGTCATTATCACAGATACTGCAAAATGCATGACATGAAATAACATTTCTTGCTAAATTTGGATGCATGATCAAAACAACTCTGCCAACTCTTTTGTCTGTGAGCCAGCCTTGCTTTTTAGCTATAAATTCCATACATATTCTAGTTTCTGGTTTCATTTATAGTGTGAATATTAATAAAAAAAAGGATTCATTTCCTCCAACAGCATATTGATTTGTTGGCCACCAAACAAGTACCTCACATTTAGAGTAGCAATTGTTAATATTTATAGACTCTATTAAGACTGTGGGAACTCTACCACTGTTAAAATGGGAAAATGTGATCACTAACAAGAAAGGAAAATGGTAGTACTAAGAATTCTTCTATTCTAGACTATATCCCTGAAAACTGGAAATATCCAGAAGACATTTCCTTGTTTTGGCTTTGCCAAACTGGCACAAAATAAGAAGAAAATAAATTCTGATATAATTTTCCTTGTCTTAGTAGAAAGTAGGGCATGAGGGAAAAGGTTGTTCTCTACCCCTGTTTTGGATTGAATTTATATTCAAAAGGTAATTGTGGGGAAATCTATGCTATGCCGATGACATTCCCAGGGAACTAAAAATAATTTTAATATTAGATTTATGCAATTTAATAGAAAAGGCAAATAAGCATTACACAATTGGAATATTAATGGTACCATAATGGAAAGGATTCACAAAAACACAAAAAAATCACTATAAGGAGATCTTCCAGAGTACATTTGACTCACGTGCAGAAAGAGAGATATCCCAGTACTTGAATGAAGCCATTCTGGGTTTAAAATATGCCACATAAGATCAATAATCTGCATATAGATGAATCAAAGTTTACTGTAGAAGAAGTACATCTCCACTAATCTAGGTACTTAAATATTGCACTGAGATACAGGTTATTATTTATAGTTCTATGGCTGATTAACAATTACTTAAAGCAATTCTCTGTGCCTCATTTTCTGAATCTATCAATTTGAAAATAATATAAATATTTCTTCTATCATCAAAACCATCATCAAGGAAAGAATGGATTAAATAAATTCTATATATCATAAAATATTGATCTTGAGAAATTTTTTAAAGTAGGGACTATCAGTAACAAGGAAGCAATCCTGAGAAAGCAAACCTTAAAGAAAGCAATTCCTCTGGTGATATTGTCCTTCATTTAAAATATCTCGTCTGTGATTTTTTTTCCAACTAGTAACAAGGGGATGAAGTACTTCTAAAACCTCTAATCCCTGACTAAATTTTGCTCATGGCTTTAATTCAATATAGAAATGTCTAGAAGACAAATTTTTAAGGGAGTAGACATCAAATGTATACCTCGGTTGAAAAGCTGGAATATTAATGGTACCATAATGAAAAGATACACAAAATAATAGCATTTATCTTTCTGTATTATAAATCAATTACATTCCCAAAGATCTTCTTGTAGGGAGCTCTATACTTAAGTCAATGACATTCCCAGGGAACTAAAAATAATTTTTAGTATTCGATTCATAAAAAATAATAGCAAAGGAAAATAAGCACTAGAATATTAGAATATTAGTGATACCATAATGCAAAAGATACACAAAATCATAAGGAGAAAGATGTTCAACAGTCAATGAAAAGATATCTTTGAATTACCAAAAACACAGAATTAATGTTTTAAGGATAATTATGGTACTTTAGGCTACAAATTATCTTTTTTTTTTGTATTCTAGGTAAGAAAGATTATAGTAGTGAATCCAAGATCTGAAGTACTGGGTTCATTTTCTGTGTGACATGTAAGAGAAGGCATTGAACCAACAACAATCAACTTGTTAATATCTAACATTCAGTGAAATGACTGACCATTATTCCAGATGCCTGAGAATGAAACATGTTAACCACCCCCTTCCAAGAGAGATGATCAACTCAAAATGCCAAATAAAACATATATTTTTGGACTTGGCCAATGTGGAAGTTTGTTAAGCTCGACTACATTTTTAAAAACAAGGACTTTATTTTTATTTTTTTCCATATAAAAATAAAGTGGAGGGAGATGGATGGCTAAAAAGAAATAAATAAAGGGATCACTAAAATACTTTTAAAACATGTACAGAGTAGAAGAAAAGGGAGAAAGCAGAAACAAGGAGGATAGTTTTGAAAGTTACATTTAATTTATTAAATACTAAAGGAAAATCAATCTGTATGTGATAAAGATGCATAGTTTTAATATCCAATCCTCTTTTTCCTGTTCAACTTTGAATATGGAAACTCATTTTATTTAATGTTTGCAAAATCTAAAATTTAAAAAAAAGAAAATATGTAATTTGAAGATCCCATGTTTGAATGTTCATATTAACATGCATGGAATAAGCCCAAATTTGAGAACTAGATTCTCACATGGATAAGAATTATTTATAAAATGTATAGTTTGTAAATAAGGAAGATTAGTTGGATATAAAGATAAGGTATCATTTTTTTTTATTAAGAAAGAGGAGAAAAACATATTTCAACTTACTAAATCATACTCTCTCTGGGATGGCACCTGGAGAGGGTATTGTTACCCCATTTCAACTATGGCAGTATTGTATAGTCAAAAGTATTCTGGCTCCAAACATTCTGGCATTTCCAGTACTCACTACCTCCATAATCTTGAGATTTTCATTAAAACTTCCTTGAACTTCAGTTTCCTCATCTGTAAAATGAAAGCATTAGACTGGATGGCCTCTAAGATACCTTCAGGCTCTAAAAGATTCTATGAATCTAACCCCCTGTATGCAACAAATATTTCCTTTTAGCAGGAAAGGGTCAAGATACTTCATGTTTGAATGACTGAACCAAGCCCCACCCCAATTTGCAGTTTAAAAAACTGAAACCCAAGGAAATTTAGTGATTTCCAAGATTACATAGGTAGTTAAAAGAGATGAACCCTGATTTCCATCTCTGAGTCTGATGCCATTTCTACTGTTATAGTTCTAAAATTAAGAACATTGTGGTAGCAAACAATATTTCTTTTAAAGCCAAAATATTTTCTCTCTGGGGTTGTCTTTTAAGTCAAAGAAAAAGTATTATTCACTCTAAAAACTTTTCAGAAATAGCTCTTTTATTCTCACTTTTTAGGAATATCTCTTTTGCAGTCACTTGTCTTAAATATTTTGTCATTTTTAGAACCTAAGTCATGAACTCTTAACTCAATTAGTTTTTTCCTTAATTCTAAAAATAAATAAACAAATAGCCAAAAATGGCCAACACTTTAGAAAATATCACTGTGAAATGATATCATGTATAACAAGAATTTGCAAGGCTCATTCAATAATAGCTATGTCGTACATAAACAAGTCCACTTCCTAAGGCCCATAGTAGGAAGAAGTAAAGTTCTGAGTTTATCCTGTGGGCTTCAGTGCCCTTGGATTCATGCTCAGGTTTATGCTCAGGACCATGCTTCCATGTACCCACATCAAATTGATCACAGATTGAGTAAAACCCAAAAGCACACGGCTTTTTTTTTTTAACTACTGTATCATTCAGAGCTGGAAAGTCCTTTGAGATCTAGCCCATTTCTCCTCTCATACAGATGAAGAAACTGAGACTTACACAGAATTTTTTCCAAAGTCACAACGATACTAAGTAATGGAGGCTAGATTTGAACCTTTATAAGCTGATCCCAAATTCTGGGCTCTTCCCATTACAACATCAGTCTGCTATATTGTGATGTCACTTGTTTCAAATCCATGGAATTACTGATTTTAAATGTATAACTGTTCATAAAGATAATATTTATGACAGGGGAAACCTCTAACATTTTTCTAAAGTTCCTTATTATATAGACTAAGTCCACAATAAGTTTGTGTTAATTAGCATCAGATGTATCTTTTATCCATCAAAATGCAGGACAGTCCTTTCTTTGAACCTACTCTCTTCTCCTCAGGACTGCAACTCCAATTACACACACACACACACACACACACACACACACACACACACACACACACATCTCAGATGACCTTTCCTCTTTACTGAGAAGATTGAGAGCATCAACCATAAATTCCCTTATCATTTTCTTCCATACTTTCACCCATCCTTTTGACTTGCTCTAATCTCAGAGGATAAAATGACCCTTTTTCCTGATAAGAATTGTGCCCTAAATCCCATTCTTTCAATTTTCATCAACAGCAAACTCTATTGATTACCCCTTTTCCTCAAACTTAGTCTCTTTTTATCTACAATCCTGTTACCTTCTTTCAATAAACATGTTCTGGTTTCCCTTATCATTATAAAAAAATCAAAAACCTGGGATGTATCAGTGTATACTTTCCCCTCATTTCATGGTTAAACTTCTAAAAAGTTTTCAATTCAGAGAGAAAATATCTTATAAATTAAATGTAATTTATAATGTAAATGGAAACAACAATAATGTAAATGGAAATAACAGCATAACAAAAGAAATAACAAAATCAACACTTAATGAGATTCAAACTTGACTCTGGACAAGGATGAGAAAATATAGCTCCCTTTTATCTCCTCAGAATTAGAAGACTATGATATAAAACATATACTGTCAGACATAGTAGATATGCTGATTAGTTTTTCCGGACTGTTTTGGTTTTCATTTTTTATTCTTGTTAACAAAGGAAGATTCATTGGACAGAGGAGGAAGAAAGACATTCAAAAACTACAATGATTTAAAAATAAAAGATAATTGTACAAAATATTAAAATAAAGCCTACTTTCACAGCTTTCTTTACCACTACACAGTCATTGATTCCTCAACCCCTTAGAAACTTATTTCTTAATTTCACCATTATATTGGTCATATAAGGTCATTAATCTAATCTCCTCAGTTGCCTTTGTCATTCATCTATGCTTTCTTCTCTTCTCTGTATTATAAACCTTTCCCATTAGTGAGGCTTCTATAGCTCACATAAGTCATACTCATTCACAGATGATTCCTGAAATCCAAATATTTCTCTGTCTCTGTCTCTGTGTCTGTCTGTCTGTCTCTCTCTCTCTCTCTCTCTCTCTCTTTCTCTCTCTCTCTCTCTCCACCCCCCTCCCCGTGTCTCTCCTTTATCTTCATATAGCTGCCAAAAATCATCTTCTTTTTTTTTATTTTAAATTTTAATTTAATAATTACTTTATATTGACAGAATCCATGCCAGGGTAATTTTTTTACAACATTATCCCTTGCACTCATTTCTGTTCCGATTTTTCCCCTCCCTCTCTCCATCCCCTCCCCTAGATGGCAAGCAGTCCTATATATGTTGGATATGTTGCAGTATATCCTAGATACAATATATGTTTGCAGAACCGAACAGTTCTCTTGTTGCACAGGGAGAATTGGATTCAGAAGGTATAAATAACCCGGGAAGAAAAACAAAAATGCAGATAGTTCACATTAGTTTCCCAGTGTTCTTTCTTTGGGTGTAGCTGCTTCTGTCCGTCATTTATCAATTGAAACTAAGGTCTCTTTGTCAAAGAAATCCACTTCCATCAAAATATGTCCTCATACAATATCGTTGTTGAAGTGTATAATGATCTCCTGGTTCTGCTCATTTCACTTAGCATCAGTTCATGTAAGTCTCGCCAGTCCTCTCTGTATTCATCCCGCTGGTCATTTCTTACAGAACAATAATATTCCATAACATTCATATACCACAATTTACCCAGCCATTCTCCAATTGATGGGCATCCATTCATTTTCCAAAAAATCATCTTCTTAAGACAAAGATTTAAACATAGGGACTCCTGTGCGCAAAACTTCAAAGGCTTCCAGTCCCTTCAGAAGCAAATAAAAACTCCTTAGTTTGGCATTTAAAATTTTCCATATTCTCCAATCTATTTTTCTACTCTTACTTGAAAATTGTCATCTTTATATTATCAACACATAACAGTATTGAGCATACAATAGCCACTTATTTATGACTTGAATTGAAAATAAAATTGCTTTCTCAACCCCAAATATAAGTCATTCTGGGTGAGGAATTAGTTTAGCAAATATTGAGTAATAAAAACCCATTTTGGCAAATAAGTCTGCTAATTACAACAAAAAGCTGAATTTTGTTAAATTACCTTTTCAGAATAAACTTTTTGACTATTGCAACAGGCATTATGCTAAAGATGATTTCTAGCATAATGATACTTGTTTCCAACTCCTGGTAATTGTCAATATTTCTGAAAACAAGTGACATGAAAACAATTCTCTGAAATAGTTTCTCTGAAGCATAAAGTACACTTGAACAACATTAAAGAGAAAACTAGTTGTGAACACATTTATTTACTCTGGGAAACAGCTATTTGAATCCATGATTTCTACCTATGGCACATATCAACTATAAAAATTGCACAAAAAATATATATCCCTGATCTGATATTTTAATGGAAAAACTGAGAAAACATTTCCATTTAATTCATGTAAGTACCAGTTATTCCATTCATATTTCATTTCAAATTATTGAAAAAAAAACACTTCACACTTCCAGATACAATTTCCTTAGGCAGATGTATCATATACCACCCAGATTTCAGTAGACATAAAGAATACTCTCCCCCGCCCAAAAAAGAAAAAGAGAAGAAAATATATTGGTGATAAGCTACATAGAAACAGAATATATCATCTAACTGGGCAAGAAATTTTGGCAGCAACTTTCCTTAAAGATCTGAAATTAATTTAATTTAAAAAATTCTCAGTGGAATAACACCACAGAGACACATTATCTGAGTTATTGTGGCCCCAGAAATGGTTGAGGAGACAGAAAAAATGAGGAAACTTCAACTACAAAATTCTATTCCATTTGACCATGTGATGGTATAAAGTTTATTTTGGGAGCTAAGTATCACCGAAAGCAGACATTTTGATAGTTCATTTTAAACTCATGTACATGGAATAAATAAGATCTTCCAATTTTGAGTTGATGAAAAAGGAGATGAGTTCACTTAACAAGCTCTTTTTATCTGCAACAATATTTTATTTTCATTGTCTTGAGACCAATATCCAGCTCACTGACTCAATGGACTGGGCTTCTAGACATATTATCATTTTATATCTAGACAACTCTTCTATTAGGCTCCCTTTTTATTTCTATATAATTATCAAACTGTTGTTATTATGCATTGGGGTCAGTTAAACCTCAAGTCACAGATGGTCTTAAAGTCTGAAAAGTTTTGCCTGATGTGAAGTTAAGATGAAAATACTGGTACCTGTTGCTATTTAGGTACCTAAATGAAAACAATTTCACTTCTCTCAATGTTTTAGAGAGATCTTTCCTAAAGCCCTTTGATACTGATTAATACATACTGATTAATACCTTCCTTCTGAGATTACCTCTAACTGACTTAGGATATATCCAGTATGGACACGGTTGTTTGTATATTGTTGCCACCATTTGAACTTCTTGAGGGAAAGGAATGTAGTTGTCTTTGCATCTCCAATGTTTAACATAGTTTCTGGCACATTATAAGTAGTTAATAAATGCTTATTGACTTGGTGACTTGAGATGTATAAGAGAAAACTGTCAAGAATATAATCAGTTTTAATGTATATAGTAACAAAAATATAAACAATAGCTAGAAATTAAAATAATCTTGTAGATTTAAAGGCACTGGGATTTCACCTTGAGAAATTCACCATTTGAAATTAAATAAGGTTAAAAAACAGAATGAGGTGCCATTCTCAGTCTCCAACACTATCCACTCTGTGCCTACTAATTTAAGAGCTACCTGATCTTAGAACTTTAGTTTGCCTACATATTTGCTTCAGTGAGTCAATAAATATTTTTTAATTATTAACATACTAGATGTTCCAGCCATTGTACTAAGTTGAGGGTATGAATATTAAAAAAGGTTCAGAATTTTAATGTATATAGATGCTTGTATGTAATGTATATAGATATAAAAGATAAACAATAGCTAGAGATTATATCCAGATATGCTGTTTTAAAACAGCATTCTTCGCAGTGGCAGAGGACTGGAAATTACAAGGATGTCCATCAATTAGGGAATGGCTGAATAAACTGTGGTATATGGTTGTTGTTAAAACAACTGTGCCATAAGAAATGATGAGCTCTATGATCTTGGAAAAACATGGACAAAGTTTCATGACATAATGAAGAATGAAATGAGCAGAACCAAGAAAATGTTGTATACTGTAACAATACTATTGTTTTAAGAATAACTGTAAGTGACTAAGACGTTTGATTATTATAAATACTCTACTACAAAGGTCCTAGGAAAAGAGGCACTATTTGCATCCAGAGAAAGAACTAGAATAGAATAAATAGAAATATGTATAGAATGATTTTACATACATATATCTACATATGTAAATTCACATACACATCATATTTGTGTCTAATAGCTATCTCTAGGGTGAGAGGGGGAAGGAAGAAAAAAATAAAGAAAGTTACATGATAGTTTTATTATATATTTAAAAGAAATAGCAAGTAGTGCATAATAGATTTACAGTTTCATGTACAATTATCTTTTTTTCTATTCTGTTATGGAAATGCTTGTTTTATTTCTTAAATTCACAATAAGGTAAATTAAATTTTACAAAAGAAAAATTAAAGAACAGATGCTGTCCTCAGTCTACAACCCACAATCACTCCAAAATGATTTAATCAAGAACTCTATGTCTACAAATGTAAGAATTGTCTGATCTTGGAACTTGTTTCCCTCTGCATTTGCTTCTGTCAGCCAAAAAAACCCCATTTATTAAACATCTAGTTATTTTATATAAACATATATATGTATATATAAATTGGTTATCTATGTGCTTAAGCACACCAGAAAATATAAATATGAAAAAATATGGTCCCTGACCTGAAGAAGCTTACAATCTTAATTTATTTCCCCCATAACAAGACTATTCATTGTGAACTCCCTCTTCTCATCAATTTTGGCAACTCTTTCTCCTCACCTCACAAATTCTTGGCTTCATCTCCCACTTCTTATTTTTCTCTAGTTTTTGATGAAGCGATAGCCCTCTTCTTCACTAACACCAATCCCTCCATTTTCACCTTTAATTCCCTCCCCTCCCATCTTCTCCAACAAATTGTCCCCCACCATTAACCCCTATTCTAATTTTCAATCCATCCCTACCTTCTGCTTCCTTTCCTGCTGCCTACGAACATGCCCCAATCTTCAAATAAAATAAAAAATTCAGTTGTTCATTGTTCATTATAATTGTCTCCCCTCTTCTTCTTGCTTTCTTAAATTTAACTAATCCAGCTTCCAACTTCATTCCTCAATTGACTCTTTTCAAAGTCATCAACAGATTTTTACTTGTCAAATACAAAGATGTCTTTTCTATTTTCATTTTCCTTGATCTCTCCATAGTTTTTTTTTTTTTTTTTTTTTTTTAAGGCAATTGGGGTTAAGTGACTTGTCCAGAGTCACACAGCTAGTACTTATCTAAGGCTAGATTTAAACTTAGGAACTCTTACTCCAGGACTGATATTCTATCCACTGAGTCATCTAACTGCTCTCTTCTGCAGCTTTTGAAACTATCATTTTCTCCTCCTGGATTTTTATGCTGCTGCTCTCTTCTGGTTCTTTTCCTCCCTTATTGGCTTCTCGTGTCCCCTAAGTGTGGGCATCTGCCAAGGCATCTGCCACTCTATCTGAGACTATGTTCTCTAGTCTTTCCATACTTTCACTTCTCACAGGTCCAATCACCATCTCTAAGTAAATGAATCTAAGATCTAATCATAGTCAGTCTCCTGAGCCCCAGTCACCAACTGCCTATTAAACATTTTAAAGTGAATGTCCCAGGACTTTCAAAGGCAACATATCCAAAACAGACTTCATTATTTCCCCCTCAAAAATTTTAAAATTTCCCTACTACTGTTGAGAGTATTACCCAGGAGAAAGGTTTACAACTTGTGCAATCATCTTCAACTCATTACTCTCACTCCCTCCACATAGCCAATCAGTCACCATATCTTGTGACTTCTATCTCCACAGGATCTCCCCTCCCTTCTCTCCACTCACATAGCCAACATCTCAGTTGAGATTCTGAATATTTGTCTCCTGAACTATCACAACAGCCTTCCTATTTGGTCTTCCTACCTTAACATCTCCAACATACCACCAGAGCACAAAGCCGAGCATTTGTCAAGTTCTAACTATATGCCATGCAATGCTAACCATATTAACTGACCCTGAAAGAGCACTGAGTTCTCTGAACAAAACAATCGGTGGGTTCTTGTATATTCTGACATACTATATATTTGGGCATGAATCTGTCGAGCCTAGCAGAGTAAAAAGCTGAGATATCCTTCAGATGCAGAGGAGAACCTACTGACTAGCAAGTATGCTAACATTTCCCCATAAAGCAAAGTCTGTCATGGGCCAATATACTTAAGTAATTAGGGAGAAAAACACCAAATGTTGCCTATATTTGCCTTAAACTAACCCATAATTCTATCAGTGCAAGTAAGTGAGAAGGAAGACTCTGTGTTGCTGGCATACCTCCAATCCTAGGAAGACTACCAAGAAAAATTTGTTTGGGGAGTTTTTCCTTGGGGCATGTCTTCTGGATCTATATTGGTGAACTACAAGAGGCACAGTAAGTAAGATCCCAATTAAAACCAATTCATATGCTTTATTATATTGTTACTTTTCAGATTTTACTTCTTAAAGTCATATTCTTTCCCTCAAGTGCTATTTGTGGCAAAGTTGAAAAAGCTTATCACTCACATCTTTTTTGCCACTGATTCTTTTTTTATTGATAGGCTATCAAAAGGAGCACACAGGCAGCTTAAAAAGAACTCTAAAGTATTCTGTATCTAAGGGGTGGAAAGGAGTAGCCCCTAGGCACCAATAGATTAGATAAAAGCAGATAGAGGGAAGCTATAGGCAGCTTAGGGTTTCCCCTTCCTCCTTTTTTAGTTTTGTTACACTGATATATATTCCTCTCCCACCTGGCTTTCCAGGTGCCCTTTGAGGCTAATTTGTAACCCGTTTCCAAAGAACTTGAGAAAAAGAAACACCTTTAATTTCCCTCAAATCAAGGTTGCACCTCACACACAGTTTTTTGACTTGCACTTGTCAGAATGGAAAGGAATTGTGTCTGAATTTAGTGTCAGAGAATTTGGGTTCAAATGCCAGTTATAATTCTACTCTACATGTGAACTTGCACAAGTCAGTCTTTCACAATCCTTAATTTCTTCATTTGTAAAATGAGGGAATTCTCTAAGATTCCTTTTCAGCTATAAATCTAGATATTGTAATTCCAGAAAAGGAAAACAATAGTAATAATAATATCATTTACAATACATTTGCTATGCACTAGGCATTATGCTAAGATCTTTATAAATATTATCTCATTTGATTTTCCCAACAACTCTGAAAGGGGGTGCTATAATTATTCTCATTTTATACTTGAGGAAACTGAAGCATATGGAACTAAAATGGCTTGGCCAGGGTCACACAGCTAGTAAATGCCTAAGACCACATGTGAATTCAGGTTTTTCTGACTCTGAGTCTGGACACTGAGTTTCATAGCTAGTTGCCTAAAATGTCTATTCCAAAATAGCATTATTGCCTAGCCTAGACAGCAGTAAAGATTTAAATTGGCTCAATTCAATTGTCAAAATGAAACAATCATTTGGGAAACAAAACTGGAAATTCCCACTAACACTCTAGCTGACCAACACAAACTGACATGACTGCTTATAACACAAATTCCTTAGAATATATTTTATTTATCCATTATTATTAGCTTCATCTCTTAAGATTTACATTTACAATGCCAATTAATGGTTTTCCCATTTAACTACTTCCATTAATGTACATTACTGTTCATTCAATAAAACATTAGCTTATTCAGGGTAGACTACTACTTCTCTAGATGGACATTTTCCTTGTTTTCATTTGCCAATTACCTTTAACCACATAAATTTGTTTGTGGATTGGTTCTGGCTTCCTAGGAAAGGCTTTAGACCCATTCTTCTTTTCTTTTCTGAGTAAATTCAGAAAGATTAATTAGCACAGACTACTTTAACAATCTTTGGATAGAACAGCTCCATTTGAATCTATTTTGCCTTGCCATTTGCACAGATTCACTCATTGAAGCCTCCTTGAGCTGTGCACTATAATAACAAGAAAACAACACTTTAACCAATAATACAATATAATTTCCCCTAATTCCAGGAAAGTAAAATAGTGGTATCCTCTGAGGAATAGAAAACTACATAAAATTGAAGAAATGTATAATAAATTCCCTTTAGTTTAAAAGGTGCTATGCAAAATTGCTTTTATATGTGAATAAATATGGCAATAAACAGTGATAAAGCAGTAATTACAGCTTCCCTACTTCAAAAGATCCATTATTTTCTTGATTTTGCTACTTCCTCCACTGATGCAGATAATAGCCTCTCCGTGTATTATTGAAGCCATGCCTTGATTAGGTCAGCCAGAATATTCACAAGCACTGAACCACTCACTATTGGTCTAGAGAATGACTCTACCTCACTATTACTGAGTGCAGTGACATTATGAGAATGATGGAAAGAAAAGGTAAAAAAAAAAAAAAATACCTTTTGAGAATTTTATTGATTTTTTTTGTTTTACATCATCTAGATTTCCACCTATGGCATGCAAGTGCTAAATACTTTTAAAGGGTTCATATTACTTAGAGAGAAGTCAACTGCCATACAAGTGATCCATTTTGTCATTAACCCATTTGAAAGTCTGGTGAAGTCTATGGATCCTTCTCAGAATAATATATTTAAGTGGGGAAAATAAAATAGAGAATTACAAGAGAAATCTATCAAAAATTCTTTTAGCTCTGTTCATTTCATTCTTCATTATTTCATGCAAATCTTATTATATTTTTCTAAAATCAACCAGTTTATCATTTCTTAGAGTATAATAGCATTTCATCACAATTATACACGACAACCTGTCCAGCCATTCACCAACTGAGAGCATCCCCTCAATTTCCACTTCTTTGCCACTACCATAGGTTCATTTCAAAATGTAAATTTCTATGGAGAACATATATTTCATAATTTTCTTTTATCATTCAGTATTTGCCAAGCAAATACATTGGATTATACTTGAGAACATCACTATGGTTTGAATAATCTCAAATTGCTTATTAGCACCAAAGCCATCTTTTAAAATAAACATTTTCCTTGTGATGTCATGTGGGCAACACAATCTCTGAAGAATCCAAGTTTATTTTTAAAATTTTTTCTCAGTAGGACTTTATTTTTCCAAATTCACGTTAAAGACAGTTTTCAACATTCATTTTTGTAAGATTGTGTTCCAAATTTTTTCCCTCTCTCCTTTATCTCTCCCTTCCCCAAGACAGCAAGCAATCTGATATAGATTAAACATAAGTAATTCTTTTAAACATATTTCCATATTTGTCATATTGCCCAAGAAAAATCAGACCAAAAGGAGGGAAAAACAGGAGAAAGAAAAAGTAAACAAATAAAGTAAAAATACTACACATTCAGTCTCCATAGTTTTCTCTCTGGATGCAGATGGCATTTTCCATCCCAAGTCTATTGGAATTACTTTGAATCACCTCATTGTTGAGAAGAGTTAAGTCCATCATAGATGATTATCATGTAATCTTGTTGTTACTGAGTACAATGTTCTCTTAGTTCTGTTCACTTCTCTCAGCATCAGTTTATCTAAGTCTTTCCGGTCTTTCTGAAATTAGGCAACTCCTCATTTTTTGTACAACAATAATTTTCTATTACATTCATATCCCATAACTTATTCAACCATCCATCCATTCAGTTTCCAAAAATTCAAGTTTCAAGAGACCCAGATTGCAAAGGAGACAAATCATGACGACTTCTAAATTGCTCCAACATAGCTCCAACACTAATAAGAAATAAGGGAGGAGCCAAAGCTCTGGTGACAGTAGACCTGGGTTCCAATTTTACTATGATGCTTACTCCCTCTCCCTTTCTTCCCTTTCCCTCTCTTCCCTCTCCTTCTCCCTCTCTTCCCTCTCTCTCTCTCTTCCATCTTCCTCTCTTCCCTCTCCCTCCATCCCTCCTTCTCTCTCTCTTCCCTCCCTCTCTCCCTCTTCCTCTCTCTCCCTTTCCTTCTCTTCCTTCTCTCTCCCTCCCTCTCTCTCTTCCTCTCTTCCCCTCTTCCCTCTCTCCCTCTCTCCCTTTCTCTCTCCCTTCTTCCTTCCCTTTCTCTCCCTTCCTTCCTTCCTTTCTCTCTCTCTCTCTCTCTCTCTCTCTCTCTCTCTCTCTCTCTCTCTCTCTCTTTCTCTCTGATTCTCTGTCTCTCTCTCTGTCTTTCTCTGTCTCTCTCTCTCTCCTTTTCCCTCTCTCTCTCTTCTACCCTCTTTCCTATATTATTAGATACCTTATCAGTTTAGAGGTTTTTTAGACATAATTCCAAATTTATTCCCAAAGTGGCTGGACTAATTCACAAATCTAAAAACAATTCATTAATGCACCTATTTGCCCATGACTTCTTTAAAAATTGTCATTTTCCATTTTTTGTCATCTATACCAATCTGATGGGTATATCACTCATTATCTTACCAGCTCATCCAATCCTCCTTAAAATTTCTTTATTCATTGAAAGTGTCATCGTCCCAGGAGTCACCCACTCATGCTTTTAAGCTCAGTAACCTCTTAAATTCTTTCTTCTCTCTTATCCCTGCCATCCAACCAGTTTCCAAGTTTTGTTCATTCTATCATGACACTATATCTTATGCTCATCCCCTTCTCTGCCCTCATACTATCATTACTCTAGGTATGATTTTCATTAAACCTACTGCCTACATTATTGCAGCAGTTTATTAACTGATCTTCTGAATTCCAGTCTCTCTCCTCTATAGTCCATCCTCCACACAGTCATTAAAAGGATCTTCTTAAAGCACTGATAGGACCATGTTACTCCTCTGATGGAGAACCTTAATTCATATTAGAACAAAATATAAATCCCTCAGCTTGTCCTTTAAGGGCCCTTTATAAATGGTCTCCACCATACTTTTTCAGACTTCACATATTTTGCATTCCAAATGAGCTGATCTAATTACTGTGCCTTAAAAACTTGAGTTCAAATCCAGGCTCAAATGCTTTCTAAATATGTGACCCTGGGCAAGTCACCTAATTTCTGTTTCTCTCAGTTTCCTCAACTGTAAAATGAGGATAATAATAGTACTTCTGTTGAAGGAAGGATCAAATGAGATAATACTTGTAAAATGCCTGGCACATAGTAGGCACAATAAATGCTTCTTTCCTCCCCTTATTTTATGATTAGAATTCCATCTCCAATATAGTCTTCCCTTGCATAAAATTCACTACCTCCTCCTTTTCCCCAGCAATCCCTAGCTTTCTTCAAGAATCAGCTCACATCAATTTGGAACTATGCTCAAAAAGTTATCAAACTGTGCATACCCTTTGATCCAGCAGTGCCTCTACTGGGCTTATACTCCAAAGAGATACTAAAGAAAGGAAAGGCACCTGTATGTGCCAAAATGTTTGTAGCAGCCCTGTTTGTAGTGGCCAGAAACTGGAAAATGAATAGATGCCCATCAATTGGAGAATGGCTGAGTAAATTGTGGTATATGAACATTATAGAATATTATTGTTCTGTAAGGAATGACCAGCAGGATGAATACAGAGAGGACTGGCGAGACTTACGTGAACTGATGCTAAGTGAAATGAGCAGAACCAGGAGATCATTATATACCTCAACAACGATACTGTTTGAGGATGTATTCTGATGGAAATGGATCTTTTCGATAAAGAGAGCTAATTCAGTTTCAATTGATCAAAGATGGGCAGAAGCAGCTACACCCAAAGAAAGAACACTGGGAGATGAATATAAACTGCTTGCATTTTTGTTTTTCCTCCCGGATTATTTATACCTTCTGAATTCAATTCTCCCTGTGCAACAAGAAAACTGTTTGGTTCTGCACACGTATATTGTATCCAGGATATACTGTAACCCATTCAACATGTAAAGGACTGCTTGCCATCTGGGGGAAGGGGTGGAGGGAGGGAGGGGAAAAATCGGAACAGAAGTGAGTGCAAGGGATAATGCTATAAAAAATTACCCTGGCATGGGTTCTATCAATAAAAAGCTATTAAAAAAAAAAGAATCAGCTCACATACCATTCATTTTGGGAAACTTTTGCTATTTCCCTATAGTTTTTAATGCTCTCTCTCCTCCTCCAATTTATTATGTAGATACTTAGCTACTTCCATATTTTCTTATTCTTTTTTATTTTATTCAGAATAATGTCCTGGCCATTGATTTCATCAGTTTGGGGAATTTCAGGTGTAGAAACTTCTTCCACAGAAGCAGAAGTACAATTCATGTGTAACATAGTTTCAGAGAGGTGTCTGGAAAAATAAGAGGCTAAGTATCCTGACCTTGGTCACATGGCTAGTATATGCCAGAGGCAGAATTAGAATCCAGGACTTTCTATCCAGACTGAACTCTATCCACTCTGCACACAGTAGGCATTTAACAAATACTTTTGGATTAAACTGGATTTCTGCTAGATTATTATATTCTGTGATCTAGACACTATACTTTGCTCTTTTTTTTTTTTTATTAATGTGACCAAAGATTATATGTTGGGATTTGATAAATAAAAACAAATCTTTTTTTTTTTAAAGAAATAAGAATGAAATCAGGTCACCTCCAAGCTACACTTTTCTTACCACTTTGGGTTGTTGTTGTTGTTGTTTTTAACTTAAATGTTATTACTGTACATTAACCTCTGTTAAATTTTATCTTGTTGATTTTGGCCCAATATTCCAATTTGTGAAGATCATTTTAATTCCTGAAAGTATATAAATTTTTATGGTCAGTTTTATTTACAGAATAGAATTTTATGTTTCCTGTTCTTGATTTTAAAAACTGAATAACTTTTCTTTTGGTCTTCAAAAAAAATGCTTCTCCAAAATAACTGAAATGTTTATTCATTTGTATGGCCCTTGATTACTTGGCCTGGTGATTCTAAATTAAAAAGAAGTAGTTAGGGAAAAGTCCCAATTTCAAAAAAAGAAATTATATGGGCTAAAAGAGATAAAAGATAGTCTGTTTTCCCCTAAGGAGCTCACAATCTTATTGTGAAAAGTATAAATACATACACATACCATATGATCTAAGAAAAATTCAATATCAATATCTTATCTTTCATTTCTACAGGATCCTCTCAAGTACTTTTACATCCATTATTGGATTCCCACAGGATTGGGAGGGGGAATAAAAGAATACTATATCCCCTCTTTACATATGTTCCTATTCTCATACAGTAAAGGGAAATGATGGAAAACCTTAAAAGAACTTTCTCTCGACCTTTCCAGTAAAAATAGTATCAAAAGAGATAGAGATAGAAGGTAACTTACAGATTATTTTAAGCTCTCAGGCTGAGTCTATGAATTTTTTTTAGAAAACACATAACTATATTTGATAACCAAATTTCAAAAGGGTTTTCTTCATAATCCTTTGTATTTTATTTCGTGTCTTTAATATTTTTGTTCTAAGGATCCCACAGCCTTTAGCAGGCTGCTAATGTATCCAAGAGGCAAAATCCCCATATTTCATAAAATGAGGAAAGCTAGAGATCTAAGTAAAGAGGGCTAAGTTATCTACCCAAAGCCTATAGGTATAAAAGGTACAGAGAAAGTTTGACCCTCAACTTGTGACTCCACACCAGTGTTCCTTTCCCCTTATAGATAAAGAGAGAAAAATTCCTTCTAAAAAATTATTTATGACATTTCAATGAAATAAAGTCAAAAATAAAATTATCAACTTTATCAACAAAACTTCCCTAAATATTATTGTTCGGTAAGAAATGACCAACAGAATGATTTCACAAAGGCCTGGAGAGACTTACATGAACTGATGCTGAGTGAAATGAGCAGGACCAAGAGATCATTATATACTTCAACAACAATACTATATGATGATCAATTTTGATAGACCTGGCCATCTTCAGCAATGAGATTAACCAAATCAGTTCCAATGGAGCAGTAATGAACTGAACCAGCTACTCCCAGTGAAAGAACTCTGGGAGATGACTAAGAACCATTATATTGAATTCCCAATCCCTATATTTTTGCCCGCCTGCATTTTTGATTTCCTTCACAAGCTAATTGTACAATATTTCAGAATACGATTCTTTTTATACAGCAAAATAACGGTTTGGACATGTATACTTATTTTGTATTTAATTTATACTTTAATATATTAAACATGCATTGGTCATCCTGCCATCTAAGGGCGGGGGTGGGGGAAAGGAGAGGAAAAATTGGAACAAAAGGTTTGACAATTGTCAATGCTGTAAAATTACCCATGCATATAACTTGTAAATAAAAAGCTATTGAAAATAAAATAAAAAACCTCCCTAAGTCAAGTTGGCATATGATTAATTATAAAAATGTACAAATAAAAATAAATTCTAATGAATAAATAACTAGAAATATTCATCACCAAGTCCTGCATAATCATAGAATATTAGAGCTAATTTTAGTTATAAGGCTTTTAGAAACAATCCCCTTAACTTTACATGATGGAATTAAAATCCAGAGAAATAAATAACTTGACCAAGATAACACAGCTAGAAAAAGACACAAAAGAAACAAGGTCTCAGAGCTCCAGATACTTTAATTTACATTCAGTGGGATTCTCAGAACTAGGTTGGATGGGACCCCATAAGTATCTCTATAATAGGAGTCACAGACACTGGTATATTAGATCTCTTCTTCCCTACAGTCATATAGAAATCTGGTTTTGCCTCTTTTAGTTACTTGTATATTTATCATAACCCTCTACTAGATGATAAACTCTATGAGGGCAGGGATTTTTAAAATTCATCTGTATACAACTTCCCTAGCACAGCACAGAGTTCTAGACATAGTAGACTCTTTAAAAAACAAAAAAACTAATGTTTGTCTAATTGAATTAAATAAATTTAATAAGTCTCCATTTGTAAAAGTTCAGGGCTAAACCATACACTCAGGATTCAAGTCTATAAAGGAAATCTATGGAGGATCAATCAATAGGTACAACAAGAAAGTCATTTAAATTTGTTAGAAAAGCAGTGTTTATATAAATTTAAGAACTATTGGTCAAACCACGTCGACTTCCTTCTTACAAAATAATAAATGTGAAGTAATAGACATTTAAAGTGGTTGTCCATTACAGCTTAATTTTGTTTGCTATCCCAGGAAAGCAAAAGGAACATTGCAAAAGAAAACCCATAAATATTGACAAAATTTTATTATTTGGGGCAACTTAATCACTTGTATTAAAATAATGAGCAGTATCTGTATAATTTATATCCAGTCTTGGCAACTTTTATGATGTTGAACAAGGGCTTCAATTCCTTCATGTGTATAACGAGGATGTGGGACTTGGAGGTTTCTCCGTCTCTCAACCTATATTATCCTATTTGACGACAGTGGAAATCAGATGACAAGATAGTTTTTTAAGAGCCTTATTTTAGATTCTTTTGCCTCAATACCTTAATTGTTATCTTACCTTATCTAATCTAACTGTAACCTAATTCATCTTACCTAACTGTTATCAATACTTTAATGAACAATCAGAATATCTTTGATACCCATAAAACCATTCCTCTTAGTTTATTATTTTTGTTATAATATGTGGGGGGAAAATGTACATATCCCAATTTGTAATAAAAATAAAAAGGCAAATTTAATTTATGAAATTGAAAAGTCTCTTCCTGGATTTACTTGTAGGTGATGCTATACTACTAACAGATAATAACTACTAACAGCATAGTGGAGTGAGGAAGATTTAAACACATACTTACCAATTGCATGACCCTGGCAAAGTCACTTAAAACTGTCTTACTTTTTTTATCTGTAAAATGAGGTAATAATAGTATTGACCTCTCAGCAAGATTATTGTGAGGATCAAATAAGATAATAGGAATAAAGAGTTATACAAAACTGATATGTAAAAATGATAGTTATTATTATTATTTTTGTTACTGTTCCTCTTTTTGTTCCTCTGTCCAATTAAAACAAAATGCATTGTTTTTCAAAAATTAGGGAGAATAGTTTCCCTGGGCCCAACAGCTGCCTCCAATTTAAAGGAGCTTATAATTTTATGGCTCTCAGTCATTAGGACAGTCCCACCTAATTGCTTCATAGTTTAAAAAGACTTAAAATTCAGTTGGGGTGTTTGACTGACTGAACAAGCAAAGACTGAATCTTCAGGTAAAAGAAAGCCCTCCTCCTACATGTCAGATATTTTAAAGGAGGAATATCAAGATTTATAATTATAAAAGCTAAACCTGGGGTTGTTAAGAGGAGATCTCTTAGAAAATGGAAAGCAGTACAGTCACATCGTGCTGATGGCACAATGAACTAACTATAGGTGGAGCAGGAATAAAAAATAATTGTTACTGCTGTTTAATTTTCAGTAAAGTCTTACTATCTGTGTGACCCCACAGATTCTGACCATGGGGTTTTTGTGCCAAGAATACTGAAATGGTTTGCCATTTCCTTCTCTCATCTTATGCAGGCAGGAGTTGTGATTTGTCCAAGATTACATAGCTAATAAATGTCTGAGGTCACATTTCTGATCTTTCTGACCCCAGACCCACTGCTCTTATCCACTCTACCCATTTTTAGCTGCCCCATTATTAGCTCTTAGTATATAAATCATTTCTATTTTTTTTAGTCCATCTTTTGAAAGGAAGCCTCAGGTATTTAGTAATATTTTATTATTTGTCTACTGGATGAATTCAGAGTAACTTTGGCTTATTTTGCCAGTCCTCAATTTTTCTCAAAAATATGATAAATGTTTATCTTTCTTCCATATTTAACTCTATTCTGAATGGGCTACCTATATTTTCAGCCAAGGAAATCGTTCTAGAAACTCATTTGTTTTCATTTAAAAAGTCAAAGGTTTTACAGATGTTGAGATCTGGTCCATGGGCAGTATAATTTGCTAAGGCAATGGGGGTTGATGATGAGCTGAAAGCTAGATACCATCTCCCAAAGCTTGAGTTTTATAAGTTGATAATTTGTAGACCCACGAATGATGTTTTAAATATCCAATGGCCCTTGGTAGAAAAAAGGTTCCCCACCCTTGTCCTATAGGGACTTTATATTCTTCTATTCAACAAGAGTATTGGATTACATGACCTTCACGATCCTTTTTGATTCTCAATTTGTGATTTACAAAAATGGGAAAACAAACCTAATAAGCAACTCTTCCTCAAAGATGCCTTACAAGTTTCTCTTCTGCCAGTGCACACACTGCTCCCAGCAAAGAAATCTAAGTACTGCTGTCAATTTATCTTTCTAGGGAGTGTTCTCGATTGCATATTGCATATTGGTTACCACAATTTGATGATGGAGCTCATGTAAATTGGTGATGCAATAGATAAAGCACTAAGCCTAAAATAGAAAGATCTGAATTCAAATTCATCCTCAGCCACTTACTAGCTGTGTCACCTTGGCCAGTCATTTAATTCCTAATTAATTGCCTCAGTTCCTCATCTATAAAATGGGGACACATTGGAGGAGTAAATGGTACCACAGGGCTATGGAGAGATGGCCATGACTACACAGCTAAGCAACAAAAAATAGCTAACAACAATTGACATTCATAAAGAACTTTAAAGTTTGCAAAGCTCTTTATATATGCTATCTTGTTTAATATGCAGGTTTCTTATCTATAAAATAGCAATAATAATGATAACACTTAAAGCCTGAGGTTATTGTATGGATAAACTCTTGTTTTACAATATAGGTGAAATGCTTTGTAAACTTTAAAACAATATATAAATGCTAGTAATTATAAACTGTGAATGCAAAATCAAGGTTTTCATTTTTAAAAACTACTTCAATTAAATTATCTCCAGAGACTAGTAAGTTTTTAATATTATAATACTGGCTTAGACTTCATTTGTTTAATTTCACTGAAGAAAAACAGTTCCTTTCCTTCTTTGTAGAGATGGAAACAATAACTTCAGTAAAGTAGCAGAATATAAAATTAACCCAGAAATCATCAGTTTGTCTACATATTACCAACAAAAACCCAGCAGGAAGAGATGCTAAAAAAAAAAATTCATCCAAAATAACTCCAGAATGTATAAATTATCTAGGCATTCACCTATCAAGATGTACTTATGACTTACATAAATACAATTATGAAACACTCTTTACTGCAATAAAGACAAATGATTAGAGAGGTTGCCTAACTCTTGCTTAATATAATAAAATGATAATATCACCTAAATTAATTTACAGATTTAGTATCATGTCAATCAAACTATCAAAGAGCAATTTTATAAGAACTAGACCAAAAACCAATAAAATTAATCTGGAGCAATGAAAGTTCAAAAATCTTGAGGGAGAGTAGAAACTCAATACCATATCTCAAACTATTCTACAAAACAATAATCATCAAAACTATCTGACTTTGGTGAAAAAAAAAAGTTGCAAAGTCAGGCAAAGAAATAGGTTATGTAAACAAGAATCCAAAAGCAACTGAAAATACAGTTACAACATCATGGGATTGTGAGGGCCACAATGTCCCCTCTATCCAGAGAATCTATATGAGATTTATTTTGGCTCTTCTTTCATACCAGAGAAGAAGTCTGAAGTATTATGGTACCAAAAGATAAATAAAAAGTTGATATTATACAATACTGTACATATATTTTATGTATTTATGAGTTTATAAACTTTTTCTGTGTTGTCTGCTGGTCTTCACATGTTGTCTATAGCTTTTGCAAAATTCCCAAAATATCCCCATTTAATTTGTTATGCCAACCTGCAATATATTAAAATCTTGATGGGAAAAGTTGCATTGTGGAAGGGATAATTTTAGTACATTCTGTTCGATAAACCCCAAGATTCTGTTATATGAAGTCAATCCTCAAAATTAAAGAGAGTTTATTGAAAAGAGAAAAATGGGTGCTTCCATATGCATGTATATAGACAATCTGCATAGCACTATCAAAGAAATGCAATTAAAACAAACTTTTATATAGTCAGGACTACTCAGTTGTATTATAGCATTCTAAAAATAAAGCTTACAAAATAAAATTTGCATAATCAGAGAAATTCCATTTATAGCATAGAGAATACCAAGAATATTACATGTAGCATGCAGAAAACTTGGATATCATCTTTAGAATAATTTGGGGTTGGGGACATTATTTTTAATTTTTTAAGTGATTTACCCAGGTTCATACAGCATGTAAGTCTAAATTTGAACTCATGAAGATGAGTCTTCCTGACTCCAAGTCCAGTGCTCTACATAACTACTCCAGAAAGATTTATACATAATCTCCTTCCAAAAATGTACTTAGTTCCCCCAAAACATTTTCCAGTAAATTTCCAAAAGTATATGAGTATTGTTAATCCTTTATCAGGGTTTTCTCACAAAACCAAATAATGAGAGAAGAATTTCCTATGTGAAAATGACTTCTAGGAAATCTGGAAATCCGTCTGCCAAAAACTGGGTTTAAACATCTCTCAACATATATCACAATAAGCTCTAAATGGAAATATAAACTAAATATTATACTATAGAAAAAGTAGAAGAGAAGAGCAGGTAGATGATAGCCATTACAATCATAGATGGGGAAATATTCTTGACTAAAGAAGTAGAAAGAATTCTAAAAGAGAAAAATGATAATTATGGTGATGTGATAACATTTATTTATTCTTTTAAATAATAGCTTTTTATTTTCAAAATATATGTAAAGATAGTTTTCAACCCTACAAAACCTTGTATTACAACTTTTTCTCCTTTCCTGCCTTCTATTCTCTCTCCTAGAGAGCAAATAATTTAATATATGTTAAACATGTATTATTTTTCTACACATATTTCCACATTTATCATGCTGCACAAGAAAAATAAGATCAAAAACAAGGGGGAAAAAACAAGAAAGAAAAAAATATCAAGCAAACAACAGCAAAAAAGGTGAAAACACTATGTTGTGATCCACACTCAGTCTCCACAGTTCTCTCTCTGGGTGCAGATGTCCTTCTCCATCACAAATCTATTGGAACTAAAATGAATCACCTCATTGTTGAAAGAACCATATCCAACAGAAATGATCATCATATATTTTTGTTGTTGCCATGTACAATGTTCTCTTGGTTCTACTCACTTCACTTAGCATTAGTTCATATAAGTCACTCCAGGCCTTTCTGAAATCATATTGCTATATAAATTGTTTCTTACAGAATAACAACATTCATATGCCATAACTTATTCAGTCATTCTACAATCGATGGGCATCCACTCAGTACCCAGTTCTTTGCCACTACAAAAAGGGCTGCTACAAACATTTGTGTGATGTGATAGATATTTAAAAGATTTTACACAAAATCAATGCAGTTAGAAGGCAAATGACTAACTGGGGAAAAGAAATCTTTCTGGTAAAGGTCTCATATCCAAAAAATAAAGGAAATTAATACATACATATGAAAAAGTACTGCTTCCCAATAAATAGTTGAAATTCTCAAAAAAAAAAAAATGTAAGCTATCAACAACCATTTGGAAAAAAATGCTCCAAATTACTACAATAAGAGTTCAAACAACTCTGATATTTCTCTTTACTCATCAAGTTGGCAAAGATGATAAAAATGATGTTAATTAAATGGATTATGGGAGAACAGGCATGTTCCTATGCTGTGGTTTGAGCTGTAAAATATCCAGTCATTCTGGAAAACAATGTGGAACCAAATCCAAAGAGATCAAAGAAGAAGGGAAAGGATCCATATAAACAAAAATATTATCACAACACTTTTTGTTGTAACAAAGAAGTAGAAACTAAAGTGAGTCATCAACTGGAATATAGCTGAACAAATTATAATCTATGAATATAAGGGCACTTTTTTGTAAGAAAAAATGAAAAAATGAGAGAGAAACTTTGGAAGCATTTTTATGAATTAATATACCAAGCGAAGTGAGGAAAAACTAGGAGAATAATTGATAATACTACTAAAATAATGTCAAGGCAAACCAACTTTGAAAGATTTAAGAATTTTGATCAATGCAAGAATCAATCATTATTTTACAATACTCACAATGAAGTACGCATCTCACCTTTAGGGAAAGGGGTGCTAGATGAGATGTGTAAAAATAAGACATCTATTTTCTTTTTTAAAAAAATTAAATAGTATTGTATTTTTAAATAAAGATCCACTTTGACGAAAACTGTATCAAAGCACATATAGTTAAATAAAATAAATTTCAATGATGGTTATGTTTTTAAAAAAAGAGGTATACATTTTCATCAACCCCTCTACAAACAGAAAAATAAGATTGAAAAAAATTAAATGACTTGCTGGGGCACACAGCTAATAATAGTCATCTAAGTGAGGACTATAAATTTTTTTGTTATAGGCAAGGCTCCTGGAGGTGGGAGAGGGTGGATGGCGTGGGTGAGTACTGAGAGTAATAAAAAAAAATAAGGAAAGAATGTCAATAAATCATTTCAAAATACAGAGAAGAGAGCAGAACAAAATTCAGACAAGGTCACAGAGAAGAATAGTCATATTATTATCATGCTAAATTTAATATATACTTTCTTTAGAAGGTATTTCATAAAGAATATTTCTGTCCATTTATTAAAATGTTTGTCAGATAATGTTCATAATATAAAAAGACTAAAATTTACAAGACTGTACCTACTATCAGATTCAAGTGGTGGCTAGTTTTGTTCAATTGATTTTTTTTTTTTTGGCCTTTAAAAAAAAATTCCTTGTTATTCACCTTAGGCAAAGGGAAGAATATATTGAGAAATGAAGATGATATCAAAAAGCAAAAGATATCAACAGAAATTTATAAATTAAATTTTAAAGAATTTAATTGATTACTAAATGGATGAATTAACTTTCTTTAAATCAAAAGAAGCAACAACACTTTGGTAAATGTATTAAGAGCAGAAATTTTCAGTTAAAAATGTGTAAAAGATCCAAAGATTCTTATTGGAAATGCACATCTGAAAATGTTAACTCCAGAATAACACAAACTTCATCAGATCCAAATATAGACCTTATAGGACAAAATGTGACCCAACATATCTGTCTTGTTGTCTTAGCTCCTAGAAAACTCAGATCCAATTTTATTGCACAGCTATTAGAAATCTCCTCAAATCAAGAACCTAAAAGTATCAATTCCCATTTTTTATTCTCTCCTTGAGGGTCCTAGAAATTATAGCTGATCTAAATGCTTAATTTAACAGATGAAGAAATGGAGGCAAAAACAAGTTAAATGACTTGCACAAATCACACAGGTATTAAATACTAGAGCTGGGGATCTTATCTTCCACTGCATTTCTACAAATCTACAAGTTTCCTCAAGACTTTTTAGAAATAGGAAGGATTCAAATAAATAATGAGTTGAGTACCCTAGTCATTCTTTTCTATTCTTTTTTTATAATAGTTTTTTATTTTTCAAAATACATGCCAAAATAATTTTCAACATTCATTCTTGCAAAATCTTGTGTTCCATATTTTCCCCTCCCTCCCCAGTTCACCTCTCCCCTAGATCGCAAGTAATACAATATAAGTTAAACATGTGCAATTCTTCTAAACACATTTCCACATTTATCATGCTGTGCAAGAAAATCAGATCAAAAATGAAAAAAAAAAAGAGAGAAAAAAACCACAAGCCAGCAAACAACAACAACAAAGGTGAAAATGCTATGTTGTGATCCACATTCAGTCCCCAAGGCCTCTCTCTAGGATGCAGATGGCTCTTTCCATCACAAGTCTGTTGGAATTGGCCTGAATCATCTCATTGTTGAAAAGAACCAAATCTATTATAGTTGATCATAACATAATCTTGTTGTTGCTGTGCATTATGTTCTTTTGATTCTACTCACTTTGCTTAGCCTAAGTTCATGTAAGTTTCTCCAGACCTTTCTGAAATCATCCTGCTGATCGTTTCTTATAGCACAATATTCCATTACATTTATATAGTCCCTGGTCATTCTTGACTTAAATATAAAACAGAGTGGTGAATGTGTTTTAAAATGAGGCAATATATAAAATAGCTAAACTTGATTTCTAAATCAAGGAATGAATTGTGTTAACCTTGCCACCAGACCCTGTATCTTTTTCTTTTTTAGGTCATTAAACAAAGCGGCATGCAGACTGTTCATAAATTCAAGTAAATTCTTTGTTGATTTCTGAATAAAAATACTAAATTTTCCCATCAATAGATTTATAAAGTTTAAGGATCTCTTCATGTGTTAGGGGAATTTCAGGAATTCATGAGCTGGACTTAGAGAATCGCTAAGAAAACCACAAATGGAATCAAAGACAAAAATGACTGAAAAAGTTGAAAACCACCACCACAACAAATTATTGTCCTTGTTGTCATGGTTAAAAACAATAGGAACTCCAACCCTTTATCTGGTGACCCAGTCCCATCTAAGTGATAAGTATGGCATATATACATTGCTGGGTCTGAAATCAAAACCTTTCCTATAGTAAGACAAATCAGGGCTTGAACCATTAGCGTGGCTTTCTCAAGAATTCAAAACTCAAGATCAAGAATAAAGTCAACTGAATGATTTTTTTTAAAGAACTAAGAGAGGAGTAAGGGAAGGAATAAGCAATTATCTAGTCCCCACTATATGCCAGGCACTGTGTTAACCACTTTAAAATATCCCATTTGAATGGCAGAAGAGATGTGGAGTATGCTATCAAAAGATAGTAAAAACTCCACCCTTCCAGGAATCTACCCAATTCCATCATCTATGCCCCAAGTGCTTTGAAAACTAACTTCTTGAATATCATACTCTTAACAATCAAGGAAAATATTCTGAGAAATGCAAATCATAACAACTCTCAGGTGTCCCCTCACCATACCCAGCCAATTTGCAATGATGGCCATAGTTGGGAAGCAGTTCTTACTGCTGTTGCTAGGCAAATACCCCAAAGGAAGTAAAAGATAGAGACAGATATTAGACACTAAAATATTCATAGCAGCAACTTTATGGTAGCAAAAAACTGGAAACAAGATATATATCTATCAGTTGGTAAGTGGCTAAACAAATAATAGCCTGGGAATATAGTCGATTATTGAACCACAAGAAACAACAAATTTGAAGAATTCAGAGAAGCATGAGAAGATTTATAATAACTGATATGGAATGAAGTAATATAATATAAATGACACAGAAATATGAAGAAAAAAAGAATGTAAATGATGTGTATTGACATGGTAGTCTCTGATTAAAAAAAAAAAAATACTTCCTCCTCATTCTGTAGCAGTGAGGAACCATGAATGGTGGATAAATTGGCATACATTGATTTTGTTGAATTACTTTCCTTAGCCCCAACCTTTATTTATTTTTTAAATTCTTTATCTAAAGTATGATTCACCATGACAGAGAAGGATATATAAGGAAATTAAGGTAATATGAAATTTAAAAATACCAATAAAGAAAAGATTTATTGTTTGTTTTTGAGATAATTGGACTAAGTGATTTGCTTGGTATTATGCAATTAGTAAGTATCTGAACTTGAATTTGAACTTGGGTCCTCCTGACTCTAGGACCATTGTTCTACCGACACTGTGCCTTCTTGCTGCCTCTAATGGTAAGATTTTTAAAAAAATAATTTTGTCTTTATACATCACAACAAATACCTTGTTTATTTCCCATCAATGTTGTTATTGAAGTTTTGCATTGTTAAGTTTTGTGTAGAACATTTAAAAGTTTATAAATAATACAATAAAATTGAAAAAAAAAATGCAGTAAGCAAGAGATACAAAGAGAAATTCCATTCAGAATAACTGTTGATGCCATAAAATATTTGGGAATCTATCTACCAAAGGAAAGTCAGGAATTATATGAGCAAAATTACAAAAAACTCTCCACACAAATAAAGTCAGACTTAAATAATTGGAAAAATATTAAGTGCTCTTGGATCGGCCGAGCGAACATAATAAAGATGACAATACTCCCTAAACTAATCTATTTATTTAGTGCTATACCAATCAGACTTCCAAGAAAATATTTTAATGATCTAGAAAAAATAACAACAAAATTTATATGGAACAATAAAAAGTCGAGAATCTCAAGGGAATTAATGAAAAAAAATCAAATGAAGGTGGCCTAGCTGTACCTGATCTAAAATTATATTATAAAGCAGCAGTCACCAAAACCATTTGGTATTGGCTAAGAAATAGATTAGTTGATCAGTGGAAAAGGTTAGGTTCACAAGACAGAATAGTCAACTATAGCAATCTAGTGTTTGACAAACACAAAGACCCTAACTTCTGGGATAAGAATTCATTATTTGATAAAAACTGCTGGAACAATTGGAAATTAGTATGGCAGAAACTAGGCATGGACCCACACTTAACACCATATACCAAGATAAGATCAAAATGGGTCCATGACCTAGGCATAAAGAACGAGATTATAAATAAATTAGAGGAACATAGGATAGTTTATCTCTCAGACTTGTGGAGGAGAAAGAAATTTGTGACCAAAGATGAACTAGAGACCATTACTGATCACAAAATAGAAAATTTTGATTACATCAAATTAAAAAGCCTTTGTACAAACAAAACTAATGCAAACAAGATTAGAAGGGAAGCAATAAACTGGGAAAACATCTTCACAGTTAAAGGGTCTGATAAAGGCCTCATTTCCAAAATATATAGAGAACTGACTCAAATTTATAAGAAATCAAGCCATTCTCCAATTGATAAATGGTCAAAGGATATGAACAGACAATTTTCAGAGGATGAAATTGAAACTATTACCACTCATATGAAAGAGTGTTCCAAATCATTATTGATCAGAGACATGCAAATTAAGACAACTCTGAGATACCACTACACACCTGTCAGATTGGCTAAGATGACAGGAAAAAATAATGATGAATATTGGAGGGGATGCGGGAAAACGGGGACACTGATGCATTGTTGGTGGAGTTGTCTACGAATCCAACCATTCTGGAGAGCAATCTGGAATTATGCCCAAAAAGTTATCAAATTGTGCATACCCTTTGATCCAGCACTGTTTCTATTGGGCTTATATCCCAAAGAAATACTAAAGAAGGAAAAGGGACCTGTATGTGCCAAAATGTTTGTGGCAGCCCTGTTTGTAGTGGCTAGAAACTGGAAAATGAATGGATGCCCATCAATTGGAGAATGGCTGGGTAAATTGTGGTATATGAATGTTATGGAATATTATTGTTCTGTAAGAAATGACCAGCAGGATGAATACAGAGAGGCTTGGAGAGACTTACATGAACTGATGCTAAGTGAAATGAGCAGAACCAGGAGATCATTATACACTTCGACAATGATATTGTATGAGGACATATTTTGATGGAAGTGGATTTCTTTGACAAAGAGACCTAACTGAGTTTCAATTGATAAATGACGGACAGAAGCAGCAACACCCAAAGAAAGAACACTGGGAAACGAAAGTGAACTATCTGCATTTTTGTTTTTCTTCCCGGGTTATTTTTACCTTCTGAATCCAATTCTCCCTGTGCAACAAGAGAACTGTTCAGTTCTGCAAACATATATTGTATCTAGGATATACTGCAACATATCTAACATATATAAAACTGCTTGCCATCTAGGGGAGGGGGTGGAGGGAGGGAGGGGAAAAATTGGAACAGAAACGAGTGCAAGGGATAATGTTGTAAAAAAAATTACCCTGGCATGGATTCTGTCAATATAAAGTAATTATTAAATAAAAATTAAAAAAAGAAAAAGAAAAAGAAAAAAAAATGCAGTAGATTTCTCTCTGAATTAACAAATGCTCTGGATGAAAAGGGAGAATAAGTACCAAGCCTGGCTAATAAGAAGGGGAACTGGAAAATACTCTTGAATTTCTTGATCTCAAAATCCTACTATGCTTGCCTAAGTCCTCCCTCTAATTAGACAGCCCTTTTACGCGTTTCGCTTCTATTTGAAATATTCATAAATTGAAGCATATCTATCTCTACTGCTTTGTGACAGGTCTCACAGAGTTATTATTATGGTATTAATGAACTTCCCCAAACATGAATTTTTATGCATATAAGCTAAAACGTAATACTTGTATGATGTGGGTAAGTTACCAACAATTTCACTTTTTTGGTTTCATTTTTCTCATCTTTAATAATGCAAACAAAATAAAATACTTAACTAGATCACAGGATTGAGGATTTCAAACTGGAAGGAATTTTGGCTAAATATCGCTTTTTAGACATGAGAAAATCACAAGGTTGTGATTAAGCCCATACATATCATACAGTAGTAGAGAGTCTCCAGTGTCCCTTAAAGTGATGGATGCTATGATTCTTTGTGAACTGAAAATTTAAATCAGGCTCATGCCATAGATGGTAATGAGGTGGGAGGTGGTAGTTAAACAGGTATTTGTGCAATTGACAAGAAGACAGGCTCAGCAGGGCCAAAAGCCAAGATATTTCTGAGGGGGAGGAAGTTGCCAAGAATATGCTTTCTGTAAAGTATTACTTTTTAATGACTTCCTAGATAGCCTTGTGAGCCTTGTTAGCTGCCTCGGGGGGTAAGACACTAGGCTTGGAGTCACGAATTTCTGAGTTCAAATCTTGCCTCAGACAGTTAACTATTTTTGTCTTCATCCACTGGAGAAGGAAATGCTAAACTATTTCAATATCTTTGCCAACAAAACTCAATGATCAGTACTGATGTGTTATGGTCCACAAAGATACATTTCATTCAGGACTGTACAACAGCAAAAACTTTGCTGGTTTTACAGAGTTCTAGTCTATGTAAGGAAGTCTATATATGTCTATTTCTATGTAAGGAAGTCTATAAAGGCTGAAATAATAACTATAACTTTTTCAGCCCATAAGATCATCTACAAAGGTAATCCTATATGCACAGAGATTTTCGACCAGTGACTTAATAAGCACAAATCCTCCATTTTCCAGGGTTCCTAGTAGTCTTGCCTAGAGGTCTGACACTAACAAGCAGAGTGGAACTCTAATTCCAAGACCAAGACTATTTCTTCTCTGCCTTGTTTTATATGGGATGTTAAGTATCTATGGCTTTGAATTCATAGGTGGATCATAGCCAGAACCTATAGGGAATTGTGCCCTTAAGAGGAAGGAAAATAATTTTAAGTACAGGAATTCTTTTTTGGTGTTATGGGTTCCTTGAGAAGTTTAGTGAAGTCTATTGACTCCTTTACCAAACATTTTTAAATTCATAAAATGCAATATGTAAAATAATAAAAGAAATCAATTATTTTGAAATATAGTTATCAAAATATTTTTAAAATCAATTTCAGGCCCTCAGGTTAAGAAACCCTATCTAGAATGACCTCATAGTAAATTAAGCCCTCTGCTACCAGGAGGTTTCCTAGCCCTTCTCTGGAGCCCAGATTCAGCAAGATAGGTGAGGAGTTTTTTCATTTGGGAAATAAAGGAATTGAACCAGATTCCTGCTGAAGATTCCTCTTTAGCATTAAAATCCTATGATTTTATGATACAGTTTTAAAATCCCACTATAATTATTATATCAGAGAGGTGGCACACTCCCAGAGGCCCATTCCTTAATCAAAGTTTTGATAACTTAATGTTGGAATCTATACAAATTGTTAAGTCATTAGAGTTGATAGAGACAATAATTATCTAATTTAGCATGGTTCAGTATCACTGATCTGATCTTACAAGGAGATATTTTGGGCCAGAACCTGAAACAAGGTACTAAGTAGAACTAATTGATACAATGCTTATGTTCACACCTTTACTCATTGGAGTTCACAAGTATGGGAGACTTTGTGAATTCACATCTCCCTTAGGTGTGCCTCTAGAAGGAGGAATCAACCTTTGGGAAATCATTTATAAAGAGGCTCTTAGCTTCGGGTTAGTTAGTTACTTCGGATTAGAGAGAGTTACTTTGGAACATTGACTGGGGTTGGAGAGGAGCACTCTGGGAGGAAGCCCACAAGCCCTCTCTCCGAGGCAAGAGAGATTCATTCCATTTTCCACTTGGCTGGCTGGAGGCTGGAGAAAGCAGAGGCAGAAGCAAAGGACAATCTGCAAGAGCTCTTGGAACCAAGCAGAGAGATAGGCCTCAACTAACCGGGCTATTTTGGAAGGAGAAAATAAAGTTTGAACTTTTATCAGCTGGCTGCATTTGGAGTGATTATTATTTTCAAATGCAACTAAGGCTGCCTCCAGAAAACCTCCCTGAGAAACCTTCTTCCAGAGAGAACCTTTATGTTATTTTAAAGAAGAGGAGAACACAACAACCTAACACTTCTCTTTATAATTGTAAAAAGATCATAAGAGGAGTAAAAGGGATTGTTCTAGTAAGTTTTGAAAAATCTTGAAATGTTCCTTGTCCTCTCTGGGACTCAGTTTGCATGTCAGTTTTTAAAAATTGGGTTAAACTAGATGTTTATTAAAGTCTCTTTCAGCTTTAATATTTTTGATTTCTATAGATATTGTATGAATTTCAAATTTGGATATGTCTGGTAACGAAGAAGGGAAAAGAAATAGTAGTCAAATTTTATAGAAAGAAGTTTTAAGCCGGGGAATACTTAGGCTACTCATACCTTGGAGTGTCTCAAACTGGGAGTTTGATGAAAGATTGCTTGACCTTGACTTCATCTCTCAAAAAGTTACCAAATCAGATTGCATGACTATGCAATTGATTACTCAAATAATTAATAATTACTCATTTATTATTGCCTTGGAATGGCAATGGAATGGAATGGAAAGGAAATGGCAGGGATCAATAAGGAGTTTGTCGTTGCTATTGCAACATCCCCAAAAGCCTAATCCTCTGCCACTGTGTTGCAAATAACACTTGTACCATATGTGAAATCCTAGTTCTCCTTATCTACCATCATTCCTATAACTATCAGCTTTCAACTTGGAAACACTCAGGTTACACTTAGATTATTTTACAATGCTCATACTTGCACCTATCAAATGAGAAGTCTGCAAAGTACTTTGCAAAACATTAAATATCCATATAAATCTCATTATAATCGTTATTTTTATAAATGAGGAACCTGTGGTCTAGAGATGTCCGCTGACTTGTCCATAGTTGAATAGCAAATTAGGAGGAGAGCTGAGACTAAAAGCCAAATCTCCTAATTGCCAGTTCTGCTCTTTTCAGTATGCCCTGTTTTCTACTGTCTGGCACAGAACTACAGGGCCTGGGTCTCCTAAGCAATAGGTTCACTTCACTTCAATTCAATTTATTTCACTCAATCAATAAAAATTCATCAAGTACTTGACACACCACCTACTCCCTCCAAAGAAAGGCAAAAACACAGCAATAGAATAGGTCTTGCTCCAGAAAAAAAAAAAAAAAAGAGAGAGAGAGAGAGAGAGCTAGGGTTAGAAGGAAGTAGAATAGAAAAAAGGATTAAAAGTAGTGATGATTATAGATAATGGATAATTGAAGGGAATTAAAAGAAAAAGAAATAGTCCAAGAATGAGAGAAGAAAAAAGGTAGAACACCAAATAAGGTTGTAAACTGCACAGAGCAAATAGAAAATATATCTATTTTCTCTATCTCTCTCTCTCTCTTTTCCTATACATATGTGCATGTATCTCTTTGTGTATAAATATCTATAGATATATTGAGTTAAACTTTGTTTAGCATAGTTTTCTTTTTGAAGATTTAGGAAGAGAGGAAATTTAGCATATTAAATAGAGTGCTGCCCAGAGTCCAGATGTTCCAAGTTCAGTTGCCTGTGTAATTCAAGGCAAGTTTCAACCTTTCTTTGCAGTAACCCTGGGAACTCACTACAGCTAAACATCAATCTGTATTTTTAGAGAGAGTTCACTCAAAAGTCTAAATTAAAAGAAGTTTAGAAAAGGATTAGTATTGGTAAAGAAAAGAACATTGTATTAACTCCTGACAGAAATAATAGTAGAAGACCCTTCATCTACTATTTTTTAAAAGACCTATACAATTGATTTACAAAGTATCATAAAATAACATGTTTTCTCCAAGGAAAAATCCAATATCAAAAGATAAATACATATTTAAGAACAGAATGGGCTAAAATTTATGACACATTTAAGAAGAGAGAGTAGATTAAAATTTATGACTAGGTCAAAAGCATCTTTGCAGCGAAGTTACCTAATCAAAGGTGAAGACCTTTATGCTTTAATAGCATCAAGAAATAAACAAAGACATTTATATCATGTGTTAAAGGTATCCATGATAATAAAAGCATAATGATTTCATATATTTATGCACCAAAATATACTGAAGTTGAAACAGTTAACACGTTTGTAAAAATAATTAGCTAGAATATCAATACTGAAATATTTCTCCATCCAACCAAAGGATAACAAATACTTTAAGAGAATTGAATGAAATGCTGAAGAAACAATTTGTTGGGGACATATGAAAGGAAATGAATGGAAATAATAAGGAATGTATAATTTCAAAAACATAAGGAACATTCACAAAAATAGTTCAGAGATGTAAGGAATACAATAGCCTCTTCAACATGTTAAAATGGTGGTTCTCAAAGTTTTGTTCTCAGTATCTTTATACTATTAAAAATTACTGTTTTTGTTTATTTGGGTTAAATTTACAGATATTTACCATATTAGAAATAAAAACTAAGTTTGAATTTGCAGACCTTCTAAATGGATTTCAGAGACCCTTAGAATTCTCTGGACCACACTTTAAGAACCATTTTAAAGGAGGAAGCTCCAAAACCCCCAGAGGGAAACCAAGTTATCTTCTCAGTGAAGAAAATCTAAGATCTTTCCTACTGGTGGGGAGTTTAAATATCAGTTAGTCTCCTAAATCTAAATCTAGTTTCTCTCTCTCCCAATATGATCTAACATCAGTTCCTAGATCCATGATTATTGTTCTTTTCCCTCCACATTTGGTCCTTCTAGACCGAAATAAAAAGCCTATAAAAATCTACCAGACTTTACTGGTTTAGGATCCATTTCCTCCACGGATCCTGCAGAATACCTAATTCATCCCAAAGTATAGGGGACCTGTACAGTTTCTATTATCTTGCCAGACTCCACCTTTGTTTTATATCTCCTATCTTTAAAACTAGTTTGCTTTACTGTTTCATTGGGAGCTCTATTTTTTCTTGCTTTTGATATTCCAAATCTTCTTAAACCTGTGTGGCCTGTGGCTATGACACTTCCCAGTAATGCCTGAATCAGATTACAATGAAACTGGAAAATATTTAATAATAAATAAAAATTTATGCCTCAGGATTGAGGCATTTACAAGTAAACTCTATCAAATATTTAAAAAATAAGTAATCCCTTTACCAAATGAACTCTTCAAAAATGAAGGCAATTTCTTTACAGTAAAAATGAAGAAGGGACCCCAAAACTTGAAAACTCCTTGAAGGAGAAAATCTCCTTCAACTCTGCCTCAGTGAGGGACTCCACCTGAGGGAAACAAGACAAACAGTTTTATTCTGTTATCTAGGTGGGGTTGGTTCAGTCCTGAGCAAAAGAATTTCAACTCTATTCAATTAAAGATCTTCAATTCTATTCAAATTCCAGCTCAAGATGAAATCCAGCTAGCAGATGAGCCAACTTGGGACTCCACTCACGAGCCCCCTTCAGCTTGTAGCCAAAGATCCTATTATAAAAGAGCCAATCTAAAATCCTCTCTTCAAAGAGGTTCTAAACACGCCATGCTATGCCATACTAGGCTATGCCATTCTATGCCAAGGAAGCCTCTGCCCACTTGAATAATATTCTTTTCCAGTGTTATCCTCTCTTTATCCTCACCTATTTCCCTAACAAGACTTTATGTCTCTTTATCAGGATTTCTAATCTTACTTCGCAATCCCTACAATAAACCTCTTTTATCAATCTAGATTTTTGGGTTTGTAAATTCTTTTACAGAGAATCCCTGCACTGCCAGAAGGGAGTTCCCCAAAACTTTGACAGACTAGATAATTTCTACTTTGTAAATTTTAAAAGTATTAGTATAAATAAAACTAATACAGTTAATATAAGAGAAATATCTAACTAGAAAAAAATCTTTGCAGAAAGTTTTTCTGATAAAGAACTTATTTCCTACATAGATGTTTATGTCTATATTTACACACACACACACACACACACACACATTAAAAACTGATTCAAATTTATAAGAATAACAGTCATCCCTCCCATTTCCCTTGATAGTCAAAGGATGTGAACAAGCAATTTTTAAAGGAAGAAATCCAAGCTATCAGTAGCCTATGAAAAAAATGTCCTAAATCACAAGTAATTACAGAAATGCAAATTAAAGCAACTCTAAGTTTCTGTGCCTCAATAAGGTTGGCAAAAATAACAAAAAAGAAAAATGACAAAAGTTAGAAGGTCTGAAAGGAAACAAGCACATTAATGCATTATTGGTAGAACTGTGAATTGGTCTAGCCATTATGGAAAACAACTTGTATTGATGCCCAAAAGTCAATAAACTGAGCAAATTCTTTGACCCAATACCAATAATAAGGCTATGCCCTAGAGAGATTTTTAAAATAAATGGGAAAGGATTTATTTATGCAAAAATATTTGTAGCAACTCTTCTTTTAATGGCAAACAATTGGAAAATAAGGTGACACCCATCAACTGATGAATGCATTAAAAAACTTGTGATATATGAATATAACAATATTATTGCTTTGTAAGAAATATTTTAAGGGGTGGCTTTGGAGAAACCTGGAAAGTTTCATATGAACAAGTACAAAGTGAAGACAGCAGAACCAGGTAAAGAGTTTAAAAGTAACAACAAAATTATAACCACAAATAACATTGAAGGACTGGAACTCTTATTAAAGTAATAACCATTTTTAGAAATGATCTTCAAGCAAATTACTCACTTCCTAATAAAGTGGTGAAAGATTCAAGATGCAGAATAAAATATGAATTTTTTGGCATAACAAAAAAAAGAAATTTGTTTTTGTTTGACTATATATGTTACAAGAGTTTTGATTCAACTTGCAGGATAAATACACATAAATTTCAGCCTTTCTATATGTTATCAACAAAGTTCAGCAGCAAGAAATACAAAGAGAAATTCCATTTAAAATAACTGTAGATAACATAAAATATTTGGGAATATACCTGTCAAAACAAAGTTAGGAACTATATGAACACAATTACAAAATACTTTCCACATAAAGTCAGATCTAAACAATTGGAAGAATATCAAATGCTCATAGATAGACTAAGCCAATATAATAAAAACAGCAGTTCTACCTAAATTAATATATTTATTCAGAGCCATACCCATCAAAATGCCAAAGAGCTACTTTATAGAGCTGGAAAAAATAATAACACAGTTCATCTGGAAAAACAAAAGGGTCAAGAATTTCAAGGAAATTAAGGAAAAAAATGCAAATGAAGGTGACTTAGCTGTACTAGACCTGAACTATATTATAAAATGCAGTTATCAAAAATATTTTGTATTGGCTAAAAAAACAGAATAGTTGATCAGTGGAATAGGTTAGGTTCACAAGATACAATAGTCAGTGACTATTGTAATCTAGTGAGAAATTACTTAAGGTTAATGGACATTTTAAAAAATCTATAATTATATGTATACATGAAACTAGGATAAATTGATATAAATAAATTCTATTAAAAGTAACAGAATAGTTTGAATACTTTGGTATTAACCTAAGAATTTTTAAACAAAATAAAGAATAACTCTTTCCTCCTCATATATAGTCCTCTATATGGGATAGAATCCTGGAGTTTCAGAGAAGTTTGCTTCAACCATAGTCACTGTAGCAGGAGAAAGACATAACATTCAATTCCCAGAATCCTGGAATTGAAAGATAAATGAGACAGGATTCTACATATTATCCTCAATGTGATGATAATAAAAGGACAAGTCCTGGGCACAATGGTAGCACCTTCCAGTTCTCTAAAAGGCATCTACAACCTATTTTTGGTTCCAGTCTCTCAGTTACAAAGCTCCACTATACTGATAACTTATTTAACAAAAACTTCCAAAACATTTTTATACAAAATACTGTTAAACCACATTTTTATTATCTTATGCATATACTGTAAACCCTTCCTTAATCTGTTATATTCAGTGTATTGTTCAAGTTCAAGTGTATTGTGATCTTTCTAGACCATGATTCTATCATCTAATATATCTATCTCATTTATCTCTTCTGATTTTGCATCATCCATTGTTTTGATAAGCACACTACCTCTTTATACAAAATGTTGCTTGGTTGAATCCTGTGGTATACCAATAGAAACTACTATTTAGAATAATATCAAGGCAGTCAACACTTCTCCAGTAAGCATGGTTACATCTATGTTGAGCATTTCCACAAAGACAAAGAGTAACAAAAGACTTTGCCTTGCCAAAATGTGCTGAAATAGTTAATACTATGTCTACAACATTCCCCTAATTTACCAACCTAGTATTACTATTTTTTTAAAAAGCTAGTGATATACTTATGTTGAAATGAATAAGGTCTAAAAAGGGAGAGCAAGATCAAAAAAAGTATCTTCAGTCTTAGGAGACTCCTGGATGTCTTTCAAAGTGCACACAATTAACTCTAATCTGGAAAGTCCTATGTATTTTACTCTCTTCCTTACTCCATGTCTATTACCTCTTTTAAAAATTATCTCTTTGGAAAAGGACCTGTATGTGCAAGAATGTTTGTGGCAGGTCTCTTTGTAGTGTCCAGAAACTGGAAACTGAGTGGATGCCCATCAATTGGAGAATGGCTGAATAAATTGTGGTACATGAATATTATGGAATATTATTGTTTTATAAGAAATGACCAGCAGGATGATTTCAGAAAAGCCTGGAGAGACTTACATGAACTAATGTTGAGTGAAATGAGCAGGACCAGGAGATCATTAAATACTTCAACAACAATACTATATGATGATCAATTTTGATGGACGTGGCCCTCTTCATCAATGAGATGAACCAAATCAGTTCCAATAGAGCAGTAATGAACTGAACCAACTACACCCAGCGAAAGAACTCTGGGAGATGACTATGAACCATTACATAGAATTTCCAATCCCTCTATTTGTCCACCTGCATTTTTGATTTCCTTCACAGGAAAAATTCACAGGACTATTTCAAAGTCCGATTCTTTTTGTACAGCAAAATAACTGTTTAGACATGTATACTAATATTGTATTTGATTTATACTTTAACATATTTAACATGTATTGGTCAATCTGCCATCTGGGGGAGGGGATGGGGGGAAAGAGGGGAAAAATTGGAACAAAAAGTTTGACAATTGTCAATGCTGTAAAATTATCCATACATATAACTTGTATGTTATAGTTACTACATACAAAGTATGTAGTTAAAAAGCTAAAATAAAAAAAAATTCTCTATTCTTTTGCTGAAAAGACTATAAAACTGTGCATACCCTTTGATCCAGTAGTGCTACTAATGGATACTACTGTATCCCAAGGAAATCAAAAAGGAAGGGAAAGGACTCATGAGCAAAAATGTTTGTAATGGCTCTTTTTGTGATGGCAAAGAATTGGAAAATGAGTAGACACCTATCAATTGGGAAATGGCTGAATAAGTTATGGTACATGAAAGTAATGGAATATTATAGTTTTATTTAAAAAATTATAAATAAGTCGATTTTAGAAAGACCTGGAAAGATTTACATGAACTGATGCTAAGTGAAACAAGTAGAACCAGCAGTAATAGCAAGATTGTGTGATGATCAATTATGAAAGACTTGGTTCTTCTCAACAGTTCAGTGATCCAAGGCAATCCCAATAAACTTTGTATAGAAAATGCTATCTGCCTCCAGAGAGAGAACTATAGAGAATGAATGTAAATCAACCCATGCTATGTTCTCTCTTTTTATTTCTTTTTCTTTTGTTTTTTTCCTTTCTCTTTGTTTTTCCCTTTTGTTCCGTTTCTTCCTCAACATGTCATAAAGAAATGTATATTTAAAAAAGCAATTAATGTACATGTATAACTAGAAAAAATAAATAAAACAATTTTTAAAAACTACCTCTTCTTGGAAGGTCCCATTTTTGGAAGACCCAGTTGACCCAAATGACTCTCTCAGCATCCACTCAAGAATTCATGTTAATTGCATTAAATTAGCCCACTCTACTTTTTTCTACCTTATCTCCTTCCCCCTCCTCAGAAAGTATTAATCATTATATCTTCCTTTTTGACAGGTTCACTTTATATATTGGACTGAACCATTTGTAAACATCATATTGGATGATTCTTGCTCTTTTACTATTATTTTCATCTCCACCAAACTGTTTCTCTATTTTCTGGATTATTAAAATCTCTATCACCTACCTGAGATTTCTTTCAACTCATAACATTTTGCTCCAATTAATAATCCAGTATTTTTCTGAAACAGAACTCCTAAAAGCATTTCCTCCCTAGGTTGGTTGATCTATAGTAAATGTCCATTGATATATCTGTTTTCATATGGAGGTGGGTCTCTAAATCCTTTAATATCTAACAATTTCTCCTGGTTTTTCAGGTGACATTCTTGTTAGAACCAAAAGAAATCAAACATCAAAGAAATCATTCTCAATATTAACACATTCTCTGAATTCTCTCCTCTATATCAAGAATTCTCTCTAGTCTCTTAAGCCCTATGACCAGTAACTTCTTTTCTCCTGATTTGATTCCTTAAATTCCTGGATAAAATTTCTTGTAGAAAACTCAGTCAGGAATTCTAATTACCCCCTTCCTTCCTGTAGATTGCATTATGGTCTTGTTTCTTCATCGTTATTATCTCTAAAAATCTTTTGTTTTCAGCATTTATTCCATCTGTTTTTTGGAACACCCAGGTTAATGTCTACATTAAAATAACCCTTTATAAGTTTTTCACATTTAAAATAAATTATTATTATTAGTTTTTATGTTCTTGTTTTCCTCTGGTTTCTCATCACCCTCCTATCTGTGGTTTCAGTTTGTAAAGATATTAATTTACAAGTTTCAACATTTGCCAAAGTGCAAAAAATTCAAATGATATCAGTCCACTCAATGACAGAGACAGGAAATATCTAGTATCATGCAGATGGCAAACATATCAAGTATCTCCTGTAGGCTTTTTATCAGATACAATAAAAATATACAACTAATGCAAAATATCAATTTCATTCTGTTTCTAGTTAACTTGAGACTGTACCACATGCATTACCTTATCTTTAACTGAATGCAGCAATCTGACCAAACCCATCACTAAGGACTGAATTAAATTTCCTTAGCAGTAATATTATATATACAGAATGTTTATCTAGCTCTGTCTTTTTTATTTTCTATCCTTAGTGCCTTGACAATGTAAAAGCAATTTAATTTGCTACTTACCTCCTACTAACCAACATAACAAGGTCAGAACAAGTGCAAAGTGGTAAAATTGTATTCCCTTTTCTATTCCCTTTGAATACATAAAACTTAAGAACTACTGATCTCAATTAAGATGACATATTACCCAGGAGAAAAACAAACACCCTCTCTTTGGCATACCAGTAAACATCTTATAATACTCAAAAATTAGGAACCACTAACAAGGTGTCCTATTTACAATCAGTATTCAGTCTAAACTGCATATGGAAAATCTAATTAAATGCTAGACTAATATGTCAATTATATGGGCCTAATCTAGAAGAACAAAAGTATGCATCATTCATGTTCTCTACCAGAAATAGTCCAGGAGATAAACTGGCAAGGTCCTATGCCAGGGGAGTAGAGAATTCAGGACAAATATATGACACTCTCTGTCATTTTATTTTTTAATTTAAATATTTGTTCAATATTTTACTTCAATATTATATATGTGCATATATATGCATGTATATATGAAAACACATAACATATATGTATCATATCATCATGTTTTCTAATAGCAATCAACATTGAAATTATTTAAAATCAAGATGTTAGGAGTCAAGATGGTGGAATATAGGTTAGGACTAGACTGAACTCTCCCATCATTGCCCTCTAAAAAACTTTAAAATAGCGAGCCAATATGGCAGGGAGGAGACACTCTTTATCTGAGCTCTTCCTGATGTCCCTCAGGTTGACACCAAATCAAGCCTCTGAATTAGTTTTGGAGTGACAGAACCCACAAATATTTGGAATGTAACAAATTTCCAGTCGATGATATTTTGGAAGAACTTCAGAAAAAGTCTGTTTCAATCAGGCACAAAGGGAGGATGCTGGGCACAGGTGCAATGTAGAGACCCAGGGCAATGTGGGGGTCAGCACACAGGGAATCTATCTGGAGAATCTACAGCAATGTTGGCTACATTGTCCTGGTTGCAAGCCAGTACATCAGCAGATTAGCTGTGAGATATCCAATACAAATACAAGAAGCAAATAATGAGCCCCTGAACCCCAGAATAACATGGGAATTGGCCAAGCCCACCCAGCACTGGAAGTTAGTCTGCACCAACCTTGTGCAGCCACTGTCACCTGCAGAGAAGGCATGAACAATATTCCCCATGCCCTAAAAACAGAACTCAACCTTTTCTAAAAATGAGAAAAAAGCAAAAAGAATTCTGACAATAAGTAGTTTTTATGGAGAAAGAGAAGAACAGATCTCAAACTCTAAGCTCACTAAAAGCAGATAATCTCCAGATGAAGCCCCAGAAGGTGATATGAGTTGGTTCCCATCTCACAAGGCTCTCTTGGAAGAATTCAAAAAGGATCTTAAAAGAGAATTAAAAGAAAAATGGAGAAAGGAAATGAGAACATTGCAGGAGACTTTGGAAAAGGAAACACAGACATTATCTAAAGAAAACTCCATACAAAATAGATTTAGTGAAATAGAAAAAGCGTATAACAGGGCAGCTAGGTGGTGCAGTGGATAAAGCACTAGCCCTGAAGTCAGAAGGACCTGAACACAAATTTGATCTCAGACACTTAACATTTCCTAGCTGTGTGACCCTGGGCAAGTCACTTAACTCCAATTGCCTCAGCAAAAAAAAGAAAGAAAAAGAAAAAAACATATAACTCCTTATAAAATAAATTTGACAAAATGGAAAAAAGAAAATGACTCCTTTAAAAACAGAATTTCTGAAATGAAAAAAAAAAATCCATTGAAAAAAACAACTCGTTTAAAAATTCAATTGGCCAAATACAAAATGAGCTTAAAAAGGTAACTAAAGAAAATAATTCACTGATAATTAGAATTGAACAAATGGAAATGAATGACTCAGTGAGACTTGAAGTCAAACAAAACCAAAAAAAAAAAAAAAAAAAACCCGAAAAAATAGAAGAAAGGGTAAAATACCTCATTGGAAAAAAACAAATGATCTGGAAAATAGACCTAGGAAAGACAACCTAAGAATTACTGGACTTCCTGAAAACCATGATGGAAAAAAAAAAAGTCTAGGCATCATCTTTCAGGAAATCATCAAGGAAAACTACTCTGATGTCCTAGAACCAGAGGGCAAAATAACCATTGAAAGAATTCACCAATCACCTACTGAAGGAGATCCAAAATGAAAACTCCAGGGAATATCATAGCTAAATTTCAGAATTATTGGATCAAGAAGAAAATGTTGTAAGCAGCCAGAAAGAAATATCTAGGAGACACAATCAGGATTACTCAGGACCTAGGAGCTTCCATCTTAAAGGATCAAAGAGCCTGGAATATGATATTCTGAAAGGCAAAGGGACTTGGATTACAGCCAAATATCAACTATCCAGCAAAACTGAGCATTATTTTTCAGGGAAGAAGATGGACAGGTAACTTTCATTTATTTCTTATAAAAAGGCCAGAGCTAAATTTGATCTCCAAACACAGAACTCAAGAAAAGCATAAAAAGGTAAAAAAGAAAGAACTCTTGAGAACTATATCTTTGTTATGGGTGTACCTAGAGGGTCAGGTATAATTTGATTTTATTGTGATAACATAAAAAAGAAACTAGAGGTAGAAAGGGGATTATACTGGAAGAAGAGGAAAATGGAGATAAAATGAGATAAATTACATCTCATGAAGAGGCAAAGAAGACCTATTATAATTGAGGGAAAGAAAGGAGGGGAATGAACATTGTATGAATCTTATTCACATCAGATTTGGCTCAATGAGAGAATATCAGACAAATTTATCTTCACAGAGAAATTTGTCTTACCCTATAGGGAAGTGGGAGGGGAAAGCAGAAAGGAAAAGGGAGGCTAATAAAAAAGACAACAGAAATAGAAGGGGAAAGGTATAAGAAAGGGGTAAGAGCTGTTTAAAAATGAGGGCTGTTTGAGGGAAGTAGTAGTCAGAAGCAAAATACTGGGAAGGAGAAAAAAGGGGAAAAAAAAGAAAAGTATAAGAGGGGAAACAAGATGGAAGAAATTAGTAATTTTAATTGTGAACATGAATGGATGAATTCTCCCATAAAACAGAAGCAGACAGCAGATTGTATTAAAAGCCAGAATCTCACAATATGTTTACAAGGCATACATTTAAAGCAGAGTGATATATTCAGAGTGAAGGTAAAAGCAGAATCTATTATGCTTCAGCTGAAGTTAAAAAAAAAAAAAGTAGGGATAGTGATTCTGATCTCCGATAAAGCAAAAGCAAAAACAAATTTAATTAAAAGAGAAAGGAAGGAAACTACATCTTACTAAAGGGTATCATAGATAAAAAAGTAATATCAATATTAAACTTATATGAAACAAGTAGTATAGCATCGAAATTCCTAAAGGAGAAGTTCCGAGAGCTGCAGGAAGAATTAGACAACAAAACTATATTACTAGGTGATCTTAACCTTGCTCTCTTAGAACTAGATAAATCAGACAACAAAATAAGTAGAAAGAAGTTAAGAAGGTAAACAGAATTCTAGAAAAGTTAGGTATGAACGACCTTTGGAGAAAATTGAATGGAGGCAGAAAGGAATATACCTTTTTCTTTTTTTAAATTTATTTTTTAATATTTTATTTTATTTTATTTAATAACTTTATATTGACAGAATCCATGCCAGGGTAATTTTTTTACAACATTATCCCTTGCACTCATTTCTGTTCCGATTTTTCCCCTCTCTCCCTCCACCCCCTCCCCTAGATGGCAAGCAGTCCTTTACATGTTAAATATGTTACAGTATATCCTAGATACAATATATCTTTGCAGAACCGAACATTTCTCTTGTTGCACAGGGAGAATTGGATTCAGAAGGTAAGAATAACCCGGGAAGAAAAACAAAAATGCAAATAGTTCAAATTCATTCATTTCCCAGTGTTCTTTCTTGGATGTAGCTGCTTCTGTCCATCATTTATCAATTGAAACTGAGTTAGGTCTCTTTGTCAAAGAAATCCTCTTCCATCAGAATACATCTTCATACAATATCATTGTCGAAGTGTATAATGATCTCCTGGTTCTGCTCATTTCACTTAGCATCAGTTCGTGTAAGTCTCGCCAGTCCTCTCTGTATTCATCCTGCTGGTCATTTCTTATAGAACAATAATATTCCATAACATTCATATACCACAATTTACCCAGCCATTCTCCAAATGATGGGCATCCATTCATTTTCCAGTTTCTAACCACTACAAACAGGGTTGCCACAAACATTTTGGCACATACAGGTCCCTTTCCCTTCTTTAGTATCTCTTTGGGGTACAGGCCCAGTAGTATCACTGCTGGATCAGAGGGTATGTACAGTTTGATAACTTTTTGGGCATAATTCCAGATTGCTCTCCAGAATGGTTGGATTCGTTCACAACTCCACCAACAATGCATCAGTGTCCCAGTTTTCCCGCATCCCCTCCAACATTCATCATTATTTTTTCCTGTCATCTTAGCCAATCTGACAGGTGTGTAGTGGTATCTCAGAGTTGTCTTAATTTGCATTTCTCTGATCAATAATGATTTGGAACACTCTTTCATATGAGTGGTAATAGTTTCAATTTCATCATCTGAAAATTGTCTGTTCATATCCTTTGACCATTTATCAATTGGAGAATGGCTTGATTTCTTATAAATTTGAGTCAGTTCTCTATATATTTTGGAAATGAGGCCTTTATCAGAACCTTTAACTGTGAAGATGTTTTCCCAGTTTGTTGCTTCCCTTCTAATCTTGTTTGCATTAGTTTTGTTTGTACAAAGGCTTTTTAATTTGATGTAATCAAAATTTTCTATTTTGTGATCAGTAATGGTCTCTAGTTCATCTTTGGTCACAAATTTCTTTCTCCACCACAAGTCTGAGAGATAAACTATTCTATGTTCCTCTAATTTATTTATAATCTCGTTCTTTATGCCTAGGTCATGGATCCATTTTGATCTTATCTTGGTATATGGTGTTAAGTGTGGGTCCATGCCTAGTTTCTGCCATACTAATTTCCAGTTATCCCAGCAGTTTTTATCAAATAATGAATTCTTATCCCAAAAGTTAGGATCTTTGGGTTTGTCAAACACTAGATTGCTATAGTTGACTATTCTGTCTTGTGAACCTAACCTTTTCCACTGATCCACTAATCTATTTCTTAGCCAATACCAAATGGTTTTGGTGACTACTGCTTTATAATATAATTTTAGATCAGGTACAGCTAGGCCGCCTTCATTTGATTTTTTTTTTCATTAATTCCCTTGAGATTCTCAACTTTTTATTGTTCCATGTGAATTTTGTTGTTATTTTTTCTAGATCATTAAAATATTTTCTTGGAAGTCTGATTGGTATAGCACTAAATAAATAGATTAGTTTAGGGAGTATTGTCATCTTTATTATATTCGCTCGGCCTATCCAAGAGCACTTAATATTTTTCCAATTATTTAAGTCTGACTTTATTTGTGTGGAGACTTTTTTTGTAATTTGCTCATATAATTCCTGACTTTCCTTTGGTAGATTCCCAAATATTTTATGCTATCAACAGTTATTCTGAATGGAATTTCTCTTTGTATCTCTTGGTGTTGGGTTTTGTTGGATATGTATAAAAATGCTGAGGATTTCTGGGGATTTATTTTGTATTCAGCTACTTTGCTAAAATTATGAATTATTTCTAATAGCTTTTTAGTAGAATCTCTGGGGTTCTCTAGGTATACCATCATATCATCTGCAAAGAGTGATAGTTTGGTTTCCTCATTGCCTACTCTAATTCCTTTAATATCTTTCTCGACTCTAATTGCCGAGGAATATACCTTTTTCTCAGTAGTACACGGAACCTATAAAAAATTGACCATGGATTTGGGCATAAAAACCCCAAAATCAAATGCAGAAAGGTGGAAAATAATTAATAGTAATAGGAAAAATGGTTTTTTTCAGCTCATGATGTAATAAGAATCACATGTAATAAAGGTCCAGGGAAAAATGGACCAAAAATTAATTGGAAACTAAATAATCTGATCCTAAGGAATGGGTGGGTAAAACAACACATCATAGACACAATTGATAATTTCATCTAAAAGAATGTTGATAATGAAACAACATACCAAAATTTATGGAATGCAGCCAAAGCAGTTCATAGGGGAAGTTTTATATTTCTAGATGCTTACTTGCATAAAACAGAGAAAGAGAATCAATGAATTGGGCATACAATTGAAAAACAAAACTAAGAACTGGTTTTATTTTTTAAAAAATTCAACAAAATAGATAAGCCTTTAGTTAATTTGATCAGAAAAAGGAAAGAAGAAAATCAAATTGTTAGTCTCAACAATGAAAAGGGTGAACTTTCTACCAATGAAGAGAAAATTGGAGAAATAATTAGGAGCTATTTTGCCCAACTATATGCCAGTATATATGATAATCTAAGTGAAACAGACTAATATTTGCAAAAATATAGATTGCCCATATTAACAGAGGAGGAAATAAATCACTTAAATAATCCCATTTTAGAAAAAGAAATTGAACAAACTATTAATCAACTCCCTAAGAAAAAATCTCCAGGACCAGATGGATTTACACATGAATTCTACCAGACATTTAAAGAACAATTAGTTCCAATATTATGCAAACTATTTGGGAAAATAGGGAAAGAAGGAATCTTGTCAAATTCTTTTTAAGACCAGACATGATACTGATACCTAAACCAGGTTGGGTCAAAACAAAGAAAGAAAATTATAGACCAATTTCCCTATGAATATTGATGCAAAAATCAAATAAAATATTAGTAAAGAAATTATAGCAAGTTATCCCCAGGATGATACACCATAACCAAGTAGAATTTATACCAGGAATGCAGTACTGTTTCAATATTAGGAAAATTATTATCATAATTGACTATATCAATAACAAAGATCACATAATTATCAATAGAGGTAGGAAAAAACACTCACTTCTATTAAAAACACTAGAGAGAGAATAGGAATAAATGGAGTTTTACTTAAAATAGCATCTATTTAAAGCCATCAGCAAGCATCAGATGTAATGAGGATAAACTAGAACCATTCCCAGTAAGATCAGGGGTGAAACAAGATTGCCCACTATCACCATTACTATTCAATAATGTATTAGAAATGTTAGCTTTGGCAATAAGAAAAAAAAAGAGGTTAAAGGAATTAGAGTAGGTAATGAGGAAACCAAATTATCACTCTTTGCAGATGATATAATGGCATACATAGAAAATCCTAAAGAATCAACTAAAAAACTATTAGAAACAATTTACAACTTTAGTAAAGTTGCAAGATACAAAATAAATACATAAATCATCAGCATTTTTATATATAATCAACCAAGTCCAGCAGCAAGAGTGACAAAGAGAAATTCATTTTAAAATAACTGTAGATAATATAAAATATTTGGAAGTCTACCTGCCAAGGCAAAGTCAGGAACTATATAAACACAATTACAAAACACTTTCCATACAAATAAAGACAGATCTAATCTCTTGGAATAATATCAAGTACTCATGGGTAGGCCAAGCTAATATGATAAAAATGACGATACTACCTAAATTAATCTACTTATTAGTGCCATACCAATCACACTTCCAAGAATTTGCTTCATAAAGCTAGAAAAAATAATAACAAAATTCATCTAGAAGAAGAAAAGATCAAGAATTTCAAGGTAATTTAATGAAACAAAATGCAAATGAAGGTGCCTAGATGTACCAGACTTAAAATTATTTTATAAAGCAAGGGTCATTAAAACCATTTGGTACTGGCTAAGAAATAAGAGTAGTCAATCAGGGGAATAAGTTAGGTTCAGAGGACAAAATAGTCAATGACAATAGTAATCTAGTGTTTGACAAATGCAAAGATCCCAGCTTTTGGGAAAAGAGCTCACTATTTGACAAAAACTGCTGGAAAAATAGTATGGCATAAACTAAGCATTGACACCCACCTAACATCTTATACTAAAATAAAATTGAAATGGGTTTATGATTTAGACATAAAGAGTGATATTATAAGCAAATCAGAAGAATAAAGGATAATTTACCTCTTAGATCTGTGGAGAAGGAAGGAATTTGTGGCCAAAGAAGAACTCAAGGACATTATTGAATGTAAAATGGATAATTTTGATTATATTAAGTTTAAAAGTTTTATACAAACAAACCAATGCAGACAAGACTAGAAGGGAAGAAATAAATTGGGGGGAAAAATTTACATTCAAGAGTTCTGATAAAAGCTTTGTTTCTAAAATACATAGAAAACTGACTCAAATTTATAAGAATTCAAGCCATTCTCCAATTGATAAATGGTCAAAGGATATGAACAGGCAATTTTCAGATGAAAAAATTAAAACCATTTCTAGTCATATGAAAAGGTGCTCTAAATCATTATTGATCAGAGAAATGCAAATTAAGACAACTCTGGGATACCACTACACACCTCTCAGATTGGCTAAGATGACAGGAAAAGATAATGATGAGTATTGGAGGAGATGTGAAAAAACTGGGACATTAATATATTGTTGATGGAGTTGTGAACTGATCCAACCATTCTGGGGAGCAATTTGGAACTATGCCTAAAGGGCTATCAAACTGCATACCCGTTGATCCAACAGTTTTTCTACTAGGTTTGTATCCTAAAACGATCATAAAGAAGGGAAAGGGTCTACATGTGCAAAAATGTTTGTAATAGCAAAAAACTGAAAACTAAATGGATGTCCAGCAGAAAATGGCTGAATAAGTTATGGTATATGAATGTTATGGAATATTATTGTTCTATAATAAATAATCAGCAGAATGATTTCAGAGACTTACATGAACTGATGCTCAGTGAAATGAGCAGAACCAGGAGATCATTATATACAGCAACAGCAAGATTATACAATGATCAATTCTGATGGACATGGCTATCATTACTGTCAACAGTGAGATGATTCAGACCATTTCCAATAGTCTTGTGATGAAGACAGCCTTCTGCACAAAGAGAAAGGACAGTGGGAACTGATTGTGGACCACAATATAATGTTTTCACTCTTTTTGTTATTGTTTGCTTGCATTTTGTTTTCTTTCTCATTTTTTTTTCCTTTTTGATCTGATTTTTCTTATGCAGGATGATATTTTTGGAAATATGTATAGAAGAATTGCATGCGTTTAACATATATTAAATCACTTGCCATTTAGGGGCGGGAGTGGAGGGAAGGAGGAAAAAACTTAGAGCACAAGGTTTTGTAAGGGTGAATGTTGAAATTGTCCACATACATATTTTGAAAATAAAAGCTTTAATTAAAAAAAGGAAAAAAATCTTTAAAATAATACCTCAAATCAAATTTTGGAGCAGCAAAACCAACAAAAGATAAGAGGGAAATATTTATCTAGCCTAAAACAATTTAGGAAGTCTGCTGAAGAAGTCTATAATATCAGGGTGGATGCAAAGCTGAAGCACAGCAGGAACACCAGAAATGGGCCATACCTGTAACCAAGACAAGCTGCAGCTGCAGAAGCTCCAAGTCCAGAGACAAAAAGGGAGTCAGACACTTTGTCAGAAAGAAATTATAGGGAACCCTTTACTGGCCTTGGGCAGAGTGGCCCATTGCGCATAATCAGTTCTGGGTCACAGTTCCAGGGTAGAGAGGAGTGTTTTTATTAGTTACAAGGGAGCAGGGGCTCTGGTAAAAGTTTCGGGGTCAAGAGGAGGCTAACATTTGTGGCTATAGGGGAATAGGGGTCATTTCTGGGTAAGAAAAGAGTACATGCCAGCAGAATAGGAACCACACCACCTACGATAACACCATCTTGGAAGCATCAAAAACTTGCAAATTTCCTATCCACCTCTGAAAATAGCAGCATAAAAAAGCCTGAAGCTTCCCTTCCCCTTGTTAATACAAAGTTCATAGTGAAGAAATAGGAAAATGAGTAAACAGTAAAAGAGTCCTCTACCATAAAAGTTATTGGGGTGGCAGGGAAGACCAATACATAAACTTAGAAAAAAAATAATATGAAAATAGCTACAAGCAAGTAGTAGAGGAAAAATTAGAAAAATAATCAATTTGATGACAGAAATTATGAAAAGAGAGTTAACACAGTTGGGTAAAAGAGGCACAAAAAATGCTAAAGACTCAAAAGAAACATAGGAAGGCAAACATGATAGAATAATCATAAGAAACAAAAAAGTTAAACTATTAGAAATTCTATATGGGAAGGTGGTGCGTGGGAAGATGATACATGTTACTTCTAAGAATTTTATTGGAGCAGTTAGAAGGAGTCTATATAGAAGTCATAGGTGTGAGATGATTATATTGGTATGATCTACACACACACACACACACACATGCACACATATTTTATATACATATAGACATATATGTAAATACACGCATATTACATATATATGAAACAGGGATGCATTGGGAGAAGGGGGAAGGGAGAAATAGAATGGGAAAATTTTCTCACATTAAAGAAGCACACAAGGAAGATCTTTTATAGTGGAAGAGAAAAATGGGGGTATGTTAAGCAATGTTTGAACCTCATTCTCACTGGAATTAATTCAAAATTGGAAAATATATATGTATATACTCAATTAGTAAAAGAAATCTATCTTACCCAATATGGAAGTAGGAGAGGCAGGGAATAAAGATATGGAGGTGGGGTGAGACGATGACAAAAGGGAGGGCAGATTAAGGGAGGCAGTGATAAATTAAAACATGAATAGGATAAAAAAGAAAGAAGGATTAACAAAAGAAAATAAGATGGAGGGAAATATGCAGCTATAACTGTGAATATGAATGGGATAAACTAGCCTATAAAAAGGAAGGGCATAGTAGAATGAATTAGAACTCAAAGTCCAATAATATGTTGTATAAAAGAAATATACTTGAAACACATAGAGAGTTAAAATAAAAGGTGGCGGTCAAATTTCTTATGTGTCGGCTGAAGTAATAATGGCAGAGATAGAAAAAAATAATCTCAGACTTAAAAAAAAAGGCAAAAATAGACCTAATTAAAAGAAATAATCAGAGAAACAATGTGTTGTTAAAAGTTATGTTAGACAATGAAATATTTTTTAAAATAGCATTTTTCTCTGCCATAGGCCTTATTTCTCAAATATACAGAGAACTGGGTCAGATTTCTAAAAATAAGAGCCATTTTCCAATTAATAAATGGTCTAAGGATATGAAGAGGCAGATTTCAAGAGGAGAAATCAAAGCTAACTATAGTAATATTAAAAAATGCTCTGAATCACTATTGATTAGGGAAACATAAATTAAAACATCTCTGAGATATCTCACACATATCAGAAATGGCAAATGTTGGAAGAGATGAGGAAAAATAGACACATTAATAATGGACTAGTGAATTGGTACAACCATTCTAAAGAACAATCTGGAGCTATTTCCAAAGGACTATAAAACTATTCATACCAAAAATAAAAAAAATAATAAAAACAAAAAACTATTCATACTTTTTAATCTAGAATATTACTATTAGGTCTTTCATGATTTCACACTTCCGCCAAAGAGATGCGAAGATCTACGTGTACAAAAAATATTTATAACAGTGGCAAAGATTTAGAAGCTGAGGGGATGCTCATCAATTGGGGAATGGCTGAACAAGTCATGGTTATGCTATAAGAAATGCAAGGAGAGAGATGGTTTTAGAAAAACATGGCAAGATTATATGAACTTATAAAAAGTGAAAAGAGAAGAACTGGAAGTTCATTGTGCATGAGAATAGCAATGTTTTAATGATGATCAACACCGAAACACTTGACTACTCTGATCAATACAATGACCCAAGACAGTTCCAAAGAACTGAAGGTGAAAAAATGCTATCCAGCTTCAGAGAAAATTTTTGAACTAAGTACAAACTAAAGTATAATTTTTGCTTCCTTTGTCTTGTTTCGTGATATGGTTAACATGGAAATATATTTTCCATGATTTCATATGTATAATTGATATTACACTGTCTTCTCAGTTGTTGGGGGGGGAGGGAAATCTGGAACTGAAAATTCTTTTAAGTGCTAAAAATAAATAATAAAATGTACTTTAAAAAAATAAAGTTCAAAGTGTTAGAAGCATGACTTGTTCAAAAAGTAGTTTAGAGGAAGAAATTAATGGTATGGCTTTGATTTAGTAATAACATTTATAATGTGACAAGAACATATGAAATCTAGATATATGGCATAAGTCAAGAAAGAACCACTTTTTATGTACCTTACCTAAACCATAGGATAAGGTTGAGTGAAGCAGCAACATCCTAACAACTATCAAAACACCACCTATCTACAAAATAGATAGATTAGTACTTAACAATTTTAAAAAGCAAGTCAGGCTATCTACCAAAGGAAAGTCAGGAATTATATGAGCAAAATTATAAAAAAGTCTCCACACAAATAAAGTCAGACTTAAATAATTGGAAAAATATTAAGTGCTCTTGGATCGGCTGAGCGAACATAATAAAGATGACAATACTCCCTAAACTAATCTATTTATTTAGTGCTATACCAATCAGACTTCCAAGAAAATATTTTAATGATCTAGAAAAAAATAACAACAAAATTCATATGGAACAATAAAAAGTCGAGAATCTCAAGGGAATTAATGAAAAAAAAATCAAATGAAGGTGGCCTAGCTGTACCTGATCTAAAATTATATTATAAAGCAGCAGTCACCAAAACCATTTGGTATTGGCTAAGAAATAGATTAGTGGATCAGTGGAAAAGGTTAGGTTCACAAGACAGAATAGTCAACTATAGCAATCTAGTGTTTGACAAACCCAAAGCCCCTAACTTCTGGGAAAAGAATTCATTATTTGATAAAAACTGCTGGGATAATTAGAAATTAGTATGGCAGAAATTAGGCATGGACCCACACCTAACACCATATACCAAGATAAGATCAAAATGGGTCCATGACCTAGGCATAAAGAACGAGATTATAAATAAATTAGAGGAACATAGAATAGTTTATCTCTCAGACTTGTGGAGGAGAAAGAAATTTGTGACCAAAGATGAACTAGAGACCATTACTGATCACAAAATAGAAAATTTTGATTACATCAAATTAAAAAGCCTTTGTACAAACAAAACTAATGCAAACAAGATTAGAAGGGAAGCAACAAACTGGGAAAACATCTTCACACTTAAAGGTTCTGATAAAGGCCTCATTTCTAAAATATATAGAGAACTGACTCAAATTTATAAGAAATCAAGCCATTCTCCAATTGATAAATGGTCAAAGGATATGAACAGACAATTTTCAGAGGATGAAATTGAAACTATTACCACTCATATGAAAGAGTGTTCCAAATCATTATTGATCAGAGAAATGCAAATTAAGACAACTCTGAGATACCACTACACACCTGTCAGATTGGCTAAGATGACAGGAAAAAATAATGATGAATGTTGGAGGGGATGCGGGAAAACTGGGACACTAATGCATTGTTGGTGGAGTTGTGAACGAATCCAACCATTCTGGAGAGCAATCTGGAATTATGCCCAAAAAATTATCAAATTGTGCATACCCTTTGATCCAGCAGTGTTTCTATTGGGCTTATATCCCAAAGAAATACTAAAGAAGGGAAAGGGACCTGTATGTGCCAAAATGTTTGTAGCAGCCCTATTTGTAGTGGCTAGAAAGTGGAAAATGAATGGATGCCCATCAATTGGAGAATGGCTGGGTAAATTGTGGTATATGAATGTTATGGAATATTATTGTTCTGTAAGAAATGACCAGCAGGATGAATACAGAGAGGACTGGCGAGACTTACATGAACTGATGCTAAGTGAAATGAGCAGAACCAGGAGATCATTATACACTTCGACAACGATATTGTATGAGGACATATTTTGATGGAAATGGATTTCTTTGACAAAGAGACCTAAGTTTCAATTGATAAATGATGGACATAAGCAGCTACACCCAAAGAACAAACACTGGGAAACAAATGTGAACTATCTGCATTTTAGTTTTTCTTCCCGGGTTATTTATACCTTCTGAATCCAATTCTCCCTATGCAACAAGAGAACTGTTCGGTTCTGCAAACATATATTGCATCTAGGATATACTGTAACATATCCAACATATAAAGGACTGCTTGCCATCTAGGGGAGGGGGTGGAGGGAGGGAGGGGGAAAAAAATCGGAAAAGAAACGAGTGCAAGGAATAATGTTGTCATTATAAAGTAATCATTAAAAAATAAAATAAAAAAATAAAATAAAATAAAAAGCAAGTCAAGGTAGAGAGCTAAGACTCCAGTCTTCATCCAGTGTACTCAATCTCATGTGGATCATATTGTTCCATACTACACCATACTCCAACTCTGAGAACAACTATGGAAATGTTCTCAAAATGAGAAGAAAAAAGTGAAAATCAATTAGGCTGCCAACATAAGAATCAGGATATACAAGGGAATTTAGTTCAGTATAAAAATAAATAAAATGTGACCATGTAATTATAATTAGCATAAACACAGAAATATCAATCTAAACAACTTCAAAAGACACTTTTATTTGGGAAAATGTGCATGATTTTAAGATCAATGCAAATTACTACATATGACATAAGGATAGTGATAAGTAATTTTCAGCCATAGTGTAAAGTTCACCTTACTAAAATAAAATTGTAAAATAAAATGTTGATTTAATTGCAAAATTCCCACAAATGTAATATTACAATAAAAGTTGATGTTATTTTCGAAGGGCCAGGTGCGTCGACTTTAAGATCCACAGACATCACATGCAAATAACTATTTAATCAAATATAAATGATAGATGTATTAAGACTATTAATCTTTTAAAAGTATATATAAATCAATCACCTGTAATTTTATTTAACATAAGACAGCCATGGAATGTATTCCTCAGAACACTCATTTTGTTACTCTGTAATTCTTGCTGATTTTTACTGGAATTATATGATGAAAGACCCCTCAGCTAAGGATGTTAAATTTATAAGGATTTCTTTCAGAAGTATTTGATAGGCATCCAGAGAGTTCTTTAGAAGCTGATCCAAAAAAGGTTCATTTGTTATCCAACTTTTCTCATTTGTGGTTTTCTTTGAGCAACCAAAGATATCAGAGATAAATTTTTGTTCTTTTTGTTTGAATGTTGGATCTCTTTCCTCATTAACTACTTGCTACATTGCATGTGCTTGGTATTATATGAAATAAAATGGGTGTAAGGGACTGAGTACTGGCAAACTGAAGATAGTTAAGGAAACATCCCACATTCACCATAGCATGCTCTCTGTGTATGTGTGTGTATACGTACATACGTACATACATAGATACATATATATATGTATCTATGTATGTATTCTTGATTTCTCACTTTTTACAACTCCTTTTTCTCTTCCATTTCTCAACCCTTAAATTCTAAGTTTTTTCAAAGTTTTGTTTTATTTTAATTATTCTCAGGGCATCAGCAACATAGACATTGGTATATGTATGAGAAGTTTAGTTTGAGTAGAAATGAGAAGAGGAAATTAGGTATGAAGTAAGCTTGTAAGCTAGGCCTGGCCAGACAGTGTTTTCTATACAGGAAGACATTTCAGAAAAGAAAAACTATGAATTAACCCATTGCCCAGGCATCAAAAAAAGATGGAAGGCTAGGAATTTGTCTTATATCGTCTTTATATACTTGATTTTGAGTATATAATTTTTGTAACACAAATACAACATCAGAAGATAAAGGGGGAATGTAATAATAGATAGCCTTTAACTGAGTTTCTGTGGGAAAGACTTAATAAGTACTTGGTTGCTGCAAATACTATAGGGCTTCTCTGTGATTTTATCTGAGTGTTCTTTTGATACAGATCATAAGCCCTCAGGGACATGGTAGAAAGCTTTTGAATACTGCTGTCACCAAAAATTTATCACCTGCTGTCAGCCTGGTGATCACATGCCCAAATTAAGCTGGCTTGGTCCTTGGACAATAGACATATCATCCATCATAGGACTGAACTTGGACTCATGTGCAAACTTAGTAAGACTTGTGAAAGCCTACTCTCCATCAGAAGGAAGGAAATAAATATTAAATATCTACTATGTGTCAGGCACTCTGCTCTTCACAACAACCCTGAGAAGTAGCTGCTGTTATTATTCTCATTTTACAGAAGAGAAAACTGAGGTAAACATAGGATAAGTGACTTGCCCAGGGTCAGCATCTGTGAACAAATCTGAGCTTGGGTTTTCCTGACTCCCAAGCCCAACTCTTTCATAAGTTCCAGTCTCACATTTTCTACTGGCTGCTACTCATCTTTTCCTGAATGTGCTACTGGGTGTCATATACTCAGTATGTACAAAACTGAATTTATCACTTTCTCTTTTTCTCTTAATTTTATGACTTCTGTTGATGGTACCACCAATCTCCTAGATAGCCAAATTTAAAACCTTGAAGTCATCTGTGACCCCTCTCGCACACACTCTAGACTCCCCATCCAATCTAATAAGTCCCGTCAATTCTACCTCAACAATATTATTCTCAGCCAACTCTCCTCCTTTCTACTCACTGCCACCCACCTCATCCTAAACTCTTATTATCTTTATCTGGATTATTGTTATGGCTTCCTTACTGGTTTATCTGCCTTTAGCCTTTCTCCTAATTTATCCTTCACACAGCTGCCAAAATAATCTTCCTAATGCATAGTTCTGACCCTGTTATTTTCCTATTCAAAATTTCAATGGCTCCTTGTTGCCAAATGAATACAAACTAAAGTTTATGTCTATCCACTAAGAATCTAGTTCCAAATTACCTTTCTTGTCTTGCTTTTTATGTACTTTACCTATATTCTAGTGAATTGCTAATTAATTTATGGAATTATTAAATGGGGGCAAACATACCTGTTCTTCGAGTAGTCATTGGGAAAAACCACAATGGCAATAGGGAATAATGCTTCCATCACATTTTAATAAGGCAAAGAAGGTAGAGGGGCAAATAGAACAGTACAGAAAAATGACACAGAGTAGAGGTGAGGTGTATAGAGGTAGGCACCTGGAAATGGGGAATAGGATATGAAGAAAGGTAAGGATAATGGGAAGGAATAAAAGTCACTTATATAAACCTGGATTAGAGTTGGAAGCACTCTGCAGCATGTTCCCAGATGGAAATCAAAGAGTTCTCAGAGTTACATGAACTGATACTAAGTGAAATGAGTAGAATCAGGAGATCATTATACATGACAACAAAATCATATGATGATCAATTTTGATGGACATGGCTCTCGTCAACAATGAGATGATTCAGGCCAGTTCCAATGGTCTTGTGATGAAGAGAGCCATCTACATCCAGAGAGAGGACTGTGGAAACTGAGGGTGGATCACAGCATAGTATTTTCACTCTTTTTGTTGTTGTTTGCTTGCATTTTGTTTTCTTTTTCATTTTTTTTCCTTTTCGATCTGATTTTTCTTGTGCAGCATGATATTTGTGGAAATATGTGTAGAAGAATTGCACGTGTTTAACATATATTGGATTACTTGCCATCTAGAAGGGGGATGGGGGAAGGGAGGGAAAAAATTTAGAACACAAGGGTGAATGTTGAAAATTATCCATGAATATATTTTGAAAATAAAAATTTTTAATTAAAAAAAGAGTTCTTGGGGTGCAGAAGTTTGGAGTATCATTTTTAAATAAGGTTTTGATGGTGGACAGACTAACTCTCATCTAGGCAGTTAGTTCATTAACATATCCATATCAACTCAAAGTTATCAGCAACATTTGGTGTTCTTACTGTGGATGTTTATCTGAGGCTTACAGACTATAAGCAGTTAACAATACGAAAGGGTCCTTACAGCCACACCTAGTTGTCTTCTTCTGATTTCGCACATAATCTCAGGATGTTTAACCCTGAGTTAATATATGACATAGCTTGCAAGTAACTATTATGTTCCTTTGATCTATGGGACAAGCTATAAGTTCTAGAATCCTCTTTACAATCTTTCCTGCACTTGGTAATTTATACTGGCTACTTACAGACTTGCTACAGCAACTAGAAGAGATGAGGATGATGAAGTCCTGGGTAGACAGGTAGGCATTGGCAGAGAAAGCCAACGTGGAAGTCTAGCTACTCCCTTAGGCAAACATGAAGGGCACTGATGGGATCATCTCAGTCTATCAAATGGATTTTTGATTACAGTCCTAACTCAGGTGGAGGTCTCTAGAAATCCCACTTTTACCACATCCAATCAGAAAGCCAGATTATGATGTCAAACCCCATAGGTTATATTTCTCCTATAAAAGAACTACCCATACTCTATATCCTTGCTAAACTTCTTTATAAATTTAGCCCCCTAGTCAATGACATACTCCTAGTTATAGCTAAACTCCTTTTAAGGGGCTAAACTCCTTTTAAGGGTTGGCCTGCCATGCTATATTTTCATCTCATGATAGCTTCCTCTTAATTGCATTTTTCTGTGGATTTCTTTGACAAAGAGACCTGAGTTTCAATTGATAAACGATGGACAAAAGCAGCTACACCCAAAGAAAGAACACTGGGAAACGAATGTGAACTATCTGCATTTTTGTTTTTCTTCCCGGGTTATTTATACCTTCTGAATCCAATTCTCCCTGTGCAACAAGAGAACTGTTCGGTTCTGCAAACATATATTGTATCTAGGATATACTGCAACATATCCAACATATAAAGGACTGCTTGCCATCTAGGGGAGGGGGTGGAGGGAGGGAGGGAAAAAAAAATCGGAACAGAAACGAGTGTCAATATAAAGTAATTATTAAATAAAATTTTTTTTAAAAATTGCATTTTCCTCCTGGTTACTTCTAAGGAACTTGTCTTTCTTTTGTCAATTGCTAAAACCTCTTTCCTTACTAAAAACCTTTAGGGATTTAGCCCTCTCTTAGCAAGCATGATAAAATCTTTGCCCCTTGATTTGGAGAATGTCTAAGCCTACAAATTCTTTTGAGACAACTCAAGACACTAGCCCTTAACCCCAAAATACTTTTAAGGTATCATCTCCATACCCCATCATTTGGTGACTGAATCCCATCATTCTGGTCTGCACCCCATAACCTCAACACTTTGGTGGCCATAAAGGGAAGTTCAATAGAGGTTGTTAGAGGACAGAGAAAGATACAATTTGAACATATCCAGATAGACTCCTATACATCTTAAACTTTTTTCAATCATTATTTTCATTCATCTCTCCTCCTTTCTACTCACTGCTACCTGCATTACCCCAAACTCTTACTATATTTATCTTTTTTCGTGAGGAATTTTTATGTGACCTAAAAATAGGTATTGAAATCAAACCTTCTAATAATACATTATAATCTCATAACCTCCACATTTAGCTACAAGACCCCATTTGGGGTTTAAGAAGCTGGGAACTAATCTACTATCCTCATTTCTTATTCTACCTACTCCTACCTTTGTACATTTGTAAAGATCATCCCACATCACATAACCACCACATCTCTCACTATTTTTCTTCTTCTAAGGCTTATCTGAAGTATCCCTTTCCTGACAAATGATTCCTTGATAATAATAATTGCTAACACTTATTCAGCACTTTACATACAATAACTCAATAACTTTGGAATGTAAGTGTTATAGTCTACTATCTTGATTTTATGGTGAGGAAACTGAGTTTCAGGGTGTGGCTCTCTCCTACCCTTCCAGTCTTCTTGTACTCTCATGAACACTTCTCCCCTCACAACCTTACAACCCAACTAATGACACTGACCTCTTTGCTGCTGCTCTCATAAAATATCCCATCTCCCAACGCCAGACATTTTCACTGGCAGTTCAAATGCCTGGAATTCTTCCCCTCTTCATCTCCATCTCCTGGCTTCCTTGAATTCCTTCGAGTCTCGGTTAAACTCTTAATCTCCCTTAATATTAGTGTCTTCCCTCACTTTATTATCTCCAATTTATACTCCAGCATAACTAATTTGCATGTTGTCTCTCTCAAGAGACCATGAGCTCCTTTGGTTTTTGTTTTCTTATGTTTATTTGCCTTTGTATTCCCAGCACTTAGCCCAGGGCCTGACCCATAGTAGGTGCTTAAATGTTCCTTTATTGACTGACTCACTTATGATCCTATAGGCAATAAATGCTTAAGACAGTATTTGAACTCATCTCTCCAGAATTCTTTCCACTATAACATACTACCTAATTCCTTTAAATAGAATTAATCTATTTTTTCCTAATCTCTCCAATGCACTAAATTTACATTATAGATAGTTATTGTAGTTAGCTCTATGCATATGTATTTATATACACATTTCTTCCAACCCACAAGACTGTAAACTCCTTGAGATGAAGAGACTGTCAATTTTATTTCTGTATCATAAGAGCCTAACAAAATGAATTGAATACATTAGGCATGTAATATACCCGCTAACTAATGTTTTATCAAATTTATTTGCTTATTAACTCTAGTCCAGCCTTTTACCTTGAATCTCTACAACATCATGACAGGCATTTATCTATTTATTTTAAAATATTCCAGGGATAGAGAAACCATGGTCTCCCTCCTTTGACAATTATTGCCATATTATAAATCTCCTCCTTATTTTATTTTTTAATATAGATAGGTAAACTTGTTTATTTTGGTGATATTACAATAGTCTTATCTTGTAATAAGCAGAATAAGAATAAGATAACAACCATGGAGATAATTCTCATCTCTAAAGATTTAAATGGTAGGACCAAGTCTCTAGGGACAGTCTAAGCAGGTTCATAGTTAGGAACCTGCTAGGAGAGCAAGGAGAGATGGGCCAGTCCTTGGCTCATTTTTATTATTAGTTGCCCTGCTACACTGCCATAGAAATCTGCTGTGGAGGCCCAGGCTCATTCTCAGTTAACAATGACCTTTGGAGATAAGAAGTCTCCTGTGAGATGGCCTTCTGAGACATAAGGGATAGTATAGCTAAGCACTTGCTATTCAATCTCAGTGTCCATTTTCTCCTTATTTTAAAATAAATATTTCATATCATGCATAGAGATGTGAAAGAGTTAGTTTCTGCAACTATATAAAAATATATATTTCATATGTAATTATAAATGTATAATTATTCTAATATGTAATATTCGAATTATTATGATGTAACTATATGCATATATTATAATTAGTAAGATATATTTACTTTATCCTTCTTTCCTCCATCCATTCTCTGGTCATTTCAAAGCCATACTGATTCAACTATATTATTAAAGTATTCAATTTGGCAATGCCTTCTTTCTATATTACTGAATTTAGCTCCCTTATTGACTATAGATGAAGGCTACGTTTGTTCATTTAGCACAAGTGACGCACAGCTGAATTGCTTATAAAAATTTGAATTGAGCAAATATAGCAGTATAGTTTAACTAGGGGCTAGCAAGGCCAAATATCAGAGAGAAAATGGCTTGGGGAATCTGATAGGAAAGGGGGAAAAATAAGAGACAGTCTGCTTTATGGTATTAACCAGCCAACGGGAAACTGTTTGATGTCCAAAACAACTCTCAGACGTTTAATAATGTATATCTTTATGACATGGCTTTGAGCTGTTATTTCACCTCAGCTTCTAGCTAGGCTGAATCAAATTTTACTACCCTGATGACACTATACATATGCAAGTAGCAAATGCAGCCTATTAAAGCAGATGCAGTGTATTTAAAAGTGCTCAATTAAATTGTGGAATGTTTCTTGTAAATTAAGGCCCTGTTGAATAACCATCTTCCATGCAAATTATCTTTTTTCTTGGTTCCAACAATGTGCCTTCATCATATGTAGCAGCTTTAGCATACACTTCTTTGCAGGGCTTGACATAATGAATTCTGCCTCATTATTCCAATAGAGATGAGGAAAAGAACTTAGGCTTTTTAATTTTTCCTTGCCAGACAGCCTTTGTGAATGCACTAGTAGTCAGGGTTTACTTTTCCATGACCTGATCTGAGTGGGCTATGCTTCAGAGTGAATTATTTAACCAAGTGCATACTACCAATGCATTTATGAGACTCAACCAATGAAGTAGATTTCCGATGGAAAAATACCAGAGGAATATTCATGCTCTCTCTTACCGTCCTCAAAACAGTAATTTTCCATTGGAAACACAGATGCTCACTATATTAATCCTTATTTAAAGCCATTAAGGAACAGTCATCAAGGAGAAAAATGTCACTTACTAGAGTGTAATTATCAAAAGCAACACAATCCAGCAGATTAATGTAATATAAGTATTATATTCAGGTATGGAAACTTTGACTGATATCCAAATAGATAGATATGAGTGGAGTTACCTCAGGATTACCACATTATACCTTTTAGAAAACACCAATCAAATATGTTCAGAAATGTCAGACAAATGTTTGACTATAATCACTATCTAAAGCTCAAAGAAATGCTTATTTTTTAATGCCAACAAAAATGCACAGTTAATATAAACCCAATCTGATAGGATCAGGGTTGAATTTTCAACCCTCTAAAAACACTTATAGATTCCCCTAAGATTTCAGATGCAGGATTCAGCATGCTGTAATTTGAATTCAGAGCACCAACTTTCAACTTGGCTCTGTCATTGGGTAGCTGTATGATCTTAGTCAAATCATTTAACTTCCCTGAAGTGTCTTCTTTCAGTAAGAATAAATTATCTCTTATTTCCCTTTTATTTCTAGATTCTATCAGCCTTAGCTGGGCTTGGTCTAATAAACTGGCACAAGCCTGGGAATGAAAAAGAGAACATTAGTGGAGAGCATCTCTAGATTCAGAAAAGCAATCTCTCTGATTACTTTGATTGTATTAAGTCTATGTTTTCCCTTCCAGATGGAATGTCTCTAAACCTGACTAGTTAAAATATTAACTGTACTTTGTTAACTAAATTTAAACTTTTTAAAAATTTTCATTCTGTGGTAAAGATGCTTTTTTAAAGGTATTACTATTCATCTCAGTACAAAGTCTAAGGCAAAACCAAGTTATTCATCTAAATTCTGATAATGCTTCATTATAAAAATTAATGATCAGGCACAATTATCATATTCTTTTCAAAATAAATGCTATAATAACTGGTTTTAGAAACAAGTTAAATCCTAGATGGGGATGTCCATACTGAATGCATCACTATATATATATATATGTATATGTAAACATACACTCACATACACATATACTCATATGTATACATGTGTATGTGTACTATTGTAGTTCAGTCATATCTGACTCTTCATGATTTTGTAGACCATACTATCCAAGGGATTTTCTTGGGAAAGATATTGTAGTAAAGAGAAAGAACCTGAATTTTCAAACATTTAAAGCATGGGAGAGGAGAGAGAACAAAATTTGATCCAACTAACATTCAGATTTCTTCTAGGACAAAATAAAAACTTATGTACTTTCAAAATACTTATAAACAAAATATATAAGGGACCCTGAGGATGGGCTGAATATTCTAAATAAAATAATAACCCCTATTTTTACCACATCTTGAATTTAATAGGCTGACTTTCAATTTTTTCGTTTCTTTAGGTTTTACCACATATATTCACCCACATGCATGCACACACAAACACACACACACGCACATACACACACAGCAGTTAGGTAGCAGAATGAATAGAATGCTTAGTCTGAAATTAAGAATACTTATCTTGTAAAATTCAAATCTGACCTCAAACACTAGCTGTGTGACCCTGAGTGAGATCTATTTGCCTCAGTTTTGTCATCTGTAAAATGAATTAGAGAAAGAAATGGCAAACCATGCCAGAATTTTTGCCAAAAAAAAAAAAAAACAACAACAACAACTCCCAAATGGGGCACAAAGACTAAATAACAACAACCTTTCCTATTTTCCTCCTCTCCCAACTGCAACTGCCTCTTTTTCTTCCTTTAATTTACCTTGTATATATTTGTGTATTTACTTAGACATGTACATATTATTTCCTAGATAAAATGTAAACTCCAAGAAGGTACCCTCTGGTTTTTTTTTTTTTAACCCTCAGGGTCTAGCATAAAATACTGATACACAATCAGCACATAATATTTATTAATTAATTGAATATACAACCAAATACCATCTTATAGAAACTCGTGAAGTCATCCTTTGGCTAACCACCTATTTATGACCTTATTCCCATAGAAAGTAATATTGCTCCATAATAGTATTTTACCAAATGCATTGAAGCTTAGATGAGATATAGCTGTAATTCATTTAAGGAAATAGATTGCTTTAAAGGATGTTTATACATATTGCTTTTGGAAATTGAATCATACTTTTTCACTGACATTATAATTTATAATTTTATTCCCTCCAAAAACAATACTTATCCCACAATAAAGATTTTTTTAAAATCATATTTAGGAACACAATAACTTTTTATCTTGAGGCTTATTCACTCCAGATATGAAAGATAAAAAGCAAGTCAAGATGCTACTATGAAACCTAGTTCTTGTTGCTATTCAGTCCTATTCAACACCCCATTTGGAGTTTTCTCACCTTGCTACTCAAAAACTTATGCAAATCAAGAAGAAATGAAATAAAATTACAGACACAGGAAAGAAAAGTTACTTAAAACAGAGAATGGGAAGAATGAGCCAAGAGACAGGGTATGTTTCAATTAAATCTTAATAAATTTACACATGTAAATAAAATGAAACAGTAGATGCAAATCTTACCTTGAAAGTCCTTTGCACATATTTTTACTTATTAATACCATCATAATTTCTTTTTAAGAAGGGAGCAAATCTGTGATTTCATCAGGTGCAGGGAACTCTTATCATGAGATGAGAATATCTATCACCATCTTTCCACTGTTAAGAATCAGCAAATTGCCCATGCTAGACTCACAGATGCTAAAAAAAATACTTAAAACTGGTTTGTGTCTATCAAAAAAGTTAATCTGAATTGAAATAATCAATTCAGAAGTTTCTCTCAAATTTTAAACCAACTTTGATATTATTAATTAACCCATCTATTTTAATAATTTTCACACTAGCTAATAAATAGCTGCCTCAGCAGAATTTCAAATATAATTTTAGAGACCTGATTTAATGCAAATATTACTACCTTGTGGAATAAAAAGAAAGATATAATAAAGTTCCTTTCTTCAAGGAGATTATAATCTTATCACAGGAAAATTCATATGCATAAGAACTCCAAAATATATGCTACAAAGAGTTCATTGTGGAAATACCCAAAGAGGAATAATCGATATGCAAAAAAGCTTCCTAGAAGTATGAGTTGAGAGAGTCCTTGGGAAAAAAAATAAATCAGATTTTTATTTTTAAGGAGGACCAATGAGAAAAAGTGTGATGTTTTCAGAAGGAGGAGTGCGGTCTGACAAGTAGGAGATACTTGTTAGGAAATATAAGATAAAACTAGATAAGTGTCGAAAGAGAACTTTAAGAGCTAAAAGTGGTCTCTTAAGACACACTGTCTCAATATTTCTCTTCTTGCTAATCATTCTATAAAAGGAAATTCAGAGGATTTTAATAGTTCAAAGAAGTTGTCCCCTTTTCTTTATCCTGTAGTCTAAATAAAGGAGGCACTGTTTTCCTTTGGTCTAGTGTAAATGGTTATGCTAAAAAGGATGAAATCTCTTCTCAGTAATAATTTAAGCCTCCTCTTTTGTTGCAATAAGACTGCTTCCCATTTACTGGCTCTGTGAATGATGCAAAACAAACTGCTCAAAGGAACATATCTTTTTTTTGTTATAGAAATGTCACCTGCCAGATTATCAGATGCAGGTATCTATCAACTATCAGGGGGATGTGTCATACTCTTGAGGAAATAAATAAACTTCAGTTTTCTTGCTTGTCCATATCATGTGTAGGCTTATTTATTAACAGTAGCTAGTCAGGACTCCCCCCAAAAAAATTTGCTCAGCAACAGAAAAGGCAAAGTAAAATCATTAAGGTAACTACCACTCTTAAGGCCAAAGTGAAAAGTTTGATCTTGATTACATACATTTAAAATGGGACAAACTGTAACTTCTGAAGCAAAATAGTTAAGTTTTGGGTTTTTTTTTTTAAGTACAAGTTAGGTTAGTTAGATGGAGCAACACATAGAATGTTGGATCTGAAAGACCATTTCCTGAGTTCAAAGCTGGCCTTCACACTTGCTGGGTGGTCCTGGGCAAGCCATTTCATTCTGTTTGCCTCTATTTCCTCATCTGTAAAAAGACTGGAGAAGGAAATGACAAATCCCTCCAGTATCTTTGCCAAGAAAACCTCAAATGGAGTCATAAAAAGTAAGGCACAACTGAAAACGACCAAACAACAACAAAATATAAAGGTAACTGTAAAATACATTCATCAGGCAAGAGATTAGCAACAGGGAGTCCATCTAAGAGACTTTTTTTTTTTGCAGTAATCCAGTTACTGGGATATATTGGACCCAATATCAGTCTTCTTTAAGACTCATCACTAGGGTCAGCTAGATGGCACAGTGGATAGAGTCCCTGAAGTCAAAAGAAGCTGAGTTCAAATCCAGCTTCAAACACTTTACACTTATTAGCTGTGTGACTCTGGGCAAGTTACTTAATCCTAATTGCCTTGCAAAAAAAGGAAGGAAAAAAAAAAAGACTAATCACTAGTGGGCATGAAAGCAGATCAGCTATTACCAATGACCTATAAATAAATCTGAAGAAATTTTTTTCTTCCAGATTTTCCAGGGATTGAATTAAATGCTGGAAATGTAAAGAAAGTTAAAAGAGTCCCTGACTTCAAGAAATTGACAATCTAATTGGGGAGAAAACATGCAAATAAGTATACATAGTCTAGATTCAATATAAATTGGAGATGATCTACAGAAAGAAGGCACTGGCATTAAGAGGGATCAGGAAAGTCTTCTTTTGGAAGGTGGAATTTATCTGGGATTTGAAAAAAGTCAGGAGACAGAAATGAGGAGGGAGAAATTTCAGACATGGCACATTGTAAAGGACTGAAACTCTGAGTAGGTGCACTGGAATCAGACAACTGAGCACTTAAGGCTAATTACTCATTGGACAATACTCTATTAGCATATGCTTGGAAAATGGCCCTTCCCACTATTCTGTGCTGGTTCGATTTTTTGGTGTATATAGAGAATTATAGGAGGGAATGAGGGGTGGAATAAGACAATCCAGAGTCACTTTGGCAGTAGACAAGGAGAAGGGAGGTTGTGAAGAGCTTGTGTCCATCCCCTTCACTTCTACCCCTAAAAACCTAGAATGAAGACCAAGGACTTTTGCTTATCCTGACTCCGGCTGATTCTAAGGCATCCAGGGTACTAACTCAAGTCTTCACAGCATATAGTTGGCAAGAATTCTTGGAATGAGATAATGCAATATGTCTTGTTTGAGGAACATCAAGAAAGTCAATGTAATAGTATCATAAAACATATGTATGACAAAGTATAAGATGGAAGAGACTGGGTAAGTTAGAGGGGAAAGGCAGGTTATGAGTTTTAATGCCAAATAAAGACTTCAAACAAGATCTATTTGATCCTGGAAGTAATAGAGAGACATTGAAGCTTACTAAGCAGGGATGGGAAAGTGACATAGTCAGACCTGCACTTTAGAAAAATCATTTTGACTACTAAATGGAGAATGAACTGGAGTGGGGAAAGACTTGTGGCAAGCACACCAACCAGCAGGCTACTACAATAGTCCAGGAGGGAGAGAAGGATGGACTTCATCAGGGTAATGGCAGTCAGAAAAGAGGACATATTCGAGAGATGTTACAAAGCTAGAATCTACAATTCTTGAAAATTGATTAGATATGAGTGGGGAGGGATCAGTGAGAGAGAGAGAGCAAGTAAAGAATCAAGGTCAACTCCTAGGTTATGAACCATGAACAGTAACAGGGAAATTAGGAAAAGGGAAGAATTTAGGAGTTTAGTTTTAAATATGTTGAGAGAGCAATATGTAAATGCTAGCAATTATATTCTAAAGATTACTAGAATACTACTAAAGAGTAATGTAGTAAATGGACTAGAAAAGAACTCCACTTAGAAGACTACAACTTTCTAGTATCATCTTGATGATTCACCTCTCCAGAGGTGTTATAACTTCTTCTGACTTCCTGCTAATTTCCTTTACCACAGGTAGAAGGTATACATTTGAAATGTCATAATTATGTATGTTGTATTTGAAGAATATGTTTTAATCAATTTGTTATCCCTATGTTCCTGCCAAGTCCAATGTGGCTTTTTCTTAGGTATCATCCTTCTTTAACCTTTGTGTAGAATTTATCACTATTGACCATCTTTCTTTCTTAGCTTTTCTCTATTCTCCCCTTGTTTTCCTTCCTGATAGTCATCATTTTTAGGTTCATCATTTTTCCTTGACTTCCTAAGGGTGGACGTCTCCAATGGCCCTGTCTTCAGCTCACTCTCTCTTTTCTCCTACTGTAAACTGTCCTTTTGCCATCTCATCCCTACCCATGGCTTCATTTATTTACTCTACTCAGGTGACCTCCACACTTACATTTGCAGTTCCAATCTTCAGAGATTCGGGCTTTCAGCTTCTACTGTCCTTTCAATATCTGAATGTCTCAGTCAGCACATCAAACTCAACATAGCACAAACTTCCCTTTTAACTTGTCCTTTTTCCTAACTTCTTTAACAAGTGATGGCACCATTATTTTTCCTCCACTTCAATACCTTAACTCTTCTCTTCATTTTACTCATCTCTCCCAATTTATCCCAACCTAATCAATGATCAGGAAGATCATTGAGTAGTAAGAACACAGATTTTGATATGCGAAATTTGGGTTTCAATTCTCACAGTTGGCAGCTATGTATTATAGGTAAATTGCCTAAGCTCTATTAGTCTATTTCCTCATTTATAAAATAGATATAATACCTACCTTGCTGGGTTACTGCTTTGTAAACGTAATGTTCTTTATATAAAGCATACAAAAAGATAGACACCGGATCTATGATTTCACTGGTAGAGAGGAAGCTCTTGATAAGAAACTTCCTCTGCCAAAGAAGGTCTATATTTTCATTGTCTTTTATTTTATAGTCTTAGTTGCCTGGAGCACCAAGAGATTACCATGACTTACCCAGACTGAAATGGCCAATAGGTACCAAATCAAAACAGATTCTTCCTGGATTGGAAGCCAGTTCTTCATCCAACATACCACACAACCAATCTCTCCTTCTATGAACTCTATATAAAACATTGTAAAGTACTTTGTAATCTTTAAAAGTGCTCCAAAGTTGTGGATTATTATCACTATTATCTTTGTCAATTTTATACCTTTCCAATTGATGTCTCTTTCAACTCCTTATATGATCTTGCCTCGTTCACACCCTAGCATACAGTAGGTACTTAATAAATGCTTATTGACTGACTGTCTAATTACTTCTCCTCTGAATTATAATTATGACCTTCTGTTCTTCCTGCTCAAATCTATCTTTTCTATGGCTTCCAAAATAATCATTTTAATGCAGAGATATGATTAATTAATTCTTAAAAACTTTCAATGACTTCTCTTTACCTAACAAAAAAATACAAACATGCTAACCAAGCATAAAGCCCTCCATTATTTAGCTGTAACACAACTTTCTTTTCTTATTTGCTACTATTTTTACTTATACACCCTGCATTCCAGCCAAACTAATCTCTTCACTCTTGTTCTCCCTTTATATTCAGGCCTTTCTACAACTCTTACATTTTTTTTAATTAACCAATCAACATTAATTTATTAAGCATCAAAAGAACATGGTGCACCTCCTTTGAATTTATGGGAATACCCGGGAGACATTTCTTCTATATGTCTATCTGTTAAAACAGTTTTCTTTCTTTCAAGGATCAAATTTTAGTGCCACTCTCTCCTATGACTCCATCCTGATTCCCTCCCTAGTGATCCCTCCTTTTTCTGTTTATCTTTCCTTATGTGTTTACCACCACCTTAGACAGAAAATAAAAACTAGACTTCAGAGCAGGTGTCTGGGCTGGTCCATTATATTGGCTGAACAGCTGATTGTGTAAGAGGGAGAGCAAAAGAAGCAGGTGAGACCTCTTTGTAAATTAGCATTGTCTGTCTGGTTACCTGGACAACTTTTCCTCTTTCTTCCCTGTAATGGAGAAGCCTAAATACCAATCCAGAGGAACAAACTCCTTGATTTTATCTACTTTCTTTAAGTTGTCTCCTAGTAAAAGAAGCTGTTGTACTGACTACAGCTCTTGGCAACAGCTGCTATCTTCCTGTTCCTATGACTCAATTACCTTGTCTCTCCAATTATGTTACCATTGTACTTACCTTTTATTCTAATTGTTTCAATTATTTTTGTACACTTCATATACCTGCTAATCCATAAAGAGAGGGAACTCTATTCATCTGTGTTCCCAGAACCAACTACAATGCCTTTGTATGCTATAAGGCATCAAATAAATATTGATCAAACTGAAACAAAACTAAAGTTGAACATAAACATAGCTCACATTCATAAACTGTTTAATGTTTGCAAAACATATTATCAAGTTTATTTTACTTCATGCTCACAATAATTCTGCAAGATAAGCACTGTTCTCCCCATTTCATAGATGACAAAACTGAGACAGAGGTTAAGTGATTTGCCCACCTAGGAAGTATATGAAGCAAAATCTGAACTCAAGTTATCCTGATTCCTGGACCAGCAGTACCCTTCTGCCTTTAATAGAAATTCTATGGCACCAAAAAATATATTCAAGCAGAGTTGGAGGAAAATCAACAAACAAGGCCAAGGAGTTGTTCACTACTGCAAAAACTGGTCCTTACATAAGAGAGAACACTTTGGGCAACATGTCATCAATAAGGATAGTAATATATTGGTACAATTGTAGCAGGGTCACCACAGAATTAACAATTCTCAATTAACAGAAAATACTTGGAAAACAAGCTCCTTTATGAGAATGGCACTGTTAAAAAATGATTTTTCACAAATCATGATGAGTATTATCAGTTAATCACAAGTACTACAATAAGCAGATTGATTTGCTATTTTTAAGAAGATTGTAAAACTGCTAGGAAACCTGGAATGTCTCTAAGAATATCTTAAGCAATACCACTGAGAGGCGGGGAAGGTATGGAGGAAGATGGTTGGACTAAATGACCTCTAAGATCCCTTCTAGCTCAAAGTCTATGATCTTCTATGTTAATAGAAGGATTGTTAATGTATTAGAGAAAATATTTTTTCTAGTTGCTTAAATACACTTTTCACACTAAATGACTTGAACATGTCTATATTTTTCCTTTCTCTGATACACTTATGCTAAACTTCCCACACATCAGATTTAAAGACCGTAAAATGTACATTTTTCAATCCTTTTCATTTCTTGACCTCTTATTTAAATTGGATACTCAGCTTTATCAAAGAACCAAATTTTCACTATAACTAACCAACCCAGGGCCTCATTATGAAATTTCTGCAGAAGATTTGTTACCTAGGAAACCAACTAGAGCATTGGTAGATTGTAGATTTTGATTTCAGTCTTGCAAAAGAGTTTTCCAATCATGCTACTAAAGAAAGGTCATAATGCAACAAATCAGAACCAAGGTCAAGAAGTACCTCTATGAAAATTAATCTCTATAGGCCTATGGATTTTTTTAAATTAAAAAAACTTCCAGTCATCACAGACTTCTGTATTATCTAACTATTTCAAACAGGTTTCTTTACAAACATGAACTGTCAAAAAAAATCTGTTTAAAATAAATGGCTGCTCTCCAGCCTTCAGCTCCTCTATTTTATTTTCTAAAAAAGGCCGGGGGAGTGGGGGGCAACAAAATGACAATATTTAAGAGGAAACACTTCTCTAAAGCCAATTCACACATCTGGTAGCTGAATACTAATCCAGGACTGAACTCCGTATTTCTTATATGAATCATTTCAGAGCAATTGTTTAAGTGCTACACTCTCCTTAAACCAGTGTAAAATAAAGATCACAAAGAAGGTCACTGACCACTCTTCTCAGATTCAGGACAGTAGGAACCTTTGAGGGCATCTTTTCTAGTTAAGTCATGCTCATTTATAGAATGGGGGAGGAGGGAGAGGGATGAAGTCCCTAAATTATAATCCCTATGAAGAAAATACCATACTATTTTATCCTCTAATTTTTTTTTTTGCTTAAATTAACAGCAATGCTAGTTGTTTAAAGTATCCAGTTAACATGAAGTAGACATTTTAAATTGGCTTTAACGATATTACATTGATAATTATCAAATATTAAAGATGCCAACAAAGTCAACTGATTTTAAAGCTTAGTAAGTATGGCCACCATTACTGTTCCCAAAAAGTCAACCACTGTGTAGTTAATATACCATAAACTCAGACATTAAACAAAATCTCATTGTACAAGCCCCATAGATTACTGGGAACAGTACTTATTTTCTATAAAAATTAAAAAGGGACAGAAAAAATAATTTCAAACTCAAAGAGAAATAATTACATGCTGAATTAACAAATAGCAGCTGGTCAAGGGAAATCAAAAGACAAAAAGGTGCCATGAGAGTTGTTTCATAATAATGCATATGATAACACTTTTAAATTAGCTAATTAGATTTAGGAAAACCACATGTGGTTTGTATGACACCATCAAGGTGCTCAGTAAGGCCAAATAAAGATTAATAATGATGCCCCTTTCAAAAGATTTCTTAAATTTCAAATATTACTTTGTATGCTGATGCATCTTCCATTCAGAGCAGATTCTGTTACTATTAAGATTACAAAATATATCTGTTAAATCTTATTATCACTATTGTGTACAAGTTTCTCAATATATTTCAAAAAGCTGATAAACTGAGAAGCTTAGGTTGAAAGAATAAAGAGTAAGAAGAAAATTTGCTCTAGTATTTGCCATTAGAAGGAACTTGGGGAGTTTTGAGTCTTATTGCAAAGATTTATATTAATTCTTTAGCAAATTCCATTGTCTACCTTACTTCTGGACATCTAAGCAGAAGTCAGATAATATAGTCAGATCACATAATATGTCCTATTTGGACTTCTCTGTTGCAAATACATTTTTAAATGTAAAAGGGAACAAAAAGCAAAAATTATTCTCTGTAAGTACAATTTATGAAGTTGGTTGATTGTCCCTTCACAGAAACAAGAACTTATAGACAAAAGGAGCTGGAGAAAGGCAGGCAGGGAATTTTGAAGATCTTGAGCCTACAGTCCTGACAGATTTGTTGTATTACAATGGATCCTTCTGCAAGTCCTAGTTGTCAGAACTCAAAACCCAACGGAAAGAACAACTTGGGACCTTCAGAAAATCCAAATGTCAGACCAACAGACTTTAACTTCCTGAAAATGTTTGGAAAAGGGAGATATGGAAATTTTCTCTTCAGCTCTGTTGGGAGATTTTATGCTGTAAAAGTCTTACAGAAGAAATCCATCTTGAAAAAGAAAGAGCAAAACCATATCATGACAAAGCACAATGTACTCCTAAAGAATGTGATGCACTCTTTCCTGGTGGTCCTCGGTTACTTCTTTCTATGAGGAGAGCTCTTCTTACACTTGCCACACTGTTTCCTAGAACCTAGAGCTCAATTCTGTGCTGCTAATGTGGCTAGTACTATTATTTATAGAGACCTGAAACCTAAGACTATTCTCTTGGATTTCCAGGATCATATTTTGTTAACTGATTTGGGGCTTTGTAAAGAAGGAAAAGAGTCAGAAGAAATCACATCCACTTTCTGTGGCACCCCTGCGTATTTGGCTCCTGAAGTATTGAGAAAATCATAAAGTTAATGATTAAACAGTAGAGTAGTGGTATTATGAGATGCTCTGTGACTTGCCATGTTCCTATAGCTGAGATGTTTCTGAAATGTATGAGAACATTCTTCATAAGCCTTTCCAGATCTATGGAGGCAAGATAGTGGTAGCCTGTGATCTCCTTCATGGCTTCCCCAAAAGGACCAAAAGAAAAGGCTTGTGGGCCAAAGAAGACTTTCTTGAGATAAAAAAAAATCATGTCTTCTTCAGCACAATAAACAGGGATGATTTATGCCACAAGCGACTCATTCCTTTCAACCCAAATGTAGTGGGGCTTGTTGATTTAAGATACTTTGACCCAGAGTTCACTAAGGAAGCAATTTCCAGTTCTATTGTACATATGTTGGATTTAACAGCCATCACCTTTGAAGGTTCCCATGCATTTTTAGAGTTTTTAATGTACCTGGGGAAGAGAATTTCAAAAAAAACTACTAATAAACCCAGGCACCATCTCTAAAGAGGTGCTTGTATTATTTGTCTTTTGAGTCAAATTGTATTGTTCTAAAGTACAAAATGTGATGAGTATAACTATATATGTCCTGATTTTCTCACATTTACCAAATAACCCTCCTAAATGCTAAAGCAGAATGATATTCATTTGATGTGATAAAACTTAACAAAAATAAGAAATAGAAGAAAGAAAGGAAGAAGAGAAATAAGGAGGAAAAAGAGAGTAAGATGGGGTAATATGATCCACTAAAAATTAGTGCTACCTTAGTTGTGGTGGCAGGAATGGAGTACCACCATGACCTGTAGAATATTTTAGAAACTTACCTTTGTCAGTTCCCCTAATAATGATCATGTACTGGAAGACTGATGTGTGAGACACTCATTTATAAACCAGAAAATCAATTTATTAATATACAATGGGAGGTATATCTAGCCTCAACACCAATAATGGTTATTTTTACAATGTGCCTTTAAATAAGTGAAGTTAAAGAATCTTGAAATTATTTTGAATTATTCAAATTATTGTATTATGGGATGTATACTCCTAAGGAAATCAATGACAGAAAGTACTGCTATACTTTTGCAGTAGCAGACTGGAAATGAGATGGGTACCTATTTTATTGTAATATGTGAATATGGGCAGGCTATTACATTTAAGAAATATTGAATATGAAGGATTTGGAGAAACTTAGAAAGACTTTTAAGAATTGATATGATCAAAATAACCTGAACAAGTGAAAAAAATTCTAAAAGACATCAGAACTGAAAAGCATGAAAGGACAAGTTTGTGACTCGAGAGATCTATTAATGAAATATATCTCTCTTCTTTCAGAAGAGACATAGTAAGAACTGGGATGGAATGAGGCCTACATCTCCCACATAATCAGTGTATCAATTGTTTTGCTTAACTCTAATAGTGTAACAATTGTTAACATTTATATGGTGCTACAAAGTTTGTAAAGCATTTTATATGAATTATCTCACTTAAGCCCTATCATAACTCTTTTAAGTAGGAACAACAGTCATTTTCTTTCATTTATAGATGACAAACTTGAAGCACAGAGGTTTGATCACACAGCTAAGAAAATTTCAGAGACAGAATTTGAAGAGGAATTCTATTTAGGAAATAATGGTAATTTTTGAAAAGCATTAATAAAAAAATTTTTAAAACATGATTCTATCACAAAAAAGTACAATTTTTTTTTGTATCACACAAGCAACTAGGTGGCCCAGGAGATAGAGCCCTGGGCCAGGAATCAGAAAGACAAGCGTTCAAACATTAATCTGATTGCTTCAATTTTCCCCTCTATAAAATGGGAGGTAGCATATACTTTCTAAGGTTGCTGTGAGGACCAAATAATAATTGCAAAAGGCTTAGAATAATGCCTGGCACATGGTAAGTGATATATAAGTGCTAACTATTGTTAATATTATTTTAAGCATGTGATTGTTATAATGATCCTGCAATATTACATTAACAAATGGGAGGGCAGCAAAAAGTTATCAATTTTATCTCTGATAACAGATCTGTTTAGATTACTATTTTTGAAATTCAGAACAATCATCTTTCTGGATAGCTCAACTTTCATTAGTTACTAAAGTAGAATGCATTTAAATTACAAGCAATAACATTAAAAATCTAAGGAAGTATTACCTTCTGAAAAAAAATTCTACTTTCTGAAAATGTAAAGAATATTGTTCTATTTTAAAACATTTTTTCTGCACCTCCAACTCTAGATGGTTATGGCTTAGTGGAAAACCCTGTCCGTTTTGCATATGGCAATTAAAATTACAATTATTTTACAAAAAATAAAATAAAACAATTTATCTAGTTTTTTAGGCTTAACTAACAGGCTTAATACTTAGCCAACACCAATTCTTCTATTACAGGACAACTTTATCTTAAGTTTCAGAAGTGAAGAGATTCAAGTACTGATGAAGACTATAGAAGCATTTTAAAGCCTGAATTTTTAAATGGATTCTCTCCATTCAATTTAGTGCATTACTCTGAATATTCTACAAGCACATCTCTGCAATAGTTCATAGGACAATTATCTTGCTGTTAAAACTAAATACTTAATCATTACTTTAAGCATATTAAAAAAAATATTATGACCTATATCTATCCCAACAGCTAGTGTTCATATGATGTAGTAGAAAGTACTAGAGATGAATAAAATTCAGAGACCTGAGCTTTAATCCTGATTCTCCTAGCCATATGTACAACTGGCAAGTCACTTAACCAGGCCTCTGTTTCACTCATAAGTGAAAATAATATCGGCTTGCATTATCTACAGGGTTATTGTGAGACAAATGGAAGATTTTATAAATCTTAAAATATTGTATAACTTGAGGCATTATTGTAAAGAGTCAATAATATTTATTAAGAATTTACTATGTACATTCATGTAAAAAGAAAATGATACCAGGAGAAAGGATGAGTTGGATGGAAGAAAAAGGAAAAATTCAAAATATCTTTAAATACACCTGGGACTTGTAATTTCATTAGTATGATGAGTTCCAAGTGAAGAAAATTCTGACCCATTTAGAACATGTAGCAATTTAAAATCCTTTAAAAAGGAAAAAAAGTAGCTTTAGCCGCCAAGAGGTTAATGGATTTGCTCGGGGTCACAGAAGTCAGTATGTGACAGATGAGAGTTGAACTCAGTTTCTAATATTAAGGCCTAAACTTTATACATCCCTGCCTCTTCTATCTAAGTGGACTGTTTAAATAAATGGTTTATTTAAAAGATGGAAGTTGTTATTTTGCTTATCCTAATGGGACTAAGAGAAAAGCAAAACTTTATTGCTATGCTTTTCAAAAACAAACTGTTCTACTTTTTAAACAAGACAAATTAAAAATCATAGCTATTTTCATCTTCCGGAAACCAAAATAACCTGAAATCAATTCTTGCATATTTGGTTTGATTTCTGTCAACCAACCTCATTTTGCCCAGGGGAATACATTTCTTGATGAATTTGATATCAAACAGAAGTCACTATGCGCAGCCTCAGATAAAGGGGGAAAACAGAGCGTCCTCCTCCTCCTCCTCTTCGTCCTCCTCCTTCCTTTCCTCCTCCGTTAGAAACAATAAATACGGCAGGCAAGAGACACACATACTTATAAACGGACGCACCCCGAAATACCTCAGCATTCGTCCCCCCCAATACACACACACACACACACACACACACACATACACAACACACACACAATCACGCACGCACACACAAACTAGTCCAAACAACCAGGCCAGAACGGTTTTCATCTCCGACAGAATTACAGCCTTGGAAAAACTAGAAGGCTACAAGAGGGATAATACTCCCCCCTCCATCCCTTCCAGTTGGAGGAGAAAGAGTAGGAAAGCAAAACACACACACACACACACACACACACACACACACACACACACACACACACACACACACACACTTGTTTTAGTGCCTTGGAGGGAAGTAGTACTAGATTAATACGGGGAGTATCCCTTTGAAAAAAAAGGTGTCCAGATCCCCAGGTACATTTTCTCCACAACAACTCTCACTCTGGATCCTTCCTTTCCTGGGGTCTTCAACTTCCAACCTTCCAAACCCTATTCAGCGTCAACCTGCAGTGAAAAGGCTCTCCTTCGTACTCTAACCTCTAGCCCGAGGAACCGGAGACAATAGGAGGGTTCAGCCCATTTATTTAAACACCCACAACCCGCGGGAAAGGGCAGGACCCAGAAGAGAGAGAGAACCACACAACCCCTATTCTCTCCAGCCACCCCCAAGCCCCAGCCAGCCCCAGCCAGCCCATCTCTTACCTATTCCACACAAAGAGCACACGGACGCACTCACTTCTCTCCTAAGGGATGTTATCCCCACAGTAGCCACCGTGTTTATCCTTCACACACATTAATCGGCCCTCTTCCCCTTTTCTACCCGGAGAATTCACCTACCTGCAGGTGTTTGTCCATAGGAATGCAGGATGGGGAGTGTGGGGCCAAAGCGAGAGGGAGGTTGGCCGAAGCGGGGTGACGCTGGGGAATACCCTGGGATAGCCAGGGTGAACGTGGAGGGACAGGGATATGGGTTATGTTTGCGTGCGTGCGCGTGTAAGAGAGAGACAGGAAAGGAGAGAGGTCTTTGGGGGTGAGGACCGCAGGCAGAAGAGAGGGGAGAGGAGAGAGGGAGGGAGGGATGGGTGAACTGCCTCTCCTCCACCTCCTTCCCCCTCCACCTCCGCTGGGACCCAGTGGCCGGCCCCGCTGCCCCAGCCCGGGCTCCGGAGCTGCAGCCTCTGCCGCTGGCTCTGGCTCCTGTGCTGGGGCGGCTCCGGGACGCTGGGGGCACAGACAGAGGAGGCAGCCGCGGCGGCCGCTGGAAATGAGGGGGGAGGCGGGATAGGAGGAGGAGGAGGAGGAGGAGAAAGGGAAGGAAAAAGAGAAAGAGGAGGAGAAGGATATTCACTGCTCGGGGGAGGAAAGGCACCGACAGAAAAGTGGCTCGTATCGGCTACCGGAAATCGCCGCCGCGGTCATAAATATACCACAGGAAGTGTGTAATAACAACACCTAGCGATACACACACACACACACACACACACACACACACACACACACACACACACACACAGCCTGCTGCCTTATCCAGGTTTCAGTCCAGCCCTCTCCTGGCAGCCACCGATCTCAGTCTCAGATCATGTCTACATCCTTAGACTATCCTAGAGAAATACACACACACACACACACACACACACACACGCCATACAGAAAGGGCATGTGTCTGCATAGGAGTCTTCTTTCTCCCTCTGGTCTGACTCAGTTTCCCTGGAAGAACTCTGTCTTCTAATCCTTAGGGTACTGAGAGTTTTCCACAACTTCATTCATTTCTTCTTTTGTTCCTCATTCATTCAACAGGCAAGGATTAAGCGCCTACTATTTCCCTGACCCAGTGGAGAGAACAGAGACAAAAAAGCCCTAAAAAGTGCCAGCCCTAGAGACTCTTACATTTTCTTAGAAAAAAATAATCACGTCCGCAGATAAAAAGTAATTTGGGGACCAGGAACTGATCTGCAAGGATCTGGAGAGACTTCACTTCTCCCAAGGAATGATGCGATCAGAGTGATGTCTATACTGTATCCCCGTACCCTTCCCCCAACAAACTCACTCTCCCGGGCCTCAGTTGTGAGGCAGAGGACACGTGGAAATGGAAAGGGGGCAGCAGGAAAATGTAAGAGATGCCCCGAAGACACACACACACACACACACACACACACACACACACACACAAGCACGTATATCTGGACACACTAGTCCTGGAACCTGTGCAGGGTTTCCAAGGAGCTTGGAAAGAAGGGTGGGAGAGTCCGCCTAGGTGATCTAGAGATCCTAAGGTATAAAAGAGAGCACTAAAGACTAGCAGAAGTTCAGAGCCGCAGCATTTCATACCCAATTACGGCAGCCAATGTTCTCGCTGCCCCTTCTCCTTGGGATATTAAAATCCTTCCGACCTTGCTGAAAGGTAGTTTGGGAGGGCTGACTGTGATATTTACTCTTGGTGCTGTGGAGAAGAAGTGGGACGATTCTGGTTCTGAAGCGATGCTGCAACTTGTTGAATCTGCTGAAAATTACTCAACAGATGTAATTTCACCTGTTCAGAATCCTGGGCCAGGTGGGTAATAGCAAAACAATTCACTCATCCCCTTACTTTTCTATTTCTTCACTTCCCGTCTAGACTCCTCGAATAGAAAAACAGTTTCCATCCTCCAACTGGCAGCTAGCTTTCTTCTAGTGTCTCAGTCCATCCTAGTTATACCCACATGGTAAGGGGGGAGAGGGAAAGGGGGAAAGAATGGGGACGGTTTCCATTAAGAAAGGGATTACTGTGACCAAAGATACCAGATGCAACACTTACTCCGGGCAAAGTCGATTAGACAACTCCTACCAAAAAAAGGAAAATCTCAGCTCAACTAAAATGCAGGCAAACTACACTTTATTCAATCAATCTCTGGAAGGTCGCCTCAAAACTGACCCTTGAGGATTTTACTTTCCCATCCCAAGGACTGATTTGAGACAATGTTTTTATTACATTACTTCTAATGAACTCCTCTTCAGCTCATATTCTTGTTGCAAAGCTTTAAAATAATTGTGTAAATATTAAAGATAATGTAATATCTATGTAGAGCTATTGAATAATTTCAAATTAATTGGACACAATCCTAAAAGAAATTTCTTTCTGATGGATCCAGAAATGATCTAGCTAAAGTTTAACACCCTCCCTTGCACAGAGAAAGTAAACAAATAAAAAGCACTCCTCTCTCTATCATTTGTGTGATTAAGTATGTTAGCAAAATATCACCTTAAAATTTGGCTTCTGACAGTGTTATTACTGGACTTATATCTCAAAAAGATCTTAAAGGAGAGAAAGAGACCCATATGTGGTGTGGTAGCCCCTTTTGTAGTGGCTAGAAACTGGAAACTTTGAATAGATGTCCATCGATTGGAGAATGGCTGAATAAATTATGGTATACAAATGTTATGGAATATTATTGTTCTGTAAGAAATGACCAACAGGATGATTTCGGGGAGACTTATATGAACTGATGCTGAGTTAAATGTGCAGAACCAGGAGATCATCATACATGGCAACAACAAAACTGTACAATGATCAATTATGATAGACAATGAGATGATTCAAACCAGTTCCAATTGTTGGGTAATAAAGAGAGCCATCTACATCCAGAGAAGACTATGGGAACTGAGTGTGGACCACAACATAGCATTTTCACTCTTTCTGTTATTGTTTGCTTGCATTTTTGTTTTACTTCTCATTTTTTTTCTTTCTAGATTCAGTTTTTCTTATGCAGCAAGATAACTGTATAAATATGTAAACATATATTTTAATATATTTAACATGTATTGGACTACCTGCCATCTAAGAGAGGGGGTGGGGGGAAGGAGGGGAAAATTTGGAACAGAAGGTTTTACAAGGATCAATTTTGAAAAAATTACCCATGCATATGTTTTGTAAAATAAAAAGCTATAATAAAAGAAAGAAAGAAAGAAACTAAGGTAAAAAAAATTGGCTTCTGAGTTTTAAAATAATAATCACATGATATAATGTATGAAAAATAATATGCAAGTCTTAAAGTACTATGTAAATATGAACTATTATTATTGTTGGGATAATATACCCAATCTGTGATTTTATTGGTACAGTAAACTCCCAAATGAACCAATTTTCACTTCTAGTGTGGGTCTGTACCTTCCCTACAAATTATAGTTTATGAGAGGTTCAGTGACTTGCCCAAGGTCACATGGCTGGCATACCTTAAACCCAGGTTTTTCTCCTTCCTTGTCTGACTATATCTACGAACTTTTCTGCTTCTCATTACAATTATGTATGTGCCAATACAGAGCAACTATGTTCCAAAGTGAATAGAATGTTGGGCCTGGACTTGCCTTCCTGACATATCTGATCTAATTTCAGAAGAAAATGACAAAACATTCCAATATCTTTACCAAGAAAAGTTCAAATAGGGTCAGGAAGATTAAAATGAACTGAACAACAAGAAAATGTAAGAAGATTTGTCTATATTTATAATGTGTATAGAAAGATTATAAATAAATACACATGCATGCTTGTTTTAAATATTTGAACAAATGGTTTATTGTAATGTATACCACCATATTTTCAGATCCATCTATGTGAGTACTCTTTCCAATTATGCAGATGACAACTCTTCAGTACCTCCTGTAAGAGTCTTGTCAGTTTCATCCACAAATTCTCCAAAGGAGACCCACACAAGGTCCTCAGAACTTTTATCTAAATCTTCTGACACTGTACAACACTCTGGCCAATCCAATTCATCCTCTACTCAACACTGATTTTCAAATCAAAATGGTTTTCCTAAAACATAGGTCTGACCATATCACCCTCTCTTCAAACTTCAAATGATTCCCAGTTACCTCAAGGGTCAAATATAAAGTTTTCAGCTTGTATTTAAAGCTTTTCACAACATAGACATTCCCTACCTTTTCTACTTTTTTATGCTTTATTCTGCCCTACCCCATGCATTTCATGATATAGCCACATTTTCTTACTCTAACTCCCTATAACAAGACTTCTCCATTTTTCTTTCTCTGTTCCTACTAAGGAAACTACTAAAGTTTTCTTATTTCTAAAATGTTCTTCTTCATTTCTGCCTCTTAGTTTCCCTAGATTCCTTTAAAACCCAACTCAGATCTCACCTACAGGAATTTTTTCAATACCACCTTTTAGTATCTTCCTCTCTGAGATTACCTTCTAGATACTATATCTATATTTATTTATATATTTGCCTATCTTTCTATAGTCTATGTACTTATATTTATTTCCTCACCCATCAGAATGAAAAATCCTTGAAGATCAGGACTGTTTTTGCTTTTGTTTGGATCCACAATGCCTAGAATGTAGTAATTAATTAATTAAATGTGTTAATACATTAGGTTTGCAATTTTATGGAAGATGGTTTGGTAAGGAAAATAGATGCAAGAAGACAAATTAGGAAGCTGGTGCAATAATAACAGGTGCTAAGGCAGATTCTGAGGGGAATAGCTATGTAAACAGAGAAAAAGAGCAGATGTAAGAAATGTTGAAGAGGTAAAAGTCAACAAAACATGATAACTTAAGAATGACTGAGTTTGTACACCTGGTTAGCTGAAAGAATGGTAGTGCCTTCAATAGGAACAGGGAAATTGAGAGTGGAGAGGAAATTTAATTTTATTTTGCACCATGTGTTTGACATATTTGACACATGAGTGTCATGTTCTACAGGAGTAGAATATTCAAGTGAAGATATCCTGTAGACATAAACTAGATAGAGTTCATTACTGGGGAACAGACTCAGCAAAAACACTGTAATTATATGACCAAGTCAATGTCCCTATAATGCCAACAGTATAAATTGTACCTCTATACAAATATATTGTTCACTTCTATTCCTGTGCATCTTTTGCATGAATGACATCTAAAGTATGTCATCCTCTTCACTGATGGTGCATGTATTTATGGGAGAGAATAATCCAGGGAATGTCATATTTTGACTTTTCTTATTACGCTATTTGATTAAGTGTCAATGTGTCCTCTGACTAGATTTCAAAAAAAAAAAAACACATTTGGTGGGAGCTAATGAACTATGGATTTTAGTAGATTTATCTACTGAGAATACTTTAACTTTTTGAGTTGACCAAGAGACACATAATTGAAGGTGCTATCCAAGGTGTAATTTCTGTCTCTCTGCCTCTTTCTCTTTTCTTTTTGTCTCTACATATATACACACATACATCCATTTATAATGATATACTTTCTATAATGTAGCATTTTGAATAAAACTCTGTGTGATAAGTAAAAGCTCTAGGCTTGAGTGCTAAGTATAGAGAAATTCAAAATTAATCATGATTATACTCTCTCTTCTCTTTTTTCCTTTGTTTTTGGCTTTGGGGCTAAGGAAACATACACATAGATATCCACACAAACATAAGTGCATGGATGATGAAGAGGAGGAGGAAGAAATCTTCAGGAAGCTCAGAGCTTGATTCCTGCCTCAGACATTTATTTGCTATTTGATCTGATTCTCATCCATAAAATGGAATCATAAATATCCACACATACATGCATATATGATGAATGGATTATCTTGATACACTCTAACATGTATACATACATATGTACATGCAGACCAAGGTCTCCCATGCATTCAGGGACACATTCAGTCATCTTGATCTATATTTTGCCTGGGCCAGATGGTTCTAGAGGAGAAAGTGAGGCAGGTGACTTTGCATAGCCCTTCTTCACTTAAATCCAATTCACTTGCAGGTCCTGTCATCACCTCCCTGATGTCATAGTCCTCTTCAAGAATGAAGAACAACAGCAAGCATGTACATATATATAGTATCTACATGTGCACACATATAAATATATATTCACATGCATATATATAAACTCTTCTGTAGCTTGTATTGCTAGGGAAAATGCTTGATTATATTGTATGGAAAATTGATTAATTATTATACTGTTTAAATTCAATGTTGTGTGATTAAAGATCCTTTGCACCCAGAATGTCAGCTTGACCCTAGTAACTCTCCAGGAATACTAGAGAAGACTTCAAGGAATTTTGGGTTCCCCTCAAGTCCTTAATCAAACACAAAACACATTCTTGTTTTGTGTTATCATACCTGAAACTTTTGAGTCTACCCAAGCTTGTTTTGGGGAGTATCCCTTTGGGGATTTCTCTTTTTTTTTTTAATTGTCACTTAAATTTCTTACATATACTTATATCCATCTCAGTCTACTTTGCTGTCAAATTGCCCCTTTGGAGAAATTACCTAAGTACAGGATTTGTGTGTAACTTGTGTGTAGATATCTTTATCAAAATCCAATGTAATTTAAAACTTCCAGAATCCAGAGAAAGGGAATCACCCCTTCTTTCTACTTTGTCATATGAATAAGTAAATTTCTTTTAAAAATTATTCCAAAGTCTGTTCTTGTGGGTAACACATATACATATTTGTGTGTATGTATATTTATACACATCTAACAATCAATAAATTTTAATCAAGTGCCTAGAGACATAACCGTAATGACTAAAGAAAAGCAACAAAAATGTGATGGAAGTGTCCTAAATGCTAGGAAATTATAGGATAATGAATGAAACAATCCTTAACTCCAATTACTTTACATTCTAATGGGGGAGAAAAGTACATATAAAACTATACAGTACATAGATATAAAAGTCAATAAATACAGATGTCTATAACATAGTTAAAGACATGGTAATTTGGGAGAAAAGGTGCTAGTAGTTGGAGCAATCGGGAAATTTTCTTATGAAAGATAGTACTTGAGCTCCATCTTAGAGGAAGAGAGGAATTCTGAGACAAAGCTAAAGGGAGAATTCATTTCTGTTATGGATACAAAGAGAAAGAGAAAGAAGACATAATTGTAAAAAAAGAGAGAGAGAGAACAGAGAAAAAGACAATTTGGCTAGATAGTTTAATATAGGTGGAGAAGTAATATACAACGAACTTGAAAAATAGGTTGAAGGGGCAGTTAGATAGCATAGTGGATAGAGCACTGATCCTGGGGGATGATGGTGAGGGAGAGGGAGAGAGAGAGGAAAGTTGAAGCCTGATTTATAGATCTTTAAAAGCTAAAAAGAGGAATTTCTGTGGCAGCTAAGTACAATGGAGAGAGAACCCAGATCTGGAGTCTATAGGACTTTCAGTCAAATCTGGCTTGAGATACCTACTGTGTGGGCAAGTCATTTAACCCTAGTTGCTGCCAAGAAAGAAAAAAAAAGAGGAATTCCTATTTTATCCGAGAGGCAATAAAAAGTCATTGAGGATGATGGAGTAGCAGAGCTGTGTGGTCAGATCTGTGCTTAAGGAAAATCACTTTGACAGCAACAATATATAAAATGGAGGAAAACTTGAGGCAGACAGACCAATTAGGAGGCTATTTTCCAGGAATCTAGTGGAGAGTTGATGAGGGAATAAAATGAGTCGAGCAGAAGGGGTTAGAAGTGAGAGAAGGGGAAGTAGAAATGGCAAGATTTGGAAACTGATTGGATATGTGGGATGAAAGAAAGAAGCAACAATTATATAACAATTGTGCCTCAGCTGTCATTGTATTTCCCTCGATCCCCATGTTTTTTGCCTTCTGTAAACTCAGAAACATCCATATGTTTGACAGGAGGTCCCTCCATCTGCTGCCTGTACCAGCTCAGGAGACTAAAAGGGTGGATGAAGATATGTGAAAATGTCAAGGTATTGGCAAAAAGGCTAGAATGTCTCTGTTAAGCTAGTTGAGGGTAATAAAAGGGAAAAAATAGGTGGACCAATAAACTATTTGTGAAATGACTGCTTCAGTTTCTAAATTGTTAGTGAACCTTGCCACAAAGCAGTTATGTTACATTATCCAGTAAGTCATACTGCACTCTACCTCTAAGACAAAGAGAAAACAACCAAAAGCAAACTGATTTCAGGATGGACTTATTTAATGAAATCAAATTCCAGGACCATTGCTGAGGTCAATTCCCAATTAATCCTCCTGCCTTCACCATCTGCAACTGTATCTCCATCTGCATTTATAGCTGTATCTTGAACACATTAGAAAAGCTGATGCTCATACTGCTAAACTTAAGTTCCTAAAAATTGATTATTCTATTTAAGAAGTTAGGTAGGTGAACTGAAATATTAGAAAAAAATTTTGAAGGAAGACATCAATTATCTGTTCAGTTATTTTCAGTTGTATCCAACTTTCATAATTCCATTTAGAGTTTTGTTGGCAAAGATACTGGAATAGTTAGCCATTTCCTACTCCAGATCATTTTTACAAGTGAGGAAATTGAGACAAATAAAATTAAGTGACTTGCCCAGGGTCATGTAAGCTAGTAAATGTCTGAAACAGGATTTGAACTCAAGTCTTCCTGACTCTGTCATGCACTATGACACTTAGCTAATGGACTATAATTATTATTCAGCCTTTCCAAGAAGGCAAAATTCTCAAACAACCAATCTTTCAACTTGAAAAAAATTAGTAGCTCCCCCCACCTTTGTAGGACAGTGTAACCATGATAGGTTTCTCCTCTTCCTCATTTGTCCATTTTTTAACCTCAACTTTCTAGAGGTTAAAGGGCAATATCACTTTTCTAACCCCAATCTAACCTACAGTTAGAAAGTGGATTGATAACATGCAATCTTTCATTCAAGGAGTTTCTCTTTCAACAAACTATTAAAAGAAAGAACTATCTGAATCTAAAACCTATAGGTTTTTTCAGCCCACACAAATGAGTGAGAAAGAAAAGGCAAAAGAACATAAACTTCTAGGCAGTCTTTTCAAGATATTACTGTCACCCACAATTTTTTTTCTTCCAAATTCTGGCCTTTATTATGTATATGTTGTTAGTAACAAACTTTCCCAAACTTTTATCTATGTCCAACAGGAGGAAAAGTCTTTATTAATGGTCAAATTGTAAAAAATACTAGCTATTACTATAATTATTATGGAAAGGTACATATAAATTCTTTTGTAAAATGGTCAAATGGACCCTGAGGAAGATAAGAATCATTTAGAGTCATTCAAAGCCAATTGAAGTTCCAACATATTTGAAAGGACTATCTTATACACATGTCAACTTAAACCTGACATACAAAATTAATAAAAATTAAGATATTAAGACCCGATTGACTTTGAATAACAGAAAAGAATAATAAAACCAGTTTTCCCTTGGAATGCTTGAGAGTCATCAGTACTACCTTCCCACAACACATACTTCTTTGGGAAATATTCTTCAAAATATCATGGGATAATTTGCATAACTCAGTCTAGCTGCCCCAGAGAAAGAAGACAGAAAGATGAAAAGAAAGATAATAAAAACAGTAATGACTCTATTTGCTCCAAAAGTCTCAGAGAAGGGGGTAAATGTGAGGTATATTACCTGGGTATTAAGGTCATGGAGGAAATCAATAGCTAGATATTCACCATATGCTTTCATAGTTGATGCTTAATCATGTCCAATTCTTGATATTTTCTTAGAAGAAATATTACTCATTTGGTGTTTTCTTAGAAAAGATATTGGTTATTTGGGGTTTTCTTAGAAGGGATATTGGTCAATTTCTACTCCAGCTCATTTTATAGATGAAAAAGCTGAGGCAAAAACAGAGTTAATTTACCTATGGTCACACAGCTAGTAAGCATCTGAAGCTGGATTTGAACTAACAAAGATGAGTTTTCCTGAGTTCAGGACTGATGCTGCATCTACTGAACCACTGAGCTTCACTATATGCTACAAGAATGTAAAGCACAGACCCATTTAGGAAAGAAGGAGGAACAAGCATTGTCTATAGCAGGGGTCCTCAAACTATAGACTGCAGGCTAGATGCAGCCCGCTGAGAATGTTTAGGCAGTCTGCAGGGTTATGGCAAAATCAGACTGGAAGTGACGTTCCACCTACACTTGCGTTAGCAACACACACTTCCGGCACTGGGCTGAGGCGGTAGAGACAGAGTGTGAGGTAAGACCAAGGTGAGGTGAGTTCCTAGGTCAGGGTGTGTGATGTGGGGAAGGGAGAGAGATGCAGAAGACGAAGAACTGATGGCCTGTGGCCTTGTACAGTAATGGCAGCCACCACAACAGACAGGCGTGGGGGATGTACAATGCATGCTGCGCATGTCACAGCTACTGCAGGGGGAATTTGCTGCAGCAGTGAAGGTTGGAAGCTAGAGTGTGCAGGAGAGAGAGTGGGGGAAACAGAGGCATCACAGCACAGAGGCAGCTTGGAGGAATTTGGGCATTGCAGTCTGTATGTCTCTGTGTGGGCAAAGTTATTGCTGGTATATTGTTTTTGTAGCACTATATATATATTGGTATTTTACTGATAGAAATTTGGAATCCCTAGGAAATAATGATGTTAAGAAAAAGAAAAATTGATTTGGAGTGTAGGATATTCAAAGAACAGTGGACTTATGATTACTTTTTCATGCAGTACAAGGAAAGAGTTGTATGTCTGATATGCCAGAATATAGTGTCTATGTTCAAAGAATATAATTTGCGTTGACACTATGAAACACAACATAAAGGTAAATATGATTGTTTGGTTGGAGAAGTGAGAAAAGATAAAACATTAAAACTGAAAAATACATTGACAATTCAGCAAAATACTTTTGTGAAGCAGAAGCAGCTAAATATTTCATCATTGTGAGCAAGTTTTCAAGTTGCCAAGCTTGACCATTCGAGGAGGGAGAATTTGTTAAAGAATGCCTTCTTTCTGTTGCCAAAGAGATGTATCCAGAGAAGGCCGATTTATTTAGTACAGTGAGTCTTTCAGGACCGACAATTACACAGAGGATTGAAGAAATGGGAGATAATCTGCATCAGCATTTGCAAAACTCCATTAAAAAAATTTCATGTTTTTCCTTGGCCCTTGATAAAAGCAATGATGTTTGTGATTCTGCACACCTTCTAATTTTTATTCGTGGGACAAATGATTGTTTTGAAGTCATAGAAGAGCTTGCTTCACTGCAAAGCATCAAAGGAACAATTACAGGAGAGGATATCTGTGAAAAGGTTTGCCAAACTATGAATAGTTTGGAGCTGGACTGGGCTAAACTAGCCAGCGTGACAACTGAAGGTTTTCCTAGCATGGTGGGGTCTAAGAAAGGAGTAATTGCTCGCAATAACCAAGAGATGGACAAACATAACCATTCTCATCCAATAGCCATACACTGCCTCATCCACCAACAAGCGCTGTGTAGTAAATCACTGTAGTGGGACTCTGTTATGAAAATTGTGGTATCTTGTGTTAACTTCATTAGAGCTAATGCACTAAATCACAGACAACTTCAGGAATTTCTGTCTGAGCTAAATGTTGAGTACGAAGATAGTTTATATCACACAGAAGTCCATTGTCTGAGTCGAGGGAGAGTTTTGAACCGTTTCTATGATTTACTTCCACAGATTACAACTTTTCTGCTTTCAAAAAACAAAGAAGTACCAGAGCTCAATGATGCAGAATGGAAATGGTACCTTCCCTTTCTGATAGATGTAACAAAGCTACTCAACAATTTCAATATGCAACTTCAAGGAAAGGGGAAGCTCATCTGTGATATGCAATCATATATCAAAGCATTTGAAGTAAAATTAGGCCTCCTCATCAAACAAGTGAAGGAGGAAAACTGCCATCTCCCCACAACTCAAAATCTGTTAGCAGAAAAACCACTGATTGTATTCCCAAAAAAAAATGTGTGGATTCATTGGAAAAATTGTAAAAAGGAGTTCCAATTTAGATTTAAGAGCTTCATCTCCATGAACAGGACATACAGCTTTTCCGTAACCCATTTTCTATTGACATTGAAAATGTGGATACAATTTACCAAATGGAAGTGGCTGAACTGCAGAATTGTGACTCTCTGAAAGATGCATTCAAGGCAAGCAGCCTTCATAATTTCTATGCATCTCTCCCCTGAGATATATCCTCATCTCAGGAACCATGCACTCAAAATAGCAACCATCTTTGGCAGCACTTATGTTTGTGAACAGACTTTTTCTAGAATGAAACATTTGAAATCTCCAACCAGATCAAGACTAATGGATGCACACTTGCATCACTTGTTACGACTAGCAGTGACAAATATGGAACCAGACATTGATCATCTCATTAGGCAAAAGCAGGCCCATAGTTCCCATTGAAATACTGATAAGTTTGTTGATTTAACTTTACTTCATTTTAAATATTGTATTTGTTCCCATTTTGTTTTTTCACTTCAAAATAAGATATATGCAGCGTGCACAGGAATTTGTTCATAGTTTTTGTTTATACTATAGTCCGGCCCTCCAACAGTCTGAGGGACAGTGACCTGGCCCCCTATTTAAAAAGTTTGAGGACCCCTGGTCTATAGTAACTGCTTCTACTTTTTCTTCTCTCATTCCCTTATTTAACCCCTTACAAACTGGCTTCTGACCTCATCAACATGCAAAAACTTTTCTCTCTGAAGTTACTGATAATTTCTTCACTGTCAAATCCAAATGCCTTTTCATTTTTTTTATAAATAACTTTTTATTTTCAAAATATAGGCAAAGATAGTTTTCAACATTCACCCTTGCAAAACCTTGTGTTCCAAATTTTTCCTCTCTCTTCCCCCTACCTTCTCCCCTAGACAGCAAGTAATCCAGTATATGTTTTTTACAGTCAAAGGTTCTGATAAAGGCCTCATTTCCAAAATATATAGAGAACTGACTCTAATTTATAAGAAATCAAGCCATTCTCCAATTGATAAATGGTCAAAGGATATGAACAGACAATTCTCAGATGAAGAAATTAAAACTATTTATAGACATATGAAAATATGCTCCAAATCATTATTAATCAGAGAAATGCAAATTAAGACAACTCTAAGATACCACTACACATCTGTCAGATTGGCTAGAATGACAGGGAAAGATAATGCAGAATGTTGGAGGGGATGTGGGAAAACAGGGACACTGATACATTGTTGGTGGAATTGTGAACACATCCAGCCATTCTGGAGAGCAATTTGGAACTATGCTCAAAAAGTTACCAAACTGTGCATACCCTTTGATCCAGCAGTGTTTCTACTGGGCTTATACCCCAAAGAGATAATAAAGAAGGGAAAGGGACCTTTTTGTGCCAAAATGTTTGTGGCAGCCCTGTTTGTAGTGGCTAGAAGCTGGAAAATGAATGGATGCCCATCAATTGGAGAATGGTTGAGTAAATTGTGGTATATGAACGTTATGGAATATTATTGTTCTGTAAGGAATGACCAGCAGGATGAATACAGAGAGGACTGGCGAGACTTACATGAACTGATGCTAAGTGAAGCAAGCAGAACCAGGAGATCATTATATACCTCAACAATGATACTGTTTGAGGATATATTCTGATGGAAGTGGATCTCTTCGATAAAGAGAGTTAATTCAGATCAAAGATGGACAGAAGCAGCTACACCCAAAGAAAGAACACTGGGAAATGAATATAAACTGCTTGCATTTTTGTTTTTCTTCTCGGGTTATTTATACCTTCTGAATCCAATTCTCCCTGTGCAACAAGAAAACTATTCGGTTCTGCACACATATATTGTATCTAGGATATACTGTAACCTATTTAACATGTAAAGGACTGCTTGCCATCTGGGGGAGGGGGTGAAGGGAGGGAGGGGAAAAATTGGAACAGAAGTGAGTGCAAGGGATAATGCTGTAAAAAATTACCCTGGCATGGGTTCTGTCAATAAAAAGTTATTTTTTAAAAATCCAGTATATGTTAAAGATGCACAATTCTTCTATATATATTTCCACATTTATTAGGCTGCACAAGAAAAGGCAGATAAAAAAGGGAAAAAAACTGAGAAAGAAAACAAAAAAACAAACAACAATAAAAAAGGTGAAAGTACTATGTTGTAATCCACTTTCAGTCTGGACAGTCTTCTTTCTGGGTGCAGAGGCTCTCTGTCGTCTATTGGAACTCTATCGCCTGAATCTCTTCATTGTTGAAAAGAACCATGACCATTAGAACTGATTGTCATATAATCTTGCTATTACTGTGTACAATGTTCTCTTGGCTCTACTCACTTCACTTGGTATTAGTTCATGTAAGTCAGGCTTTTTCTGAATCCTCATTTTCCTAGGTCTCTCTGGAGTCTTTGACATAATTGATGTCCCTTCTTTGTTTGATACTCTCTTCTCCCTAAGTTTCTAAGACACTGCTCTCCACTGGTTATCTTCCAGGGAACTGCCAGGGACCTCCTCTCTCTGTATAGCTTCTTCACTTGTTCATCTTGTCAGCTCCCAAGGACTTAATTATTATATTTATGTTTATGATTCTCAAATATACTTTCCCTGCTCCAATCTCTCTGCTCACCTCCAATATTGCATATTCAATAACCTTTCAAACATTGCAAGCTGGATGTCCAGTAGACATCTCAAACTCACCAAGTCCAAAACTGAACTCATAATCTTTCTCCCTAAAACTTCCCTTGCTCTTAAGTTCCTCATTACTACGAGAGGAACCACTATCCTGCCAGTTCTTCAGGCTCCCAACCTAGGCATTTTTCTCACAGTTTACTTCCCCTCACTTTCCATATCTAATTGGTTGCCAAGGCCTGTTTGTTTCACCTTTTCACCTTCTCTATGTTATCTTCTCTCTGACATTGCCACAATTCTGTCCAAGCCTTCATCACCTAGACTATTGCAATAATCTTGGTTGGTCTGTCTACCTCAAGTCTCTCCTCACTCCAATCCATCATCCATTCAGCCATCATAGTGGTTTTTCTAAATAAACTTCAGGAGCTCCCTTTTTCCTCCAGGATCAAATACAAAGTTTTCTGTTTGGTGTTTTAAGCCCTTTATAATCTAATCCCTTCCTACTTTACCAGTCTTTTCACATCTTACTCTCTACACTATACTCTTCAATCTAGTAACACTAGTCTTCTGATTGTTCCATGAACAAGACACTCCATCTTTTTCTTAACTATGTGCATTTTCTCTGGTTGTCCTGTATGTCTGCAATATATTGCTACCTTTGGCTTCTTTGGCTTCCTTTAAGTCTCAACTAAAATCACTAGGAAGCCTTTCCCAACTCCTCAATTTTAGTGCTTTTTACTTATCCTGCATAGAGTTTGTACATATTTGTTTGCTTGTTATCTTCCCTGTTAGATTGTGAACTCCTTGAGTGCTAGGGAATTTAGCAACAAGAATGCTAGGGAAAAGAATAACAAGAGTCTGCATTAATCTTGAGACCCTTCATCGAGCACCTTGCACACAATGCCTCATTTGCATAAGCAACAAGTCTGTGCAAAGACAAGTCTTGTGCTACCTGACGCTTTGGCTGGTTGGATCTCAGTCAGCTCACTTTTGGGAATGGATGTTGAGGCCTCGGGTATATATTCTGCCTGGCTGACTACAGGTCCAGGTCAGAACAGGCATCGAGCACGCACTAAATCGAGATTGCCCCCATGGTCTCAGGAGTTGGGCTCCTGGATACACAAGCTAAACACATACTTGTTGCTGGGGGACGTTGGCAAGGGCAGATGAGAGGGGTTTAAGTACAAGACAACAGAGGGAGAGAGAGGAAGAAGGGACAAGATGATGTAACCAAGCAATAAAGCTTCTCTAACTGCATTAGTGCTGTCTGATTACTCTGTCTTATCTGGAGACATCCGAGGGTCGTAGAGGGGACAATAACTGTGGATAAGTGCTCAGACTCCAGCTGGTGTCAGCAAATCCGCACTAGCTGAGAACCCTAATACTCGAGGGCAGAGACTTCTGCCTCTTTTTGTGTCTATAAGGCTTGTTTAATAAATGCTTACTTTTTGATTTGCTTTTAAGCTCAGTCTTTTACAAATATAATCTCATTTGATCCTCACAACAATCCTGTGAGGTAGATGCAATTATTATCTTCATTTTATGGCTGAGGAAACCAAGGCAAGCTCAGTGACACACAACTATTAAATGTTTGGATCAGGTCTTCCTGTTCAAGGCCCAGAATTCTATCTTCTAGCTTATCCAAAGAATTATTCCTACAGCTACATGAAGATAGTTTTTTAAAAGCAAAACAGGACTATGGAAACTAGATATAAAACACCAGAAAATTTAAATAGTATAGAGATATGACAAGGCCAACTGAGGAACCAGAACAAAAGCTGGTACCTGGACAGAAGACATTTAGCTCCATCTGCTGGGAAGCAGCTAAATAGCAGGAAATAGGAAAGAAAAGCTGAGAACAAAAATAGCAAAAAGAATAACCAAAAACCTATTAGTAACTGATTGATGATGATGATGATGATGATGATGATGATGATGATGATGATGATGATGATGATGATGATGATGATGCATGTAACTGAATATTGGCATCCCAGGGAAAAGCCCCATTCTTTATAGCTCTGTTTCTATTCACTATCAATCAATCAACCAATCTTTATTTTCTGAACATCTTTTATGACCAGGCATTGTTCTAGGCACTAGGTATATAAAAATAAAATGAGACATTCCCTACCCTCAAGAAGATTACCAATGTAACCAGAATATACATGTCGGAGGTAACATGTGCCAAAAAGTCAAACCACTGCTATTGCCTTCATCACTCCCTCTTCTCATATCTACTTAGAGATAGCCCAGGATCCCAGGCTCAAGAACCCCATGAAGGATAGTAATAGTCAGACAATTAGCCCTACTCCCAAACCATCCTCTGCAACATTATCCAGGAGCATCAGCTCTTTTCGGAATTCGATCTGATAACGGATTCTGAAGTGATGAATATCTCCATCTCTTTCCCTTCACTGCCAAAGCCACTAAAAATCTGAGTCAGAAACTTTTTGGCTCTGACAAATGGTTCAATAATATCAGAAACAGATATGATCTTATCAAAGGAAATAACTTTAAATAAGAAGCTTTCCTATGTGTGCTGCTTTTGCCAGGCATCCTTGCTATTCCTTGAACAAGACACTCTTATCTTTTAATTCTCTGCATTTTCTCTATCTTCCATGAATGGAGTGTTCTCTATATACATTTCTGCCTTTTGGCTTCCTTTAAGATTTAACTAAAATCCCCAAAAATCTTTACCCAAATTCTTAATTCCTTGTATTATTTACCACTTATCCTTAAAATACTGTGTATAATTTGTTTGCTTGTTATCTCCCCATTAGATTGTGAGCTTCTTTCTTTACTTCTTTTTGTATCTTTAGCGCCTAGTATAGTAGGTGCTTAATAAATGTTTATTGACTGACTGAATATTGGAATTTTCTTTGTTGAGAGTAGTGTTTGTCTTTTTCTTCTGTTTGCTTTCTCATCACACACAAAACTTATTAAATAAATGTTTAATAAGTGTTTTTGATTGATTCATACATTCTTCCATGTCAGTATGTGCAAGATTTTTAAATAGGTCTAAAAAAGATTAATATTCTTGGCAGAAGCATTGTTGTTGTTGATTTGTCATTTGTTTTCAAGGAGAATCAGTGACATCATAGGTGTTGTCTTATGCATGAATTAACCCCAAAGAAAAACTGGTGCTTAAGCTGGGTTTTGAAGGAAATTAGAAATTTTAAATAATCAATAAAACAAGTATTTCTATGTGCCAGGTTCTATGCTAAGTTCTGAAGATTAAAAAAAAAAAAAAATCAACAATCTCTATCCTCAAGGGATTTACATTCTAAGGGAGGAGACAAAATGTGTATAAATTGGGCTTTAAAAGATTCCTTCAGAGTAGATAAAAGACAACTTTAGAGGGGAAGTACTCCACAAGAACCAAGAAAATTCTTAAAGAGAAGATAAGCTGAGACTTGAAGGAAGCTGGGATTCTAAGAATGCTGATAGGGAGTAATCAATAATACAACTGGAAATTATTCTGGAGTCAGATTGTTAAGGACTTTAAATGTCAAACAGTGGAGTTTATGATGAATCTTAGAGACAATAAGGAGCAATTAGAGTTTATTGTGTAAGAGAGTGATATGATCAGACCCATATTTTAGGGAAAATCACTTTAGCAGGTATGTAGAGAATGGATTGGAGAGGGCAAAGATTTGATGCAGGATGGACCAGTTAGCAGGCTATTAAAATAGTCTCTTAAAGATAGTTTTAAAGGAGTGCTTGGGACCTGTTGTCCTGCCTGGAAACTACACACAATATGTCCTGTATCACTACAACAATGTCCACCCTCTATTTCAGCATCCAGGCAGGTAGGGATCTACAACAATACCAAGTCTCAGGACCTAGTCCTCCCATCTCTGTCATTGCTCTTGGGGGAGTCAGATTGTATTTACTCTTCCTGGCAGAATAGTGCTGAAGCTTTCTATTATCATAAACCTCCTCCAATGATCGGGTAGAGGATATTGTACCAGCTTGTCTGGTCTCCCTACTGTATCTTGTTACTGTAGTGTTCTACACCAAACCTCATAGGAGACCTAGGGTTATCAGTCATACCTCTGATGATCTCCTTAGATTCTATGGCAATTTCTAGGACATCCCCTTGGTTCTACCATTCTTGGATCTTTTCCCCCAGATTCTTATATTAGACTAAATATTATGGGGAGTATTCATTAGATTATGGGATTCAGCTCCCATCCTACTTAAGGAAATCCCTCCTCTTCATCCTGTCCCTGCTGCATTTCATGTGAGATAATTGACAAAGGTGAAGATACAGGCATTTCTTTAATAAGAAACGAATAAAATCAAATAACATCAATGCATCTAGCAGAATTATAATTCATGTACTTTTAACTGGAAATGACCTTAGAGGTCATTTACTTCAATCTCTCATGTAATATATGAGGAAACTAATGCCCAGGGAAGTTAAATGTTTTGCTCAAAATCTGGCAGATTGCCTAGAACTCATGTTATCTGACTCCAAAGCTAGTTCTCTTCCTACTATACAACACTGATTGCTTCCACAGCCCTTTGATCCTGTTCAGAGCACGCATGAACCCATTAGCAGAAGTTGGGACAAACACCTGTTCAGTTGGAAATTGTCAAAGACATTCATCCTGGACTTGTCACTCATGCCAAAACCTCCCCAGTATACCAATGTCTAATATAATGGTTTTAGCTATTAGCTAGCATTTATACAGTGCTTTAAGATTTGTGAAGCACTTTATTTGTATTTACTCGTCTGGTATGGTGCAGGAACTCTGTGTACTTCTATTGTTCACTTCCAAGGAAATGTGGGTTATATCTGGAAGTTTTCTTTTTTCTTTTTTTCCTTCAGTAGGGTAAATGTTTATTAAATGAAAAAAGTAAAATAAAATAAAAGTTACAGATATAAATGGTGCTGATCTCAAACTTAGAAAGTCATCTTTTCTCCTGCCTAATTTGTTAAAACCTCAGTAATCTTAATCAACAGCATTTCCCTACAACTTTTGTTAAGTCATTTTATAGTTGTGTCCAATTCTTTGTGACTCTATTTGAGTTGGATTTTTTGTTTTTGTTTTTGTTTTTGTTTTTTGCAAAGATGCTGGAGTATTAACTATCACCTTTAATACTAAGGAACTTTTCTGTGCAACCAAATTTTGGCATAATTTTCCTTAAGACTGACAGTATCAAAGATCTTAGTTAGATCCATGAATATTAGCTACAGACCTTTGTTCTGCATCTGGCTTTTCTTTTTTCTTTCTGGAGTTGTTGGATAACAAGTACCATATCTACTGTTTCAGCCCCAGTTGGTGAACCATACTGACTCTTAGATGACTTACTTCCAGATGTAGAATCAGCCTATTAAGGAGGACTCTGGCAAGACTTTTGCCAGTAATGACTAAGGAAGAGACATCCTCTGCCCTTCATGATTATCACAGGACAACCTATTCCATTTACTTTTATAAAAATGGACAATGGAGTTATCCTTGAACTCCTGGGACATAGCCTCCTCTTGCCATATAATCTAGAAAATTTCAGTGAGCTTTTATATGAGCAATAGCATGGGGAATGTGGACAATGGACAAGGTCTTCATGCTTTCCTAGTCACCAGTGGAATGAAACAAGGTTGTGTGCTTGTTCCCATGTTTTTTAGTATGATGTTTTCAGCCATTCCTTCAATGAGGATGAACATAGCTTCAAAATCAGCTACTGCACGGATAGTAAATTCTTCAATTTGAAAAGGTTACAAGCCAAAATTAAAGTGAAAGGAGTATTGATGCATGATTTTTTGTTTGCAGATAATTATGCTCTCAATGTAGCCTCCAAAGCTGAGATACAATAAAGTTTAAATTGATTCTCTGCTGCTTGTGCTAATTTGGCCTAATTAAAAAAAAAAAAAAAACACAAGTACTCAATCATCCAGCACCATACCATTCACATGTGGTGCCATCAGTTATAGCAAATGGAGAAGTTTTGAATACTGTGGATAAGTGCACTTACTTTGGCATATACTTTCCAGGAATGTCTTCATTGATAATGAGATTGACACACGAGTTACCAGAGTTAGCTCAATGTTAGGGAGGTTCCAAAGAAAAGGGTGGGAGACATGAGGTATTTGACTGCCTATCAAACTGAAGGTCTACAGAGCCATTGTGCTGACTTCATTGTTGTATCCCTGTGAAACCTGGGCAGTAAGGCAGTGTCATGCCAGGAAACTGAATTCTTCCATTTAGAAAGATTCAGGAGATCCTGGCAGGATATGAGATCAGACATAGAAGTCTTTCTCAAACTAAATTGCCAAGTGTTCCAACTCTACTGCAGAGAATGCAACTCCATTTGGCTGGACACATTGTTTGAATGCCAAATTTATCCTTGCCAAAAAAAGATTATTTTGTGGGGAACTCTCACAACGCAAGTGCTCACATGATGGTCAGAAAAAGTGACACAAGGATATTCTATCTTAAAAACTTTAGAATTGATTGCATAACATGGGAGACACTGGTACAAGACTACCCAGCATGTAGTGCCCACCTCAGAAAAGGTGTGCTCTTTTAGCAAAACAGAATTAAAGTAGCTCAGAAGAAATATGAAATGAGGAAAGTTAGAGAATCCATCCCAAATATTTGTGTCCCACCTGTGGCAGAGCATTCTGAACCTGTATCATTTGATTAGCCACAATGGGACACACTGTAACAAGTTACAAAATTAGAATCAAGATTCTAACAATGATGTCATTTTGATCCTCTTCAAGAACCATGGACAATAACCAACTCAGTCTCATTTTATAGATGAGAAAATGTTGGTAAAAAAGGTCAAATGATTTGTCTAGGGTCATAAATGTAGTAAATGTTTGAGGCAATGTTTGAACTTTGTCCTCCTGACTCCAGATCAAGCATTCTATTCAATTTAACACCTAGCTGCCTATCAGTTTATTAATGCTGTCCCCCAAAAAAGTATGGGATTCTCCTATGTATCTTTCTTGAGCTGTTTTCTCCTTATACTCTTTTTGTCTCAGTCTCTCTCTGTCTCTGTCTTTGTCTCTCTTTCTTTCTGTCTCTGTCTCTGTATTTCTCTGTCTCTGTCTCTTGCTCTTTGTCTTTGTTTCTCTGTCTCTTGCTCTCTTTTTATCTTTCTCTGTCTGTCTCTGTCTCTCTCTCGGTTGTCCTTCCTTTCCTTCCTTGTTCCTCTGTTGTCCTTCCTTGTTCCCTCCTTTCCTCTACAATCTGCCTAAGCAATACTCCTCAAATACAGGTCTGTCACTCTCTTTTTTAAAAATCTTCAATGGTTCTGTGTGGGAAAAGGTGAAGAACTTACAGATTCTAAAGTAGATCAAGCCTTATAGGCCTCAGTTTCGGCTTCTCCGGAGTCCCATGATTTTAGATAAGGCCTGGACTACGTGGCCGAAGAAGCTGTATATCATCTTGTCTACTACATTCCACTGACCAACTAGGGGAACAGTAGATTTATGTGACCAATCACAACATATAGAGGGTGGGATTTTGGAGGTTCTTTGTCTGAAATGTATAAAAGCTGTAAGCATTTTCAAGGCTCTGGCCCTATCCTGCTGTGAAATTTTGCTTGTAGACCAGGATGGGGTCCGCTTCTCGAGATTCTAATAAATAATTCTGCTTTCTATGAGTGATCTCTGTAGTAGTCAATTTGGGTAGGTCTTTTTGTCCCAAACAGTTGGGGGCTCATCTGGGATGGGATCTTTGGGGGAGATGGCTGTGTGTACCCCGAACAGGGACAGATGCCCACGGAGCAGTTTTCTCTATGGTCTCTGGCTCTGGGTGTGAAGCCTCCCTTCCTCTTAGACAATGACCCAAGGCAGGGGTACTCAGTGGAATGCAGAATTGAAGAAAGAAGACAATAGACAAGTCCTGACAGCTGGCACAGTCTAGAAGATCTATGCATAGCTCGAGAGGTAAGAGCAAGTCAGAGCCTGAGGGTCTATTGGCTGAGGGAGAGACAAGCTCTCTAAACTCAACTACTCAGACCCCAAGGAAAGGGCTTTCGAGATCACTCTCAGGTGACTGTTGGTGTGAGGGTGACCTACACCGGTACCGATCGCAGTCCAAAGTTGTATGTCAGGACAAATACAGGGAATTCCAACCGATAGTCCCCTTGGGAGTTGGTTAAATAACTGGGACAATGTCCTGAAGTACAAAGAGAAAAGTCAAAAGAAGTTAATTAAATACTGCTGCTTTGTTCTGGGAGGACCTTCCACGAAAACCTGGACTGGGTCCAGGATGGTAGAAGCAGTCCATGAATTTATTAGGACGTTAGCTAGGGAATTCAAGAAAAATAGAGCTCTGTGTCTGTCTGTGTGTGTATGTTTGTCTGCTTTGCATTCTGTTCTGTATTAAAAGTTAGCAAGCTCATAAGAGATAAGAATCAGCCTCTGTGTTGCAGGCTTGGAAAAATATCAGGCTGAATTGTGGGGGGAAGAGGGGAAGAAGAGGAAAAATAAGAACAATGGCTCTCACTCCTGTAAACAAGGAGCCTGTTATCAGGACTCAGTCAGAAAAAAAAAAAAAAATTCAAGGTAAAGCAGGAATTGGTGCTTAATTCTTTCCTGGCTTACTAAAAAAAAAAGAAGAAGAAGAAGAAGTTTGAATGGAATGTCTAGGTAGATTTTAGGAAATTTCACAAACTTAAGTACTGGTTAATTTTAAAATAACTTTAAATTGGTAGTGTGTTAAGACTGGAAATAAGAAGTTGCAGCTATTGGAAGGGAGGAATAAAAATAGAGTAAAAGAGGTAAATAGTTGAACACAGGAGCTCTCTGACCTGTTGGACCTGTGGGAAAACTAGGCATACTTCCAAAAAAACCCAAAACAAAACATTTTTCTCCCAGGAGAAGAAAGAAAAATCATTATTAGCAAGTTTGCTTTCATGGAATTAGAGAACAGAAAGTTTAGGAAGGCTAAACTGGGTAATTGTTTGTCTACAACATTTGATTAAGAGTTTGGGGAACTTACTATGTTTTAAAGAGGTAATATAATTTTGAAATTGAAATAAAATTGAAATTGGAATAATTTTGAAGTAATCTTACTGTTGCCTTGCACATGTTAGGTTTATTAAGAGGATAAAATCTTAAGAATTGTTTGAATATTGTGGCCTTTACAACCAAAGAGAAAAACTTTTTTTTTGCCTTATTGTTTGGTTGGACTTCAAATTAAAATAGAAGTTATTAAACAAAATGCCAATAGCTTACCTTAGGGGCAGTCATGTTTGTATCTCCCTACTTAAATGGTATATTGCTTTTTAAAAATATTGAGTAATTTGTAAACTATATTATGAGTTTTATGAAATTTGGTTCAAACTTAATTGTGAATCTTGAAGTTTAAAGTTTTTTTTTTAAAAAAAAAAAGGTGATTTAAAGATAAGGGACAAGAGAAATTGATTTACAAAAGCAATTATTGGTTGGAGAAGGTTTGAGCAAGTAGGCATTGGGAGGAGAGAGACAGAGAGATGGGAGAGGAGAATGAAGGTGATTTAAGAAGGATTGATTAATGGGAGCAGATGATTTCAAGAAGAAATTAGTGAGAAAAAGAAGGAACTGGTTGGAAAGGATAGTCACAGAGAGATGGCTGTGAGATGGGATGTATTTTTGCAGGGGGAGAGCAGTAGTGGAAAGGTGTAGCTGCTTTTGGCTGAAGAAAGCAAATTCATTTAAAGGGACACATTGCTCTTACAAGATGTTAATTGATTGAACATTTGTTTCTTTAGATACATAATGGTTTTTGTGTTTAAAGAATATGATCAGAAATATGATATATAGTTTGAAAGAGTTATTTCAAAAAAGTTTAATTGATGTTTTTAAGAACTTTTCAGGGTCTTTTATGTAAAAATAGGAAGTTTAATAATTGATGCCAATTATTTAAAGGGACTCCAAGGATAATAGTTTTTGCCTCTGCCCTTTGGAAAATGTTTTTGTTATGGACAATATGTAGCTTGGGATTTTTCTGTGTATTGGGTATTTAAAAAAAAACAAAATGATTGATATAATATTCAATTTATGGAACATCTACTTGGGTATATAAGAATTGTGTGAACATTCTGGGATAAATTTTTTCTTGTCAAAAGTCTTACAATATGTAGATGATCTTCTTGTGGCAAGTGACCCAAGTCACTATCAATTTGTTAAATTATTTAGGATCACAGGAACTGAGAATTTCTTAAGACAAATTGTAATTTGTAAAATGTGAAGTAAAATATTTAAGTCATTGTTTAAGTGAAGAGAAAAAAGAAATTGGATCCTGTAAATTACTTGAGGGAAAGAATGGAAACAGTAAAGGTAAGGGATTGGCACACAAGGCATTGGTCCCTGCAATTTTGAATAATCTTATGTTACCTAAGAACATTGCAGTGATTCATGTGCAGGGGCACCAAAGAGGAGATTCATTTGAGACAAGGGGAAACTGCTTTGCAGATGAGGAGGCAAAACGGGATGGAGAAGAGGAATCTGTACATATGGAGGAAGTGATAGTGCTAATTCTGGCATTTCTGCCTCCAAAGCCTCCACCTTCCCTTACACCAGAAGAGAAGCAGGAAATCCAAAGCCTTGGTGCTCAGGAGGATAAAGAGGGGCACTGGCTCCTCCCTGATGGCAGAGAGGTACTGACCACAGCAGACATGAGACATATGCTCCACCATTTACATCAGGGCAGTCCATGGGGTGTCCAAGACCTGTGTGACGTGGTACTGACTAAGTTTGTGGCACTGGTTTGTACACAATAGCAGGCAACTGGTCTGCAAGTGTCCTGTTTGTCAGAGGATGAATAGAGCGGCCCAATGACAAATTCAAAAAGAAGAAAGGCCCCCTGGTGTCAGGCCTTTCCAAAGCATCCCGGTGGACTTTACCAAGCTGCCATCAGTGGGGCATCTAAAATACCTGTTGGTCGTAGTGGACCATCTGATCTTATGGGTGGAGGCCTTTCCCCTTGCCTGGGCAACTGCCTCAGCAGTTGTAAAAGTCCTCCCTGAGGTATGGGTTGGTGGAGCAGGTAGATTCAGACCAAAGCACCCATTTCACAGCTAAGATCCTCCATCTGTGGCCCAAGCTCTAGAAATATTATGGGATTTACTTATCCCATGGCATCTGCCCTCATCAGGCAAAATGGAAAGGATGGATAAGGAAATTAAACAGCAACTGACTAAATTGGTTGAGACACAATTGCCCTGGACCAAGTGCCTTCCCCTTGCCTTATTAAGAATAGAACAAAAGCCTGAAGGGATGTGGGATTATCACTTTATGAATTATTGTATGGTCACCCTTATCCAAAAGGGATTCAAAATTCTTCCTTGGATCCAATATTTGAGACCAAGGATTTGTTTTTAAGGAAATATATCATGTCTGAACTGCAACATCTGAAAACTTTATCACTAAAAGGGTTTATTGCTCAGACTCCTCCCTTAGGATTCATAGTGCATAAATTCTAGCTTGGAGACTGGGTCCTGGTTCGGACGTGAAAGGAGGACAAGCTGACCCCGACCTGGGAAGGATCATTCCAGATCCTCTTGATATCAGACACAGCGGTACTACACAGGAAAGAGGGTGGACTCAACATATCAGAATTAAAGGACCGGTGGACACTCCAAGGGTGTAGACTTCCACACTGAATCCAGAGAACGAGCTGAGACTAACATTGAAAAGGAACTGATGTACCATGCATGTATAATCTTGATAATTTTATTGATCTGGGGGACCTTATTGGGGCATTGCCTAAATCAAACAGGTACAGGGCCATGGATGGGAGAGAGTAAGTGTGAATGGACTTTTACTCATCAACCAGAGAGGGTAGATATCATAGATTGTAGTGAGTATAGAAACAGAGGGAGCAAGTCAAATATTGTTTGTAAAATGGGTCAGTGCTTAATTGTGTCTACCAGCATTCATTAGGGGGTAATGAGGGACGTTTGAAGGAATTTAGTTGAAGCCTATTTGTTGAACACCCCATAATCTATTCAAACTGGTGATGCTAATGGGTGGGGAGATACCTAGTCCCAGCACGGATTATCAAGGAATATGGACCAGCAACATGGGCCCAAGATAATATCTGGGGATATTGGACACCAATGTGTGTGTGTATATATATATATATATATATATATATACACACACACATACATATACAGATTAATTCAACTGCAAGCAGTCTTAGAGGTGACAGCTAACCAAACTGCTCAGGCCCTTAATCTATTAGCCGATCAAGCCATCCAGACAAGAGAAGTAGTTTTATAACCTAGATTAAAAGAGTTTTAAAATATCTGTTAGCAGAGGAAGGAGGAAGGAAGGGTCTGTGAGGAACAAAACTTGTCCACCTGTTTTATGCAAATTGATGATAATGGACAAGCAGTAAAAGAAATTACTAAGGGCATTCACAGGATAGTTCATGTGCCTGTACAAATTTGGAAATCTCCCTTCACAAATAGCTGGTGGTCTTGGTTTGATGGTGGCTGGTGGAAACAGTGCTTATGGTACAGACATTGCAATCAGTGGTATTATTCTGTTGCCACTATATTTACCCTGTATAATTACATTGGTAACAAGAATAGTTCAAAGATCACTGTGAAGAATCTTACATATGAAAGATGCCACTAAAATGATGATTTTACAGAAAGGAGGATGGAAGGCAGTAGCAGGGGATGATCCAGATGAAGAGATTAACAAGCAATATGTAGAGATGTTAATTGAATTTAACCACAATGTTAGTTCTTCATGAGGAAATATATGTACAAATATATTTATGAATAACAGGGAGGACTATGTGGGAAAAGGTGAAGAACTTACAGATTCTAAAGTAGATCAAGCCTTATAGGCCTCAGTTTCAGCTTCTCTGGAGTCACATGATTTTAGATAAGGCCTGGACTAACCTTATCTACTACATTCCACTGACCAACTAGGGGAACAGTAGATTTATGTGACCAATCACAACATATAGAGGGTGAGATTTTGGAGGTTCTTTGACTGAAATGTATAAAATCTGTAAGCATTTTCAAGGCTCTGCCCCTATCCTGCTGTGAAATTTTGCTCGCAGACCAGGATGGGGTCCGCTTCTCGAGATTCTAATAAATAATGCTGCTTTCTATGAGTGATCTCTGTAGTAGTCAATTTGGGTAGGTCTTTTTGTCCCAAACAGTTCTCTATTACTCCAGGACAAAATATATAACTTTTTTGTCCAGACATTATAAAAGCCCTTTATAATATGGTTCCAAGCTACCATTCCACATTTCAAATGAGATAATGTTTATAAAGCATTTAACATGATACCTACCTTTTTAAAAAATAATTATAACTTTTTATTGACAGAACTCATGCCAGGGTAATTTTTTACAGCATTATCCCTTGCACTCACTTCTGTTCCGACTTTTCCCCTCCCTCCCTCCATGTCCTCCCCCAGATGGCAAGCAGTCCTATACAAGTTAAATATGTCACAGTATATCCTAGATACAATATATGTGTGCAGAACAGAAGAAAGAATTTTCTTGTTGCACAGGGAGAATTGGATTCAGAAGGTAAAAATAACCCGTGAAGAAAAACAAAAATGCAAGCAGTTTACATTCATTTCCCAGTGTTCTTTCTTTAGGTGTAGCTGCTTCTGTCCATCATTGATCAATTGAAACTGAGTTAGATCTTCTCTTTCTTGAAGATATCCACTTCCATCAGAATACATCCTCATACAATAACATGATACCTATCTTATCAAATGCTCTTTGCCTCTTTCCTTTCACCTGGTCTGTGTTCTAGTCTAACTGGCCTGGAGGTTATTTCTGCATTTCGTTATCCTATCTCCAGTCTCTAGGCCTTTGTAAATGCTTTCCCCCATGCCTGGAATAAATGCATTCCTCCCTCTTACCTTTTAGAATCTCTAGTTTCTTCCAAGTTCAGCTTAAGAGCCATCTCCTACTTAAAGGCTTTCCCGATTCCCCTGGTTATGTATTTTCATATTCTTCCAATTATCTTTATCTATTTATCTACCAATAATAGTGGCTAGCATTTATGTAGCATTTTAAAGTTTGCAAAGTGTTTTATAAGATTATCTCATTTTATCCTGACAAAAACCTTGGTGTGGGGAAGGAAAGTGCTATTATTATCCCTATTTTACAGTTGGAAATCCTGAGACAGTGTTTGTCCAGCTGCACACAATTAGTGTCTGAGGTAGGATTTGAACTCAGGTCTTCTTAACTTCAGGTCTACTGCTCTATTTGCTGCTTCACCTAGATAGGTGAGGTAATACTTGAAAAGTGCTTTGCAAACCTTAAAAGCACCATACAAATATTTAGTTATTATTATTACTTAAAAAATAAATCGATGGCTCAAGGCGTAGAGAGCACTGGGTCTAGAGTCAGGAAGAGTTGAAATTCAAATTCCACTTGAGACACTGTATATATCTAGGCATGTCATCTAACCTTTGTCTGCCTCAGTTTCTTTATCTGTAAAATTGGGGTAATAATTGCATCTGCCTTCAAGGGTTATTGGAAGAATAAAATAATGTGATATTTGTAAGGACATTTGCAAATCTAAAAATGCTATATAAATGCTAACTATTGTTATTTATTTGCAGCTTCTGTCCCCCAGAAGAATAAATATCTGCTTCTTGATGCAGAAGATTTTTGATTTGCCTTTGATTTTCTATCTATTACATTTGTATATATTACAGTGCCTCACACATAATAAAATTTGTTTAATTGAATTTAATAAAAGACTCCCAGGACATCTGAGTGGGTCTTCTATGGAGATATTATGAAAAGATATGGACCATAATTGCACAGAATGAGAAGTTGTGACTCAGTTGTAACCTGAATCAGTGGAGTGAGTGCTGACATCAGGGAATCCAGGAGTCCATGGAGGTGCAAGCATATGTGTCAGCTGACGTACAGTAAGTTTATTTTTGTGCATGTTTTATGTGAAAGATAGATTTGTTTTTCTACCTGCGTTATCTATGTCTGGCCTATCTAATAATAGAGCAGAAGCTGTGAGAGTGCCACGAATGCAAATAACATTTTAGTTAACTTTGCAGTAAAGTAAGAAAGACAGCTTGGCACTCCATAGCTGTTGGCAATGCGTTTCTATTAAGTGTGGCCATGGAGTCAAATATCTATATCTAGGCTCATGACCATATCTATACCTATTATCTATATCTATGCCCATCCTCATTCCCATACATATATCTATATGTAACCTATATTCTAAACCCATACCTATAGCTATAGCTATACTGATATCTATACCCCCCCAGGCCCATAATTATCCCTATAATCCATCCCTTTATCCAAATCTATTCCCCAACCAATTTCTATATTGCAACCATATCTATAGTACGTTATGCATATATATACACACATGCACACATGCACACACATGCATGTAATGCACATGACATGTATACATGCACACGTGGGTGTTTATATGTAGATGTATGCCCTTGTGCAATGCACATATGTGCACTCTGTGTGTACGTATATGTACTGTGTGCATATATGATATTATATATAAATCATATATATATGATATATATATGATAATATGTATATGATAATATGTATAAAATTATATATAAATATATAAATAAACAGATACACACAAACATGCATATATATGACACATAGTATGTGTGTATATATACCTACGTGCATATGCACATGTTACATAATATATACATATATCCTTATGCACACACAAGGTACATAGTATATGTGTGTGTGCATACTTATATGTATATACACAGGGCACATAGTATATATGTTTATATGCATGCATGTATACATATTTACACACATGTATGTATCTATGCATATATGCACATGATACATATTGTGTATATATGTGTATATATATGTGTATGTGTATAGATATATATATACACACACATCTATACATATATACCTATGCACATATATACATGGTATATAAAATACATAGATATTTAAACATATATTCTTGTATGTAGACATAAACATAATCATGTTTATATCTATCTACACTTATATCCATTTTTGTTATTCAGTCATTTTTTAATTCTTTCCAACTCTTCATGACCCCATTTGGGGTAGTTTGCCATTTCCCTCTCTGGAAGAGTAAGGCAAAGAGAGGTTAAATGACTTATCCAAGATCACACAGTTAGTAGGTGTTTGAGGCCAAATTTGACCTGACTCTAGGCCCAGCATTCTTATCCACTAAGCCACCTAGTTGCCTGCCCATACTCATAACTATATTCATTTCTACACCCATAGCTCTTCCTACCCCTATTACCTATTTAAGCATAAACATATCTGCATATAATAATACACATATATATGTATAGATGTATACACATGTATTCTTGGCTTGCAATCTGTGTGAACTGATTATCATAAATATCATTTCTTTCTCTGTATATACTGGGAATTTCCAATGTGTAAAGTGTCATCATAAAGGAGTTAAACAGTTTTACTGTGCCCCTATATTTGGATAATCTGAGAGACATTTTGAAGAACTAAGATCTTTTAGAAATACTTTGTTGAAAATAGTGGCCAGTGATGGCCTGGATTATAGAAAATGTGGATTTTGTGCCATTGATTTCTCTTCATAACAGCTTTGGCAATAATATTTTATTGCCTTTAGAGCTTAGCGCCATTGAAATCAATGAAGCATTCCTATCAAATCTGCCTTTGAAGCTCATTGATTTCTTTGCTTTCTGAACTCCAAAGCACTGAAACATCATGGTTAGCATGGTTATTGCTTCTATTTATTTAAAAAAAAAATCACAAAATCCACTAGTCCTGAGTAAAAAGTGATTATAAATGGAAAAGTAATTTTTTGCCTCACAGTCTTTTGGATAACACCCAAATTGTTAACATGACAGTATAATAATCAGAAAACAGGTATTATGGAGAGCAATTAGGTGTAAAATGCATGAGATTTGTTCTTATTAAGGTGATGATTATTCAGCCCTGGTGAGCTTTTGACATTTAACAGCTCTGGCATATATTAAACCATTCATAGAAATGTAACTTTTAAGTACTGAGTTGGCTTGCCTTGGCATAGGTCTCAGTTATTCAAATGACAGTTTGGTAGTACCTTACCTTTGCATCTTATGGGTTTTCCCAAACACCAGCCAGTCCCAAGGAAAAAGTTTGAGAGTCACTGACATAGTACAAGACTAAGTAGAATCCATATCCAAAGAGTCTAGAGTCAGTAACCACTACATTCAATCAGACTAGGACCAATATCTGGTAGTAGAGTCTAATTGAATAATCAAGCGTCAACCAATCAACAATCTGGACTATTATGTTCCAGACACCGTGTTAAGCCCTAGAAATGCAAAAATGAGAGTATTCCTGACCTCAAAGAGCTTATGTTCTATAGGGGGAAGCAATATGCAACTTCTGAACTTCGGTTTCCTAAATTATAAAATGAAGTAGTTGTTTTAGAGAAACTTAAAGGTCCTTTCCATCTCAAAATTTACAATGCCTTTGTAATCATAGACTCTAAACTCATTTACATGATATCCATTGCTTGGATAAAGAAAAATATTGGTCTTTTGACTTCTAGGGAGAGGAAGGAAAGAAATACGTAAGCATTAATAAAGTACATATTATGTACCAGGCATTGTACTAAATGCTATAAAATTGTTGTTCATTCTTTATTCTCAAAGAGGACCAATGATATCTTGAGGGTGATATCTTGACTTGCACATAAATTTGTTTTAATTGAAACAGACCTTTGCAAACTCATTAGCCTCATTCTCTTCTCTAGAGTAATTTTTGATCCTTCAAACAAGCCTTCAATTTAGGTACTATCCTCATTTTTCAGTAAAGGAAACTGAGGCAAATAGAAATTAAAGTGATTTTTCTGGAGTCATAAAACTGGTAAGAGTCTGAGGCTAGATTTGAATTTAGGTTTTCCTGACTGCAGGCCCAGGACTCTAATCTATATGCTACTTAGAAGCCTTCTATCTTCAAGAGAGAAGAATCCAGATTGTCTTCAGGTAGAGATGCCTGAAGGAGGAGAAAGAGTCTGGGAAGACACCTACATAGAGCTAACATATCCCTACCTCCAATTTACTATGAGACTTCAGGAAATTTCCCCTTGTGTGGTACTCTCCCTTTTGACTGAGTGAGATAATTAGCTCCCAGTAGGAAAACTGATTCACTTTTTTTTGTCTGGTATATTCTTATCTATAAAACATCTCTGATTTCTTTTTGGTATTAGTTTGAATAAATATATTTATTTGCTTTTCTCTAAATATGATTTTTGTGGAACTAGCATTTATTTGGTGGGAAGAGGATCAAGCCTTTGAATATATAGCTTTAGGCTCTCTTTCTCCATTAAGGAATGGTAATCAGGAATAAGGTTTGAATTTAAAATTATTTCCCTCTAGGCTAATAACTGTTATAGGGTGGATAAATATAATTTCAGCCTGGTACTCCTTCCCTAAGAAGAACAGAATGGCCAACCTTGTAGTGCCAATCTCCTACTTCCTTTTCAGGCAGGAATCAATGTCTGTTTTGAAGAAGGATGAGCAGAAGAGACTCGAGAGATTTATTCATGGCTCCTTCTGAGCCAAATCTAGATAGATCCATTATAGATACACATAATCTACATAGACAATACACATATTCATCCTTTACACTATGATTCTGTGTTCACCATATGTATAAATATATAGACAACACATGTATTGTATACACACACACACATATATCACATAGTAATGAGATAAAGTAGCTGGGAATTGGGAAGGGTCAAGGAAGATTCATGAAAGAGATTTGATTTGATCTGAAGTCTGGGAGAAATTAGAGACTCTAAGAGGCAGGGGTCAAGAAGTACATTATAGTCACGGAGAATTCTCCAGTGCAAAGACAAACATGTTGGGAATTTTAGCACCACAGAGTGAATCCTCATGGAATTTGTTGACTATAGTCTTATATAATAGGTGACCCAAGGCTACTTTGTCAGCCTTGCATCTGAAATAGAAATTAGAAGTTAAAGAAACAATGGAGTCTTGGGAGGACTGTAGATCAAAGTGGGATGTTGTGTTCCTTTCAATCCATTATCCAGATTAGGATGATGATGGGACAGTTCCAGAGATGATTTCCCAGTTTTCATTTTTTGTGTAATTTAATGGGGTCAAGGAGGGGGATGCAAGAACCATCCCATCTTAAATATATTTTCAAGGTACTTTCTCCTTTTCAGGAGTCCCAGAAAAGTACCCCAGATTTCAGCTTTGGGAATCTTTGGAACCTAGTAACTAGTTAAGTGAGATGAGACAATGGAACTGGAATGCTTTCCAATTTACTGAAGACTAGTTAATGAGGGGGAATATGGAAGATCTCATCTATTAAACCAGGTACTTTGGGGCTATCAAGATCTAAATGGTCAAGTCTCAAATGGTAACTTATCAATAAAGCTATAACTAGGAAAGCAAGGGTAGACATTGCCAGCTGATTTCAGGGATGGAAAGTAAAAATAGGTGGTGATAAGCAATCAAAGTTACATAAGCACACAGGAGAATAGCCAATTAACATGAATGTGAGTCTTCCCAAGGAATTCTACTCTTAAAAAGCCTTACAAGCTCAGGAAAAAGGCTTTGGGGTATTATCTCAAGTCAGGTTCAAGGGTCTCTGATGGAGGTGCTTATGACTTTTTTTCCTTTGAAATTCTACATATGCATGCTAACTCAATTTCATGTGGGGGGTGAGGGAGGAATAGAAATAAACATACAATTCGCAAATAATATAACTAGGTCAGAAAGATCTTAATTATTATATCTATGTATAATGATGAAAATATATGTGTGTGTGTGTGTGTGTGTGTGTGTGTGTGTGTGTGTGTATTTTCTAACAAGCAATATCAATTCTTTTACATTCTCCAGGGAGTAGGGAGAACACTTGGAGTTAGAAAATTCTAAAAAAATATATACATGTCTTTCAACAAATAATAAAGAGGATCATAGAAAACACAAACTAGATACTATGAAATGAATCACAATTGTCATCAATATCTGATGGTTTGAAAGAGAAGTAGAATAAATGGAAGTTGCAAAAAAGTAAATTTAGTCTTTGACATGAGGAAACATTCTTAACCATAAGGAGGCAACTAGTGGTTTGTACTAGTCCTGGAGTCAGGAAGACCGAGTTCAAATTCAACCTCAGCCACTTACTAGCTTTATGACCCTGGGCAAGTCACTTAAGTTCTATTAATCCACTGAAAAAAGAAATGGCAAACCACTCCAGTATCTTTGCCAAGAAAACTTCATGGTCAATATTGGTGTCCTATGGTCCACAAGGTCACAAAGAGTCAGATAAAATTGAATTGAAATTCTTAATGATTAGAGCTATCTAAAAGTGGAATGGGCTGTTTTAGGAAGTAAACGACTTAATTTAATCTTATCTGACTTCTTGGCTTCAAGCATGCCAGTTTCTAGCCATTTTTCACATGATTCTATGAGATCTCTGCCTATCATCACTGTTTCTCCTCCTTTCCCAGCTGTCTTTTGTGTTGTCTCTAATCAGAATGTAAGTTCCTTGAGGGCAGGGACTTGCTTGCTTGTATTTTAATTGCAGTTCTTAGTACACACAGTGTCTAGCACAAAGCAAGCACTTAATACTCTTGTCTATCCAGCTATCTCCTTCATTGGGAGCAAAGAGTAGTTGAGCAAAATTAATTCCTGCACTGGTCATTTTCAAAAACATATGTCTCATTCTGTATCTTGAGTCTAACATTTCTCTGTCAGGCAATACATAACTTAATTCATCATCCCTTGGCTTCATGGTTTATCATATCAGTCAGGTTTCTTAAGTCTCCCAAAATCATTTGTTTTTACAATGCTGTTGTTGTATAAACTGTTCTCTTGACTCTGTACCCTTCATACTGCATTATTTTATACACTTGATGCTCTTGATGCATCCTTTTAAAAAAATTCTTATGATACAATAATATTCCATTATATTCCTATATTATGACTTGTTCAAATGCTTGGAGATTCTTTTTCAAGTGAAGGTTGGATTATGGGGCCACTAAATTCTGTTTCAACTCTAAAATTCTGTGATTTTGTGTTGGAACTGGTTGTCATCTGCCTAAGAGTTATAGGAAACCTCATTTCTCAAGAAATTTCATTATCTAGCCTTGAGGTTCACATGTTGAACATACACAAATGGATGACCATGAGAGTATCGCAGTTTATGCAGTGACATTTATAGAAAAGATGAAGAAGTAGAAATATTCTACAAAGAATGCCCATAGTGGGGATTGTTTGGTTGTTTTTTCTTTCTCTTTCCTCTTGATATATGATAATAGCAAAAAGTATTTAACTTTCCCATCCTTCCAAGAGATAAGGGAAAGCAGATCCATAGAATTTGATTAATCCCATCCAGTTGCTCCTAGAAATTTTAACTGGGAAAGAAACTGGGGCACTTTATCAAGATTTTAGACCTAAAAAAAGTGTTGACATGGAAAGTTTACACAATGCCCTGGTGTCTGAAGAAAAGAGGATATCAGACTGTGAAATTACCTCAAAAAATGGAGAGACAAGCTCCAAGAGGCATGGTCTATGTGCTTGACTTTTGGGAAAACTAGGGTGAGGGAAAAGGTCAATAGGAAACATAGCACAAGGGAGGTTTTTCAGAGTGGAGACACCCTTCATCCAGCACTATATTTGAACTCTTATGCATCTGATATGTTATACCTTTTAGGGAAATATAGCATTGGTTTTGGGGTCCCCTGACCTTGGGGAGCTTCTGTTTTGACTATCTGAATCCAAAGACCTCTGACTTTCAACACACACACACACACACACACACACACACACACACACACACATACACGCCTAACCCAAGAATGCTATTGTTTTGACAATCTACCTGATTCTGGAGACCACTCCTCAATTCATTGCTGAGTGATAATCCAAATTCTGGAGACCATTCCTCAACCCTGGCCTATGAGTCATAGAATTATCTTATCAATAAGAGGATCTGGATAAATGAGACCATTCCTCAACCCTGGCCTATGAGTCATAGAATTATCTTATCAATAAGAGGATCTGGATAAATGTGTCTCCTTGCTTATGTTTCTCTGTTAATTTCTTTTAGAAAATTCAGCCTGCTTTGTAACGGCGTTACAAATACAGTAAACTTTTGCTCCTTAACTAGGAGATAGGTTCAAGACCTTTGTGACACTGGTCTATGACCTCAAACTTTTGGGGTCCCCTTCCCAAACCTTAACATATCCATGACAAGAAAACCCAGAAATATTTCCCTGGATAGTACCATGATTAGATCCTTTGATGGAGAAGCTTTTTCCTTGGGGGTAAAAGGAAATAATATTGCCATATAATAGAAACTGCAGCAAACTTTAGACAAGATGACAAAAACACTAGTTATATATTATGAAATATCTGGAAAAGGGCAGGAGAAATAATTACTGGGCCTTAATTGCTAGGAATAGCAAAGAACTTCAAGACAAAAGATTACAGACATCTGAAATAGCCCAGGCAATAAAATTCAAGACAGCCGCAATGAGGAAGATTTAGAATTTATTTGGTACCGAGCTCAGGACGGAATGATCGAATTCCGTTCCTTTACAGAACTAAAGACAGCCTTATAAACATTTTTTGTTCGGCTTGTTACATTGTAATCTGTGATTAGCATTTTACAACAGGAGAGTGGGAGCAGATATTTTAACATAGATAGATCAATATCGAGTACTGCCAAGTACCGTCCACCAGGAACAGAAACCCTTAAGGGCATTGTTGAGCCGGTCTTTTGAAATACAAAACAAATCCCCAATCTAGCTGAGCAAACTTTCTTCTGCTGGCCCGAGGCAGAAAGGAGGGATTTGTCCATTTCACTCCTCCCCTTTTCACGTACATAATTGTGACTCATCTGAGGCCAATGCAGTGCCATGCACAGACCCCTTGCTTCATGAACAGTGAATCAAACCCACGACGGGTCTGTAACACAACTTCTGCCAGAGAGCCCACTGACCTTCCTAGATGAGTAAGAAGACCCTCCAGGGTCCTAATGTCTGCACCGATCTGAGAGCTAACAAGGCAAATGTAATGCCGGAGAGACTGAGGCAAGACAGAGACCAGAGAGCTCCCAACATTCTATCAACGGCAGAGTCTGATTGACTGGACAGGACTCTCGTCTCAAATTATCCAGTCAGACAGAGATAAAGATATACTGGGACTAAGGAATCCATGTTGGTCCCAGGGCTGGAGGAGTCCAGCAGCGAATGGAGGAACCCCAACTTCTTAAATACCTTTTCTCTAAACAAAAGAAGGGGTAAGAAGTGAGGGAAAACCTCTATCAAGATGGGGGAGGCCACAAATTTTAAGAACCCAGAGGCAGGATGTCTGAATAAAGATATCAATGAGATATCTTGGAACATTTTAGAGGGATATTGTAAATTCTTGAGGACACAAAAGAGTCAGGTCTACTCTCTTGTTTATCTTGCTAATTTATGGAACATTTTAACCTTCGAACAAATAGTCCTCAGTCTTACTGGGTCAGAGGGGGATTTACAACTAAAGAGATTGAGACAGAACAGTTAAGGAAACTGAGACAAAAAGAAACTCGTACATGGAAACTGAGTCAGGACAGTGAAGGAGAACTGTGGCATAGCACTCTCTCTCCTAAATATTCAAACCTTTTAATCTTAGCACCTTCCTCTAGGTACCCAGGAGGTCTTTGACCCACTTTATGTAAAGCAAATGGGCCAAAATAAAACTAGAAAAATGTAAGGACTCATATGGCAAGAACAAGTCTCTCCCTGATAACCCCAGAGTTAACAGCTGTACAAAGGCTCCCTTGTTGCAAGCATGTCAGGTCCTCTACAGTTTTGGAGCACCACCTCAGCCAGAGAATCCAGTTTGAGATGGACAGTTAGATCTGTGGTCATTTGTGCATTTAACTCAGTCTGCTTACAGAGCAGCAAGGCCAAAAACTTAAGCCCATTCAGAGGGGCAGATCTCTCCAGGGGAGAAGGGTGAGGCTGTAGTAGCTCCACCAGTCCCCACCCAGAGAAACAGGCAGGGCTGCTACTAGAATACAGATTTCTGAGCAGATTACGCACAGTTAGACCATCACGGCAGGCAAACTCCAAACTTTTTAGGTGCCTCATGCCAAACTTCAAGGTCTTTTGAAATGCTGAAATATTTAATGAACTGGGATTACAGGAATGGAAAAACAGATCAGAGAGACTGCCAG